>NC_138989.1:67206386-67841386 GCF_964341445.2 Mesoplodon mirus
GTCACTTCAAAGACAGGCTCCTTATCTCTGCTTGGAGTTACTATGTATGTGTGGGTCTGCTGCTGAATTCTTTTAATTGTTGCTCCTTTGGGTCCAACAACTAATCCTACCACACGATAGGGGACCCTGACTTGAACGGTGGTCTGACCAGGCAGATTAGGACTGCACGACAAGCCCCCCAGGGCAGGGCCGTTTTTGTTTCGAGACGCACGAATCATGGAGAAGTGCTCCGCCGCTGAGAGGATTTCTCTTTTGGCCATGGCGACATCTTCTTTCCGTCCAGTGACAACAAAAATGGGCTCTTCACCACGAACAGGTGTCTTGATATACGTGTTCGTCTTGGCTCTCAGCGCTTTAATTTTACAACCTGTTAGAAAGAAATATGTCGTAAGTATCAACAGTTACTTCAATAATATTGATAAAGACAAATCACAGAAAGCTCCTTTCAAGCTAAAAGTCTTCGTCTGGGCAGTTTTTCTTCCCTCTTTGAGAGTTTTTTCTTTATCACAAAAACTTATCACTAGATGATGATAAAGCTTTCCTAATTCCACTAAGACTCCTAGATCCTGAGGCATACTTTCCTGGTGATCTCTCATCCTCAGGGAGGAGGTGACACCTCAACTGGAGGTCTTTAACTCAGAGGTCAGGCTTATCGTTTCTTCCTCTTGTTATCAGTCACTGCAAACGATGCATGAAATAGGCCAGCTACACTATAAGTGGGTCTGACTTTCAGAACACTAATAGTTTACTACCGTGCAGGGTGTTGGTGGCAAAGAAAAACCATTAATGTACATGTGAGACATTTAATATCTACCATCTTATTTAATCTACATAACAACCCTAAGGATGAGACTATTATACTCCTTTTATTCCTAAGGAATATAAAGCACAGAAAAATTGTATAACACATCCAAGTTCACACAGCAAGTAAGTGGCAGAGCCAGAGTTAAACCTAGTCTGACTTCATCATCTATATAGTCTTTTTGCTATTCCCAGAACCTCAAATTCCACACAACTAGACTGCGATAAAAACTCTTCAACTGACGTCCATTTAACTGTCTTATTATTTTACCTTAACATTACTCTTTCCTCTGTAAAACTCAATTGATGACAATGGCAAAATGCTCAAGGCTAGTACATCATCTCTTTTCTGTTCCATCAGTTGGATTTCAGGCTTCACTAAGAATCAGTTGTTTTGATTCCCATCGTTTATACTAGCTGCACTCATGCATTAACTGAATTAACAATTACATAAAGCAGTAACATATAAATGTGAGAAGATGCTGAACTTGTATGAAAATTGATTATTTTTAAAAATTTCAATAAAGACGAGTACTTTAAAGAAAAAAGAAAGATGTTGTTGAACTATGGGTGAGACAACTGTAAAATCCTGGGGTAAAAAAACAAACATAGAATAACTTTGCACTCACTGTAAAGTTCTTGCTAAATTCAAAAGAAACATATTGGAAATTGTACGGAATGTGGTCATCGAATGTGGTTTTATTGAAGGACTACGTTGGTTGGCAGCCCCATTCTCAAATAAAAGGCTTTGGCCCTAAATCCTGAATATATTTAAGTTAAATAAGTAAAATATCTAAGACACCTATGCATCACTACCCATGATTACTTTCTGGAGTAATCACCCATTACCAGTGCCAACTGCATAAGATTAGAGGGTTTCAAACGTTAACACACATGTCAAATATACAACTAAGGCATAGAACTCCGGGGTTATACTTTTCAAAGGTCTTAACGTGAAGCTTGCCAGAAGTACCCTCCTTGCCCCCATTCGTGCCTCACTCCCATCCATCCTCTATAGTCACTTTAGGCAGATGATGCTTTCTAAACAAAGCACCTATCACATGCTCACTTCTTTGCATAAAGTGCTTTAATGGCTCCTTTTTACCATAAGGATAAAGTCAACAGTATGGCACACACAAGGTTCCTCTGTACCTGGTACCTGATTCCTTCTCTCCAGCCTTATCTCTGTACCCCTCTCCTTTCCCCCTCCTTACTTCTTAAGCTCTGTGGGTGTGCTTCCACCATATTGAACTCCTACGCATGCTCCCTGGCTTCCATGATCAGAATGTTCCTTTATTCTTGCCCCTTTACTACCAGCTCTGCTTAACTCCTGGTAGCCCTTCAGATTTTAGTTTAGATGCCTCATCCTCTACGGAGCTTCCTCTCCCTCAGGACTGGTTTGTGTGCCCTCCCTAAGCATTCTCAAGGCACTGGGTGGTTGGCTGTAAGTATATGCCATGGGGTGGCCATATAAATTTTGGTTGAAACAAAGATCATTTTTCTATATAAGAACACTGGGCCCCTCTTATACATACTGCTTTGCATCTAAGCATTTCTGTTGAGCTTTCCCGGCCTTTCATATTCTGGCCCCATACTGCTAATCCAACCCTGTTGAAGGGAGTTGATTATGCTAACTTTTTGCTATGAAGCTACTGATTATGTTATTCAATAACAACTTTACTCAACCTAGCACTGAACTTTTGCATCTGAACCACAAACGAAGATCCTGTTTCTCCTTCCAACAAATTGGAGAACTTAGAAACGGCTGTTTCCTCACTGCTGGATCTTAGGTACCTATCAGGAAAACACTTTCAGAGTCAGGTTTTCTCTACCCTGAAGGTTATATTCAAGAAGACTAGGGGGTGGTGGGGGTGGGTGGGTGGTGTAGCTAAAAGCAAAATTGCAAAGAAAGCACTTAGTGCAGTAACTGGAGGAGGTAAGACGGGCCGAGTGCAATCAGTCAAATTTACACTACTGTAAAACATGGAAGTTTTTATTATAGAGTGCGGCTGTAAGTTTATATCTACAATGAACTACAAGGTTAAATTGATAGTGTAACTTCTGAGTATAGGAAACTACATCTGCTTTTGCTCCACAAAAGAAAGTGAATTGGAAGACCAGAACAATAAAACTTCTACGTCTACTTATCATTTATACAGGCTAAATCTCTAGGAAGCTCCCTCAGTCAGCACAGTAGTGCGGCTTGAGGTTGAGAACTGCAGTCATTTTCCACTGGCCAATACGTGACTGATGGAGAGATGCCTAAGGAAGTCTGAAAGGGGTGGAATGAACGCCTACTTCTTCATACTACACACTCAGGGGAGTTAACTATCATTATCTGGACACATGAGTTTCTTCTCTGAGCTACAACTCAACAAGAAGGCAGTCTGCTAGAATCACATTTCTAACAAAGAGGGTCCTGATCATCCTGCAGAAAAACGCTGGGCAACTTCTATTAAGGACAAAGGGAGAGTTAGCTTGAGAGTCTAGGGTTGGCCCCTCTCAACCCTTACTGTAGTGAACATTAGAAAGCTGCATTAAGAAACTTCTCTAAATGCTTCTGAGACTATAAGCAACTGTCAGGTGCACCTGAGTAGAATACTTTGTTTAATACCTAGCAGGTATATTATTAACTAAGAAAATATGCCTAAAGGTACACAGACACTATTGGGCCTATGGATGGTACAAATAAACAGATGTTTAATACATGGTTCATTAGGAAGACAGAGAAGACAGATGGTTGGAGTGTGGACCATCTCTCAGATAGGGGCGTAAGATAGGCCTACCCTGCCCAAAAGGGTCATGTGCTTAGGTTTTGCAGATCAGGGGAAAGAGGGAACAGAAAGATAGCAAAGCCAACCCCTTATACACCACTGCCAAGAGAAACAGAAGTATTTCTTTTCGCTCCTAAATTTTATAAGACAGTTTTAACACAGTAGCCTTAACTCAGATCCGGAAACCTATAGGAAACCTCATCAATCACATTATTGTTTCTATGAGAACATGGATATTCTGAGCTCCCAACAACCAACACACGGTTTCTAGAATATATATACACGTTATAAAGTTTGGGACAATTTGAATAGGCAGAGTTCTAAACAGATGGCACAAACTAAGGAGAAAAAACCAATTTGTTTTACTATTTTGCAAGTAGAGGAGGTAAAAAAGCTTTTTGAAGTTATTGATTGATTGATTGATTGATTATGGTACGCGGGCCTCTCACTGCTGTGGTCTCTCCCGTTGCGGAGCACAGGCTCCGGACGCGCAGGCTCAGCGGCCATGGCTCACGGGCCCAGCCCATCCGTGGCATGTGGGATCTTCCCGGACCAGGGCACGAACCCGCGTCCCCTGCATCGGCAGGCGGACCCTCAACCACTGCGCCACCAGGGAAGCCCTGGAGTATTTTAGATTGAGTTTCTATTTGAAAGTGCAATGATATTTTAAAAAACCATTGAAAAGTTTATAATCTCAGAGTGTCACAAAACTCATAAGCCATAAAGGTACTGAAAAATTAGACTGCACTTAAAAAAAATTACTGCATGGCAAAACTCACCAAATACAACGTAAAAAAATTATTTACAACTCACATCACAAATGGCTAATTTCTCTCTCTTACACAGGTACCCATATACCTCTACCCTTATATATCAAAACACCAAAACCCAACAGAAAAAATAGGTGAAAGAAATAGCTCACAGAAAAGGAAATATATAAATGGCTCCAAACATGAAAATTCCCATTTTCATGTGAATTGAGGTATCATTTTCCACCTATAAGACTGTCAAATATCAAAAACAAACAGTGCTAGTAAGAATGGGAAAAAAAAACCCCTCATATTTAGCTGCTGAGAGTATAAACTCCTCAAGGGCAGTTTGCAATATCCATCAATATTACAAGTCAAGTATCCTTTTGCCCCTACAATCCCACTCATAGAATTGAGTCTGTAGGAATACTTGCACAGGAGCAAATGACCTTTGCGTTATATTACTGTTTGTATTAGTGTGAGGCTGGTATAGCTATATAAGGGAATACTCTGCGTCATAAAACTGGTTGACTTAGGGAGACAGGGTAGGAGGTTGACAATTTTCCTTGTACACTTTTATTTCTTACAAAGTTTGAACCATACAAATGCATTAGTTTTTTTTCCAAAGAAATATTAAATTAGAAAAATTTAAAAATTAGTTATGAAGAAATGATACATTTTATTACACTAAGCATATCAATCAGACTTTTGGCTAGTTCTGAGATTTAAAAAAAATTTATGAACAGCAGAGTGAACGATTTCATAACCTCGCAGCTGAATAAGACCAAGAAGTAAGGAATAATAATTGTTTTCTTACGGCTACAAATAAAAACCAACATATGGCAAGCTCTCTACCAGACTGTGTAGAGATTAAGAACTAGGATAGCACTAATGACTTGCATAGCTGCAATTTTATTTTGATTTGGAAGTAAATTCTCCCAAGAGAAAGTCTCCAACTTACCTCCCTCCTGTAGGAACCCACTTCCCCTTTCTCTATCACTGTGGCTGGGACTGTATTTCACCTTAAAACTCTTTAGCTGCAGCCAGAATTCTGGTCCTCTCACTCCCTGGTAGAGTAGCAAAGGTTGGGTCTTGCTTCTCCAAGGTAAAGAGAGCTTCTTCCACCAGCTGCCTGAGCAGTTAAGAGGGAGAGGTCCTCTGTTGCTGGGAGAGGAGTTGAAGAAACGGAATTGAAATGGTATCTTCAGTGTTTCTGAAACCATGGTTTGCCATATCAATTGAATAGGCTCCAAATGTTTCAGTAAATATGTGTACAATGGGCTGCAACATAAAATGTTCTTTTGCGGGGGTGGGGGGTGGGGGGGGCGGGTCACAGTCAGAAAAGCTTAAAAGCACTAGACTAGATCTTTTTTTTTTTTTGCAGTACACGGGCCTCTCACTGTCGTGGCCTCTCCCGTTGCGGAGCACAGGCTCCAGACGCGCAGGCTCAGCGGCCATGGCTCACGGGCCCAGCCGCTCTGCGGCATGTGGGATCTTCCCGGACCGGGCACCGAACAACCCGTGTCCCCTGCATCGGCAGGCGGACTCTCAACCACTGCGCCACCAGGGAAGCCCTAGACTAGATCTTTAAGGCCACTTTTTAATTCCATGAAACACATGGAATGATATACTTAGAAGAACCAGATGTAGGATTACAGTCTGTAATGTAGATATGATTCGAGTCCAAATTAATTCACCTTAAAATAGGAAGATTATCCAGATTATATGGGTGGCCCTGACCTAATCACGAGTCCTTTAAAAGAGTTTTCTCCAGCTGGCTTCAGAAGTAGTCAGATGTGCTCTGGCTAGCCTGGGAGCAAGCAGACAATCTATGCTTGATCTGCCCATGGAGACCTCGTGGCAAGGAACTACAGGTGGCCTGTAGGAGCTGAGAGCTAGAAGGAAAATGGAGGCCTCAATCCAGAAATCTTCTTCTGTCCTTTAGTTTTTGCTTATTACCTGCTTTAGTTTTTTAGTGCTGCCATAACAAGTTACCCCACATAGTGGCTTCAATGTCACAAATTTTTTAGTTTACAATTCTGTAGGTCAGAAGTCTGACACGGGTCTCAACAGGGCTAAAATCAACGTGTTTGCAGGGCTGTGTTTCTAGAAGCTCCAGGGAAGAATCTATTTCCTTGCTCATTCAGGTTATTGGCAGAATTTAGTTGCTTCCCATCATAGGACTGAGTTCCCTGCTTTCTTGCCGACTGTCTGCTGAAGGCCATTCCCAGCTTCTAGAGGCCACCAACATGGCTTGTGGCCCGGTCTCTCCATCTTCAGAGCCAGCAATGGAGGTTGAATCCTTCTCATAGTTCAGATCTCTCCCCATCCTGTATCTGACCCAGCTGGGAAAGTTCTTCTGCTTTTTAAGGACTCCTGTGTTTACACTGGGCCCACCCAGATGATCTCAGACAACCTCTCCATCTCAAGGTCCATACTCCATATACATATTCAGAGTTTCCAGGGATGTAGGGTGTAGGCATCTTCAGGGAAAGGGGGTTTATTCTGCCTACCGCATTACCATTTTTCCCTTTCTCCAATTATTTCCTCCATTCTTCCAGGTCCCTGGCTTTTGAACAAAGGAAAGTATTTGGTTCAGAAAAAATTTAAACCCTAACCCAAGAAGAGAGACCCAATATCCAGGGCAGTCGCCAGATATAAGTAGCTAGATATAAATACAAGAAAAGTCTGGGGATCACGGGCACTGGAGTAGGGTGAAGCGATAAACTATTGATAAAAATCAAAATAGGTAGAAAAGAAATAGATAAGCCAGGGTGCTGACAAAGACAGGGTGTTTATGTTGAGACATAAGTGATTTGGTAAGAGATGCACAAGTAAAACCTGGCCTCCACTTGTCCTAAGGGATGTGGCTAGGTGTTCCTAGCTAAACCACTCCTTTGGCCCAAGAACATTCACAAGCCTGATGCTTAAACTTACCCATTCAAATATTAAATTCCCTATAAAGGTGCTGGTGCTAATTCCAGGTGATATACAGGAACTATCATAATTTCTGCTCTCAAGGAGCTCACAGTATAGAAAGGAAAGGAGCTCACAGTCATGAGAACAATACTGATATAAGATAATACTGATATAAGATAATTGCTTTAATGAAAATAGGCATACAAAGCAGTGGGGGCATAGAAAAGGAGAGGGCTTTGTTGCTTACAGAAAATGAAAGAAGACTGCAAAGGCATTTGAACTTAAGCTTGAAGAAAGTCGTTCTGCCAGGTGGGAAGGAAAGTAGAGGGAACTGCAAGTGCCAAAGCAGGAATCAAGAGCACAGGATGGCCACACCTGGCTCAGTGTTGTGGGAGCTTTAAGTGACTGGAGGGTAGAATGGCAGGGGAGCAGGTCAGATGGGGGATGATTCAGTCTTTAACATGAGGCAAGGGAGTTTAAAGTCTATCTTGTAGGTGCAAAGAACTTGTTTTGTTTTTTTTAAAGAAGTCCCAAATGTTATGTGAAGTGTCGCAGATTTTCGACAGAGGATTTTGTTTTCTAGAAACTAAATTCATTGTATTTCCCATTCATTTCATCAATTAGCTACAAATATAAGGTGATTTAAGAAAGCTAAAACCCTTATAAACACACACCAAAACTATGTGTATTTTCACTTTGGGTCATCCTTGGGGTGTATCTTTCTTCAGAAATTCTCTCCAAGAGGTTTTATTTTAAAAGGGAAATCAGTATACACACACATACAGAAAGACACTTTAATAACAATGAAGAGGGGGAGTGAAACTCCTTGAGTAGTTCTTTTTACCTTTAAGAAAATTAGAACTCTGGGCTTGATATTTAAATTACCCCCAGCTCCCACCCCATCCATCTCCTAACTAAGTGGCCATCACTTACCTTCTCCCAGATTTTATCATCTCCTAAACATGCCTTATTCTTCCTTATCTCTACCCAGATATTTCCCTAAATAACCTGGAAAATACTCCCAGTACTTCCCCTCCCTGCCCCCCCAAATCTTCTGAGTAACAAACTCTTCTGAGTAATAAACACAGTCATTTGGAAAAGATGAAGACTGTGTGTGTGAAAGGCTCTATGAACTCAAGAAGAATACAAATATAGATATGACTTTATCACAGCTACCACTTACTAATACTATTCCAAGGTCTAGTTTAAAGGAAATAATGTAAGGAAAAAAAACTGATTATCTGCAGGACTGGGTTCTAATCTACCACCAGAGTTTGCTTGTGGTTTTAATGTTAGGTCATTCAACCTCTAGCTCCTTTCCAATGCTTTTATCTTTTGACCTAGTCCCTTTTCTCCTAGGAAATACAAAATCACTTCTGAAGTCTAAAAAGCACTTGGGAAATCAGATACTACCATATCTCACATGCATACATCTACTCTTCCTTTCCTCAAGAAAAGTAGGTTGAATTATAGCTGGGAACATAAGACTTTGAATAGACCATCACAAACCATCTTTGGAAGCTCTAACAGGCCACCAAACCTCTCTCTCTCCCTTCATGGCTGAGGAACTATAATTAAAGTTACTTCTCTCATTTGGTTGTTGCAAGGATTAAATGAAATAATGTATTAAAAATACTTATTACAATGCCTGTGTTCAGTAAAGGACAGCTTTTTTAGGCTACCGAACCCCCCACCCCCCACCATTTCAAGTATTTCATGAGTAAACTGAGCCAATAGGCTTGGCTTTGAAATAGTAAAATAAGTAGCACACTTCAGTTTTCCAAACTCTCCTATATTTTCATTTAATCATAACAGAGTGATGATTGGCTTAATAGCTTTAGGAAGGATAGGAAAGAACTAAACTGAAAGAGCTTAGAGAGATCTCCCAGCTGGAAAGTCAGATCTCAAACACAAGTTGCCTTGATAATTCCATACTCCTATCACTACTCCATACTATTTTTCTCTAAAAGCATCAGAGAAACACATTATTTTATATGTACATTTCATGATATATTAGAATTAATGAGGGGATCATATTCTTTAATGATTTCATATATAAATAAGATCCCTTTCCTCTTGGAAGAGTCTAGACAGACTATTCAAAACTCCTATAATTTTACAAGGACTCAATTTTTCAGTATTAAGAGCTTCACAGACTGATGAATATCAGCTAAATCCCAGTAAGAGAGTGTTTCTTATGCACACAACTTAATCCAACATTTAAATAAATTGTTTAGATTAGCAATGCAATGGATTCCTAAACGCACAATATAGAAACAGCTTTCCTTTCCTGGGTTCAAGGGTCCTTCTTGTAGCTCTAGTCAAAATTTTCTGAAATTTTCTGTTAAGAATACTGTTTCACTTTAGACATCACTATGTCAACATTTCAAACAGCTTCATTTATGTGATCTTAGTTTTGATTACCAGTATTCATATGGACATCTAATGCCCTAAATCAAGTAGCATCTAAAACAAACAGATCCAAACAACTTTAGGTTGACTGGCTCCTCAAGTAAAGGCAAGAGGGAAGAAAACGCCACAACATGAAAACTAAAATGATAAATAATAAAATGGCAAGTTTCTAATCCAACTATTCAGTTCAATAAAATAAACAGCAAGTATCTGCTACGTTTCAGGTACTTTAACTGACATTAAGATGACTGAGATTCAGTTCTGCCCTCACTGACTTGTACCAAACTTCAAGCACCAAAAGGATTTGGTGTCTACATGTGTTCAAGTACAGATATTGATCTGTCATTTTCGCTGCTTTGTCTGCTTATTCTACCACTTACTGAGTTGGAGTGTTCAAGTCTCTAATTCTATTAGCTTGAGACCCTGGATAAGTTATTTGTATCCCCATAGATCTGTTTCCTTATCTGTATGGTGGAAATAAGAATGGATCAAATGAGATGATATACTACCTGACACATTTAAATGTTTGTTATTATTATTATTTTTTAAATCAAATGAATCAATTTTCTATAGAAAGTTAAAGAACATTAAAAAATTTTAATCCTGAAGATAAAACATATTTAGATTGTGAAAAGCATGTTAAGATATTATAAACTTTACAAAACTGGGAGAAAATATGTTGAAGTCAATCTAATTGGTAATTTGAAACCTGGTTTACTTTTACATGATTTTAGGAACTCTTTTTGGACAAAAATAAGAATATAAGAGCTACAAGAGATAATCGAGTTCAATCTCATATGTGAAGAAAACTGAAGCTGACAATTGCCCAAAGTTATAAACTAATGATTCCTAAATGCCCCAATTCCCTAAATACACCATTCTCTCAACGTCCCTTATTTTCCTAGTTGATTCTTAGAAGTGGAGAATTCCCTGCATAAAGGTATTTTTAAAAATAGAAGTTAAACTAAATTTAAAATCCTCCTCCTTTTTCACGTAGTTTAGACAAGAGGATCGACATACTTAACAAAAAAAGGGCTCATATTTGGCCTTTCACTAAAGCTGTGACACCCAAAAGAGGGTGTAAATTAGAGACGAAAGGCAGAACAATTTTCCTAACTGGGGATTTTAAAATTAGGTTCATGCCCTTTAGAGTATGTTAATACAAAGCTGAGAATTACCTCTGTATGGGAATCATATAATGGAATCAGGTTCATTTGCAAATGATTCTCTTCCAGACTACAGACTAGCTTAGGTCTTTACCAGGAAATACATTTCAAAAGTGCTGATTTTAAATAAAATTTTAAGACACTGTAAACTTTAAAAAATATAATATATATCACTAACTAGTGGTATGTATGTCCTAGGAAAAACTTACTAAAATGACAATTTTTGGTTTCAACTAGCATTTGCTCAGCGTACAAATCTAGCAGTAAAAAAATTTATAAACTTTACCCTGCCTCATATATAATTTATTATCTCTATACTTTCCATTGTACAGTGAATCTGTACTAATGACATCTTCTCATACCTGATCCTCACAACGGAGAGCGGGTGGGGGAGGGCCGGGAAGAACAGCTGGATGGACTGGCTTCCCCCCACCAGAGGAAACCGAGACAGTGAGGTTAAGCGATTTGTCCGTGGTCACAGGCACAATTGGTAAAGCCAGCTCTCTAACAAGTTTCCTAACTCCAAGTTCAATGTCCTTTCCTGCAGGTACTGGTGGAAAGGTAGAAGATAAGCCAAAGGGGAGGGGAGAGTGGTATAGAAAGGGGGACAGTAATAAAAAGGTCAGCCCAAAGGGCAAACATTTTACACTGGTAACCTAGTAGTTTGGAACTATTACCTCCCCACTCTCCTCTAACTACGTTTAAGATGAAACTACTTTATGCTTACCTTCAACTCTTCAACTACATCTGCAGCTCATTAAATAATTTTATTATTTTAAGGCCTAGTCTCATTATTTCACGATACCACTTTACTTGTGGTCAAATCAGGCTTCCCTGCACGCAATGAACTGCAGTTTTTGCTTACTGGACAAAGGCAACAAACCATGCCCACACAAACTGTTCTTAAATCTCGAACGCTGGCATGAAAGAGGTGCTATAATTATGCAGTGTAACTTAAAATTCTCAAAATCAGTCATGGAATAAAGCCTCAAAGTATTCAAATAACATTATGCTGTGCATATTCAATTTAGCATAGTTTGGCTTGGTATTACTAGCATTAGAATATCATTTTAAAAGCTTAAATATCAGATGTAATCCTTATAAATGTCTATATGGTACCTAATGGTAGTACGGGAAAAAAGTTAAAAGTAAACATGCATTATGGTATACAAGCCATTTGAGAAGGATTAAGATGCAGTTTAATAAATATATCACTTTAGAATCACCTGAAGATCAATGGGGTTTTAAAACAGATTATCCATATCTGTTTGGAGCTTCCTAAAGGAATTTTTTTTTTTTTCTTTTTGCCTGCGCTGCGCAGCATGTGGGATCTTAGCTCCCTGATCGACCAGGGATAGAACCTTGCCCCCTGCAGTGGAAATGCAGTCTTAACCACTGGACCGCCAGGAAAGTCCCTAAAGGAGTTTTTAAACTGCGAATACACTTTCCTATTTAGTCTCTTATGGCCACTTTTTTTTTTTAACATCTTTATTGGAGTATAATTGCTTTACAATGGTGTGTTAGTTTCTGCTTTATAACAAAGTGAAATCAGTTATACATATACATATGTTCCCATATCTCTTCCCTTTTGCATCTCTCTCCCTCCCACCCTCCTTATCCCACCCCTCCAGGTGGTCACAAAGCACCGAGCTGATCTCCGGGTGCTATGCAGCTGCTTCCCACTAGCTATCTGTTTTACGTTTGGTACTGTATATATGTCCATGCCACTCTCTCACTTTGTCACAGCTTACCCTTCCCCCTCCCCATATCCTCAAGTCCATTCTCTAGTAGGTCTGTGTCTTTATTCCCATTATGAGCACTTTTATCTATAATTTTTTTCATTTTGAGTTTAAATTACAAATCCTATAGGGCATAAATTACATTTAAAAAATTCTGTCACAATCCCATAGATTTTAAAATAATACTGTGGTAATCATCATGAATATTTTGGATCTCTCCTGTAGGCACATGATAGTAATGCAATTTCTCGCCCACTTGAAGTTAGGTGTGTCCAGATGACTTGCTCTGATTAATGAAATATGAGCGGATGTGATCATTATTACTTCTGGGTCTAACATTTAAAGACCAGTGTGTGCTGCGCCACTGTCTCTCATCCTTCTGGCACAGGGGAAGACCAGCTAACACTTGAGATGGTGGCTGCTTCACTGGTCTAAGACTCTGAATGACTAAAATGAGCACAGCCCCTGTGAATAAGAAATAAACCACTGCTGTTTCAATACTGAGATGCTGGGGTTCTTTGTTATCACAGCATCATTTAAGCCTATCTGGATAGAGGTGCCATGTGCTTAACAGGCATTTAGACATCAGTTCGTTCTAGTTCTATCACCTTAGATGAATATAGTAATGTGTGAAGACTGTCTGCTCAAGCCGAGGAAAGGTGAACGAGATTAACAGAGTGGTTCGAATTAATTTCAGATTTAACTTAACAAAAGTAGTATGTGCTTATCACTTACAGTTTCATATATGTCAATTTATTTGTGTACAATTCATAGTCCCCAGAGGTGTTGTAGATATGATTATACCCATCTGAAGAAGAATCTGAAGCCTAGGGAGTTTAAGTGATTTGCCCAAGATCACAAAGTGAGTTAATGGCACAGAGTAATCAGAATTTAGGAATTTTAATTTCTGCTTGCTGGCTCTTTCCAATATATCACAGCTGAGCAGAGACTGTTAAAGGCAAATTGGGACAGTTTTCAACAAATATTTTTATATTAAAACATACATTCTAAAACATTTTTGTATTCAGTTTAAGACAAAAGCAATAAATTCCTCAATCTGTACAAATATTAAATTCATTCAAAACCAAATCCATAAAATATTAAGCACTGTCTTATAACTAAATTCCGCCTTTCCTTGAAAACTTAAAATGTAAGAACTATCTAGAATTCCAACCCACAGACATTGTTGGAAATTTTCCTCAATGGAAATCTCTAACAGATTAATAGTTCTCAAATACTCGATTCCCTGGATCATTTTTAGGTCACTGGCATTTCTACCAGGGGGCAGAAAATACACCCTTGAATTACCACTTTATTTTCCATTTCCTCCCTAGTGAATCAAAATAGTTCATTAGCTGAGTAAGGCAGGAAGAAAAGGCAGTAGATTCCCCAACCATTTGCAAAACAATTATAATAATCGAACCTTCCCCAATGGTCCCAGAGCTAATACAAACTATTATTTATAGTTTAAAGTCTAGAAAAATGACGTTTAATTTTTAAAGCTAGCATGTATATACACACAAATTAACTTTCTGAATTATAAATGACAGTGAATTTCTAGTTAGACACATTAGAACTAGAATGTTAGAATGACCTGTGCCTTCTGTGTAGTAGACACCAAAATTTTATTAAGTAAATTAATTTGGACAGTGATGATATTTTAAGTTATGCATATTAGAAATACAGTACCCCAACTCATAATTAGGGCAGAAACTAACCCAAAATATTATTAGCCTTTCTGAGCAAGATGCTTCAATACTGAGGCAGCAATGTAGAATGAGAACTTTTATCTTTACTAGCAAACAAACTGGTCTAACCCCAAGTTCCACTATCTGAGCAAGATACCTATTAGCACCTCAGTTTCTATGTCTGTAAAATGGGGATAACCACCTAGCAGAGTTAAATGGCATGTAATATAGTAACTGGCAGAGAGAATGCCAACAACCCCCCCTCTTCTACAAAAGAGACACCATGCTTTAGCATTATTCTGAAACTATTTCTCCTCATGAAATGTATATTTCTTCTTAAACAGGGAATTTACGTACAAGACCAAGCTTTCTCTTTTTAGAACTTGGAAGAGTGGTTCCACCCTAGGAAACTGGGAAAACTTTTTCACAAGGATGTATTTAAGACAACCTCAAGCAATGTAACATATTAACTGTTTAAAAAGTGACAATATACACAATCACTGGGGATCAGTGGAGAGAGAGCAGCTCAATAAAGAAGAAAAAAATTTCTAAGAAGGTCTAGCTCAGTGATAGCTAAAAGAGGGTACAAGAAAATTCACTGGAGTGCAGAAAAAAAAAATCAAAACACTCCAATTTCCATCTTTACCTCATCCTTTTAAAACTGTTTACATGTTTAATAATGTATAGTATATCAGCATATGTATTATTCATATATATCCAGATATTGAGAGTATTAGCTTAAATGCTGGCAGTATACAATTAAAAAAAGCCAGAAATAGCCCTTCTTGACTAGGAGGCTAGAGAACACACATAGCCCATCAAGTAAATCACTAATGAAAATAGTTAAAGAAGTACATTAATCTTAAACAGTAATATAAAACCTTGGATTACAAGTCTTTAGCCTCTTTTCAGTTCCTGCCTTTGTGGTACAGTATTGTTGGTTTCAAAATGAGATGCACACTTAAAAAAGGGGGCCAATTTAACAGTTGCAAATGACCATATGCTGCTGGGGAGTATAAATATGAGGTCAAAGCTCTGCAAACTTTCATCACGATCAAAAGCAGTGGTTTGTTTTTCTGAAAGACAACGAAGCTAGAGGCCATCTACATGAGTTGCTAGTCTATATGACTCAGAATTCCATTTGTCCTACTCTTTGCTTCAGAGCTGGTCACAGATGTCTCCATCTGTGACATAATTATTTCCAAAACCAATTAAGAGATGTCAAACAGAAAATTATGACTTCAGGTAATGAATAAGATGGCAGGAAGGGATAATTCTTAAGGAGGAAAATTTTGTTCATTCAAAGCAAAAAGTAAACTAAATGATTTGCCCTGTTTATTCACTTAGGGAAAGGGGAAATTATCACACTGTAAAAGGATGCAAACATTAGAAGTTGCCTGGTTTTCTGCAGGAGTGCGAAAATAACTTCACAGGTTTTATCATGGTGCTGCTGAGGGGTGTTCGAGGCAAAGGGAGTCAATGCTCCACTAGTTGGATGGTTCAGAACAGGAAGAGGATAAGACTTTTTGTTCTTAAGATAAGATAGCGGATGATGACATACTTTTAACAGTGCCGTCAACTCTGGGAAAATATTAAGCGTAAAAGGAATAGTCAGCAATTTGTCTCCATGTCCTAAGACATAAAGAGATTCACATTTCCTTATTAACCAGTAAGCTCAGCCCTAAAAAGAAAAACTAAAGACCATTTCATTGCTATAATGTGGTACAAAATACAAACTTGGAATGAATTTCAGTTTACTTTCAAATAATGGATCTACATAAAGGTAACAGTCTGCATAATTAAGGAACATTTAATCATGCTTTAAAGGGTATAATACAGAAGACAAAAATTTGTATTAAACTAAATATACAAAAGATACCAGTATCTTGTCCCCTAGGAAAACTGTCCTATAAGTATTCTTCTCCTTCATTATCCTAAACTGTCACCATGAGCACACTGAAGCAACTTGTGCTGAGGAAGTGTCACCCCAGTAGGGCCTGAACAGACACCTTCCCAGCCCCTTTTCACCACTCTCCTAAGTATCAGACCCTAAGTATTAAAAAAAAAAAAACTTCCCCTCCCCTCCAGCAGCAACTTTCCAACCATACCTAGACTATGTCTCCACACCTTTCCTCACACTGTCCCTCATTCTTTCTCCCATCTCCATTTGTTAAAGTCTTATCCGTTCTCCAAGGCCCTCCAGGGTTGATGTCCTTATACGTACCAATTTGTCACACACTAGAGTTAATGCCATGAACTACAGATTAGATGAGCGCCATTCCGCTGTTTATTAGACTGTTAGCTTCTTACGGGCAGCCAAGTTAGTCTGAATTAACCTCACATTCCCAACTGCCATAAACTCAATGCCTGGCAAAATACAAACCTGATACATAGCAATTCCCCGATGTTGTTAACTGAATAACCAACTCATTCTGAGTCTACAATTTGAGATGTTATAATTTTATCCTATGTGAGGTGAAACAGTTCTCTCCTGGATTAGTATCTTCAGTATTGCAAAAACCAAACAACAAAAACAAACCAAACAACAAAAAAAGGAATACAAAATTTATCTACCAAACTACGGAAATAAACTCTTAATTGACGGGCATCAGCTTTGAACACTGCCTTTAAGTACCAGTCACCAGGCAGTCTGAAATACGCTATTTCCTCTAACCAGATTTCAGATGGATTTTTCTTATTAAAATCCTAGAGGTAAGAGATGAGCCAACTCTGATATTTGAAACCACCATTTCGACAGACCTCTTATTTATGTGTACTCTAGACCACTTGGGAAAGATGAGATCATTTAAGCAGCAGCGCCATCACTTCTCTTTATTTGACCCCGACAATGCTCTCAACCTAACAGGAGAAAGACATGCATCAACCAGGTTAAATCATATTGTAATAAGGCAGCGGCAGGTAATATTTACTCCTTCAATAACGGGGAAAAGAGCTACGCTAAAGAGCATAAGACCTTCCCTAAAAATGTCGGATACAGAGGTACTCTGGGCATCCCTTCCCCCACCTCCACAAATCTACTCCTGGAATCTGAGACCTAGGTCCTTTGTCTGAGCAATGTGGGAGGAGTCTGTCTGCAGTACTGGTGTGCTGGCAAGTGAAGAGAATTTACTGAAAACTGTATAAACGCACGAAGTTCCTTAACTCAATTACTTTACTGTCCAATTTTTCTTCATCGTGTACCCTGAAGTGCTCTAAAAGGTACCCAACGTGCCTTTTCGAGAGTTAAAATGTATGGAAACGAATACAATAAGATCAACAGAGAGTTAGCAAAAAAGCTAAGTTTTTGAACAGCGGAGGGGCGGGCGGTAAGAACGACCACTTGAACATCCCCTTCCCTCTCGAACGAGCTCTTTCTACAAGCCTCCATTTCTGTACATTTCTTCTTCCCAACAAGCCGTTGTAAGGCAAGCTGAGCGCTTTTACAAAGACGGTCGGCTGCGCAAACTTGCAATCTCAAAGCTTTCCGTGCACAACACCGAATCCACAACCGACCCGACCTTTTACCACCTCACTGAGGTTTTTGGTGCCACGCCAGCCGGGTGTTCCAGGAATACAGCCCGAGTAAAGTGAACACCGCCGGATAGAGTGGCTCGAGAAACTTAGCACCTTTTATCACGCAAGATGAGAGGAACACCGTGGGGTTTTCGCAAGGTGACCCATCTTCTCATCTCGTCGACCCTCGGCTCCTCCCAGACCCCTTCCCGGTGGACCTGGAGGACTCTCCAGGTTCGCCTTTTCTGCCCCAAGCTCCTTTCTTTCGTCTCCCCACCCACGCCCGGGGGCCAAGCCCAGCTGGACACCCCCCACACCCACACTCACCCTGGCGACCGACAATCTCGGCGACATGCTCGGAGCTGGGCACCGGGACGCACTCGGTGGTGTTGACGCTCTTCCTCCGGAGCAAGGCCGCTTGTTCCCCGTTCAGGGCGGCTGCCGCCGCCCCGCAGCCGCCTGGGCCGTAGGCGTGGGACAGCATCGCCGCCATCATGCCCTGGGCATCGTCCCCTCCGTAGAGCACCCCTGCCGCCGCGGCCGCCTCCCGGGCATCAAAGCCGGCGGCGGGCAGCAGGACCGACCCCAGGGACCCGCCCGGGATCGGCTGGGTCTGAGAGGCGGCGGCCGCTGGCGGCGACAGGAGCAGCAGAGACGGCCGGTCCTCCTCCTCTGCCTCCTCCAGCTCCTCCTCCTCCAGCAGGTCTCCGTCCAGCTCCGCTTCCTCCCCCTCCTCCTCGTCCTCCTCCAGCTCCAGCTCGGCCGCCTCCGAGACCCCGGGCCGGCCGGGAGGAGCCCGCTCCTCCGGAGACAGCCCCGCCGCCCGCCGGGCCTGGCCCTCCCCAGGGCTGGGGTCGTCGAGGCCCAGCGCGGCCAGGCGCTCCCTCAGCAGGAGCCCGTCCCCCTCGATCTCCGGGCCGCCCGCGGGCGGTGGCAGCGGCGGCGGCGGCGGCGGCGGGGGCGGCTGCGGCAGGGGGGCCGGGGCCGCCGCCAGGGCCAGGGCCGCGGAGCTGCCGCTCGGCATCGCGGCGGCGCGCTGTCAATGGCGGCGGCGGCGGCGGCGGCGGCCGGGTCAGGCGCGGCAGGCGGCGAGCCCCATGGCGGACAGGGCCCCGGCCCTGCTCAGCGCGCAAACACCTTTCCTCTGGGGAGGCGGCGGGGCTGGCGACCCGGGCCGAGCAGCGCCAGGGCCGACCGGAGAGGGCGGGGTGGAGGAGCAGGGGAAGGTGGCAGAGGTAGGTAACTAGGTGGGTGGGTGGGGACGGCAGCGGGGCGGGCTGGTGGAGGTGGCAGCAGCTCCCCTCTCACGGTTTCTTTTGTTTCATGGCCTTAACCAGCCCCCGGCGCGCGCGGCGGCGGCGGCGACGCCCCACGCCGCTCTCCGAATGAAGCCGGCACCCCCTGATTGGCCGCTTTTAATCGCTGGGAGCCCGCCCTCTCCTCCCCGCAGCCTTCTAACTCCAAGCGCTAGCCCCACCCCCACCCTCTTCTCGTGCTCCGCCCCGCCCCTCCCCAGAGCTCTGATTGGGTGACCGAGACGAGCCAGCCCCGCCAAGCCTTCTCCTTCCGTCCTCTGCCCTCCCCCATTCATAATAAACTCCATTCTGCACAGTTTATTAGGTTTATAACTGGACAAAGTCACACGTGTACAAAATGAAGCTCACACTATCCCAAAGCAGAGTAGGAATTGAGGGCTGGGGATCCGTTACTGGCCTTTGGGGGAGCTCCGAGGTGAGGGGCAGCCGACCCTCCCACTCCAGAGAGATGTGGCCACAGGGGAGGGGAGGAGATGGGGCCCACCTGGCTTTGGTCGCAGAACTCCCTCCCCTTTCCCTACTGGCTCTCGAGGAGAGGGACTGTGATTGTTCGCTTTACACGTCACTCTTTGTGACATACCAGGTGGAGGCGGGGAAAAGGAGGCGGGACGAAGGCAAGGCAGCAGAGGCTGGAGCTAGGAGCCAGTAGGGGTTTTCGCGCAGGCGCGTGCAGTCGAAGCAGACACCTGGGTTTCCTCGGTTCCCCGCATCCCTCTGGCCCACCTGGGTGGGGTCTTTTAGCCCACCGTGAGAGCGGCCTTGGAGCGTAGCGTAGGCATGGGCCCGGAGGGCGTTGTTGAAGAAGTGATTTCCCACTTGCAGGGTAAGGGCCTAGGGAGAGTCATCGAAGGAGGGGCCCGTGAAGTGTTCTCCTATCCAGCCGCGGGGGTGGTTTCCTGAGCCGCGTGGCTCCTGGGCCTTCCCTGCACCACTCCGGAATGCTCCTCCCGCAGGGCAGGGCCCTCCCACGCCCAGCTGGCCCGGCTTCCAATACGAGGCCGGTTGATTACATCAGGAACCTTAAATGCTGGACTTGAGTTCTCTGGGGCTTTTCAAGGAAATTAAATAATCTTTTCCTCCTCCAAGACGTTCTTCCCACAGTATTGTCCGGGTGATCCCACACAGTGGCTACATTTCATAGGGGTTTATTTTTAAATGGCTTGTTAAAAATAAATCTTATTACCCTACTTCATCTTAGGCTCTGACCGTCAGCCCTCCCCTCCCCGCTCCCCTTTACCTCCGCCCCTTTAGTACTAGGTGGTCTCCCCAGGTTAGTCTTAATCACCTGCGTTGTCTTACAGAGGTAGAATGTGAACAACATAATGTAATTTTAAGGTTTCTAGTGTCCCCATTATAAAAAGTATGAGGAAACAGTTTTAATAAATATACTGATCTCAGAATATTCAACGTTATCATTTCAACGTGCAATCGATATAAAATTATTGATATATTTTAGTTTTTTCGCGCTAAGTCTTTGAAAATGGTGCGTATTTTACACTAGGATATCTCAATGTATGTTCGCTTCACACTAGCCATATTTCAAGTACTGAGTAGTAGTAGCTCTAGACCTTGATTTTTGAATTATAAATTGAGATCCTTTCTATTTTGGATTTATTATATCTTTCTCCCTCAAAATCGTTTCTTATGTGTGAGCTTGAATGAGCACCGACTTTTCTAAATTGTCTAGGGTGTTACAAAGACACCCTGAGAGAGTCCAAGAGAAGGCTGAAACTATGCCTTCTATTTCTCTGTTTTGTGCCCTATGGCCATGTGCACAATTCTACTTCAGTTTATCCACCCCTCCAATCAAAGGCATAGAGAATTTTAGCTAACATGAACCTTTCCTGTTACTCCACTGTTTCCTAGTCCTTCTATAACCCTGTATGTTGCTTCTCTAACAACTCATTTGTAGCAGTAGCCTCAGGAGCAGTGATTTCAACCCTGGCTGTACAACAAAGTCAAGAAGGGCTTTTTAAAATGGTAAATGCAGAGCAGGAAGAAGCAAACCCTGGATGTTGGGATTAACTGGATCTAGAGTGGGAACCTGGACATGTTTTTAGAGAACTGCACAGGTTGTTCTGAAGCTCACCCAGAGTTGAGAACACTGATCCAGGGTGTGAGTTTTGGGGTGTACAGGACTAATCTTGCTATTTACTGAAAAGTGATCTTTTTCTCCCCTACCTTCCCAATTAGGTACAATTTTCACTGATTTACTATATCTACACCCCTTTGATGATATACCCCAAGGACATAATGTTTCATGGCAGCTTAATAAAGGTACTGATTTCTTTTTTTATATTTACCAGTGAATAGCTTGTATAACTAGACATTTACTTATAGAATATGCAAATATGCTTGCCGTCTGATATTTCTGTTTAAACAATAATCATTATTTGAAGGGTAGATTTCTCTAGCAAAGCAAATCTCATTTCAAGGGAGAAAGTAAACTAAAACACAAAGCGGCACTCCCAGGATATTTTTGTCAGGAGGAAATGCATAGCAGAATTACAAATGAAACTCAGATGTTCCTTTCTCTACCTCTTTTCATGAGTTGTCATTTAATGCTCACCCCTGGTCTTACGTTCTCTTCCCGAGGACTCAAAGCAAAAGCTTCTTCCCGAGGACTCAAAGCAAAAGCTGTAACAGGAGTGATAGTTCCCCATACATTTTCCTTTTGAGAGGGAGAGATGTAAAGAATAGATTCCTGTAGATAAATCCATTTGGCTAAGATTTTTTAAAATGCCAAGTGGTTTAATTTATGTGTTCATAATATAAAAATTGCTTTCTGCTTCATTCTCATATAGTAAATGAGGTTTCATAAGTTCCCATACACAAATGTATACATTCATGCATTAATTTAGATTTGATCAATACTGTGATTTATGAACAAGCTAGGAGTTATTGAAGCTTGGAGACCTTCCCGTTTGGGTCTAAATTTATTGTCTTGTGTTAAATCTTGCTTATGAAGCAAATTTAAGATTTTCTTTTGATCTAAATATATGACTGGGATTCTTTCATTTAAATCCATTAAACACAATCATCCCCTTCACCCTCCCCCAACCACACAGCACATTAATTTGCACCTGAATTAGTTTTCTCTTTCATTCCTATGCTGTTATGAAGTAGGTTGATAACACTGCTGTAGAAGAGTTGCTTTAAAGATCTTAGGACAAAAAGGAAACTACAGAAGTGGCTACATTTTATCAACTAGCAAGCTAACTGCTAAACTAGCCTTAACGCTAGTTTAAAAATGGAACTGTAGGGCTTCCCTGGTGGCGCAGTGGTTGGGGGTCTGCTTGCCGATGCAGGGGACGTGGGATTGTGCCCCGGTCCGGGAGGATCCCACACGCCGCGGAGCGGCTGGGCCCGTGAGCCATGGCCGCTGGGCCTGCGCGTCCGGAGCCTGTGCTCCGCAACAGGAGAGGCCACGGCAGTGAGAGGCCCGCGTACTGCAAAAAAAAAAAAAAAAAAAAGGAACTGTAATGATATTAAGGTTGGACCAGTTGCAAACTAAACGGATCTTAACAAAGATGTTTGTCCTAGTAAGAAAACCGAGATAATGAGATACTAAGTTTGAAGCAATGCTGTAAAGACAGCCACAAAAGCATGGTGAAAGATTTGGCTGACACCCTCACCTAGAACCCCAAAAGAAACATTTGCTTTGTTTTAAGGCAGGATGGGTTTCTTTATGGTAGGATGTCCCCTGGGAGCAGCAATACCCAGCTCCATAAGTCTTCCTCAATGAACATGTCATTCTCCTGCTTGCAATGGCTCCCATTTGTCTAGGAATAAAGTTTCCTACCTGGAATTCCAGGCCTTCCACACTCTGGGACATTCTTCCAAGTGCTCGAAATTGTTACATAAACACACTCAAATCTCTCCTATATTAGCAAATAGGAACTCTTCCTTGATGGTGCATCCACCTCTTGGGGCCACTCTTCTCTACTCCAAATCAACTTCTCCAACAGCTGCCTGCCCTCCTTTGCTGCACACTGCAGAGCGCCTGCGGGCTCTTGCTGCTTCACTGAAATGATCTTCATCTCGTCATTGTATCCAATGAGCACTTTTTACACTTATTCCACTTAACCTTTCCATGGCAGGATTGACACTAATGACTGCTCCTCAAAGCACTGTCTTCCTTTGCCTTCCTTCTGCTTTCTTTCCTATTCCATAGTCCTGCCTCAGTCTCCTTCGCAGGCTTAGTGTCCCTGTCACTCTTGGGTTATTTATCTAGGATTTGTCTTGGGCCTGCTTTCTGCTTACTCCATACTCTCCACCTAAACATCCTATCCTTTCCTAAGATTTCTGCTACCTTGTTGACAAGTTCCAGACCTATATTGTCATTCCTGAACTCTCCATTGAGCGCCAGACCCAGAAATCCACTGTTTTATGGATGTCTCCACTTGGCGAATAAAATCCAACCTCAACTTCCCAAACTGAAATCTCAGTGAAAATGCTTTTTAGCTTAGTATTAGATAGCACCACTATCTACTCAGTTCCTTTGGCCTTGAGCCTGGTGGCCATTCTTGACTTTTCCTTCAACCTGCATAGCCAGTCAAGGCCAAATCCTGTGACTCATACCTCTCAACTGTCAAATCCATCTATCTTTGTCCATCTTTACCACTATTACCATGGTCTAGGCCACTATCATTTAGACCATGATCTATTACAGTAGTCCCCCAAACAACATTCTTACATCCAGCCTTGCTTTCCTCCAATTCATTTTCCATGCTGCAGCTGGAATGATTTTAATTCAAATTTACTCCACCCACCTCCCTGCTTAAAACCTTTGTTGTCGTCCTTAGGGTAACATCCCAGTTTCTTAACATTACTTAGAAGGTCTTCTACATCTGGGCCGTTTACCTCTTTAACCTCATTTCATGCCATTCTTCCTCTTGCATTCTTGGCCTCAGCCATAGAGACATTCTAGGAGCCATTCATGTATTCTACATACTCCTATTCTGCCTCTAGGCTTGGAATATGGCTCTCCTCTGCCTACTCTTAGCTTAGCTAAGTCCTACTTGTCTTTCAGAGCTCAGTTTATGTATCACTTCCTCTAGGATGTCCTCTCTAACCTTCTAGGTAAGGTTAGGTGACCTTGTAGTAGGAGCCAATTGCATCCTGCATGTCCCTAGCCACAAGCTACATACCTTGTTTAATTGTCTCTCTTCTATTTTCATCCCAATGAAGACAGTACCTACATAGTCCCTGGCACGTAAGAGAGGCCAGTATGTACTTACTGACTAATTGAATATTCTTCCAAATAAACTTAATACTTCAGCTGGTCTGAACTTCTGACCATTTTTCAAACATGCATTGTAGTCTCCCATATTTGGGCCTTTTCTTGTGCTATTTTTCTGCCCCGGTTGGTCTCACCTTTTATCCCCACCCTCCCCATCTCTACCTGTTTTAAGGCCCCAGCTTAAAAAGTTGACTTCTTTCAACATATTTTCCTAATCAGTACAATCGGGGCTAGTCCTTCCCTCCCTCTCCCCAGGAAAATGCACACGAAGGCAACATTTTGCATATATCTTCTGAATGCTTAAACAGCTCCCTTTAAAGTCTATCCATGGATCTTTTTGGGTTCCATAGACCTCTGACTCAGACTGGCTAGATGTTCACTAACTCACTTCCTCTTCTTCCTGAGCACACAGCCAGACTATATTTCCTGGCCACTATTGCAGTTGCGAGCAGCCATAGACTGAGTTTTACCAAGTGTATACCAATTACAGACCTAGACCTGAAAAATCCCTCACACATTATCTTCCACATTCTTTTCCCATCTGTGATGTAGATGAGTATGATGACCACATGTTAAAAATGGCAGAGCCACAAGATGAAAGGTGCATCACCACATGGAAGAAAGGTGCCCTCCAATTAGATATAGGTGTTTTATTAGACGTTATGTGAAAGAAAAACATATTTTTATTGAGTTTGAAGTATTATATGTTTTTGTGTACATTTGTTACAGCAGTTAACATATCTTAACTAATATAAAATGCTCGGTTAACAGGGAATTTGGCTCAATATTCTGTAATAACCTAAATGGGAAAAGCATTTGAAAAAGAATGGATACTTGTATGGGTATAACTGAATCACTTTGCTGTACACCTGTAACTACCACATCATTGTTAATCAACCGTACTCCAATATAAAATAAAAATTTTAAAAAAATGCTGGGTTAAAAACCTCTAGTTCGTAAGGAAAAAGTAAAATGATCAGTGGTTAAGGGGTTAAGGGGGAAGGAGGGATAAATAGGTGGAGCACTGAGGATTTTCAAGGCAGTGAAACTATTCTGTATGCAATTATAATGAAGGATACATGCCATAATACTTTTGGCAAAACTCATAAAATACACAGTACCAAGAAAGAAGGCTATCATGAACTATTGGCTTTGGGTGATAATGTGTATCAATGTAGGCTATAGATTGTAACAAATGTGCATTCTGGTATAGGTTGTTGATGGTGGGGGAGGCTATGTCATTTGAAGCTAGGGCATATATGGAACTCTTTGTACTTTTTGCTCAGTTTTGCTGTGACCCTAAAACTAATTTCACTTAGGAAAAAAAATACACAAAAACATATAAGTGTTTTACACATTTATGATATGTAGTTTGTACTACTTATTTGCTTTGATCACAGACTGCCTGGGACTCTCCCAATTTGTAGCATAGAGCCTGATAGTATTTATTGTCAATCCATCAAGGTGACACAGCAATCCTAAATGTGTATGTACTAAACAACAGAGCTTCAAAATATATGGAAAACAAATGAATAAACAAAACCAAAAAACCTGATAAAGCTGAAAGGAGAAATAGACAAATTCGCAATTACAGTTGGGGCCTTCAACATCCCTTTCCAGCAATTGATAGAGCTGTTAGCTGTTAGAAAATCAGCAAAAACATAGAGGGACAGAGTAACAGCATCAGCCAACAGGATCTAATTGATATTTATAGATTGCTGCCTACAACAGCACAATACACATTGTTTTCAAGTGCCCATGCAGCATTCACATACATACACCTAGGCTGTAAGTACATCTAGAAGAATTGAAATCATAT
This sequence comes from Mesoplodon mirus, assembly GCF_964341445.2. NCBI lineage: Eukaryota > Metazoa > Chordata > Mammalia > Artiodactyla > Ziphiidae > Mesoplodon > Mesoplodon mirus. The sequence continues at coordinate 67,232,525 of NC_138989.1, forward strand.
ACAGTATGCTCTCTGACAGTAATAGAATCAAACTAGAAATCAATAGCAGAAATAAAACAAGAAAGTATCTAAATACCTGGAAATTATACACTTCTAAATAATTAATGGGTTGGGACTTCCCTGGTGGTCCAGTGGTTAAAACTCTGCATTTCCAATGTGGGGGGTGTGGGTTTGATCCCTAATAAGGGAACTAAGATCTCACATGCTGTGGGGCATGGCCAAAAAAAAAAAAAAAAAGGAAAGAAAAAAAAATTCATGGGTTCAATGAGGAAGTCTCAAGGGAAATAAAAAAATACATGGAGCTGAATGAAAATGAAAATACAACATACCAAAATTTGTGGGACACAGCTAAAGCAAAGCTGAGAGAGTAATTTATGGCACTAAATGTTTATATTAGAAAAGCTGTGGTGCAGTGGTTAAGACTCTGCGCTCCCAATGCAGGGGGCCCAGGTTCGATCCCTGGCCTCGGAACTAGATCCCACATGCATGCCACAACTAAGAGTTTGCATGCCATAACTGAGAAGCCAGCAAGCCGCAGCTAAGGAGCCTCCAAGCCTCAACTAAGAAACCAGTGAGCTGCAACTAAGGAGCCTGCGAGTCACAACTAAGGATCCCATGAGCCACAACTAAGGAGCCTGAGTGCTGCAACTAAAAGGAGCCCACAAGCCTCAACTAAGGAGCTGGTGAGCTGCATCTAAGGAGCCCACGAGCTGCAACTAAGGAGCCCAACTGCCTCAACTAAGACCCGGCGTGACCAAATAAATAAAAATAAATAAATAAAAACATTATAAAAATGTAAAAAAAAAAGAAAAGAGGAAAGGTCTCAAATCAATAATCTAAGTTCCTATCTTAAAGAGAAAAAAAAAGAAGCGCAAAATAAACCCAAAAAAGCAGAAGGAAGGGACTAATAAATAGCAGAAATCAGTTACATTGAAAATAGGAAAACAGTAGAGAAAATCAATGCAAGAAACTGATTCTTCTAAAAAAATCAATAAAATTGATAAATCTTTAGCAAGAGTGACAAATATGAGAGAAGACACAAATCACCAATATCAGCAATGAAACAGAGGGTATAGCACTACAGATCCTGCAGCAATTAAAAGGATAAAAGAATACTACAAACAATTTTATGTTCATAAATTTGACAACTTGGAAGAAGGGGGCCAATTCCTCAAAACCCACAAACTATCAAAATTCAACCAAGACAATCTGAATAGTCCCATAATGATTAAGAAAATTGAACTCCTGAAAAGATAAGGAAAAGCTCCTGCAAAGGAAATCTCCAGGACCTGATGGTTTCAGTGGTGAATTCTACTACATATTTAAAGAGGAATTTAAGGACAGTGTCCTCCAGAAAACAGAAGAGGAGGGAATAATTTGCAGTCATTTTATGAGGTCAATAAAGATGCTAAAACCAGACAAAGACAATACAAAGAAAACAAACCTACAGACAAAATCTCTCATGAACATAGACACAAAAATCTCAACAAAATATAATCAAATCAAATCTAGCAACACATAATAAGAGTCATACACCACCACCAAGTGGCATTTCTTTTATATATTTAAGGCTGTTCTAGTATTTAAAAGTCCATCAGTGGTAAACATATGTTCACACAAAAACTTGGACAGGAATATTCATTGCAGCATTATTCACAATGGCCAAATAGTGGAGACAGCCCAAATATTCTCAACTGATGGATGGATAAACAAAATGTGGTATATCCATATAATGGAATATTATTCAGCCATAAAAAGAATGAAGTACTGAGATATGCTACAACACGGATGAACCTTGAAAACATTATGTTAAGTTAAAGAAGTAAGTTACAAAAGGCCACATATTGTATAATTCTATTTATATAAATATTCAGAATAGGCAAATACATAAAATCACAAAGCAGATTAGTGGCTGCCGGGGACTAAGGAGTGAGGTGAAAGGGAGTGGTTGTTGAAGAGTATGGAACTATTTTTGGAGTAATTAAAATGTTCTGGGATTAGTGGTGATGGTTTGAAACTTTGTAAATGTATTACAAACCATGGAATTATATACTTTAAATGTGTAAATTATATTGTATGTTAATTATATCTTAAAAAGCCAATCAATATAATCTACCATATCAACAGTCTAAAGAAGAAAAATAATATTATCCTATCAATTGATGCAGAAAAGCATGTCACAAAATCCCGTGCCCATTCATGATAAAAACTCTCAGAAAATGAAGAATAAAGGGGAACTTCCTCACCTTGATAAAATCTACAAAAAGCCTTTACTATCATAATTAATAGTAAAAGACTGAATACTTTTCCCCTAAAATCAAGAACAAGGCAAAGATGTTCACTCTTACCACTCTTATTTGACATAGTACTAGGAGTTTTAACCAGAGGAATAAAGCAAGAAGAAGAGATAAAAGATACACAGATTGGAAAGGAAATAATATTTACTTACATATTTGAATTGTCAAATATAAACAAAAAGTGGAAGGCAATTTCAGTGAAAAATTTCAAGTTTCAAAATAAAAGGAGAAAAATCACCAGAATTGACCCTCAAATTATATGGAACTGATTCTAAAAAGCTCAGTGTAAAGGAATAGTTATCACAAAAAAGTACAGTCAAGAAAAGCAACATAAAAAAAGAGAACTGAAAAAAAGAAAGAAAAAGAAAAAAGAAAAGCAACATATAGGCACCAAAAAGTTGAGAAAGGTAGAAAAAAATCTAATTGGCTAAATAAAGAGTTAAGCCCACTGAAACAGAAAGATAAGCTATGGCATATACCACACAAAATATGTAAAGCAGTAATAATTGATTAAAAGAGTAAAACTAGAAAAACTAAAGAAGAAAATGAAGTACAAGTTTTAGAAAACAGGGAAAGAGAAAAATAATGAAATGAATCTGGAATCAGTAAATAAAAGTTGATAGAGAAGCTAAGGAAAATCTCTTTATAAGATTAAAAAGGAAATCTGATAATACCTTGCAAATAAACAACATGATTTGAATACATCTTAAGTTTATGTTTAATAAATAATAAACTATAAAGAAATTTGATTAATAAACACATAAGTTATTACACTCTTTTTTCTTAAATTTCTGCCCTTATTTTGGATGACATCAACATAACAGGATTCTTTACTCTCCTGCAGTCTCCACTTCTGATTATCTACCTGTTTTCAAAATTTTATCATTCTGAAATGGTGGTTTTTCTAACTTCCGAGGTTCATCAATTCAGAATTCAGCATCTCTACCACTAAGTTCTAACCCACTGGGGCACAGTGCAGTTTTAAATAGGGTGGTCAGGGTAGGTCAGTTGAGAAGGTGATGTCTGAGCAAAGACTTAGAGGTTAAGCAGTTAGCCAAATGGAAATCTGGGGGCAGTGCCTTCTAGGAAGAGGTCTAAGTTGGGAGCAGATCATGCAAGTCTTTGTAGGCTGTTTTATATAATAGGTTTTAGTTTTACTCTATGTGAAATGAGAAGCCATTGGTGAATTTTCAGCAAAGAAGTGATATTTTCAAAGGTGTGGAGAATCTTTACTGTAGGAGGCATGAATACGAGTGGAGTCATAAGGAACTGTAGGATTCAGGACATATTTTTGAAGATGGTGCCAGCTGACTCCGAGATCTTGACCGACCTTGGTGACCTCTGTTGTGGCTTGAGTCCAAAGGCCTGTTCTATGATTTGATGTTTCTCATGATCCTTACTGCCAGTTCTCCTCTTCAGCTTTGCAACCTTCGAAGTCGTAGCTTTAAGGAGGAGGAACAGCCTAGTTTTCCAGGTAGCCTATTGGCTGGTTCCTCTTCCTTTAGTGCTTAATTGTAAATCTCTCTGCTAAACATCCTCCCTCCGGACACTGGTCCTAGAGGGGATGTGAATGACTCCTACTTGGGGGGAAAAAAACAAAAAAACAAGCCCTACTAATACTTTCAATTTTTTCCGTAAAATTTTTTCATAAGATTAATTAAAAAATATTTTTTCTTAAAATTATATTTTTCAATACTTTAACTTTTAGAAGGGAATTTGATGCTCATTTTGCAGTACTAGAGGGTTAATTTCTGTAGGTAAGGAGAATATGGAAGCATTTCTTCTTCCATTTTTTAGCAGAATATTTGAACCGTGACCAGGAAGTATTCCTCTTAAGGATAAGCACGAAATATATGCTTTCTCTATCAATCTAATCCCTGACCTCTTTATTTTAGGTCACATGTAGGAGTTGTTGAGTTTACAGTGGACAGAATGAATTTTGAAATATGCCAGCTGTCCACTAGGACCTGGGTTGAAACCATGAACTTATTTTATTCAGGTCCCTGTGTAACTGTGGTAGAGTCATTGCTCCCCATGGTCAAGTTTGCACTAAAGTCATTGCACAGCAAAGCCTCCCCAAGGCTACATTTTTATGTTTCATTTTCAGACTGTTGGTGCCAAAGGAGCAATTAAAATTTGTGAATAATGTCTGTTTCCCCCTTGATAAATAATGTGGATGGCCTACAGTCTGTTCATATTCATGGCAAGGGATTTAACAGGCTATTGTGTTAGTAACAATGTGGATGCAAATTATAAACATTTATCATCTCAAAGTTTCATACAGTTTTCAAAGCAGTGTCAGTTGAAACAGATGCTCTAACCCCCCAAAATAAAACAATCTTTAGATGATTTCTCCATAGTCTCCAAAAACATTTTGTCTCTCTGTAACTTCTATTTATTATATCAAATACTATTGTAAAATCTACTAGAAAGTGATGAATAATGGATAAAAATTTAATGTAATGTCCTCTAAAATTGATTTCCTGTCTCTCTAGATGCTATGAGCTATTATTATATCAATAACACCTTCCATATGCTGGAATGTAATAATAAGTTCCCTCTGCATGTTTATTAGCATGTTTATTAGGAGGTAAACTACATATATGCTAGTGAAAATTACCCAATATATTTATCTATTTATCTCAGAATTTTACAATTGCTGCTATCTTCACTCCTGAAAATCACTGATCCTAACAGGAAAGTCCAAAGATTTGAAAGTCTTAAAGTCGAACGGATATTTTGACAAGAGGGGAAAACTCTTTAAGAATCATTATTTAAATCTCCTAACACAGCAGGTTGGAGGAGACAGACATGGATCAACAAGTATTGAGTAATTTCTTCTTTTTTTAAAACTTATTTTAAAAAAATTTTATTGGCTGCTGTACAGCTTGCGGGATCTTAGTTCCCCAACCAGGGATGGAACCTGCAACCCCTGCAGCGGAAGCACAGAGTCCTAACCACTGGACCTCCAGGGAAGTCTCGACAAATTTCTTCATATAAGTCCTTGGACTAAGCATGTGGAAATACAAAGAAACATAAATCATGGACTGGACCTCAAGAGGCTCATAATCTAGTTGGCAGGATGGTCAAAAGTTAAAACGTACATGGGCACAGAAGACAATCTAATAATTAAATGGATATCAGAGAAGCATATTTTAGGCATTTTGAAAGGAAATATTTTTGTGAGATAATCAAAACAGACTTTATGGAGGAAGTGGAATTAGGCAGAGATTCAGGGGAGGTGAATTCTCAGGAGGTGAAAAGGAGGGCGTGGCAGCGTACTGGTGAGAAATACCACACATGAAGGCAAAAGAGAAGCTTGCAGGCTTGGGAGTAGTGGTGGTAGGATTGGGAGGTGAGTAGACAAGTTTGATTAAAGTGAGGGATAGATCTTCCTTGAGAGGAAGCAAAACTTGGTAATGAAAAAGGCAAAGGCATTTAGACTCTACTCTGAGGCCCATCTACTGTGGGAAGGTTGGTTACTTGTGTAAGGATTCAGGCAGAATAGAGATTAAGTCCCAGCTCCACCACATATGAACAATATGTTACTTAGTGATTTAACTTCTCTGAACCTCAATTTGCCCTCTATCCAATGGAGATGATGTCTACCAAGCAGAGTTGGGAGGGCTACGTGAAATGAAACATTTCATTGTCACATTAGCTGTCATCTCCTCCCTAGTAAATGGGCGGGACAGGGAGGCTACACTAAGTGCTTGTGAAGAGGAAAATGACATCATTAAAGGGCTGAATGTGGCGTTTGGGAAATACTGGTTTTGTGATGGTGTGCACAGTGAACTGAAGAAGGGGAGCATGTGTGTGTTGGAGATAAGGGGAACCAGGAAAACAAGCTTAGTAGATCGAACACAAAGACACAAGGTCCTAACTAGACATACTGGCTATGGACAAGCCAGTAGAAATGATGAAGTGATTGTCAGAAGGGAGAAATGAAAGGATTTGGTGAAAATAGAGCCAAATGTAAAAATGAAATCCAGAAGAAAAATTGATTTGGGGATGAAAACAAAGGTATCAAACTAGTAGAAGAAAGTTTCAAGGTTTAAAAACTTCTAATGGATGTTTGTATTTGGTTTGTTTCTGCTTTGTTTTGCTTTGTCTGCCTAGTACCCTATCCTACTCTTTCCTTTTGGTTAGCTGCTCTCTTCTCCCTTTGAACACATGTCTTTATCTGGCAAATCAGAGCCCTTTATTGTCTTGGCACAGTGATTGGTCTGGAGGTGAGCATGTCATAAGGCTGGACCAGTCAGAGTCCTTCCCCAGGATTTTTCTACATGAAGATAAAGACTTGACCTCTCTGGGTGCAGAAGCTAGAAGGATATCTAGAGAGAGCTGATGGTAGGAGTATAGGAAGTCAAATGGAGAGCACAGGAGATTAGAGGAGAAGCAGAAGGCGGGATTTGGAGGTTTGGTGATGTTGATCTTAGTTTCATTTCCCAAGATCCACAGAGTTGCCCTGATTTCTGTAGGATCTCTTTTTAAATTTCTGTGAACTACGATCCTTCTAACAAATCCCTTTCTGTTTAAGCTAGGTTATGCAAAAGAAACAATGATAGATGATAAAGTTTCTGCAAGCCAAAATATTATAAACAAAATCAAGTCGAATAAACTAGGAAACATTTGCAACAGATACAATACATCAGAAAAGGTAACTATTCTTATTGCATGGAGAGAGTTTATATATCAATAAGAAAATATTATCATTCCAAGAAAAAAATGAGCAGAGGCCATGAACAGACCATTTGCAGAAGAAGAAATACAAACAGTCAACAAGTAAAAATCTGCCTCTGGCTTCCCTGGTGGTGCAGTGGTTAAGAATCCTCCTGCCAGTGCAAGGGACATGGGTTCGAGCCCTGGTTGGAGAAGATCCCACATGTCACAGGGCAACTATGCCTGTGCTCCTCAACTACTGAGCCTGAGAGCCACAACTACTGAAGCCGGTGTGCCTAGAGCCCTGCTCCGCAACATGAGAACCCCGCGCACCACACAAAGAGTAGCCCCTGCTCGCCGCAGCTAGAGAAGGCCCGTGCGCATCAACGAAGACCCAATGCAGCCAAAAATAATAATAAAAAAAGAATCTGAATATAAATCAAAACAGGAAAATATGCAACTTCACCAATCAAATTTCAAGGTGAAAAATGTGGTAAAAATGCTTGGATACAATGTGGGTGTTTGTATCATTCTAGTTTTCTTAAGGACTCTTCTGTTTATGTATCAGGAGCCTTAAAAATGTTCATAACCTTTGAAATATTCTTCTAGGAATGATCCTAAGGATACAATCAAAGATGTGCACAAAGATATATATCCAAGGTTGTTTAGTGCAGTGATATTTATATTAGCCTAATTGTAAGTGTCTAATTGGGTGATGGTTGAATAAATAATGAAGAATGGGTAGTCATATGATGAAAAATTATGAGTCAATATAAATCCCATTTTTGGAAAATACTCCTTGACATGGGAAATGCTCACTATATAATGTTAATGGAAATCAAGTAGGATGTAAAAGAATGTGATATGGTCCCAATTATTATTATTTTATGTATGTGTATATGTATTTATATTTTAGGATGTGAAATGGGACTTCTTCTATTGTCTGGAACTTTTGGCCAAAGCCCAAAGCTGAGTAATTGATAACAAGTATCCTTACATTCTCAAGAAAGGGGTTAGACACAGTCCCACAGTATTTAAATTAAAAAACAAAAGCAAAAAGGAAAAAGTGTAGTAGTCGCAGTTCCTACCAGGAACAGTCTATGAGATTTCTCAGAAAGGATTATTTGAAGTGAATTTTGGGGACAGAATGTGCTTTTCAGCATAGACTCTTGTGCCTGATACTGCCGTGGAGGTATCCAAAGGTGGGAAGTTGGCTGGAGCAGTCCGCAATAGTAGGCTAAGAGAAGGGGTAGCAGTGGGACACAGGCCTTCCTTTCACCCTTGGGGTAAGGGTATGTGGATTTTTCCATGGGGTGAGTGGGGTGGGACAAGGAGAATGAAATACCAGATCATTCATTGCCTCCTTTTCTGCTCCAAGTCCTCGAAGTACAGAAAGGCCTGGGCTCAGGGAAGAGAGAAGCATTGACTTGATCTAGATCGAATGGGACTTTTTCCTTCCTGCACACGGAACAGTTTCACTCTCTGAAGGTGACAGAAAGGAAAGCTATGGGCTCCTTCTGGATCATGGTTAAGGGCAGAGAATGGAGAACTGACGAAGCAAACTGGATGGCAATGGTCGGGAAAAAAAAGTCAAGCCGCTTCATCTTTGTGCTCCACCTCACCCGTCCTGTTTACTCGTCACTCCTAAACGCATCCATCAATGTTGGAAAAAAACCACACCAAAATGTTATCTGAAATCATCTCCGAGTGGTGAGAGCACAGGTGCTTTTTAATGCTTTCTTTATATTTGTTTCTATATTTTTCAAATTTTCCAAAATAAAACACATACACTTTTATAAGAATAATAAAAGACATATATCAATAAAAGAAAGATGGCGAGGAAATGGCTCAAGAGAAAAGAGAAGAACCAAGATCAAAATTTTAAAAGGGAAATGAATTATCTCCTACTTAGTCTAATGAGCACGTTATAACTGTATTTCTGTTGAAATGCCTTTATATCTCTCCCTCTTTTCATTTTCATGCCACCAGCTAGTGCTGAGCCTTCCTCCTCCACCTTAGAAGATGGCAGTGACCTCATAATTGATGTATTTTCCCCCTATCAACATCCACACCACTGATGGAATCATCATCTCTAAACATGTTCTCTCTCCTCTTTGGATTCTTCCATTGCTTCCTGACTGTTCCAAAACAACCCCCAGCTTCAATCAAGGACAGTTTCTTTACAGTCTCTTTACAGTAGGGCAGTTTCTTTACAGTAGGCTAAGCTGAACCCTTCTTGGGCTCTAGTCAATTTCCAACATCCAAACTGACATTTCAGTGTATTCAGATTATAACTGTTCCCTGGAGCTCACTTCAGTTCCCACCCTTTCATTCATTTCAGGAGGCAAGAGGCACTTGGTTTGGAGGTTGGTTACAAGTTAAACAGAATTCTTTACTTTTCTGAACATATAAATTGAATTTACCCGAAGACTTATAAATTCTACAAGTGATGGGACCATGCAGTATACTTTTGTGTGTATATCCCATGTCACATACTACATTGTTTAGCACATAATCGTCTCAGAAAATGTTGTTGAATTGATTGAATTTAAGTAGTTATCACAAAACTAATCTGTTAATTCATTACCAGAACTACTAGGATTCTGGTATTTAAAATAGCCCATTCGTTTCTTTCCTGAATGATATAAACTTTCTAAATCTTTCTTTCTTTTCATTTGTGGTATGTAGCCATGTGAAAGTAATTTGACATCTAATATCTAAAAAGTAGAGTAAGAGAGTGAACTTAGGTAAGAGAAAACAACCCTTATTTAAATCCATGCATACTTGTATTTGAAACTTAAAATGAATTCTTACTTTCATATTACTGTTGTCATTTTAAAATTACTTTTTTGAGCCTCCTAACAATAGTTACTAAAAATACAGAAAACTCTTCTACCTGTTTCCCTACTTGACCACCTAGGAAAACATTTTTCTCTTGACCTTTTTGAACAGATCCAAGGGAAAAAAAATAGAGGCTCCTACTTGTTTTCTCCACACTTATATTTTATTTGTAAGTAAATTTACCCGGACTCAACACAAGCCAAGGGTTAATTAAAGTGCAAAAAAGAGAGGGAGATTGCATATAGACTAAGGTCAAGTTTTCTCTCAAATCTACGAAAGGGCTATGTCCAGTGGGACTGACACACACAATGTTTCTGTGGGCTGACTATTTCAGAAGCCGTGATACAGAGTATTAAATTTGATTTGACCTCATTAACAAACGTAGTACTGATCACAATACTGATCTACTTTCATTTTGTAAAGTTTTTTTTGGTAACTCCATATTGGACCTCAAGTTGAAACCCATGACGCATTTTCTTTAGTCCCCACCCCCCTTCTACTAGAACCCCCAACTCCGCTGCCCTCAGCAGCAGCAATGCTGTAGACCAGGCCTGTCTGCTGGGTTGAAGTTCAGGGGAGCAGCCTGATTTCTGGAGGACCCCGAAACCCGGAGGCAGCTTGGCTTTTGCACCCCAGCCCCTCTGAACTTTCCTCCCTATACAGCTTGGTTTCACCTCCCAGAGTCACACCCTTCCTACTCCACTTTCTTAAAAATAAAGCTCTCTAGACTTCCGGCGTTTCCCTACCTTAGGGTTGGCAGGCTGCAGAAGGTGAAAGCCGGGTTGTTCCTGCTGATGGCAGAGGCAGGGGTATGTTCATGGCTGGAACTCAGAACTCATTTAACCACAGAAACCATGGAAACCGAGGTCTACTGTTAGGTGTGTTCTAGAGTACACTTAGAACTCCAGATGAGGTCTATGAGTCAAATGGACTTGTGTGAATTCTTCTGGGTATCTGCCTACTACTTTAAGGTTGTTTCCTTAGGAAAATGGCTTTGAGTTCCAAACAACTGACCATAAACTGTCTGTGTGTAGAGGGAGCCTCAGGGGCAGAGGCTTAAGTTGTTTGCCCTCTGTGAATTCACACAGGGGTGGGTCCCTCTGAGGGGCTCAGCCCTCTCTACCCCGACTCCAGGCCCAGGACTTCTGAACAACTAGGGAAACCAGGAGCCAACTTAGAGTGAACACCAGAAAGGGAAACAACAGACCTGAGTGGGAGAGGGTGCACAGGAACTTGGTGCAAGGACCACAGCTGGGGCAGGAAGAGCAGGAGCTCAGGGAGGGTGTGGGTGAAGGATTCCACAAGGTCTTTTGGACCAGCCTTTAGAGACAGTAACAGTGTTATATTGTTAAGTTAGTCTCTATTGATTTGTGCCAGAGTCACTGGTGGGAGGTTTGTCATAAAAAAGCAAGTGGAGCAGAGAATTATATCTTTAGAGTTGTCTAAGAAATGGAGGCCGGGATACAGTTATCTTGAGGCCTAGAAATACAGTATATTACAGGTGCGTGCATGTGTGTGTGTGTGTGTGTGTGTGTGTGTGGCGTTCCACTGTTCAGTTGGAACATGATAAATTTGTAGCTATGATCAAGCCCACCCCAACCTGGTGATGACAGGAGGTGTGGCAGTGGCAGCAGGGAAAGCAGGAACCCTTAGGAAATGATGACAGATTTGGAGCCACCATAAGGTAGGAGGAAGAAAGATCATGGTCATTTATGAATCTGTGTGAGGCCCCATAGGATCAGAAGGAAGAGGTGCAGGGGCACTGGGATCCAGGGATTGAGATGGAGGGGTCTGATCTAGGTTTAGCAAGTACTTACTGATCTGGTGACTCTTGATTGTGTCCTGGGGAAACCTGGCTGCTTTTATATTCCCCTTGGTGTTTAGCAGAGTGCCATGCATAGTAAAGCAGCCCTTAGTAAGTGTTACTGACAGCCTAGACAAAACTAAATAAAATAGAGTTAATATATAATAAAACTAAATATTTTGAGGTTCAGACCAAAGGCAAAAAGTATTACTGCTGCAATACTGAAGACACATGGTGTAGGTTTAGAAGCTGACTTTAGCCTTCGTTGTTTATCATCATAACCGTTGAGTGTGCCCATCCAGTCTTTGCCTTCATAGGAACTGAATAGAATTAGGAAGAGAAACCAGCCTTTACTGGGACAGTTTAACATTTGTTTTATGGTCTTTAAAAGGGGTCTGCTGGGGCTCTGAGCCTTCTCTCCTAACTGAGAGTGGGGTGGGTAATAAGGTGGAGGACGAATCGATGGCAAAATCTCAATAGTGAAGGTTGCAGGGGTGGTGGTGATGCTGGGTAGGAAGGGATTTTCGATGAGAGGTGTAATGCGTATTCTAGCCATTAACTCCTATAACTGGAAGGAGCAGTTCCAGGTGCTGGGAGTGGAGTATGGCTGCAGAAATTGGCCCATCTATCCAAAAAATTCAGCCTACGCATTACATCTTGGCATATGAGTTGGCAGTGGAGGGCAGAAACCGCAGACTAGCTTGCTCTAGTCTAGGTGGACTATAATAGACAAAAATGTATGCAACCAAAGTACTTCATAAATGCCAAATGCTCTTACTCATGAAAAGTCCCATTTATCATCCTTTGGTTTAACAAACATCTGTTGAGCTCATATTATGTTCCAAGACCGTGGTCAGCCCTCTGGAAGTACTGGAGATGGCCTCAAGTTTCTGTGCTTTTATGACTATAATTCCTCAAGAGCAGGGACTTAGACTATCTCATTAATTTTTTTTAAATTTTTAATTAAAAAAAAATTCCTGTGGGGTCTCTTTCCTGGAATTTTTCAAAATGGTGGTAGAAACAGTAGCTCTTTTGCTTCTTAGATTCCAGAACGGCTGGCAGACATGTCCATTGCCACTTGGAGGGCCTTGAGAGAATGAGCTCAAACTACAGCCAGAAGCCAAATGAGGGGGAGAGCAATACAGAGGGAAGAGAAACAGGGCAGGACAGAGAGTAAGTCCTGATGATTTTAGAATTTAGTTGTGAGGTCTTTGCCACCCCTACCTTTTCATCATCTGGTTTTATGAACCTATGCCGTTGCCTAGGGTAATTTGACATGGGTTTCCATGACTTTCAGCCAGAGTCCTGGTTTACACGATGTTCAACACTGAACCCATCCATCTTCCTCTACCAAAGCCGCGTCTCTTCCTGTTTCTTGGTTAACAGTTCTACTCACAGTCTTGTTCCTCAGGTCAGAAAGTCATTCCAGAAGTCATTCCAGAATCCTTCCTTCCCATTACCCGTGATAGTTAATGATAATCACCAAGACCTAATGAGGTTGCCTCTAAATATCCCTCGAATTCATCTCCTTTCCCCCATTTCTACTGTCACTACCTTAGTACAGGCCCTCATGAACTTTTGCCTGGGGTTTTGCAGTGGCCTTCTACTTGGGCTCCTTCTAGTTTCATCCTTGGTAAATCCATCCTCCCCATGGCAACTATATAAGATATCTGAAATGCAAACCTAGATTTATTAGTACAATGCCTAGCTTTCCCCTGACCCTATCCTCTCCAATTTCTCACTGCATTGATCAACAAAAGCTTATTATTTCACACACAAACCAAGTCCAGGCACTTGTGTCAGTAGCTATGACAGATTTGATAATGAGAAAGAGGGGTGGCCCGTTTCCATTGATTTAATCTTTAACATAGTCTTCAACACTTCGTTTCCTACAAGAGGAAGCCGAAATTTTGCAGGTTGTCATTCATTGCCGTCCCTACCTTTTTAACTCTACCCTTCCCCTCCCCCTTCCACCACAACTAAAACTCCATAAGAAGAATCACTGCTTCAGCCAGACTGTTCCATAATACAGTTACCTGCAAGTCTTTCCCCGATGGTGGCTTGTTTGCACAGATCTCTCTGCCTACAGAGCCCTTCACTTCTTTTCTGTCCATTCACTTGAACCGACCCTCAAGGTATTCTAATCCACACTGATTTCTTGCTCTTCCAGCATCTACATCTTATTGTTTGCACAACTCTTTTTATCACTTATCACATATTGCTTTATATTGATATTTGATTCTTCATGAGTATGTCCTATCTCTGTCATAAGATTTTAAGCTCTATGAGGACGAAGACCAAGCTTTAAGCCTCTGAGTGAACCTAGCTCATTGTCTTGTGTATGGTGGGTACTCAGCACATGTTTGTCGATTTCCTTCTACTGGATCCATTCTCTTGAGTTATGACAGCCCCACATTTTGCTGAATTTTCGATAGAAGGGTTCAAAGAAGACAAGACCAGTAAATTTAAATTTCCAAATGTAAAAGTTATTTGAGGTCAAATTCCTCAGTTCCCACAGAGGGGATGATCACTTTTGTGAGGTACCTAGCAACAGTCCTAAGTTCTACTGAGCAAGTTCCAGGAGTCTGTAACTTTTATGTCAATGAAAATTGTAATTACTAAGTACAATTACAATACTATGGAAACATGAATATTATAATTCATACATCTGTAAAATTGCCATTTCAAGGCTCATGAAAGATACAAGCTCAAGGCAAAGGAGAACAAGAAAACTTTGGAACTAGATTTCTGGTCATAATAAAGAAGTTACTGGAATTCCCTGGCAGTCCAGTGGTTAAGACTCTGCGCTCCCACTTCAGGGAGCACAGGTTCCATCCCTGGTTGGGGAACTAAGATCCTGCATGACGCATGGTGTGGCCAAAAAAACCCAAAAAACAAACAAAACAGGTTACTTTAAGAGTCTGGGATTATAATTTTTCTCTTTATATATATTCTTATTTATTTTTGAGTGTTTTACCTTAAATTAGAATTCATGAGCATAGAAACTCTTCCAGTATTTCTATATATTTTATTTTTCTACTTTCAAGATTCTCTCTCATCTGTCTTCATGGCTTTATTACAAGTATAATGAGAATTTCAGTCAATACCCTGACAATCTTGATATCTAAGGCATTTTTCTTCTAAAAATCTTAGACATAAGTTCCATTTTATTTATCCTCCCATAAAATTTAGTATTTTTTCCATTGTAAGCGGCATTTTGTACTTGGCTCATGCAAGAAAGGAATTTATTGGCTCATCTACGTTGAAAGTGTAGGGCTAGATCAAATTTCAGGCACAAGTGAAGTAAGAGCCAAAGAGATGTCATAACTGTTTTGTTTCTCACCATCTTTCTCTTTTGCCAAGTGTTGCCTTTAGTCCTAGGCTTCATATAGCAAGGTAGTAGCAACAGCTCAGGCCCTGTATCTCCTTAGGTTTTAAGACAGAGGAACGAGTGATACTCTCTTTCCTAGAAGTCCCAGCCAGTGGATCTCATTGGCTCTCAGTGGTTTTGTGCCCACCCATAAACCAATCACCATGGCCTTGGTTTCCTTGAACATGATGAGGAGGCATGGTAAGCACCCCCTGGCCTTAAGGGTATAAAATTCTCCGCCAGAATCTGATGTACTGATAGTGTAGGTGAATTGGCATTAATTTTTGTAGAAACCCACTTACTGAACTCTCAGGAGCCATCAACCTTGGTGACCACATCCTCTCTAAATAATGTATTTCCTTGGCTTTTGTGATGCTTCAATCTCCTGGTCCTTCTTTTATCTTGTCACTCTCTCCTTCCTCTGGCCATTAAATATTCAAACCTCTCAAGGGTAGGTCCTAGGCACTCTTCCCTCTATTCTAGGTGATTTCACTCATACTCAAGGCTTTAATGACCACCTAAACCCCAAGGATTTGAAATTTCCTCTGAAACCCTGAGGAAACTTTGCACTCCATCCTTCTACGTCCAACTGACCACTGACTTTTCCATTTGGTTCTCTTCAAGTCACTTCAAACCAAAATGTTCAAAACCACATCCTGTCCCCCAAATAAACCTGTTCAGAGCACAGTGTTTTCTGTTGTGGTGAATGGAATCTCTCCAACTCAGCAAGGCAGAAATCTTTAACACAGCTCTCGCCCTCATTCCCCATTGCTTAGCTGATCTATCACCAAGTCCCACGAGTTTTACTTCCTCAATATCTCTCAAACCCTTCCTCTTCTCTCCACATTAACTGCCACCTCCTTAGTCCAAGCCATTATCTTCAATCCTCTAATTAGTAGACATCTTCTCAACTCACTCTCAGTGTGTCTCTGCCTTCTTTCAATCTATGTTTTGATTTTCCACTTAGAGCACATTTTTTCAAAATGCAAATTCAATGACTTTCCATTGGTCTTAAGATACAGACCAAAATCCCTACCCTGCTTTACAAAATTTTGCTAATACGACTCCTCCCTAGCTCCTCATCACCACGACTCTCATACTCCCCTCTTGACTTTTGCATGGCACTGCAGTGGCCTTCTTTTACTTTCTTGACACACCATGGTAGACACAATAATGGCCCTCCAGAGATGTCCACATCCTATCACCAAAACATCTGAAAGTGACTTTACATGGCAAAAAGAACTTTGTAGATGTGGTTAAGTTAGGGGTCTTGAGATGGGGAGAGTATCCTGTATTATCCAGGTAGTCCCAGTATAATCACAAGGGTCTTTATAAGAGCAAAGCAGGAGAATTGAAGGCAGAGAACAACATCTGATGGTGGAAACAAAGGTCAGAATGATATGAGGAGGGGTCTCTGGTAACTGGAAGAGGCAGGAGACAGAGGCTCCTCTAGAGTTTCCTTCCAGAAGGAATACAACCCTATTGACATCTCAGTTTTAGGACTTCAGAATGGTAAAATAAGAAACTTGATTCATTTTAAGTCACTAGATTTGTGATAATTTGTTACAGCACCAATAATAAATGAATACACACACTCCTGAGCTGAATATCTTCGGTTTGTCCCTCCAGATTTATTCTCCACCTTTCTTTGTGCTGCTCTGTGCCTTGAGGCTGACCTGCATGTTCTACCTCAATGAGATCTCTTACCTTCTGACCCTGCTTGGGCTTGATCAATGGGAGATACACCCAGGAGGTTGGAGGGGAGAAGGAATGTGAAGTGGGGCTATTTATATCTCTTCCTACCACCTGTTGGGTCTCTGTGGGCTGGCTGCACCCCCCCTACCAAAGGCCACAGCTCCTGTCACATGGCCATATTACACATCTACCTGTTCTAGCTTCCAGTAACTGCTTTATTCCCCTGTGCCTTTAAGCTGGGGGCCTGGTGGTAGTGATTAACAGTTCCCTGCAGTTGCTAACCTAGGGTACTGCACCATTCTGTACTGTTTTCCCTATACCCTGGCCTCATCTTATTAAATAGTTTATAAAAAACACTCCTTAAATTACCTAGTTCCCCACATGATGCTGACTAATACAGACCTCAGTATTTTCTCTTCTGCCTCAGGGCCTTGATACATGCTTCTGCCTTTGCCAGGAAAGCCTTTCTTCCCATCTGTGCTCTCTTCCGGTATTAATCTTCAGATTCTTAAACAGAACTCCCTCAAGTCTTTCCTTCCCCTAGATGAAGCCAGGTATTGTACAATCTCATAGCACTGTGTATCTATACTCCTTATCACTTATAGTTGTTTATGAGTTCATTTGATTATCGTTTATCTTTCCTTTAAAGCTGCATTATCCTATATGGTGGCCACTAGCTGTATATAGCTATGGAGCACTTGGAAGTAGCTAGCTTAACTGACTAATTGAATTTTAAATTTTGTTTAACTTTGATTAATTTAAATTTAAGAACTAATAATAAAATTATCAGAAAACTTTTAGCATATTTGGAACAGCTTAAGCATGGGGACCTACTTTATCAAAATTTATGAAATCTAAATGCAGATACAATTTTTCTGATGAAAATTTAGTGTCTGAATAGAGATAGGCTATAAGAATAAAGTATACACTGGATTTCAAAGACTTAGTCCAAAAGGAATGTAAAATGTATCATTAATAATTTAAAAGTATTGATTAAATATTGAAATGATAATGTTTGGATCTATTGAATCAAATCAAATATATTGTGATTCTCAATGTCACTTGTTTCTTTTTACCTTTTCTAAACATGGCAACTAAAAATTTAGAATTCCATATGTGACTCACATTGTTATTTCTCTTGGCAAGTGCTTCTCCAGACTAGAGTATAAAGTTCAACAGGGCAGTTTTCTCACCCTTGTTTCCCTTTGCATACTGCCTGATGCTTCTTAGAAGATGCTCCTTAAATATTTAATGCACGAGTGAACAAATGGAAAAGTGTGTTTAGTCCAAAAGAGCAGAGTGGTCTTAGGGAGCACCTCACCTTGAGTAGCAACAGGTTTCTAGTCTGCATCACTATGTAGCTTAAGAGTCAAAGTTTTAAGGACAACAATAATAGGCCTATACCTGTTTCTGCCTCCTGGAAGTTAAGATGCCTACAGTGTGATAGGCATGTAAAGTAGACCTTATCTAGTGATGGGCTGGTATGTGTGTTAATAGTAGTGGAACAAACTTTGCTGCATGTGGCAGGAAGCCAACTTCGAGGTGGTTTTGAGAGAGATGAGAGCCAGCTGTACCAAAACGTCTCCTGGCACTCATATATAAGAATAAACCAGGGCTGCTCCTTGCCAGCCATTCTCCCTTCCCTACAATGGCCACGTTACCTTTTTGTGACCCTCCTCTCCTTTTCCCCACTGATGTCATCCTTACCACTTTACTCTGGTTCTCCCAGCCTAATCTCACAGGGTATCTTACCCAAGACCCTGCATCTAACTGGGGATGCTTATTTTGTGGACCAGTAGCCTTTTGCTTCTCTGAATGGGCTCTTCAAAGGGAGATGGGGCAGCTTGGTTGGGGCTAGAAATAGATCGTTTGATTTTTGTTGGTAGGAAATCAACCATGTTAATCAGACCTCTGTATTTCAGGTCACACATCTGCATCTTTTCAGCCCCAAGCACCTCTTTTCAACTTGCAAAATGTCATCCTCCCAGGTAGCCCTCCTCTCTCTGAGAAGACATGTGTACAGTCACAGTCTTTGTGATTAAGGTCCCTTGAATGTTGACTCTGCCTGTCTGGCTGGTAACGTTGTAAGTTCTGAGTCATGTGGAGGCTTGTAAGGGGACTTCCCTTGCTGGCCCAGCCCTGCTGCTTTGCCCCTCTCCCTGCATTTTCACAGATCTCACGCAAGCTGAATTCAGCAGCTTATTTTCATTCATTCCATCTTTATACTTCCTTTAGAGCATGACCTACTTAAGTTAAAGGGAAATACAAACCCCCAAGGAGATTTGCTGACAGCTGTTTCCTGGGTAGAATTAGGTTGGGCCTGTGTCTGAGAGAAGCTTATGAGCTCCAAGAATCATGTTGGCTGAGGATGGAAGTGGAAAAGAAGGGATTGAAGGTTTACAAAAAAGTGTTAGACACAAGTGTGCCTGGGGAAGTGACTGGAGATGGATGATGGCAGGGAAGATTGGGTAACAGTTTCCCAAGGACAGATCTAAACTGGAGTCTCGATGGTCTGTTTAGTTCGCTCCCTCAGTTTCTTTCTCAGAAGCTCTATCTACTCCTAAAATCAGAGTTCCAAAGAATATGTGTCCAGAAAGAGCAGATGAAGCCAAACCATTATTAGAAATAAAACACATTTTTGGAAGGCAGTAAATGATAGCACAGTGTGGATGGTAATTTAAGGATGAAAGATAACAGGTGGAAACAGCTACAGACCAAGAGCGGGGATGGTGGAATTTTTACCTTGAATTTGCCAGGGACTGGCTGTGTATGTTAACCAAGTCATTTTGACTCCTCTAAGCCTCACTTTTCTCATCTGTAAAATTTGTGGTTCAGACAAGATCCTGGCTAAGATGCCTTTAGTTATTAAATTCCTTGAAAAACCTAGAATGATTTACCTACTAGCTCATTTAGCTTAGTAAAGTTGTTTACAAGTAGACTGATTTATGTTTTATCCTTTTTCTTTTTTTGATGGAGGTATTTAGTAGGATGGCCAAAAGTTAGGGCATAGAAAAGATCAAAGATCCAAATAAGCCCCACACCAGACAATGGCCTTTGGATCATGGACGGCTGATTGGCTGTGGACTTTTGGTGCCCTCTGGTTATGAGTCATCAGCCTCATCACCCCAGGCATCCAGTCCCATGAGGCGATCCTTTTCTCATCTATTTGTCCGGTGGTGCGTGGGAAGACTAACTACCTCCATGACTAACAGCCCAGAATCTCCTGGCTGAGCCCTAATGTGCACTTTGCATGCTGTTTTCATTCAGTTGTAATGGCGTGAATAATGGAGTAGGCTCTGAATAATGTTTAATGCTAAATTCCACACTAAACCATCTGGTGTATATTAGAGCAGCTGGCAAAACTAGTTATAGAAGATCAAAGTACTCTTAGGTCAGCTTATAAGCTTAAACTTAACTGTAACAGAATTTAGTATTAAAAGAGACTGGAATCTATCTAATCTAATGCTAACACTTTAGAGATAAAGTGAAGATGAAACGACTTGCCCAAGGTTACAGGTTAGTAGTGTAAAATCAGGACCTGAAAATACTACCAGATTCTCAAGTCTGTGTTCTTTCTACTATAATCTATTGCTTACATAAGAACCTGAGTATATTTTAAATACAATTAATTAATCTTTTGTAAGACCTGAGTATATTTTTAATACATTTTGTTAATTTTAAATATGCAATGCATGCACTACAAAATTTAAAAGACACAAGGGGTTTACAGTGAAAATTTAGTCTCCTATCCATTACTGTCTTTAACCACTTAGTCTCCTCCCTCTTTGATCAATCTGGAGTTTATTTTAGTATAATGTGTGAGGTAGGGATCTAACTTTATTTTTTGCAGATGATGATCCAGTTATCTTACTAGCTGATAAGGTGTGTTTCCCTTATTTATGCTTCTGTTTTGTAATTTTCATGTTTATTCTTGCTTGTTTTTTCTTCTGGATGAATTAGAGAATCAGCTTGCACATTAAAAAAAAGTTGTTTTTTTAAAAATGGGATCATGTTAAATTTATACATTAATTTAAGGGAGATTTGACAGTGTTATGAAGTCAGCTGCAGAGCTTCAGGACATACTTTCCTCCCTGATAAAAAGATACATGGTAGGAGATACTATCCTTTCTGCCTTTTGAGGTGGTTCTATGAGGGTGTGGTTGTCACACCTTCAATCAACACACCTTACCTCACTCTTATACTAAAATACATTCCAGCCATACTGACCTCCCTGCTGGTTCTTCAACTCAACTGGCATGTTCTCTCTGCTCCGAACACCCCCTCAGCTCAGATATCTGCATGGCTCGCTCACCTCCCTCAAGGGTTTGTGCAAAGGTCAACACCTCATTGAGCCTACCCTGACTACTCTATTTAAAATTGCTGTTGCTTACATTCCCAGCTCTCCTAATTTTCCATACCACTTATCACCTTCTAACATCCTAGGTAATTAATCATTATGCTTATTATTTATTGTCTGTCTCCACCACTAAAATGTAAGCCTCAGGAGGGCAGAGATTTTTGCCTATTATATTCACTGCCATATTCCAAATGCCTAAAACTGTGCCTGGCATATAGCAAGTGTTCAATAAATTTTTAATTGAATTAAAGTAAAGAAGGTATCTACCTAGTAAAGGATTTTATTAAGAATAGACATTACATTTTTATCAAATATGAAATATCTTTTCAGTATCCATGGAAATAATCATGTGACTATTTTCTATTTTCATTCCCAGACATGGTAAATTATATATTACATTTCCTAATAGTAGAATATCTTTGCATTCCTGAAATCAACTTAGTCATGGTATATTATTCCTTTATAAGGTGCCTGATTTTGTTTGCTATTGTATTCATTATATTTAGATTTTTGAGTTGATACTAAAAGTGAGATTGGTGTAAAGTTATGTCATGACGTATTTGTTTAGCTTTGTTGTTACTGTTATGTTAGCTTCAAAAATAATTCAGAATCCCCCCACCCACATTTCTGTTAATGTTTTGGAATCCATGTATTATGGACTTTATTCTTTCTTTGATGTACAGTTACTTATGCATTCTCATGAATATAATCTCTGGGTCCTCAAATTTTCTATTTTGTTATGCTTAGTGTTTTATAAAGTTAGTCATATTATTTTTCATTTACACATTCAAAATTAAACTAGAGTTAATGACCTCAAGAAAAAATCACCTCACAGCATACGTTCTTTTTAACCAGGTTTCAATTAACTGTAAAGTTTGGGTAATATTGTGTAATGAACCTGTCTCCCTCTTTCCTTCCTCCCTCCCTTTCCCCTCCCTCCCTCCCCCCTCCTCCTCCTTCCTTCCTTCCTTCCCTCCCTCCCTCCCTCCTTGCTTCCTTCCTTCCTTTTTCCCCTGTTTCCATCCTTTGACATAATCTAATCTTTGCTCCAGTTTTAGCTTTATTTTTTGTATAGAAACATTAAAAAAACCCCAAAACCCAACTCCTAAACTATGCATTTTCCTCCTTGAAAGCTCACACAATCCTAAAGCTATAAGTTCCTTGTCTTCTAGATGATAATACAGAGGCCCAGGAAGTTCAGGTGTCCTGCCCACTTTCATTCTCACAGGAGAGTCAGAATTAGGTCCCAGATGTCCAGTGCCGTTTGCATTACACAACTGCTCCTCTCATTTAGTTGTGTGTGTGTGTGTCTCCCCTCTTCTGCTTTTCCTTCCAAGCCTTCTCCCTTCCACAGACAAATATTAAATACCAAGTATGTGCCAGCCATTGTTCAATGTGTTATGAGATATGAAGATGAACAAGGCAGTCTCTGTTATCTAGAAAGTTACAGTTTAGTGAGGGACGCAGACAAGTAACAAATAATTACAATACAGCATGAAGATGGGTGCATATGAAGGTGGTCAAAAGACACAAACTTTCAGTTGTAAAATAAGTAAGACACTGGATGTAATGTACAGCATGGCAACTAGTTATTAATACGGTACTGTTATTTGAAATTTGCTAAGAGGGTAGACCTTAAAAGTTCTCATTACAAGAAAAAGAAATTCTTTGGAACTATGTGTAGTTGTTACCGATCAAGGTCCTTGGGCTGTACCCTGCTTTTGCTCCCGGCACCTCAGAAGTGGCAGTTGTGTTTTGGCCTTTTCGTATCTTGTTTTTAACTTGCCCCAACTGCACATGCATGTGGTTATTTTTAGTCCCTCATAGTTTCTTTGTATTCTGTTGCTGGAGGAGGTGAGGAGATGTTTGTCCAGGTGCAAGCACTGCAGTAAAGGGTCCCAGGTCCCAGGTCCCAGCCTGTTTCATAGTGACAGATGTTAACTAGACTTATTGTGATGATCATTTCCAATGTACACAGCTATCAAATCATTGTTATGTTGTACACCTAATGTTAGATGTCAATTGTGTAATTTTTATAATTCAATAAAAATGAATTATATCTATCCCTTGAATATAAGATAAAAAATTAAATTAAAACATTTTTAAAACTAAATTCACTTGTTATGTATGGTGCCTATCAAATGTAAATGGACAGGGCCTCCCTGGTGGCGCAGTGGTTGAGAGTCCGCCTGCCGATGCAGGGGATACGGGTTCGTGCCCCGGTCTGGGAGGATCCCATATGCCGCGGAGCGGCTGGGCCCGTGAGCCATGGCCGCTGGGCCTGCGCATCCGGAGCCTGTGCTCCGCAACGGGAGAGGCCACAACAGTGAGAGGCCCGCATATCGCAAAAAAAAAAAAAAAAAAAAAAGAAAAAAAAAATGTAAATGGACAGAAAGCACAGTGGAAGGGGGTCACTAAATGTGAATGAAGGGTCAGGAAAACCTTTACAGTCTTGGACTTGGGCCACAAGGAGGATTCTGCTGGTACTCGCCATTCCTCTAACTCAAGTGTTCTATCAACAAGGATGCGTGTCTAAAAATATTCTCATTCCGGGGAAGCTGCTTCTGCCTAGAGAACCCTGTGGTTAGAGGCGCTGTTTTCTCTGTACAATAATCTCCATAACTTTTCCTTTCTGTTGATAAATAGCAGTCCCCAAACCACTTTGGAGGTCTCAGTTCCATCCTATAGGCTTCTGCTCTCTATCCCCTAGGTAGAACCGTCTCTTTGGTAACGTTCACAGCCTTCAGCAGTCCTAGGGTGGGAGAAACTGATTCTTGGGAGGGCAGAAGATGAAGATGTTTACTTGTATGTCTAAAACAAGGGTCCTCTGGTAGTTAGTCAAACTGTTAATTGCTCACTTAGTGCATTGAGGTAACATTATTTATCTAGCCCAAGAAATTTCTCAGTTTATTTACTCTTATCGTCATTCCTAAACTAGTTCTTTATTTAACACATTGTGGGTGCCTGCTGGGTGCTCATGTCTGGATAAGGCATTGTGAGATACAAACAATTAGAAGACATGCTGCCTGCACTGTCTTGTTCCTGACTGCCCAAAGGAGGTTTCAGTCTAGTTGGGAAGATAAGACAAATAGAAACCAAAGATAAATAATAAAGTAAGTCACTGTATAATATGTCTCAAATGGGACAATTTTTACTACTGAATGCAGAAGAGGTAGTGATTGCTGTAGAATATACCAGTTTGTATTTGCCCCAGATTTGCACATCTTCGAGCCTGTGATGATTACTTTTAGGTGTCAAGTTGGCTAGACTATAATACCCAATTTGGTCAAACACCGGTCTAGCTCTTGCTGTGAAGGTATTTTTTAGATGTGATTAACATTGAAATCAGTGGACTTTGAGTAAAACAGATTATCCTCTATAATGTGGGTGAGTCTCATCCAATCTGTTGAAGGCCTTAAGAGAAAAGCCAGAGTTCCCTGAGTAGAAGAAATCATGCCTCCAGACTCAAAACTGCAATATCAGCTCTTACCTGGGTCTCCAGCCTGCCGGCCTGGCCTATAAAAATTTTCAACTTACCAGCCGCCACAATCATGTGAGCAATTCTTTAAACTGAATCTCTCTCTCCCTATACATACCTCCTATTAAGTCTATTTCTCTGGAGAACCCTGACTAATACAAAGCCCAAAGATTCTCATCCTCTTTCAACTTGGTCTTTTAGGTAAGAAGATGTTTTCACTGAGATGCAATCCCATTCATTTCTTTATCCATTCCAGAAAAATTTTATTAACTATCTATTTGTATGTGGATCAAGAGTGTAGGCTTTGAAACCAGCTTGTCTAGGTTTATTTTCTAGTATGATCTTCAGTTTTCTTATCTGTAAAATGAAGATAATAATGGTACTCTCAACTGAAAAATATGCACAACCTGAAAGTTGAGAGTTATGTTTTATTCGGCGGGCAAAACTGAGGACTTAAGCCCAGGACACAGCATCTCAGATACCTCTGAGACACTCCTCTGAAGAGGCAAGGGGGCAGCCAGGATATATAGGAGTTTTTGTAACAAAGACCAGGTAGTTGGAACATCAAAAGATTACTGTTAATTAAAGAAAACCAGATAGCTCAAGTTAGGAATTTAGCACTTTTCTATGTCTGGGAAGATGCAAGAGTCTGGGCTCATTGAAATCATTCCTTTGATACGCACCTCAGCTATCTGGGGCCAGTATCCTGTGTTTTCTCATCTTGAGTTTCCTCAGGGTGCACCATCAGGGGTGGCTCAGGGTCTGATGGTTTGATGGTGGGCATTATGTTTCTATCCTGAGTTCCCTCAAGGCTCGCCATTGGGTGGCTGTAATGTGATGGCTTGTGGCTGCAACATCCTTTGCTTACTGATATGGCAGGCAATATTTTTCATTCATAGTACCTAATCTTTTATGGTTGTTTTGAAGAATAACTGAGTGAATAAAAACATGCTTAAGTGCTTTCAACAGCTCCTGGCATGCAGTAAGCACTCAATACATGTTAGCCATCTCTGTTATGACTGTATACCAGGGGGACTGTGCCTGGCTTTGTAGAAACAATTATAAATATCATATCCAGTGATAATTATTAGCTCTTAAATTGCTCATGGTCTGTTTGGAGAGTCAGAGAAACAAACGTACAGTTCTAATAGTGTGCTAGGAATGTGGATGGAGGTGTGCACAGGGCCACAGGCCGTTCAGGGGAACACAGAGTTGGTGTTCAGAACCCTGAGTGATCTGGACCAGGAAAATCCATGGAGTTTTCCATGGAAATCGAAACTGAGAAACTATAGTGTATTCAAGGGAACTGTTTGCCTGAAGTAAAGGGTGTGAGTGTAAGCTGGTGGGACACAATGAAGCAGATAAGCCTGATAAGATGAGGCAGATAAGCCTGGGGCTAGATGATGGAGGCCTTTGTTGGCCAGAATAAGAGATCATCTGCTCTTTATCTTGCTGATATTTAAGAGCCCCACTTCCCCAAGTGTTTAAAGCCTTTTGAGGTATTCTAGATGGGGAAGCCATTATAGCAAAACAAACACATACATGAATGAATGAATGAGTAAATAAATGCCTTAAAAATCTTATTTTAATGGGAGAACAATGAATTGACCTGAATTTCCTGTGTGGTGGGTCTCGGTTGGGTGATTTTGCCTTCCCTGGGGACATTTGGCAATGGTCAGGAGACAGTGCTACTGGCAAATGGGTTGAAGCCAGAGATGTTGCTAAAAGTCCCAGGATATACACAGGACAGTCCTCCAGAACAAAAGCCGTCAGGTCCAAAATGTCAATAATGCTGATACTGAGAAACCTTACTGTAAAGAACCTGAGAAATAAGGTTGGAGGCGGATGAGGTTCTGAGCACCTTAGCGCATACCTTTAATGCTGTGACAAGTATCTTGGAATTTATTGTACAGGCCATTAGGAAGCCAGTGAAGGTTTCTGAGTAGAGAGTGATGGTGAAGGTTGTATTCTGGAGTATTAATCTCTGTGTGGAGGGAACTGAAGGAGTTCAGGACATGTCACCCCCCCCCCAATAGGCCACTTTGGTATATTGATTATTTTGAGCCGAAGGCGCTTGAGAAACATCAAATGCAGGGAGAAGCTTTCTCTGAACTTTCCTTATCTACTTAAGACAGATCCTCCAAAAGGAACTCAGTTGTGATAGATCCCCTGCGGGGAGTTTCCTCCACCAGGGAGGACTGAGTCTTATCACGGGAGAGGAAACTAGAAGCTGACACGGCACCTAGACAAACTTTATCACAAACTATCATACCTCCCATCTGTTCTTTGAAGGGCCCATTTATCTTTCTTAAACACCATTTATGCTCCTTTAAATTGCCTATATTCCCTTTTTCTATTAAGATGATATGAAACTCCCACTGCTTTTTTGGATATTCATTTTTTTTCCCCTGTGATATCCCCATGCACATAATTAAGAAGTAATAAATTTGTATACTTTTCTCCTGTTAATCTGCCTGTTGTCAGTTTATCTAGTAGACCCAGCTATTGAAACTAGCAGGGTAGAGGGGAAGTCTTTCCTCTCATACAGGACATTGGAGGGTAGAAGGGACCAAAGCAGAGAATCGTGTAGAAGATTATTGCGATTGTTCAGACTCCAATGTTAAGCCTAAGTGTTTGGGAGAAGATGGAGAAGAAAATAATGAAAACTGATGGACATAAGAAGGTTGGAAAGGAAACTACTTTGGAGGAAGATAATGTTTTTTTAGGAAAACATTCATTTTAAGGTAACATTGCAATTCATGCAGAAATATCTCCCATGCACACCGACGTGTCGACTGAAAAAAAAAAAGCACAACCTAAAAGTTGAGAATTATGTTTTATTGAATATTTGGCAGGCTTTCTGAGGACTTAAGCCTCGGAGGCAGCCTCTCAGCTCTGAGGGACTGCTCTGAAGAGGTAAGGGGGGAGCCAGAATATATAGGAGTTTTTATGACAAAAACCATGTAATTGGAACACCAAAAGATTACTGTTAATTAAAGAAAAACCAGTATCTCAAGTTAGTAAATTTAGCACTTTTCTATGTATGGAAAGATGCCAGAGTCTGGGCTCATTGACCTCATTCCTTTGATAGGCACCTTAACTATCTAGGGCCAATAAGTATCCTGTTTTCTCCATCCTGAATCCCCTCAGGGTGCACAGTTGGGTCTACTGCAGTGGCTGCTGGCTTGATGGCTGCAATATCCTTTGTTTACTGATATGGCAGGCAACATTCCCATCCACAGGTGTGTGCTTAGGAAAGAAGACAGGACTGAGGTTATAGGAGTCAACAGGCTAGAAGTGACCAGCAAAATAACAGTGGACTAATTTTTTTTGGGGAAAATGTTGGCAAGAGAAAAGCATTAGGTTGAAGACGAGGGCAGTTCATGATGTCTCTTCTCTTTCCCTGTTTTGTTTATTTTTCCTTTCCCCAATGCTCACCAGTGTTGTAAATGAGTAGAATGGAGGAAGGTGCTGCTCCCAGATAGCCTGACTCCATATTGGTATTCAAGATCCTTAAATGACTGTTTATTACATTGATTAGCTGAGTGTTTCCTGGAAATCTGACTCCCATTTGAGGACTAATCCCTGAAAAATTAGCCTGATCATCTTTTTTTTTAGCCTGATCATCTTAATGTTTCTTGTTACTTAGATCCTCAACCAGGCTAGACAGTATATTTGTAATCACAAACAGAACATTGGCTAGATCTCTTCCTTTCCCACTGTGCCAACACACCTGTGTTGGTGGCATTCCATAGACTGGACATTTTTGGATCTTGATTACTGCTTTCCCTAATGTACCTCCTGTATCTTACCAGTATTTTTCTCTCCCACATACCATATATATATATTTTAACATCTTTATTGGAGTATAATTGCTTTACATTGTTGTGTTATTTGCTGCTGTATAACAAAATGGATCAGCTATACGTATACATATATCCCCATATCTCTTCCCTCTTGTGTCTCCCTCCCACCATCCCTATCCCACCCTCTAGATGGTCACAAAGCACCGAGCTGATCTCCCTGTGCTATGCAGCTGCTTCCCACTAGCTATCTATTTTACATTTGGTAGTGTATATACCACATACCATATTAACTACTAACTAGAGTCTCTGCAGATTGAAAACTTGATCTGGGTGGATAGCAATGCAATGAAGAAGGAGAGGGTATTGAGGGAAAAAAAAGTCAAATTTATTTGGTTAAAAAGGGGAAAAGCCATTAAAATGGATTTTTAGTCAAGAATTACATAGAACCTTAAAAAGGAAGGAAATCTGCCATTTGTGACAACATGGATGGACCTGGAGGATGTTATGCTAAGTGAAGTAAGCCCAATACAGAAAGACAAATGCTGTATGATCTCACTTATATGTGGAATCTGAAATAGTCAAACTCATAGAAGCAGAGAGCAGAATGGTGATTGCCAGGGGCTGGGTAGAGGAGGAAATGAGGAGGTGATGGTCAAATGGTAGAAAGTATCATTACTTTAATGGCTTTAACTTATTTACTCGGAATTTAGGCTTTTTTTAAAAAAAATTCTTTTTCTATGAGAAACAATGCTGCAGTGAACTACTTTGTGCGTAGATCATTTTACACATATGTGACAAGTACCTCTAGAGAATACCTTCCTAGAATAAGAATTGTTGAGTCCAAGGGTATGTGCATTTGTAGTTTTGATAGATATTCAAAACAACCTTCCATAGAAATATACCCAGGTTAACCTCCCACAATATACAGGATGGTTGTTGTGTTCTTAAATTTCTCAGTTTTTGTCCTTCTGATAGATAAATCATAGCTTCTTGAACTTTTCTTTTTACAGTGTAACTGAATATCTTTTCATATGTTCAAGAGACTTTTTTTTTGTTTTTGGCCGCACCGCTTGGCATGTGGGATCTTAGCTCCCTGACCAGGAATCAAACCTGTGCCCCCTGCAGTGAAAACTTGGAGTCTTAACCACTGGACCGCCAGGGAAGTCCCAAGAGACATTTTTAAAATTAGCATTCTTTTTTTTTTGTGTGTGGTACACGGGCCTCTCACTGTTGTGGCCTCTCCTGTTGCGGAGCACAAGCTCCGGATGTGCAGGCTCAGCGGCCATGGCCCACGGGCCCAGCCGCTCTGCGGCATGTGGGATCCTCCCGGACCGGGGCATGAACCCGCGTCCCCTGAATCAGCAGGCGGACTCTCATCCACTGCGCCACCAGGGAAGCCCAAAATTAGCATTCTTAATGTTCCCCGGGCCTTGTGAATCCTAGGCAAGGTCCAATTTATCCATAGGTCAGCTGGGTCAGTAGCCTCCTGCCAATGGGCAGGACCTTAGCTTTCCTTCCTCTTGCTGATGTTTATTGAACTGATAGGCCAAGAGTTCCCTCTTCTTGTGGCTCGGAAGGAGCTCTCCCTGCATAGAGGGTATACTGGTCCCTGCTGGCCTTTCTACCATCCTCTGCTCAGGCTGTCCCTTCTCCCTCACTAGAGTCACCTGCCTCAGACCACTGATGTGTGGATGCCACATTCGATGCCCAACCCTGGCCTCTGCTGCACTGAACCAGCCTTTACCTCTGACTTTCTTGGCTGTCTGTTGTCATCCAGGCCCATCTGGAGTTCCATTCTTTCTTAGCTGTCTCTGGTCACATAATCTCAATGCAGCCAATGCTCTGCTTAGCTACCCATAATGATGACCTCTATCCTCTCTTTGAGAGCGTGCTATACACCCAACACTGTTGTCAGTTACTGCTGTGGCAGAGTACCATAGACCGAGTAGCAGATAAACAACAGAAGTTTATTTCTCACAATTCTAGAGGCTGGAAAATCCAAGATCAAGGCACCAGCTGATTTAGTGTCTGCTGAGGGCCCTTTTCCTGGTTTATAGATGGCTATCTTTTCCCTGAGTCCTCACATGGCAGGAAGGGTAAGGGAGCTCTCTGATGTCTCTCTTTTTTTTTTTTTTTTTACATCTTTAATGGAGTATAATTGCTTTACAATGGTGTGTTAGTTTCTGCTTTATAACAAAGTGAATCAGTTATACATATACATATGTTCCCATATCTCTTCCCTCTTGCATCTCCCTCCCTCCCACCCTCCCTATCCTACCCCTCTAGGTGATCACAAACCACCTAGCTGATCTCCCTGTGCTATGCGGCTGCTTCCCACTAGCTATCTGTTTTACACTTGGTAGTGTATATATGTCCATGCCACTCTCTCACTTTGTCCCAGCTTACCCTTCCCCCTCCCCATATCCTCAAGTCCATGCTCTAGTAGGTCTGTGTCTTTATTCCCGTCTTACCCTTAGGTTCTTCATGACCTTTTTTTCCCTCATGTCTCTTTTATAAAGGCACTAATCCCAATTATGAGGGCTCCATCCTTATTACCTAACCTCTTCCCGAAAACTCGACCTCCCAATACCAGCTCACTGGAGATTAAATTTCAACATATGAATTTTGGCAGTGGAGGAGGTAGGGTGGACACAAATATTTAGTCTATAGTGACTGTGCTAAGTGTTCAGTGCTTTGCAGGAATTCTCTCTTTAAGCCTTTACAAGAACCCTATTTATTTTAAGGATGAGGAAACTGAAGCTCAGAGAGGTTACATAAACTCCCCGAGGGCAGACAGGTAGTGAGTGGAGGAAGCATTGGAGGAGTGAGAACTCCTTCTCTCTTTCTGTCTAAAGTGAATGCTGTTAATTGCCCTAGTACTGGTGCTAACCAGATCTTGACTTCCGGGGTTCACTCTTCGTTGCTTTCTGGGGTTTGCCACCATGTCTGTCCAGCTCATGTACACCTTTCTCTCTCTCTCTCAATCTATTAAAAATGCCTTCCTCGGAGCTTCCCTGGTGACGCAGTGGTTAAGAATCTGCCTGCCAATGCAGGGGACATGGGTTCGAGCCCTGGTCCGGGAAGATCCCACATGCCGCGGAGCAACTAAGCCCGTGTGCCACAACTACTGAGCCTGCGCTCTAGAGCCCATAAGCCACAACTACTGAGCCCACGTGCCACAACTACTGAAGCCCGTGCGCGCGCAGAGCCTGTACTCCGCAACAAGAGAAGCCACCTCAATGAGAAGCCCACACACCACAACAAAGAGTAGCCCCCGCTCGCTGCAACTAGAGAAAGCCCACGCGCAGCAATAAAGACCCAACCTAGCCAAAAATAAATAAATTTAAAAAAAAAATCCTTCCTCTTCAAATTGGCCGGGTCTGTTTTCAGGGAGATGAGTGGGAGGGGCGAAACCACCGCAGCGGCCCTCTAGCCTAGGAGCTATAGCCCAGAATGACTCAGGTCTTGAGGTTTACCCTTCAGATTTCCGCTTCCTAAGGCACCTACATGCTGCGGTGACGGAGCGGGGGGAGGGAGTGGAGAAGGACGATTAAGGGCCTCACATTGTAGAGAACCCATCACTCCATTCGGCACTTCATTTGCTACCCAGGCTGGCCCAGCCCTCCATCCCAGATGCCTCCCTCGGGGATTTTTCTCTCAGGAGCCTCTTTGTCCTCCTTGCAATCTGGTTTCTATCAGGAGACCCAGGGCATCAGATCCATGCATAGGTGGATCCCTTATACCATGTGGTCTCAAAAGACCTTCCACAAGCAGTTCTCAGGGTCTAGCAAGTCAGGGGCTGTCCCTAGACCCTTGTTTAAGGGTCCCTGAACCTTGCAGTGGTCAAGAGGCTCTCTCTGTGCTGAACATAGGAAGGCCAACTACACATACAGAAATGTCTGGGCCTTAACCCTGGTTCCATCAGACCATCCCTTAACATAATCTGTACCCTCCTCTAAGCCTTGTTCCTTGGTCTTGCCTGGAGGAAGGACAATGAACCAAACAGGCTCTTAAAGTTGAATTCACTTTCCTCTGTATTTCTGTCCTTGTTCTCTTAGTACCACTGTGTCTCTCTTCTTTTTATATTATTTTATTTTGTATTTAACTATAGTTGATTTACAATATTGTGTTAGTTTCAGGTGTACCACTTCAGATTCTTTTCCATTGTATGTTATTACAAGATACTGACTATAGCTCCCTGTGCTATACGGTAAGTCCTTGTTGTTTATCTATTTTCTATAGAGTAGAGTATACACTACTATAATATTAATCCCATACTCCTAATTTATCCCTCCACCTCCCCTTTTCCCTTTGGTAAAATAAGTTTGTTTTCTATATCTGTGAGTCTGTTTCTGTTTTGTAAATAAGTTGATTTGTACTATTTTTTTAGATTTCACATGATGTGGTGTGATATATGATATTTGTCTTTCTCTGCCTGACTTACTTTACTTAGTATGATAATCTCTAGGTCCATCCAACAGTGTTTCTTAATTGTCCATCTGATCCCAGGGCCACTGCCTTGGGCAGCTTCTCCTTCTCTCTCTCATTCCAAATAGCTGGATTCACACCCTTCCTTCCCAGCTGTCCTGCTCAGACACACACACACACACACACACACACAAATTTTAAAGATCCAAGATTTTTTGGAAAAAGAAGTCCTTTTCAATAGAAGCTTTACTTTGTAACTTGTGACTCCAGCAATTTGGCTGGAAATGAGGTGGTATGGAAGAATTCGGCTTAATGGATGGACACAGTGCAGGGGCAATAGCCTTGGGGGCTCAGTACCCAGGTTCTACTCTGCTAACTTGTGTGACTTCAGGGAAGTCACTTTGCTCTCGGAGCCTCAAGTTTTCTCATCATCTATAAAGGGTGGGGCTGGACCAGCTGCTCTCTGGACTTGTGAGGAGAGGCAAGCAATGGTCAGCCTTCAGCAAAGCAAGTTACCAGGGACCCCAGCTTCTGGCCACAGACGGAAAGAGCACACATCTTTTCCTTACGCAGTCTACCACAGGCTCTCAATCTTGACCTTATTGACATTTTGGGCCAGATAATTCTTTGTTGCACCGGGGTGGGCGGGTGTGCTCCTGTGTATTGTAGGATGTTTAATAGCACCCCTGACCCATACCAGTAGGACCCGCCCTCTAGTTGTGACAACCAAAACAAGTTTTGAGACATTGCCGAATATCCCCTGGGGTTGAGGCAAAATCCCCCCCAGCTGAGAACCACTGGTCTTCCCTATACAACTTGTATAGATTTTCTTCCTGGAGTAAGATCTTCCTTCCAGGGAAGCCAGACAGTAGACCACAAAGGGTGCTACCCTCTCCCTCTGTGAGTTGTAATCTGAGGGCTGTGGACACAGACCGCAGCAGGTTTAGCAACTGTGAGCTTATTTCCATTTCTTTGCTATTTTCTCTGGTCTTAAACATCTTTACACTGGCTACCTGGCAAACAGTGGTGTCTAATGAGTGTTTTGAAGCTCTGGAAGAGATGGATATTGGTCCACAGCAAATATGTTTCCTCTAAACTTTTTTTTGGAGAGACAAGGAAACTCTGTAAATCGACTACAAGAAGCCTATCTTAGTCTAAACTCTAAAACCTCGAATCTTTGCTCTCGGCTGCTTGTGACGAGGTAGGCGAGCCTTCCCTTGTAGGGGCCTGCGTGCTCAGTGAGGCTGGTCAGAGAGCGTTAGGGATAGAGCAGCAAGATTTTGAACTGTGTCCAACAATGGAAGCCAATGAAACTAACCCACAGAGCTAGGTCACTGCAGAGGACAGACCTACGAGTGAGGGGGAAACGTGGCTGGTTGAATCAATTTGCTCCCAAGAAAAGAACATCACCCAGCGCAGCCTGAACAGATCCAGCTTCTGAGGGGCTCACAAGAAACACCACTCTCATGGGATGCAGGTAAATTGCAGGATTGACCCCCATCCCTGCAATCAGTGTGCCTGTTAAGAGATCTGCGATCGGGCTTCCCTGGTGGCGCAGTGGTTGAGAGTCCACCTGCCGATGCAGGGGACACGGGTTCGTGCCCCGGTCCGGGAGGATCCCACATGCCGCGGAGCGGCTGGGCCCGTGGGCCATGGCCGCTGACCCTGCGCGTCCGGAACCTGCGCTCCGCAACGGGAGAGGCCACAACAGTGAGAGGCCCACGTACCGAAAAAAAAAAAAAGAGATCTGTGATCAGGCTGCATTTCCAGGGTCAGCCTTGAGGGAGAAAGGGCTGAGAGGAGACTGCATGCCAAGGTCAAGTGCAGCCTGAGAAGTGAGTCAAGGAGGCTGGTGGGGAAGATACTGGATCTGGCTGCAAAGCCCAGTCCTTCTCTTTCCCTTGCAGTTACTGATTCTCTAGAGGGGGCCTCATGTATTTTCAGCAAAAGCTCACAGTACCACCCGGTCCCCATCCATCTGATCTTGCAGTAGTAACTCCTCCTCCTCCCCCAAATTCCCACCCCAGACCCTCAGCCAGTCCTGTTTGTTATTCCCCAGCGCTGACACTGCAGGTCACGTGGAGATGGGGGTGTGGTGTCTGCAGATATGGATGCTATAGGAGTGTTAGAAGCGGGGAATTTCTGTAGTTCTTATTCCCCCATCTGCCCCCCACCCAGTCTTTGTACGTTACTTGTAAGAACTACTGTTCTGAACTCTGGGTCTTTCCTATAGCATCCCTCTCCCCACCTCTTCGAACTTCTGATTGTCCTTTAAAGCTTAATTCAAGGCTACCTCCACTGGGAAGACTTCCTATCACCTTAGGCTGAGTTGGAGCCCCTCACATATGCTCCTATAACATCAGTTCTCTGCCTTTGAAGGCTTATCCTATGTAGTCTGTGTCTGTTTTCATGTTTACCTTTTCTCACCATTTGCTGAACTCCTTCAAGATAAAAAAAAAAGATAAAAATAAAATCTTGTATCTCTATATGCTTTAGACCTTTTAATGTTAGCCCTAAATTTATTAACAAATAGCCCTACTATTTATTTAGTAGGTCCTAAATAAATGTCTATTGACCAAGTTAATAAAGAGAATTTAGGGGGCCCATCAGAATTTCCTGCATAGAGTTTTCAAAATATACATTGCCAGACCTAACCCGAACATACAAATTCTCTAGGTCTGGACTGGGGTTGGTGGATCTGCCTTTTGGAAAAGTCCCATATGATTCTGAGGCTCACCCATGGTTAAGGACCACTGACCTCACTCAATCTATTCTTCTCCCCACTCTGAAGTGACAGAGGGGAAGGGACTTAGCTAATATCACAGAGAATTGAACTGAGTACTCAAATATCCCTACCCAATTGTGCTCTTTCTTCTACTTTCTAAAAAAAATAGAAATGTGTTGGGAAGAAGAGATTTGATGTGAGGCAGAAACAAAATATCGGCATGAGATGAAAGTTCTCTGGTTCTTCAACAATAATAATTACCATTAATGATAATAAACCCCATTGTAGTTGGAAGTATAGACATTACTAATGATGGAACAGATGTTTGGGAGAAAAAACTCGGCACCACTCAGCCAGTAGCATTGCGGGGAAGGATGCAGCCCTGATCTACCCCGCTTCCTTGCTTGTAAGGCGTGTGGACAGCATTTTTCTAAGTAAACATCCTGACAAAGAGCCATTCTTGGATTGTTGGAGGAGGGAGGGGTGCAGAGTACGTTTAGTCCAGTGATCCCATTTTAGAGATGAGGAAAACAGGCTGGGGGTGTGGGTGGGTAGTGACCATCTCAGGTGCTGTGGCCAGTTAATGGAAAAGCAGGGCCTACAATCTAGTTTCCCAGCTCTTTGCCAAGTACACGCACAATGGTTATCCCTGAACAATGTAGTTAAATATTTCCAGGTTGAGGGATAGCCTACCGATGCCTTCAGGAGTCCCTTAAGTGTCCGCTTCAGCCTCATCCCTTAACCTAGCAATTCAGATTTGATGGAGCCGGGGTCTCCCCAGTAAGGAACTCAGCTTCCTCTTTGGGATATTCTGCCACTCCACTCAACTGGGCCTCCTTGGACCACTTGAGGGGATGGCCTTCCAAATTCCACTGGACTGAGGGTTTCTCATTTGTTTTGACCCTGGTCTTCATGACTGGAAGTGGACATTACCACCTCTCACCTAAGAGGTGAGGAGGAAAGTTGGGAGGAACAAACTCTTTACTCCAATCAAACCAGTTTACTTGCACACTTCCAAAAATCCACCTTCTCTGCTGCTTCCAACAATTTCCTTCACCTTGAGTGCTCCTCCGTGTCAACATCTCCACTTACCAAAATCCGTCCCCTCCTGGAAAACCTCAGCCACCTCCGTGTCACCTGCGAGGCAATGCTTGTCCATTCCGGTCTCAGAGCTCTCCTCTCTTTCAGCACTTGCAGGAGTATGTATAGTTCACACCAATCAGCTGGTGTGTGTCACACTGCCTTGTTCTGGGGTTGGGAACAAGTGTCTCCCTACTGGACGATAAGCCCCCGGGACCACAGTTTATGTATGTTATTAATTCTCTGCAGAGTACGTGCTGCAGGGCAGTTCAGGTCAACAAATATTTATTGTGCTTTGTGGTGCTACCTCAGGACTTCTTGTTATGGGGAAAAAGAAATGTGTTTATTGTTCAAAGCTACTTTCATTTGGGTTTGCACTTCCTTGTAGCCAAAAGCACTATAATATATATGCCAGCTAAGTAAGTAGATGTCGGGGTGGACACGGTTTTTCTACAGTTTATTTCAACTGGGGAGTGTATGAAGGAATGAGAGAGAAAGGAGGAGTTAAGAGTCAGGGTGTGTGTGTGTGTGTGTGTGTGTGCACGTGTGTGTGTTTGTGTTAAAGCACAAAGCTAAAGGAAGCACAGAGTGAATGTGTAGCCATGGGAGAATGCAGGAGAGAGGAGGGCATTTCTTTTATACGCAGATTAAAATAATGAACTCGTACAGTGTTACCCCAATATGGATTATTAAAATCTAGATATTCTTTTTAACAATAAACATTTCTCGAGTGCCCCAGGTAGGCTAGGGGTGGCTTATAACACCCTGTTTCTTTTTTTTTTTTTTTTTTTTTTTTTTTTGTGGTACGCGGGCCTCTCACTGTTGTGGACTCCCCCGTTGCAGAGCACAGGCTCCGGACGCACAGGCTCAGCGGCCATGGCTCACGGGCCCAGCCGCTCCGAGGCACGTGGGATCCTCCCAGACCGGGGCACGAACTCGTGTCCCCTGCATCGGCAGGCGGACTCTCAACCACTGCGCCACCAGGGAAGCCCCACCCTGTTTCTTAAAATTTCAACTTGCCTCATCCAAACCATCCAAAATCAAATTTCCCAATGTGAAATTTGATTTTACTCTCAATAGATAAAGAAAATAGTTTTTATTCTCCATTTAGGTCAGAAGCAATTTTGGTAGCAGTTTGAACACTCCTCAGGGTACCAAGAATAGCTAGAAGCTTATCTTTGTGAATGTCTTTCTTGGGCCTGTTTCTCATTCTCTGGTATTTTTCTTTTCTAGTCTTTTATATGTTCTTTCTTTTTTTTATTTTGCAGTTTTCATTTGTTTTTCATCACATCTCTCTTCTTTGACATCCCTCCATGGTTTCCTTTTTTAGGTCTTACATTCATTCCTCTCTGGAATGAATATCTCATATTAATGGAGGGGGGGAGCGTAGATTTGGGGTCCTCAGAGTAGCAGGAGAGCAGTTTGGTAAAGGAGAGGAAGTCTTGGACTAGGATTCAGGAGCCTGGGTTTGGGTGCAGGATTTTATCACTCACTAGCTGGGTGACCTTGGGCAAAACCCCAAGTTCCTGATGCCTTTGGGCCCTTATCTGTAAAAAGAAGGATTGGACCAATATGATCTCTAGGTATGAACATTCTGTGCTGTTTATAAAAAACAGCTTTATTTCAGAAGTGAGATTTGCACTTGTATTTGGAAATATGGGACTTTGGTGATAATTAACGCTGGATTTAAAAGTCGTTTTGTATTCTACAACTTTGTGGTTACTTGAGCTTTTTAAATGAGGGCTGGGATTTGGGACCAGCATTTCTCATCAAACCCTGGAATCTTTTCCAGATAGGAGCTGACTCTGAAAGATATACGGAGATAGAATAGTAACAGTCCTTGATTTGTGTGTGTGTATTTTTTTTTAATTGT
Organism: Mesoplodon mirus; assembly: GCF_964341445.2. Lineage (NCBI taxonomy): Eukaryota > Metazoa > Chordata > Mammalia > Artiodactyla > Ziphiidae > Mesoplodon > Mesoplodon mirus. The sequence goes on from NC_138989.1 coordinate 67,270,941, forward strand.
GGTAAAGACACACAACATAAATCTACCCTATTAACTAATGTTTAAGTGTACAGTACAGTATTATTAACTCTCGCTGTAATGCAGATTTCCAGAACTTTTTCATCTGACATGATTGAACCTCTACACTCATTGCACAGCAATTCCCCATCCCCATTCTACCCCCAGCCCCTGGCAACCACCCTTCTACTCTCTGCTTCCGTGAGTTTAGATATTTCATATCAGTGGGATTGTACAGTATTTGTTCTTCTGTGACTGGCTGATTTCACTTAGCATAATGTCCATAAAGTTCATCGTGTTGTAGCATGTGACAGAACTTCCTTCTTTTTAAAGGCAGTGTAATATTCCTTGACTTGTATTCTAAATGAGACTTTTTTCTGAGTTTTATACATATAAAATTAAACACGTATTTTGTCTCAACACACTTTTCTGCTCCTGCGGGTAGTTCATGGTGCCCTCGCCAATGCAAAAATTTTTGGGCAGATTGGCCTAGTACTCACTCACATATAAGGATGGTTTTCTTTACCTCTGATGTATTCCCAATATTGCATGATTATTTTTTTTTAAACTATTTTTCATTAGAGTTAGATTTACACAAAACAGAAGTCTTTGTCTACAAACATGGCCTTTTTAATTGAACGATCAGACTTTTTGGGGACAATCTAGATTCTTGTCCTGACTCTGCACATCTTGGGAAGACTTCTTCCCACTGTGGGCCTCAGTTTCCTCATCTGTAAAATGGAGAGGTGAGACTAGATCAATGGTCCTCATTGAGGGCCATTTTTCCCTTAGGTGAACATTTGGCAATGTCTGAGGACATTTTTGATTGTCACACCTGGAGAGGGATTCTACTGGCATCTACTGAGTAGAGGCCTTCTCCCTTCCCACCAAAGAACTATCCAGCCCCAAATGTCAGTAGTGCTGAGGTCGAGAAATCCTGGGCTAGCTGATATCTACCATCTCTAAAACGCCATGACTCTTTCCATCTCTTCAATTCTCCCCTTCTCTCTCTCATTGGTTTGGGCCTAAAACACAAGTGTAAAGTAGGAGAATTTATCTAATCTCTCTTTTCTCCTTTCATACACTGTCCTTCCCAAGCTTTCATTAGCTTTCCTTTTCCTCACTGTTTCATCATAATCTGGGGTAGGATTAAGAGGTGTATTCATTTGGACAGAGTTTAAACTCTGGGTGGCATCAGGCTGGCTTGAGGGAGGAAGACATCTGATTAGCCTAGGCCTTTGCTGTCACACAGCTTCCTTCTCATGCTTTGAGTCCACGTGTGACCCCCCTACCTGCCCAGTTATGTAAGCTGGAGTGTGCACTACAGTTTAGTATCAAAAACAGATGATGTTTGGTTTTCAGCTGCTGTTAGATTTTGCCCTTTATGTTTTCCTATCCTGATAGTCCCTGTCTTGAACAGAATTTTAATGTGTAAAAGTAAAATAATAGGGCTTCCTGGGTGGCGCAGTGGTTGAGAGTCTGCCTGCCGATGCAGGGGACGCGGGTTCGTGCCCCGGTCCGGGAAGATCTCACATGCCACGGAGCGGCTGGGCCCGTGAGTCATGGCCACTGAGCCTGCGCGTCCGGAGCCTGTGCTCCACAGCGGGAGAGGCCACAGCAGTGAGAGGCCCACGTTCCGCAAGAAAAAAAAAAAGTAAAATAGCAGGTATACCTGTCTATGTGAATTTAGTCCAGAGAACCAAAGACATCCCTTGTATACACCTTGCATTTAAGACACCATCCTCAGTGATCTCTGGCATGTCTTCTATGCTAGAAATACATTAACTATTCAAACACACAAGCCAGAACCTAGGTGTTATCTTTGAGAATTCCCTGTCTCTCAGCTCTCAGACTAAATCCATCTTCAAGTTCTATCGATTTTGCCTCCTAAATATCCTCCAAATCCACCACTTAGTGCCTCCTCTGTCAATAACTCCAGAACAGTTCCTATCACCTCATCCTGGACCACAGCCAGCTGCTCTTGACCCCTCCAAAAACACATCCTTCCTCGTCCCCTCCAGTCTTTTCTTCACATTGAAACAAGATCCACCATCTCAAAACACAAACGAGATCACGTCTACCTCCATCGAAAAACCCTTCAATGGCTTCCTACCCTGCTGAGGACAAAGGCAGAGCTCATTTACAGGGCCTCCCTGCTCTCTTCCCCCTGCTGCCAACCACTCCTCCGGACACGTCTCTCCCCTGCTTTTTCCTCATTATTTTCTTTTTTTTTTTTTTTAATTTTTTAATTTTTTTATTTTTGCTTTATAACAAATTTAATCAGTTATACATATACATATGTTTCCATATCCCCTCCCTTTTGCGTCTCCCTCCCACCCTCCCTATCCCACCCCTCCAGGCGGTCACAAAGCACCGAACTGATCTCCCTGTGCTATGCGGCTGCTTCCCACTAGCTACCTACCTTACGTTTGGTAGTGTATATATGTCCATGCCGCTCTTTCACTTTGTCACAGCTTACCCTTCCCCCTCCCCATATCCTCAAGTCCATTCTCTAGTAGGTCTGTGTCTTTATTCCTGTCTTACCCCTATGTTCTTCATGACATTTTTTTTCTTAAATTCCATATATATGTGTTAGCATACAGTATTTGTCTTTCTCTTTCTGACTTACTTCACTCTGTATGACAGACTCTAGATCTATCCACCTCATTACAAATAGCTCAATTTCATTTCTTTTTATGGCTGAGTAATATTCCATTGTATATATGTGCCACATCTTCTTTATCCATTCATCCGATGATGGACACTTAGGTTGTTTCCATCTCCGGGCTATTGTAAATAGGGCTGCTATGAACATTTTGGTACATGTCTCTTTTTGAATTATGGTTTTCTCAGGGTATATGCCCAGTAGTGGGATTGCTGGGTCATATGGTAGTTCTATTTGTAGTTTTTTAAGGAACCTCCATACCGTTCTCCATAGTGGCTGTACCAATTCACATTCCCACCAGCAGTGCAAGAGTGTTCCCTTTTTTCCACACCCTCTCCAGCATTTATTGTTTCTAGATTTTTTGATGATGGCCATTCTGACTGGTGTGAGATGATATCTCATTGTAGTTTTGATTTGCATTTCTCTAATGAGTAAAGATGTTGAGCATCCTTTCATGTGTTTGTTGGCAGTCTGTATATCTTCTGTGGAGAAATGTCTATTTAGGTCTTCTGCCCATTTTTGGATTGGGTTGTTTGTTTTTTTGTTATTGAGCTGCATGAGCTGCTTATAAATTTTGGAGATTAATCCTTTGTCAGTTGCTTCATTTGCAAATATTTTCTCCCATTCTGAGGGTTGTCTTTTGGTCTTGTTTATGGTTTCCTTTGCTGTGCAAAAGCTTTGAAGTTTCATTAGGTCCCATGTGTTTATTTTTGTCTTTATTTCCATTTCTCTAGGAGGTGGGTCAAAAAGGATCTTGCTGTGATTTATGCCATAGAGTGTTCTGCCTATGTTTTCCTCTAAGAGTTTGATAGTTTCTGGCCTTACATTTAGGTCTTTAATCCATTTTGAGCTTATTTTTGTGTATGGTGTTAGGGAGTGATCTAATCATTTCTACTCTAGTGACACTGGCCACATCTCTCAGTCCCTGAGCTCTTCATGCACCTTCCTACCACAGGGCCTTTGCACAAGCATTTTTTCCTGTTCACTTCTCCCTCACTCCAACTTCTGTCTTAGGTTGGGCTCTCTGAGAAGCAGACACTGAGACTGGGACTTGAGTTTGTATAGTTTGTGTGAGAGGTGATCCAGAAAGCACTGGTAAGGGAGTGGGGGAAGGGAGATGAGCTAGGAATGAAAGGAAGCCAACAGCGGATGCAATGATGAGGAGATTCCTGGTGAGGACAGTGAGGCTCAGTTTCACTGGGGACTTCTAGAAGGTGGTGTAGAACATGCCTTGGAGTTGTCCAACCTGAGGGCTGAGGAAGTTGAGACATTTGTATACTGATCCCCGTTGGCCACTGTTTGAGGGCTATTCCTGGGAGTGTCAGCTTTCTGGTACTCCTGGCTTGCCTTGTGTGTGGGCGGAGACTACCCTATGGCCAGAGAAAGCACTTGGGCTGCGCACTGACATCATCTGCTCCACCATGATGTGCCCTTCTTCACCTGCTTAATTCCTACTCATTCTCAGATCTCAGTTCAAACATCACTCTTTCAGGAAGCCTCTCCAGATCTTCTTGAGGAAGTCAAGTGCCCTAATTATTAGCATTCGCAGCACCGTGGTCCTTTCCTTTGTAACATCTGCCGTAGTGTGGTTATTTCATTAATAGCAGTCTCTACCACTACATTGTAAGCAACAGGAGGACAGGGACTAGGTCTGTTTTTACTCACCTGTGTCTTTACTGCTACCATGGTGCTCAACCCAGGCTTTGTGGAATGCAAGATGGATGCTCTTTAATTGTGTTCTTTTTTCCTGTTAACTGAATATACAGTTTTTCTTTTATTTATACTCTTTTAAGCACATCTAACAATTCCCATATTTGGTTTATATTCTTCATGAAATCTATATTAGGATTCGAACTTTGTCTTACTCAAGTTATAGAAAAATCACAAAGGTAAAAAAAAAATCTAAACAAGTGCTGAAATATTGCTGTATCGACATAGATGGAGGTGTTTAGATATGAAACTATTGACTGTCAGGCTGTGTTGTCCTGCTGTGGCTCACAGTTTATATGAAAGTTGATTTTGGCGTGTTGCTATTGAAAAGGAGTGTGGGATCTACAAAAGTCTAATGAATGAAAGCTAAGGACAGCGCTCTGTGTTCATTGATCTCTGCTATGATTCAGGGTAGAACCAGGCCATGATAGCTTTGGGGTATGGTCTATTTCTTTTAGTGAGAAACTCCTGTTGCTTTGGTAAAGGGTGGATGTAATTGCTTCTTGGGAGTCCATTAGTCAGGACTCCAATACACTCTACTACCACTACCAGTGGGGCAAAAATACGGGAAGGATGGAGTGGGGAGTTTGTAATATAGGATCAAGGTTAAAAGAAATATAATAGGTCGCATTCCACCTAATTCCTTCTGTCTTATTCTCATCTCCTTCTCCTCACCTCGTTGATTCTCTTTGTGTTTTCCGTATTTTCTTCTGCTGTAACAAGGCTACTTCCGTGTCAAAGAAAAGATGACTACTGGTATCCCCAGGGATATATAATCTAGTAGCCTCAGTAACAAGAGATAATACCTTTCTCCTAGTACCCAAATGCCAGGGAATTGACTGGTCCTGCTTGAGTCACATGTTTGTTGCTTGGACCAGTTCCTGTGGTGAGTGATAAGGAAGACCATGATTGGCGAGCTTGGATGGAGGGCGGGGATATTATGAGTGGCAGCCCCACCAGAACCACATGGAAGAAAGAAAGAAGGTTGACATTACTGAAATAAGGGGGAAAATGCTGGGCACAGGAAAACGACAGATGCCCCTATAAAAAGGAATTGGTTTGATTTTTCATTAATTCATTCAGACAGTAAATCGTTTATTCCAAAAATACCTAATGATTCTCTGTTAGGACCAAATACTGTCAGACATAGAAACAGAAGATAGTTTCCCTTCTCTAGTATCTCATTATGGTGGAGGAGATGCATAAACATAGAATTATAATAGGCATCAGCTTTCAAGAGCTTATTCTATTAGAGTAATGCAACTGCAAGAAATTAAAAAAAAATTTCTTAGGTACTTCCAAAGGAGCTGGGAGCTACCATGAAAATGAGAACCATCTTTTTACCTTCTGACCCCAGCCATGACAAAGATAATTAGTTAGCCTACTGCTCTAGGCATAAGGTGGAGGGAATGGGGAGGAGGAAGCTCAAAAATACATTGAACATCTACTCAGACAAAGAGTCCTGCCAGTAAGGGGAGATTAGGGAAATTCCAAGGATTCTCTGATAAAGAAAAGCTCTTAATCAACTCTTCCTGGGCTTTGAGAATCAACCCCTATGTCTAGAGCTGTAAGAGTCAACACCTTTCTAGTTTGCTGGGAGAATTTCTTAGCAAAACTTGACTATATGCTAAGCTTGTCAACGATCAAACATTTACAATATTGCAATTGTTTGAACAATCTCACTTCTTAATAGTGTTCTCAATCACGTATCCTCCTGTGGAATTTCAGTGGCCTTGGCCAATGTTCCATGAAGACACTATTTTCTGCAATTCAGTATTCAATTTGGAAATTCCCCTGGTCTCACCTGCTTGAGAGGTAAAAAAATATATGGTTCATAATAACAATAGCCAAAGGCAATCGCTGCTAAGTGACTTTATCTCCCACTGAAAAACAACAATGATTTAGGGTGAAGTTGGCCAGAGTCATTTGATCTAGCAATAAAGGACTGTTTTCTTTAAGTTCTACACAGCCCTTAACTGTCTTACTGCTGTCTAACCCCACACAGACCTCCCTAAACACACATTTCCAGCACTCTACTTGTTACAGCCCTCAACACTTAGGCCTGAGAACTTCCAATAGGGAGATAAAGGGCTGTAACTCACACAAGTTCTGAGATTTCTTGTGGAGAAGAGACCTTCATCACTTCTGCCTACGTAGCAGGCCTGTTAGTAACATATCTTGCACTCTGACACAAGGTAGCCACACCTGTCATCTCAAGCTTCCTAAAACAGGTCAATCCTCAGAGTGGTTTCAAGGAAAGTCAGTGGCAGGAAGAGAAAGTACTTCTTTCTTTCTTTTTTTAAAATTAATTAATTTTTTTTGGAGTATAGTTGATTTACAATGTTGTGTTAGTTTCAGGTGGACAGCAAAGTGATTCAGTTATATATATACATATACCCACTCTTTTTTAGATTCTTTTCCCATATAGGTCATTACAGAGTATTGAGTAGAGTTCCCTGTGCTATACATTAGGTTCTAATTAGCTACATTTTAAATACAGTAGTGTGTATATGTCAATCCCAATCTCCCAATTTACCCCTCACCCCTTTCCCCACTTGGTAACCATAAGTTTGTTTTCTACATCCATGACTCTATTTCTGTTTTGTAAATAAGTTCATTTGTACCATTTTTTTAGATTCCACATATAAACAATATCATATGATATTTGTCTTTCTCTGTCTGACTTACTTCACTCAGTATGATAATCTCTATGCCCACCCATGTTGATGAAAATGTCATTATTTTGTTCTTTTTTATGGCTGAGTAATATTCCATTGTATATATGTTCCACATCTTCTTCATCCATTCATCCATCAATGGACGTTTAAGTTGCTTCCATGAGAAAGTACTTATTTCTAACAGGAACAAATCTTATTATTGACTTTGCCATAAAAGACCAACTTGGATAAGCAACTTTAAAGATATACCAAAGTTCTAGCATATGTAATAGCAAATCTGTTAAAAGTAATAGGAAAGTCATTTGTTATCATCTAATCCAACTTCCTACTGTGACAGAAGGGAGCAATAAAATGATTTTTCCAAGATTACACCATGGGTGAGGGGCAGAGGAATGGCCACGCTCATTCTGTGCCTTTCTGGTACTTTCATTTTGGTACTGCTAAGGGTGATTTTATCTACAAGTGACAGTAATATTAGTTTGAACATTTCTTTTTTTCTTTTCTTTTTTTTTTTTTGCGGTACGCGGGCCTCTCACTGTTGTGGCCTCTCCCGTTGTGGAGCACAGGCTCCGGACGCGCAGGCTCAGTGGCCATGGCTCACGGACCTAGCCGCTCCACAGCATGTGGGATCTTCCTGGACCAGGGCACGAACCCACGTCCCCTGCATCGGCAGGCGGATTCCCAACCACTGCGCCACCAGGGAAGCCCTAGTTTGAACATTTCTTAAGCAAAAAGAAAAATTTATCACCTTACATAGTAAGGTTGGCAAGTAAGAGTTTCCAAGGTTGGTTAATTTACAGTCTCTATCATGTGATCAAGGATTTAAGCTCTTCCATTATTAAATCCTTCTGCTCTGCTATTATCAAAATGTTGGAGTTTAACCTCTCAGAATTGCAATATGGCTTAAGTATCACTTCTCTATACACCATCAACCAAAGGCTAGAAAAGAAATCCGCCCACCCATTCTAGAGACCCTTCTTAAAAATTTTATTTGATTTAAAAATTTAAAAAATTTAATTGTGGTAAAACACACACAACAGAAACTTTACATCTTAACTTTTTTATGTGTACAGTTCAGTAGTGTTAAGTTCACATTGTTGTGCAACTAAACTCGAGAACTTACTTATCTTGCAAAGCTAAAACTCAACACCTGTTAAACAAAAGTCCTCCATTTTCCCCTACCCCCAGCTCCTGGCAACCACCATTCTACTTTCTGTCTCCGTAAAACTGACTATTTTACATAATTCATGTAAGTGAAATCTTACGGCATTTGTTTTTATATCTGGCTTATTTCATTTCGCATAATGTCTTCAAGATGCATTCATGTTGTAACATGTGACAGAATTTCTTTCCTTTTTAAGGCTGGATAATATTCTATTGTGTCTATATACCATATTTTGTTTATCCATTCAGCCATCAACGGACATTTGGTTTTTTTCCACCTCTTGGCTATTGTGAATAATGTTGCTATGAACATGGATGTGCAAATATCTCTTCCAGTCTTGGGACCCCTTTTAAGAGTAAGGAGAACTTTGGCAGAATCCCCCAATGAGTCCTCATATCTCATTGGCTGAAGTGCACCAATCAACAGCAAGGCAAATGGATTTACTGTGATTTGCTTAGGCTAGAGGTTCTCAAAGTATGGTCTGCATATCTCTATGGATCCTGAGATCATTATAGGGGGTCTGCAAGGTCAAAACTATTTTCATAATAATAACAAGATGTTATTTGTCTTTTCTACTGTGTTGACTTTTCCAGTGGTGGTGATGCAAAATCAGTGGTGGATGGATAAAACTCCTGGTACTTTAGCATGAATTATGATAATGACATCAAATTATGTTAGTAGTTAAAAAAAAAAAGCCAGTTGCACCTAAGAATTACTTGGTAAAGTGGGAGAAACTCTGAATTTTATTAAGCACACATATTTTAAATATTTTGTGCAAACAAAAGTATGATGATTGTCTCAAAGAAAAGCACTTTTGATGTTGTGTTACATGCCGAGCTAGTGCCCGCCCCCCCACCCAACTGAACATCATTTTTACTTGCAAGAACAACTATCAGACAAACTATGGCTATTCAGACAGGGGTGTTTGGCAGATATTTTCTTGAAAATGAACAAAGTGAGTCTTTTACTTTAAAGAAAACAACTGACAATATTTACCACCAATGATAAAATCAGAATCTCAAGCAAAAGTTAGAATTTCAAAAAACTTTTGCCTGGGCACTATGATCTTGACAACTTCCCAATCATTAAGGACTTTTATGATGGGACTGGTAGTGATATAAATGAGTGTGGTTTTTTTTGATATTGTATAATGAAACATGTCAACATGTAGAAGATCTGCTTAGCTTAGTAAACCAATGTCTCAAATGATGAATGCATGATGCTACAAAATCATGTGTGGGTAAAAGAGCCATTCAAAATTCAAGATACATCTGTGGATTTTAATGTAACAGAGTATGAAAAGTTTAGTGAGTTGATTTCAATTTCAACATGGCGGCTAATGTTTAAGTATATATCACTTGTCAAGTTTCAGTGTAATATTAGAGAAGAATATCCACAATTATTGGGAGAAGCTATTAAAATACTCCTTTTTTATCTACATATCTGTGTGAGGCTGGATTTTTAAGATTTATCTCAACAAAAACAACATATTGCAGCAGATTGAGTGCAGAACAGATGAGAATCCAGCTGTCTTCTATTAAGCCAGACATTAATTTGCAAAAATAAAAACAATGTCTCTATTTTCACTATTTTTTGTTTTTTCATAAAAATGTGTTAGCATGTAATGGTTTAAGTGAATAAGTATTTAAAAATTTTTACTGTTTTTTTTTTTTTTTTTTTTTGCAGTATGCGAGCCTCTCACTGCTGTGGCCTCTCCCGTTGCAGAGCACAGGCTCCAGATGTGCAGGCTCAGTGGCCATGGCTCACGGGCCCAGCCGCTCCGCAGCATGTGGGATCCTCCCGGACCGGGGCACGAACCCGTGTCCCCTGCGTCGGCAGGCGGACTCTCAACCACTGTGCCACCAGGGAAGCCCTTTACTGTTGTTTTAAGTGAATAAGTATTTTAAAATTAATTCTTTTGTTTGCATTCCTTTAATTCAGATTGAGAGCATTCTAGTTTATAGTCCTTGAAAATGTATGAACCAAATTCAGTTTTAGTTAATTTTGGAGAAATAACTATATACCACCTGAGGCTTTATGAAGGTAGGATGGCCCCAGAGGAACCCTGAAGGCTTCTCCTCTTCTTCTTTCCTCAGAGAACCCCAGTTTTATTTGGGTAGGAGTGTAAACTGATGCAGCCTTTATTATTTTAGAGAGGAGATCTGGAATTTGGTGATATCTATCAAAATTTCAAATGCTGATTCCTTTTGACCCAACACTTAACTGTTTGAAAATTTTCCTGCAGATATACCAGAAAAGTATGCTAAAATGCTCATTGCAGTATTGTTTTAAATGGAAAAAGCCTGGAAACAACCTAAATGTCCATCAATAGGAAATTGATTTAATACACAACATCCATACAACGAAGTGTTAGATCATTAAAATAAACAACGTATGTATTTTTGTTGAAAGATCTCCAAGATATTTTATTAAAAGCAAAAAAGTAATTTCATAACAATGCGTAAAATATGATCCGTGCTCCAGTTTTCTGTTACTGCATAAAAATCATCCCAAACTTACTGGCTTCAAACTACAGCAATCATTAAATTTCCTCACAAATCTGCAAGTAGTTAGAGTTTGACAGTGACAGCTTGTTTCTGCTCTACCCAGAGTCATCTGGCATGGCTTAAAGACTGGGGGTGACCTGATATTTGGGAGCTGGAATCATCTGAAGGTTTTCTCATTCACACTTCTAGCAGTTGATGTTGACTCTTGCCTGGAACACCTACACTTAGCCTCCCTATGTGGTTTCTCAGCTTCCTCACAGCATGGGGCTGGGTTCCAAGAACAAACATCTCAAGACATAGGAAGTGGAAGCTTCCAGTTTCTTAAGTCCTGGGCCAAGAACCTGGCACAGTATCACTTCTACCGTATTCTATTGGTCAAGCAGTCAAGGAGCCCAGATTCAAAGGGAGGGGAAATATTTTCTCCTTTTGGATGGGATGAATGTCAAAGAATTTAGCATTAATGTTTTAAAACCTCCATGATCCCATTTGGGTAAAATCTTAAAAGTGTATACATGTAAAATGCAGATACATGCAAAAATTTTTTTCAGAGAGGATAAATGAAAAGGTGTTAACAATGATTCCCTTTTGTGGAGAGGGAATATAGGTTGAGGGTGGAGAGAGCAGAAGGCTTTCATTTCTAATTTTATACCTCATTGTACTATTTGAATTTTAGTCCATATGGATATAATATTTTTATTAAAAATATAAAACAACAACCCACCCAAACCAGAGTAGGAGTTTGTCTTTCCTCAGCCGTCCCTGTCAATTATTTTGTGTATACAACAATTCTGTGAGGTCATCAGGGTAGAAGTGACTACCCCTGTTTTCAGATGAAGACCAGAGTTTAGTCTCAACTTCCAGTTCAATGTCTTTTCCTTTTGCCATGTAATTAAGAAAGACCCAGATCTATACACGTGAAACTAATATAATATTGTAAATTGTGACTATATTCAGAAAAAAAAAAAAAAAAGACCCACATCTAGAATTGAGCCAATCCATTTGCAGGGGAAGATTTCAAAACGGCCACCTTAGCAAGTGTTGGGAAAAGTTTAGGCTAGGGACTTGATGCTGAATCCAAAGCCATATGGTGATAATGGTAACTCTCCCAGCATCTAGCACATCGCCTGTCTAAAATCAAAGTTTACCGAATAAAGGAATGTAAAAGTCACCTAGCTGGTGAAATCTACCTGCTCCACCCTCAACCACAGTCAGACTGGTATGATAAAGTGGAAACTTGATCTTATTACTCTCTTGCTCAAAATTCTTCAATGCCTTCCACCTTCCTTTATAGGAAAATAAGAAATCTAACATTTATGGTATGTGGTGGGCACTATATTAAATGCTTTGCAATAATCAGCTCGTTTAACTCTTTCAGTAACTGTGATGTACTATCGGCACTATTTTTGTTCAGGAAATTCATTCTACAGATGAGGAAAGAAAGGCACAGAGTAGTTAAGTAATTTCACATAGCTAACAAGAGGAAGAATGAGGTCTTAAACCAAGGCCATCTGACATCAGAGCCTGTGCTGTGAACCACTTCTTTACTCTACCTTTGACCTTCTTTCTTAGCATTATTGACAAGTTCTCCACTGCCCCCAAAGGGTACCACAACCACAAAGATGCCGACGTAGTGTGTTAGTCAGGGTTCTCCAGAGGAACAGAACTAGTAAGATCTATATCTATATCTATAACCGTCTATTTTTTGTGTATGTATATATTTATGTATTTTTATTAATTTATGTATAAAAGGAGATTTATTATGATGAATGGGCTCACGTGATTATGGAGGCTGAGAAGTCCCATGATCTGGTGTCTATGAGCTGGAGACCCAGGAAAGCCAGGGGTGTCATGCAGTCCAGGACCGAAGGCCTGAGACCTGGGGAGCCAATGGTGTAAATCCCAGCCCAAGGGCAGGAGGAGATGAGACGAAATGTCCCAGCTCAACAGTGAGGCAGGAAGAAGGCGATTCCTCCTTCCTCCACCTTTTGTGCTATTCAAGCCCCCCATGGATGGGATCATGCCCACTCCACAGGGGAGGGCAGTCCTCTTCACTGAGCCTCCCGGTTCTAATGCCAGTCTCTTCTGGAAACGCCTCACAGACACACCCAGAAAGAATGTATAACGGGCACACCCGTGGCCAGTCAAGTTGACATATAGATTTGCCATCTCACAAGGAAATCAGCGCAGTGTACAGGGCTGGTCAGGCTAGAATGGAGCCAACAAAGCGGGAGAATGTTGTTACCTCAGGACAGAGGAACAGGCGGGCCCGAGCGCCTTGGAGGCTTGAAAACAGAATAGTGATAAGATTTGATGCATGTTTTAAAAAGATGCCTGTGGCTTTTGGGTGGAGAATGTGGGCCACAGAGGAATCAGGAGACCAGTGGAGAGCTCCTGCAGTAGGCCGTGCGAGCCTCCTCTGGCCCCATGTGCGGTGCTGGGACATTCCTAGTCCCTGGTTTCCTTGGTCATTTCTTCTATTGTCTATCCTGTGAACACCTGTCATCTTTGAAGATGCAACCACAGCCTCCCTTCTGAGGTTTTTCCTGACTCGTTTCCCCCAGTAAAATTGTCCAGGTCCTTCTTAGTGCCCACAGGGAACCCACTTTGTATATTTTATTTTACCGCTGTGGTATAATACAGAAATATATTTGGACTTGGTTCCTGGTTCCTGGCAAAGAGGAACTAAAACCCTGACATTTCCCGAGTGGTAGGAGTGTCTTTTGCTCTTCATGATGAGCCCCTTTCATCACACCTGAACTTATGCTAATAAGGTAACTTAGGGAGGGGTCTCTAGGATGGAGCTGGTCACCCAAGAGGCCCCATGATTACAGTATTGGAACTTTCAGCCCCACTCACTCACCTCTTGAAAGGGGAAGGGGGCTGGAGAGTGAGTTTCGTAAAAATGATTGAATGAGGAGATTCAGGGAGTTTCTGGGTTGGTGAACAAATCTAGGTGCTGGGAAGGTGGCATACAAGAGAGGGCACAAAAGTGTCACACCCCTTCCCCCATACCTTGCCCTAGGCTGTTCCATTTGGCTGTTCCTGAGTTGTGTCCTTTATAGTAAACCAGTGAATGTAAGTTAAGCACTTTCCTGAGCTCTGTGAGCCAATCTAGCAAATTATCAGATCTGGGAGGGGCTGTCCAAAGCTCTGACTTTGTAGCCAAGTTGGTCAGAGGTGTGGGGACCAGACACTCGTGTGTGTCATCTGAAGCGGGGGAGGTCTTGTGGGACTGAGCCCTTCAACCTGTGGAGTCTGATGGTTAGTCTAGGTGGTTAGCATCAGAATTGAATCAAATTGCAGGACGCCCAGTTGGTGTCAGAAGATGACTGCTGATGTGGAAAACCACTACGTGTGGTGTCAGAACTGTTTTCAGGGGAGAAAAACTCTTCAACCGCTAAATTATTGTTTTATGTTTCTGCTTCCCCTTTAATAACCATGAACTCCTGTGGGGAAAGAAAAAAAAAAAAAAAAGGACCATGCCATCCTCATCTTTGCGTGTGATCTCAGAACTGTCCGGTATATTGCACAAGCTCACTAAATATTTGCTGGTAACCGAAAGAGCAAATTAATTGCTATCTGGAGCAAATTGTTGCTAACTGCCCTTTCACTCCTTGTTCTTCTAGAACACAAGACTTCTGAATTTTGAGAATTAACAATTTTCTGATTTTTATGAGTTTTACCTTAGTTATGGTATAGTCCAACATTTAATATCTACAGTATACCTATCTTTTATATTGCAGCATGCATTTATCTTTCCTGATGAATAACTGGGTAAACTCCTTAATTAAATAGATATTATTTTTCCTTTTCTTGTTATAATCCCCAACAGCTGGTAAAATATTACAGCTGTTCCTAGAATGTTTTGATGTGACTATAATTTCTCTTATTGACTCTGGGTGGAGACAAGGATTGGACTCTATTCATTCTGTGGTTTTTCTCCCCTCCTAGCAGAAGCCCTTGGGCAGCTGTCTGCATTACTGGGGCCAGGGTGGAGGCCTGAGCTACTGTTTGTTTTGCTGCATTCTTGGCTGGAGGTCAAGCCCTGAGTTTGTTCTGAACTTGGGGAGCAGCTCAGGCAAATCTGGCCTGTTCGGCAATTGTCAGGTTCTTTGGGTAAAAGACTAGCAGCTTCGGGTGATTAGAGGGGAATATAGTCCCCCACAAGCTGGCTAGTGGTGGGATGTTACAATGAAAGCAAATCTTTGACAAAACTCTGCCAGATACACAAGCATAAAAGCAGACACGCAACCTGCTCTTGGAAACTCCGAGGAGGCTCCTCTCATTGACTTCACGAGAGTGTTACTTCAAGGTGAATGCCATGATTTCTGATGACTTTGGGAGTCAAGTCAAACTCAGAGTCCAGAGTTGCCTGTCCTTGCCATCATAAATCATTTCATCCACACTGAATTAATGTTTTCACACAAGGTACTTGTTGGAGTCCCTTAGAGCACAGGGACTTCTCTAAAGGTTTTCCCAAAGATATTAGGTCCTGGGCTTGCCTGATCCTTATACTTCATTCATGTAGGCATGGAAGGGCCTGGATAATTTTTAAAAAAAATTTTAGTAGAGTATACATAACATAAAATTTTACTATTTTAACCATTTTTAAGTGCCACAGTTCCGTGGCATTAAGTACATTCACATTGTTGTGCAACCATTACCACCATCCTTCTCCAGAACTTTTTCATCATCTGAAACTGAAACTCTGACCCCATTAAACACTCAACATTCTCCCCCAATCTCCCAGCCCATGGCAACCATGATTCTACTTTCTGTTTCTACGAATCTAACTGCTCTACGTACCGAATATATGGAATCACACAGTATTTGTCCTTTTGTATCTGGCTTATTTCAATTAGCATTAATGTCTTCAAGGAGCCTGGATAATTTTTATAGAAACCATATTTCTTGAATACCACTTATTTCACCAAAATAAATTATTCCTAACATCCTTTATGCTATTTAACAAACCTGTGGAGTAGATTTAAGTAACAATATCTGAGGGGCTTAGTAACCACCTCTGAACTGTAGATTCTTGCTCAGGGCTTTTCATATGCTAACTAATCACCTATAACACATTACATAGCTCATACTTTTCAAAGTCTTTTTAAAGTAAATTACCACACTGACACTATGCCATAGTTAAAATTAAAAAGCTCCTGCCAGGGCTTCCCTGGTGGTGCAGTGGTTAAGAATCCGCCTGCCAAAGCAGAGGACACGGGTTTGAGGCCTGGTCCGGGAAGATCCCACATGCCACAGAGCAACTAAGCCCACGTGCCACAACCACTGAAGCCTGTGCTCCTAGAGCTCGTGCTCCACAAGAGAAGTCACCGCAACGAGAAGTTCGCACACCACAAAGAGGAGTAGCCCCTGCTCGCCACAACTAGAGAAAGCCCACATGCAGCAATGAAGACCCAACGCAGCCATAAATAAATAAATAAATAAATAAATAAATTTTTTTTTAAAAAAGGCTCCTGACAGAGGTAAGTGCTGTGCTGAGTGTTAATTAGGAAGGGACTTCCTACACTGAGTAGCAGATCACATTTAGGTTCTGGAAAGCAACAGGGTTTCAGAGATGGGCTTCAGGATGTCTGGAGTTTGACACAAACTCTGTGTGTGTGTGTGTGTGTGTGTGTGTGTGTGTGTGTGTTTCTGGGGTAAGAGTTAAGGATTTTTATCAAATTCTCAGAGGGGTGTTCATGATCTCCCTAAAAATGTTATGAGCCACGTTGAAAGGGAAAATTCTATTTTCTACAGTGTTTTTGAGGAAACACGTGGCAAATGGTCCAGATATCAAGGTGGGGTGGTGCAATGCACTGAATGTTCATGTCTCCTCAAAATTCATATGTTCAAATCCTGACCCTCAATGTGATGGTATTAAGAGGCGGGGCCTTTGAGAAGTGATTAGGTCATGAGGGCAGAGCTCTCACGAATGGGATTCATACCCTTATTAAAGAGACTCTAGAGAGCTCTCGCCCCTTCTGCCATGTGAGCGCACAGTGAAGAAATCCATTGATGAACCAAGAAGAGGTCTCTTACCAGACATGGAATCTGACAGCACTTGACCTTGGACTTCCAAGCCTCCAGAACTTTGAGAAATAAATTTCTATTGTTTATAAGCCACCCAGTCTAGGGTGCTCTATCAATTGAACTGACTAAGACAGGTGGGAATATTGAGAAGTTCAGGTTTATTGCTTCTGAATTCTTGTGCCACTGAGCCCCCTGGTTGATGGTTGCTCTCAGCGCTAGGCTGAACTGAAGAGAGAAGCTAGGATCCTCCTTGATCCCAATTTTTTTGTCTTCTGATTACCTCCTCTAAACAACAGCTCTCTGCTGTCATTGGTGTCTGTGCCTCCACGAAGTTACACTGTTCAATAGCTCTAATTGCCACCTGGTGTGTGTGTGTGTGTGTGTGTGTGTGTGTGTGTGTGGGGGGGGGGGGGGTCCTTTAGCCTTAATTATGGTATGGCCTTCAGTATGAGTGTCCATGTTCTGTAATTCCTCTTATCAGAGTCAGCAATCTCTTATTAGACCTGCAGCCTTGATGCTTTTCCCTACCCACGAGGGTAGGAACATCACACACATTTAGGGGGCGCAGTTCACTTTCATCCTCTGTGAATGGCACCTCCTGGAGTTGGGTAGTACAGCAGCCTTCTTAAGTGCCAGGGCTCTCTTGTGTGTGTTGATGCCACTGAGGTCTTCACTGACACCTTTTTTTTCATGGCCGGTTTGCTCTTTCATATGTATATTTAGCATGTGGAAAAGATCAAAGAAGAATCAAGAATAGGACCCTTGCCTCTGTATTCCAAATTAACGAGGTGACCATTGACATTTTGAAAAGATTTTTACAGTGATCAGCTAATGAGGGAGTTCAGGTAGGTAAGTAACATCGGGAATCTTTCAAGGCTTATAATTCCCTAATTTGTCATTGTAGCCTTTCCTCCCCAGACTTCTAAATGCTACATCAGTTTGACAAGCTGATATAACTCTTTCCTTCCTACCTGGAATGCTCTTCTTCACTCTGCCTGTTTAATTTCTCTATGTTCTCATAATCCCAGCTCAAGTCCCACCAACTCCAAGAAGCCTTCTCTAACCACTTCTACCCACCATGTTCCCTCTTCTGAATTCAGTACTACTCCTAGTATGTACCTCACTATGAGCACTTACCAGGTATGGCTACACAGCGTTCGTTTTCTTTTTAAATATGTGTGATGGGACACTATTTTGATGTATTATTTGGTATAATTCTCCTTACTGGTAATTTTGGTTGCTCTCCAGCCCTCCCTTCCCAGTGAGGCTGAAGCATCTACTGAATTGGGGGTGCAGAATTAGAGAAACAGTTCTCAAGACTGCTCTCACTTCTGACACCTGGTGCAAGTTCAGGGGGTTCCCAAGACCATCCTCAGGTTTAATCCCTCGCTGGTGTTCACAGAACTCACTGAAAGCTGTTATGCTCACAGTTATGGTCTGTTACAGGGAAAGGATACAGATTAAGATCAGCCATGGGAAGAGGACATGGGGCAGAGTCTAGGAAAATTCCAGGTGTGGAGCTTTTGGTCATCCTCCCCCACTGTGATGGACAGGGTTACTCTTCCGGCAAGGATGTGTGATAATGTGTGTGGAGGATTGCCAGCCAGGGATGCTCACCTGAGCCTTGGTGTCCGGAGTTTTTGTTTGGGTTCCATGGTCAATGATGGCCCATGTGGCTGACCTCAGGCTCCAGCTCCTTCAGAAGTTGAGCTGATAGTGCTTATCTCAAAGCCCTCACCAAAAATCACATTGTTGGACTTTCTGGTGTGGTTTGATGCCCCCAGGTAAGCAAGGACATTCCTATAAGGCAGAACTTTCCAAGGGCTTAGAGATGAACTCCGCAGGGGCCAAGGGTAACGGTCAGACCTCTCTTTGGGCAAAGTTCAATCCTTTATGACACAGGTAGCTTTTCAGAATCTAGCTGAAGAGTAGAGACCAGTTTCAGTTCCTGGCTTCCAAGATAGGGTCTCAAAGTGCACTTCAGAGACACCAGTTGTGATTTTCATTTGCAAGATTTTTATGTGCAGAACCAGCTTCTTTGAGAAAAGTGGGGTTTGTGGGTTCTCTGAGAGCCAATGCTGGAGGTCTAGAGTTTAGAATTTAGGCAGGTGAACAATAGAAGAGGGAACAAGGTAGGATGTGATATAAGGTGGTTTCTCATTACACAGGGAGGCAATAAGGACCCTTCTTTGGCTGGGAGGAGGAGCTCGGGAGATAGAGAGAGGAGGAAGGAGGGGGCTTTGGCTTGACTCACCTGTGGGGTTGAAAACGGGATGGAAGTGAGGGCAGAAGCTCCCCAGATGCATTTGAGGACCTGGGTGCAGAAGGAACACCTACTTTTCCTTCTGCCTGGAAATCTTGGAGGACAGCAGCTCACAGAATTATACCAATAAACTACAAAGATGGAGCACACATAAAGCTTTCTGGGTTGTAAGCGAATAATATCCCCACGTTAAAATGACACGTGTGGGACCATACGCATATCCATTATTATGCTGTGCAATACATAGACAAACAGAAGTCTGCCTACATCGATGGTAAGAATTAGTGTTATTTTTTCAAACACAATAGGCAATTTACATCTTGTCTTTCTTGGTTAGTTGTATAATCTTTGAATAAACATAGTTGTGGGCAATTTATAGACGATCACATCTGACTATGTCTTCCTTGCTCAGATGTGGTTGATAAAACTCCCTGCTCCTTGGCCTGGCATTCAGGCCCTCAGAGTTTGCCCTCAGCCCTCCTGCCCACCTTTATCTTCTGTTCCTCCTCCTCAGGCTGTCAACCCTCCACTAAATGGAACTCAGCAGCTCCTAGAAGTGCTTTCCCACCGCTATGCCTTTACTCAGGCTGTTGTTTCATCCTGGCCTGACTTTCCCCATCTCCACTGGGCTGAAATTCCACTTCCTCTGTGAAACCCTCCTCAATTTTCCAGACCTGAAGCTGGCCTCCGTGGCACAATGGCCTCACCTCTTGTGGGATCTAGAAAATGCTGATATTTGTCATTATTATTTATGATCTGAACATAGGCCATCTCCTTTGCTCGACTGTCAGTTCCTTGAAGGCAAGGACCATGGCTGCTTCTCTTTTTTAAAATCTCTGTGTCTCTAAGAACACTGGGTACAGGGCTCTGCATCCTCAGTGAGCACTTGCTGAATACACACACACACACACAGATACAGACACACACACCCATGCACACACACAGACACACAGATACAGACACACAGATACACACACACAGATAGACACACACACCCATGCACACACACAGACACACAGATACAGACACACACACACAGACACAGACACACACACGTGCACACACAGATACACAGATACAGACACACGCACACACACACAGATACAGACACACACACCCATGCACACACACAGACACACAGATACAGACACACACACAGACACACAGATACAGACACACACACCCATGCACACACAGACACACAGATACAGACACGCACACACACACAGACACACAGATACAGACACACACACCCATGCACACACACAGACACACAGATACAGACACAGACACACACACGTGTACACACATACACAGATACACACACGCACACACACACAGATAGACACACACACCCATGCACACACACAGATACAGACACACGCACACACACACAGACACACAGATACAGACACACATGCACACACACAGATACACAGATACAGACACACGCACACACACACAGATACAGACACACACACCCATGCACACAGACACACAGATACAGACACACCCATGCACACAGACACAGATACAGACACACACACGCACACACACACAGACAGATACACAGATACAGACACACATGCACACACACAGGTACAGACACACACACCCATGCACACAGACACACACACAGACACACAGATACAGACACACAGACATACAGATACAGACGCACACAGACACAGACACACACATGCGCACACACAGACACACACAGATACAGACACACGCACACACAGACACACAGATACAGACACACACACACATGCACACAGACACACAGATACAGACACACACAGACATACAGACACACGCACACAGACACAGACACACACATGCGCACACACAGACACAGACACACAGATACAGACACACACACCCATGCACACAGACACACAGATACAGACACACACACACAGACACACAGATACAGGCATACACACATGTGTGCGCACACACACATACAACTTGACTCTTGGTCCCCCAGTATCTGGGAACTTTAGGGTGGCAGGAGTGAAGATGTCGTGATTGGGGGAAGCTGAGGCTAAGCCCTGGCGCAGAGGGCAGAGGAGGGGCAAGCAGGTGGCTGGGAGGGGCCTGCCCACTGGAGTAGACTTGTCTTCCGGTGAAGTGGCTTCAAAGTCCTAGAGCTTGAGACTAAAAAGACCAACACTTTTTCATCAGGCCAGAGCCATGTTTCTGTTCCTCTGTCATCAAATTTGGGCAGTAGGCTAGGGGTGTGGGCTGGGGTGGAGGGGAACCCTGAGGACTGGAGAACTTCTCTTCTGACTCTTGCAAAGCCTTCAGAGCAGAGAAAACCAGGTTTCCTTTGTCTTATCCTGTGTCCTCATGGTGGGACGTCAAGGGGACCAGGGGCAAAGGTCAACAACTCACCATTCACAGAAGGGAGAAAAATAACCTATAACTATTTGTAGAAATACTTGCTCTCTCTAGCAAAGGACTATGAATTAAGACAACAGGCAGGTTGGTGGCCCCTCCCTGTCTTTTATTTTTGTCAAGTGGTGACGAAGCTGAGGATATGGTAGAGGCCATTCCTTTTGAGCTTTTTGAAACACAGATCTAAAATTGATATAACCTTGGCCAATCTGGCTATTTTAAAAGCCTTAAAAATTCGATCCTCTTTGATCCAGCAATTCTACCTCTAGAAATTTATCTTTAGGAAATATCTATGGCCATGCACAAAGTCTGGCAAATGTGCTCACAGTGATTCATTTTTAATAATAATAAAGACACATCCTAAATGTATAACAGAATTTGGGTAAATAAACAATAAATAAACAGACATATATACATATTTTTACCAGAGAATTCTCTGAAGTCAGTAAATATGATGTTGAAGATTTGGGGCAGCTTTCCTTAAAACGCTGCTCCCTGATTCAGGGCGGGTTGGTGTAGATGTTGCACTGTCCCCAGCAGACACTTCTGTGTAGTGCCCAGAAATGAGGCACAGATCCCTTGACCTTTGAGACTGTCCCATGGTTGCTTGATTCAAACCTTGCTGAGGCCAGAGTGAGTGCAAGTTAAGAATGAGACTGGGTATTAAGCCCCAAGCCCCCCCCCCCCATTTTGGGGGCTGGGCCTGTGCACAGGTGCTGAGCTGGCAGACTGCCTGTGTGCGATGCTGCATGATCAGCCTCTCCCAGGAGGGCACAGCTCGGGAGAGAGTCTGATCTTTATGTTTGGTAGCTTCTTTTTCTGTATCAATCGATGGAGAAAATGGCGTGGACATTAGGCTGAATTGCTGACCTGCCTAACATTAAAAGGATATTTCTTGACATGGAAAGAGGTTCAATATCCCTTGCCAAGGGAAGTAAGCAGTTCACAAAACTGCATAGTGCAGTATTATTTCATTCTTTTTCATAGAAGCCTTATCTCTTTCCATATTTATACTTACATCTCCACCTCTATCTTTGTCTATATATATGTAGGAAAACATCTAGAAAGGAGGCTTACCAAAATATTGATATCTGTTATTTCTGGGGGGTGGAAATGCAGAAAGTTTTATTTGTGTTTAAAGGTTTTGTTTCCTCCCTCCCTCCCTCCCTCCATCCATCCTTCCCTTCCTCTTTCCCTTTGTTTCTTTCTTTCTTTCTTTTTCTTTCTTTCTTTCTTTCTTTCTTTCTTTCTTTCTTTCTTTCTTTCTTTCTTTCTTTCTTCTTTCTTTCTTTCTCTCCCTCCCTCTCTTTGTTTCTCTTTTTCTTCTTTACAATAAAGACATATATTACTTGCGTAATCAAAATAAAAAAAAAAGAATACTGAGCTCTGGGAAAGATTCACCTCTGATTTCTCCTTCTCCTGCCCACTAAACTGTAGTAAGGGGCTCCTGGTTTGAGGTGTCAGTGGCCCGCAGTGAGAGTCTGGTGGACAGAGCCCTTCATTCTGATGGGGGTATCTGGGAACGTCATGGACAAGGTGGCCTTTGAAGAGGTGGGTCCTACGGATGCAGGCGGAGAGGAAGGCCACACTGTGCTGAGGGGGCAGCATCAGTGACAAAAAGGGAGTGGCTTCATTGTGGGTGATGGTCAGCTTGTTGGGGGACAAGGGGGGTCGGCAGACGCTCACACGTATCAATTTCCATCTGGACCTCGGGTGCTGCCTATAGTCATTCTTTTACCCTTCTCTGCTTAAAAGTCTTGTCATGAAAGGAGCTTCAGGTTCATGGGGGCAACCCTTCTTGTGAAGTTCCCCCCGCAGCTTTCTCAGTGCTGAGCAGAGGGGAGATGTCCAGTGAGTCTGCAGGACCTGAGTTGACACACACGAAGTCAATAAGTCATCCACAGGGGATACTCCCTCCCTCACGCAAGCGGTCTCGAAGAAGGTTTGAAGGTGGCCTGTTTAAAGAGTGTTCTCCTCTAAAACTGTTCTTAATAGAGACGTGAGGGGTGTTTTGAGTAACCTTGTACTCACAACAGTTAAACTTAGCTTACAAATCCTTCCCTTTTTATTTATTGGAATGGATTCTGGGATACGCATGTGATAAAATAACTCAAACTCACTTGCATTCTGACATGCTTCTTGCCTGGGAGGCTGCCCGCCTGCTGCAAATGATGTCTAACCTACTGCTTTTATGATCCACACAGTGTAGTGAACCATTTTTGCTGATGGGTCCTTTCTAGTTCAATCCCTCTCAGGCTTATAAAAGTGTGACTACCAAGCCAGGAGCAAGGCAAGCTGGCTGTACTACCTGGGGTCTTGTCAAAGTCTGGTTCTGACATGGAAGTGCATTAGGGGCCCCCTGACTTGCCTCCCTCAGTGCGTGAAGGGCTGACAGTGGTGACAGCTCTGAGGTCAGGGAGATAGAAACGCTGGAGAGGAGCCAGGAGGAGTGCTGGCCAATGAATGACAGGAGAAAGCCTGGCCCACAGGTCAGAGGAAGACCCTCCCCTCTCTCTCCAGAGCATCCCCGTGGCTGCTGAGAACAGCAGTTAAGGGATCAAGGCTTATCCATAGGGGGTGGGTCCCAGGCACTTGAAAGGAGTAACAGAACATGGAAATCATCTGAAGAGTCCCAGGGGAGAAGGTGGCAGTCCCTAACGCCATTCCCTCAGCCCCTGGAGAGCGTACTGTCAGCAGGAATACTCACCCCAGACAGTTAGGAAGTTGCATCTGCCGCTGTTCAACTTCCAGAAGTGAAATGAATCCTGCTTGTTCTGCAGTGGAGTCACTTTGCTGCTCTCCTTGGTCCTACTCTGACTGCCAGAACCACCTGGGTGCACCTGGGAGGGTTTTTAGAATGTTTCTTCCTTTCCAGACACCAGAAAAGCCTGTCTTCTTACAAAATGGTGACTTAAAAAAAGTTTTTGTTGATGATTGACAGATGGACAAAGTCCTGGTAGCAAAACTATATTCACCTGCTAACTCACGTTTAACCCAATTCAAGACTAATTTGAATCCCAGCCTCAATCCCAACCTACATCAAGTGAAGAAGAATGCACTAGTTAGGAGGAAAAGCTTCCTGAGAAGCCCCTCAGTGGACCTCTGCTCAGGTTCCATGGTTGGGTCAAATGCTCGTTCCGCAGCTGCTGGGGAAGCTGAGAAAGTGAGTGAATGGCATTTTCACCCCTGCAGTGAGGAAGAAGGTTAAGGGGATGCATGTAGGGTAGGCAGCCAAGAGCATCTGCAGTATTTCCCTGGTGTCTTGGTCTCCAAATAGCTGATCAGGGCCATTGACAGTTACGCCTAAAAGTCCAACCAATCCCACTTGTCTATCTCAGCTTGTTTCTTCTCTAGCTTGGAAGCTGTTGCTGGAACATGGAGGTCTTGGTTCTTGCCCATGACACACCATCTTCTGCCATCATCTCTTATCATCTTGCCATGTTGGCCAGAACCAATGTGAATCATTGGTGCCAGTCTGCAGACAGTCTAACCGGTGGCCCCAACACTCGTTCCCCCCTTCTCAGTGTCTCCTTGAAAAGCTGTCTTCCTATATCCTGTATCATCTATATCCCACCAGCTCCATCCCTCCTCAGTAGAGCCAATCCTGCCTTCAGGCAGGGCATGGACTGACTCTATGACAACCTTGTTGGGCCAACCTTAGTGGGGTCTTCCAGCACCTCGTCTGGTTCTTTATTTAGTCCCCTTACTTATGAATCTGAGAGTCCATAATTTACAACAATAACTCTAACTCATGGGAGTGGACCCATGGGGGTGCATCGTTGTGATTCTCCTCCAAATTGGTTGGCTTCCAGGAGAGATTGTGTCCATGTTGTGCTTTTGATTCACCAATTATAATTACATCTAACAGCTTATAATACAAACCTGATTGTGACAAACCAGGTAGAAGTTTTGTTTTTCTCATATAAAAAGAAGTCTGGGGCCTCCCTGGTGGCGCAGTGGTTGAGAGTCCGCCTGCCGATGCAGGGGATACGGGTTCGTGCCCCGGTCTGGGAGGATCCCATATGCCGCGGAGCGGCTGGGCCCGTGGGCCATGGCCGCTGGGCCTGTGCGTCCGGAGCCTGTGCTCCGCAACGGGAGAGGCCACAACAGTGAGAGGCCCGCGTACTGCAAAAAAAAAAAAAAAAAAAAAAAAAAAAAAAAAAAAGAAGTCTGAAGGAAGACAGTCTAGAACCGATGCAAAGTATCCCCAGTGCTATCAGGGACTCAGTCTTCCTCATTATACTTCCCGCTTGGCCATCCCTAGTGGGTGGCTTTTGTTCTCAGGAGAGCAACGTGACTCTTTCATCTAAGAAATCATGTTTCATTCCGGGCAAGAAGAGGGGGAGAACAAAGAACAGTAAAAAGGGAAAGACTTTCTTTTGTTTAAATGAGGAAACAAATTTTCCCAGAAGCTCCATGCTGTAGGCTTCTACTTACATCTTATTGGCCATCCCTTCAGGTCAGGTGTAATCTGGGGGAAAGGGCAGTGTACCTGAATCATGGAGCCTTCCTTTTGTCCATATTCCCACAAGGCACTCAATCTCTGTTGGTGAAGAACATCCTGCAAAACTCCCACATTCCCCAGAGTGCTGTCACATGTTTGCATATGGGCATTTCTGCAGGGTCCCCGGCTTCCTCCAAGGAGAGTTATTCACTTCTGCCTTCTGTCTTCCTCCCTCCCTCCTTTCCTTCCTCCCTCCCACCCTTCCTTCCTTCCACAAATGCTTCTTGAGTCCCCAGTCTGTATCAGAAAATGTCCTAGGCACTTAGGGACATAGGCCGACGTTGCCCCCTTCTCTGTTGAGCAAGATGCCAAGTGTGGCCAGCAGATACCACATAAGAATCGTGGCTCTCCACTGAGCATCACCTGCTTGGAAGTAGCCAGGCAAGGGATGTGTGCCCGTGGCTTGTGAAGGGTTAAAGAGATTTCTGGAAAATGTGTTCCAACAGTCTGCAAACCTTTTGAAAGGTTGCTCTGAGAGGGAAGCTGCAGGCCCTGCATCTCCCTGAAGGGATGGAAGCCAACCCCAGCCCTCCACGTGTTGACTTCACGCACATGTGGGAAGCTTGTTTTCCCTGTTACAGATGGCTGGACAAGTTAAATCAACTCGACACAGCTATGGCACAAGATGTCCCCCTGCTTCTGCATCAGTCAGGAATCTTGCCGGTGATGGACACAGGGAGTCAGCCAGTGGAGAGGCCAGGCTTAAAGAGGCTTATGGCAATATAGTCATACATCCATATCTGGGACTCAAGACTGTTTTGAAAAGTTCTCACATCCTGAAAGATGTGCAGGATATTTAATTACACACGAAAAGAGAAGGTGTCTGCTGGGGAAACGCTGAATTAACTATTCACATTTTATATTATTCATAACCACTGACATTTGTCTAGCCAGTTATACCTTTCAAGGTGCTAATATATACTTGATCTCATTGGATCTTTAAAAGGGTTTTAAAATATGTTTCATATTATATATTTAAATATTGACAACTCTTTTCCTACCACCTAACAAAGGCAAGAAAGCTTCCACAGACACTGAATATCAATATCTTAGGAACACTAAACCCCAAATTTTCACTTTCTCCTTTTTCTTGCCTCATGATCCTGTTTTGTAACATGCGTTTTGTACTTCTAACTCTCCCCCTGACCTTTTCACGTTTCTGTTACCCCAGAGTGTCTTTATCCCCAATATTGTATCTTTGAAGTCCCATGCTAACCCACTTTATTTTTGCTGTTTGAGTTTAAAAAAAAATTTCATTGAGGTAAAGTTGACATACAATAAACTGTACATATTTAAAAGTGATAACTTACTAAGTTTCAACATATGTATAAACCACCAGCACGACCAAGGTAGTGAACATAGCCATTTATTTCAAGTGTTGGCCTTTACTATTTCTAGTCAAAGGAAGCTTAACTAAGATGCCATTTTATTTACATTTTCTGGTTCTTGAATATGTTTGAGGAGTACTCTTGTTCCAGTTCTGTGCTCATGGGGCTGTCAGTTCAAGCTGGACCTCAGCCTTAATAAATGATATTTACACATATTCATGTCTCATCTCTAGTTTCTATTTCAGCAAATTCGCTCCATCTCATGGGGTAGTCGAAAGAGCACAGTTTGGAGCTGGAAGATCTGAGTCCATGTCTCTTCCTTGCTTCTTTTTGATGTGTGACCTTGGACAATAATGGCAATCATGACACACACCTCACCGGGTTATTTTGGATCACATGAGAACCTCCTTATGTAACAGGATGTTAAAATGGAAGTTTCTATACAGCCCTCAAGCCATGATACATATTATATTCCAAAACCAAATCACCACATGGACAATTTACAAAGAAAATGTCCCCAACCTGGTTCAAGATGTCTTGAACTCTCACCAGTTTTAAGATAATAAAAAGAGTGGAGAGGCAAGAGGACAGAGAATGTGTGAGGGAATTTATTTTATTACTTAAAAAATATCGAAGTATAGTTAAATTACAATGTTGTGTCAGTTTTAGGAGAATTTTCTTGAGTGAGGACTGTTGCCATGATGTGAATCGCCACACGCTCGGAGGTCCAGTGGGGGCAGGTGACTCCCAGGGGACCATTCAGAGAGCTTGATATGTGTCCCTGCAGTTGGGGGAGAGCTGACTTGGGGGGACCTGATTTATGCCTGAAGAAGCCACAGAGGACCAGGAACAGTAGGGTAGGTGGACTACCTGCACTCCTGGGGACTTGGGGGACTAAGGGGGCATGAAGACTTCCTGGGGGGTCAGAGGTTTGTTGACCTCATGCTATTTATAATCCTGCCCTGTCCCTGGCGAAGGTAAGGAGAGACTGAAGATGCCCTGATGGAGTCGTGTGGAGTCACACAGGGCCATGGGTGATGGGGAACAGTGCCCAGAGGAGCAGAAGGCAGGGCCCAGGTCGTGGGAGTGTGGCCAGAGGGGCCGGCAGAGTGGCCTCCAGTGGGTTCAAGAAAGCACCTGTGAGGGAAGAAGTGGCTCTAAACGTCCACCTACCGGCCAGGAGAGCGGAAGCTCTCAGTCACAAGGAAAGCTTCTTGCCCCTCCTTATCCCTTCCCCTCTTCTCTCCCCATGTGCCCGTCCATGGGGGACAGCATGCCACCTCCCACGGGTCTGGGAGGGTAACGGGGAAGTCTCACCTTGAAGGTGTCTTATAATTTCTGAATTGGGAGATTCTGCCTCAGAGCGAGCAGAAGGATCTGACCATATTCCCATCTAGGAACAGGTGAAATGTACTCCTACATTTTAAAGGGGAAGTGAAAGATAGAATAAAGTTGTGTTTTGGGCTTCCCCGGTGGCGCAGTGGTTGAGAGTCCACCTGCCGATGCAGGGGACACGGGTTCGTGCCCCGGTCCGGGAAGATCCCACATGCCGCAGAGCGGCTGGGCCCGTGAGCCATGGACGCTGGGCCTGCGCATCCGGAGCCTGTGCTCCTCAGCGGGAGAGGGCACAGAAGTGAGCGGCCCGCGTACCGCAAAAAAAAAAAAAAAAAAAAAAAAGTTGTGTTTTAATTATATCACAAATGATGCTTGCTTATCATACAGGTTACACCCTTAAACTGTAAATATCATTTGGTCTTTTCTGGCACAAAGCTCCTGAAACCCTTGGAATCTCTCAAGTGATGAGAGTGGTAAAATGTCTTTTGTTATGTTAATAAGGTGACTTTTGGAATGACCCCAGGTAACCTGAGGATCGGGCTGGTTGCCTGCAGAGCTAACCCTGTGATTGGAGGGTTGGAACCTTCATTCCCACCCCCTGACCTTCGGGGAGTGGGGAGGGCCTGGAGGTTGAATCAATCGCTATTGGCCAATCACTTAATCAAGCATGCCTGTGTAATGAAGCCTCTATAAAAGCCCAAAGGGGAGAGGGTTTGGAGAGTGTCCTAGCTGGTGAATACGTGACTTGGAGGGGGTGATGCTTCTCACATACCTTGCCCTGTACGCCTCTTCTATCTGGATGTTCCTGAGACACATTCTTTTATGATAAACCAGTAAGTAAAATGTTTCTCTCAGTTTTGTGAGTTGCTCTAGCAAATCAATCAAAACTAAGGAGGGGGTCGTGGGAACCTCTGATGTGTAACCAGTTGGTCAGAAGTACGGGTAACAAACTGATCCTGCAACTGGGTGTCTGAAATGGTGGTGGTGCTAGGGTGCTCAGTCTTGTGGGACTGGGCCCTGAACCTGTAGAATCTGGCGCTGTCTTTGGGTAGATGGTATCAGATTGAGTTGAATGCTAGGATGCCCAACAGGTGTCTGGAGAATGGCTCCTTGTTGGTATGGGGGGAACGCTTACCCTCCCCACCCAATTCTGGAAACTGGTCTCAGAACACCTGTTATAGTGGGCCTGGGGGCCCAAAATTTGCATTTCTAACGAGTTCCAGGTGTTGCTGATGCTGCTGATTTGAGGCCTACCCTTGGAGAACCATAGCTCTCAAAACCTGGTTCTCCAATTGCTACACATTGGAATCAGCTGGGAAGATTTAACTACTGAGGCTTGGGCCCCAGCCCAGAAATCTGATTGAATTGGTACATCTATTTCATGGATTAAAATTGGAGTGACCAATTCATGGATTAAAAGCTGTCCCGGGAGTTGGAGGAGGAGTATTTACTTTTATTTTAAAATTCTCATTAATCTAACTGAAGGTGGAGACCTTGGCTTTCTGCCTTATACATTTTGGTATTATTTGAATTTTTAACAACGAGCCTATGGCACTTTCTAACTAGCAAGCAAACATGTGAATTTAATTTTTCCCTCAGTTGTGCCCATTTTAACATGTATCACAACTCTTTCAAATCTTGAAGGACATTTGGAGCTCTCTTCCTTCCATCATTCTTTTGGTCACCAAAAAAATTCCTTCTTCATCTAATAAAATCTAGCTCAGTCTAAATTCTACCAAATTTACTATATATTGAATAATTTTCAGCAACGACTATGGAATGTTCAAGAAAACTTTATCCTACACCTTATACTTTATAGTCTCTTATCTTTCTTTCTCTTTCACAATCCAGAAAATTCTACCAATCTACTTCCCTTTCTGGAGTTCCAAGCATGTGTATGTAAGTAAACATCTTTATTCATGTATTCTCACAAATCAGTAGGAACACTTATTGAGGACTTATAATGAGTCAGACACTTGAGAACTGTTTCCATTTTACAGATCAGGACACAAAACCTTAGAAGATTTCTAATTATATTTGTAGCTTCATAGGTGCCCTTTCTGCCCAAATATTTATTGAATACATCATTAGTAAACAGCAGAAATGTGTTCAGTTTCTGACTCGATGGGTAGCCCAGCTGTCATGAGTTCTTCAATTAGCCTTCTCAAACTCTGCCCAGAGACCCTGTTTATTATAGATTGATTTCTGATGGCTTCTCACGTGTCTGCCTTTTTTAAACATGCAATTGAAATATTCTTGTATGGAGGAAAGATGACTTTTGGGAGGCAGTTACACATTTTATTATTATTCCCAGGCTCCCATTCATATGCAGCATTATAAATATACATCTGGCAACTGAGATTCTCTTTCTTCTAAACATCCTCATTTTGTATATTAAACGAAATTCTACCTCTACGTGATTCCCTTTCCCTATTACTGACTTGTGGGAAGATGCCTAAAACCCACTCCCTTTATGTATAATAAAATCCTCTCTAGGTACTAAGCTTTATTTCTTGTACTAAAATCACATCCAGTTTCTTCTCTCTCAGGGCCATACCAACTGTGACTTTAATGTTTTTCCTTTTACTACTTTTATGTATTTCTAAATTGTGCTTTTTCTGTATAGATGTAATTTTATTAAGACCTACACATTTCCTTTGATTGCTCTCTCCTCATGGCTCCCAATCTTTGTTCTTTGAAAATTGAGGCCTATTCACTCTGAACCCAGCACTTTTTTTTTTTTTGGCTCTCTCTTTCATTTAATTTCTGTGCTGTTTTCTTTTCTTTCTCTGTTGATTCATTTCGACATAATTGACTATTTATTTTCCATGAGTTAGCCATTCCCCAAAGCTTTTGTCTATAAGGTTTTATGACAGACATTTTCAAAATACAAAAAAGTTTGAAGAATTTTATAGTGAACATCCATATACCTACCACTCAGGTTCCACCATTTACATTTTAGTGCAGTACCTTTACCACATATCTATCCACCTATCTGCTCCTCTTTTTCCGTATGTCACACCATCTTCTTTTTGATGCATTTTGAATTAAATGGCAGGCATCAGAACCCATCAGCCCAAACACTTCAGCTGAATATTATTAGAGTTTAATATTTGTTTATGGTTCTTTTGTTCTCTTTTGAGGTAAAATTTATATACAATGAAATGCATAAATCTTAAATTTACCATTTGATATATTTTGACAAATACCTGTCACTTAGCCTGACTCCACGGACTGGGAACACAGTTCAGGGTGCAGAGCAGCTCTCCTGACCACAGGGCTCAGTGACTGCCTGCGTGGGTCTGGTCATTTGGCTGTTCCCACCCCTAACGTCAATACCGTACTCACATCTCAGCTATACTCTCTGTCTCTCTCTGCTTCTATTTGCTTCTGCTGTCCTTCTCACCATATGCTTCTCTACTTCTGCTCTGTGTCTATCTCCCTCTTTGTGTGTATCATGAACAGGCTCATTATGAAAGAATCTAATTGGTTCAGTTAGTCACCAGCCAGTATCAGCCATCTCTGTTGAGTAAAGTTTGCCAGACTTCAGAGGGCTGTTTTTTTTGTTTGTTTTATTTTTAAAATTTTATTTATTGATTTTGTCTGTGCCAGGTCTCAGTTGTGGCTCGAGGTATCTCAGTTGTGGCATGTGAACTCTTAGTTGTGGCATGCATGTGGGATCTAGTTCCCCGACTAGGGATTGAACCCGGGCCCCATGCATTGGGAACACGGAGTCTTGCCCAGTGGACCAGCAGGGAAGCCCTCAGAGGGCTGCTTTTGGAGTCAGGTGCCCAGTTTTGTAGGGGGTGGAGGGTGTTACCTGGCTTTAGAGGCAAATGATTGCTTTGGCCTCTCCCTCTTAAGGGGGCTATGGAACTGGCAGGCTCAGAGTACCATGTTCAGGACACAGTGAATTCTGCCCTCACAAGCTAAAGTCTTCACAGATCCCAGATAAGAAGTACCAAGCATATGGGTGGCTAACCCTTTCCTTCCTTTGCTGTAGTTTATCTCATGTCATGTCCCCCAAGTTAAACCCCTTTTGCGTCTGCTACTTTGCTGGCACTCTTAGTCTCTCTTAGTATATAACTCAAGTGAAGTTTGCTGGAGGAGGCATGTCTTGATCTGCAAGGGCCTAATCTCTCTGATAGAACTTCTAGAAATCATCAAGAGAAAGACATACAAACCAATAGAAAAATGGACAAAGGTCATGAGCAACCAGCTCACAGAAAAGCAAATTAAAAGGGTTTAACACATGAAAAGATGGTCAAATTTGTTTTTAATAGCAAGCAAATATATAAAATATATTAATTACACATAATATATAATTATATATAACATGTATTATATAATATTAATATATACACATAATAAAATAATAAAAGGAATAATAAGGGACACGTCCATCAATACTACTACTAATAAGATATTATTTCTAACCTATCAGAGCAGCAAAACCCTAATCATCTAACTTTTAAGAATCCATAAAATCAAGTTTGGCACACAGGCCAGCTTCACATATCACACTTCTCCATGGTATTAGTTGATGTTAGAAAGCATTTCAGTAACGATTAAAGCAATGATTAGAAAGTCCTCAGGGAAAGAAAAAAATGTTACACCCAGATAAACTGCGAAAGTAAATAAACAATGACAGACATTTTCAAATATGACAGAACTTGAAGAAGGTAGTCATTTAGGAACTTGGGATTAACAAACTACTATATATAAAACAGATAAACAACAAAGTCCTACTGTATAGCATAGGGAACTATATTCAATATTCTGTAATAAACCGTAATGGAAAAGAATATATATATATTCTCTCTATATATATCTATATCTATATATCTCTCTCTATATATATATGCACAACTAAATCACTTTACTGTACACCAGAAACTAACATGACATTGTAAATCAACTATACTTCAATAAAAAAATAAATAATAAAAAAGAATGTCGTCAAGGCTGCCACATGTGTCATGTGTATATATGGCATTCCATGGACTGTAATATGAATGGTGCTCCCTGGAAATATGCCATGCACAACCTGCATAGATGTATGTAGCAGTGCTGAGTATAGCCCTCGTAACACCTTGAAAAACTACTGAAGGATGTTTAGTTGTATATAAGGTCAGTGGAGGAGCTAGAGCAGAAAGGGCTAGCAGTAGGGATTGAATCTATCTAAATGCAGCAATAAAACTAACAGCAGTGGCAATTATGGCTCAGAACACAATGTGAACATTATAAAGAAAGGTGATGTACAAAAATAATTAAAAATATCAGATGATAGAGAGAATGATAAGGTGGGCAATGTAAGTATTCATGAATTTTCTCATTTCTTGTGGGGGGTCCAAAGATATTGTTTAAATCTGTAAATCAAGTAACAGGATATCAATACATATAAAGGTATAAAATTTAAAAAATAGCAGAAAAGAATGTAACAACCAAAATTGGGTAATAGAGAGGAGGGAAAGATGGTAGGAGGAAATACATTAATTTCATCTTCATTCATAGGTTTCCTAAAAAAATAGAGAAGCTTGATTTTTTTTACTGTGTAGTTCAAAAATTCATAAGTAAAATGGTAAATATCATAGTTTGAAAAGCAAAACCATCATGATTAAAAGATTGGATTTGAATTCAGACTCCCTAGCTTTGAATTCCAGCTGATTTGCTAGTTGTGATATCTTGAGCAAATTCATGGAATTCTAACCCTTAGTTTTCTCATTTGTCAAGTGAGATTATAATAGTGCTTATTTCATAAGGTTGTGAGGGGTGAATGCAATAATGAATCTAAAAGTCTTAGCAATAAATGTTACTTATCATTATTATAAATAAATATTACATATTATTATTGCCATTCATTATTTCATTGCTAACCAAATACTAGGTTTGTACAGAACACCAAATTGAAATAAATTCTGAGCCCAATATATTCAATGGATAGAAATGCTACACTGGCACATCTCAGAGATACTGAAAACCAAACAGCATTATGACTAACACAGAGATTAGAGTTTTTGAAAAATTCACAGTATCAGCACCATCAGATTACTGACCCAGTAGGAGTCAAATTTCAGTCTTTTGCTGACCACTGTCATGCTTTTGTAACATCTGGGTGGAACTTACATTTCTATTTATCTAATATTTTTCTTTACTATTTACCTTATATTTTAATTATTTGAACAATCACTTACAATTTACCATTACAGTTTAAAATTTATTCACTTTAAAAAACTTAAGCTCATACTAAGCAACTATATACATGGAATTGTTTTTGATGTTCTAGTTCAATTTTTTAAACATATTATTAAATATGTGACTATAAAGTAATTGGTCCATAGGCTCCATAACATCATCTCGAGTATCACCCCATGGTTCATATAATACACTTTGGGAAGTTCTGTTTCTTTTTATTCATTTATTAAATGCTTTTGCACACCTACTATGTAATTGGCACTGTTCTAGGCAATGGAGATACAGCTGTGAATTCCACCTACAAAACTTCCTGCCAGAGCTTCCCTGGTGGCGCAGTGGTTGACAGTCCGCCTGCCGAAGCAGGGGACACGGGTTCGTGCCCCCGGTCCGGGAAGATCCCACATGCCGTGGACCGGCTGGGCCCGTGAGCCATGGCCACTGAGCCTGTGCGTCCGGAGCCTGTGCTCCGCAATGGGAGGGGCCGCAGCAGTGAGAGGCCCGCATACCGCAAAAACAAAATAAACAAAAACTTCCTGCCATCATGTAGCTTACATTCCACCAGGAGGGACAGATAACAAACAAAAAAGAAATCTATTTTTTGGTATATAAGATGGTGATATGTGTTATGGAGAAAAATCAATTGGGGAAGGGAGATAGTGTTGGAGGGGAGCAAATGGGTGGATTATAATTTTTTTTATTGAAGTATAGTTAATTTACAATGTTGTGTTTCAGGTGTACAGCAAAGTGATTCAGTCATACACACATACATACATATTCTTTTTCAGATCCTTTTCCATTATGATTTATTACCAGATATTGAGTATAGTTCCCGTGCTATACAGTAGGTCCTTGTTGTTTATCTATTTTATATACAGTATTGTGTATCTGCTAATCCCAAACTCCTAATTTATCCCTCCCCCCTCCCCCTTTCCCCTTTGGTAACCATGTGTGTTTTCTATGTCTGTGAGTCTATTTCTGTTTTGTAAATAAGTTCATTTGTGTCATATTTTAGATTCCACATATAAGTGCTATGGTATGATATTTGTCTTTCTCTAACTTATTTCACTTAGTGTGATAATCTCTAGGTCCATCCATGTTGCTGCAAATGGCATTATTTCATTCTTTTTATGGTTCATATTCCATTGTATACATGTACCACATCTTCTTTACCCATTCATCTGTCGATGGACATTTAGGTTGCTTCCACGTCTTGGCTATTGTGAATAGTGCTGCGATGAACATGGGGGTGCCTGTATCTTTTTGAATTATGGTTTTCTCTGGATGTATGCCCAGGAGTGGGATTGCAGGATCATATGGTAGCTCTATTTGTAGTTTTTTAAGGAGCCTCCATACTGTTCTCCGTAGTGGCTGTACCAATTTACATTCCCGCCAACAGTGTAGGAGAGTTTGTAATTATAAATAGCAGGGTCCAGAAGGCCTCACCAAGAAGCTTCCCTCTGAGAAAAGTCCTGAAGGAGGTGAGTGAGTAAGCCCTGTGCCTAATTGGGGAAGAGCAAGTTCAAAGGCCCTGCGGTGGAAGCATGCCTGGCGTGTTCAAGGGACAAAAGGGAGATCAGTTGTCTGGAGTGCAGAGGATGAGGGGATAAGAGAGGTCAGAAAGGTAACAAGGGGTGACAGACTGGGTAGGATCCACCACTACTGTTGCCACCCCCACCCCCACCACCGCTACGACTGTTACTACTGCCGTGACTACTGCTGCTGCTCCGAATTCCACTGTTATTTAGGGTATAAGGATGAAGGAGAGGAATATGGCAAGAAGGCATAAAATGCTCAAATAAGTTTGTGTTTAGCGCCAAATCCTTAAACTTTGGCCTATGAATCTTGTGGTCCTTGCAAACTATAAACTCTGCGTGCCACTTAAAAATCCACTGCACCAAATTCACCACCTAAAAATAGGTGGTCAGCCGTGCATAATGGAATAAATGAGGGAATGCTTACCACCGATGCAGGCCTGTCCCTCTACCAGGTTCTGAGCACAATGCAAAAGAAAAAGACTTGGTCCCAGCCTTCAGGGGATCTGTAGTCTTGTTGGAGTAGAAAAACGTACAGAGAGACAGAAGTTCTCAGATTACAGGGCTCTCTGGAGTTGTGTGTTGCTGGCTCAGGGCGGGAGGCAGGAGGGAACCAGGACTCTAAAGAGGGTGGTGAGGGGAGCTTCCTGGAGAGGGCAGGCGTTGAGCTGCACCTTGAAGAGTGAATATTCAGAGGGAGGGCATCCTCGGCAAGAATAAACAAGCAAAAAACCAGTCGTGATGGCAATGAACTTGACTGCCTGGGCACTGGCTGGTGAGGTTACACAGATGAGGGAGGACCTTGAAAGTTCAACCGAGGAGTTTCAAAGGTAAAAGATTAATTTACTTTTCCACAAGTGCAAGCAGGAAAATGTACTGGTCTGTTGTAAGCCTTGATAGAGAAGAGATTGGCCAGAAGCCCACCTGGATATGCTGCAAGAAGAACGTCACTTGGAGAACTGCCGGGGGAGCGTGATGCTGCATGTAGCTCCCTTCATGCTTTGTGCTCGCCCCAAATTCCCTTTCCTATCTGCAGGCAGTTAGGGGAGCTCTCTTATCAGACCCGTCTCCAGCTGCAGCAAGCCGATGAAGGCAGTTACACGAATGCATTTTAAATGCATTACAAGATTAGAGATTCCAGAAATGGCAGGGATAAAGGCTGTAATCATCCTGATTTCAGCAGATAGAAAGGAATTCAGAGTGCAGAGAGATAAGAAAATCTGTTGTTGAAGGCAGGACCCAGGGGGAGGGGGTTTTAGTAATAGGCCTACCCCACACCCTCCCTCTTGAATCAGAGTCTGGCCTCAGGAGGAGATCTCACACCCACCTTCTGCTGTTCCTGCAACCCAGTGAATCCTTGACATTTTCCCCCCTTAGACACATGAGTCTTATTTCCCACCTCCATGCCTTTCAGAGCCCAAAGGTGGGACACCATCTCTTCATCTGCTCATAGGTCTGATCTTTATTCTCTTAAAAATGAGCCAGGGCTTCCCTGGTGGCGCAGTGATTGAGAGTCCGCCTGCCGATGCAGGGGACGCGGGTTCGTGCCCTGGTCCGGGAGGATCCCACATGCCGCGGAGCGGCTGGGCCCGTGAGCCATGGCCGCTGAGCCTGCACGTCTGGAGCCTGTGCTCTGCAACGGGAGAGGCCACAGCAGTGAGAGGCCCGTGTACCGCAAAAAAAAACAAAAACAAAAACAAAAAAACCAGAAGAATAGAGATACCATTTTGGGGAAAATTTCCAGGTTACCCTAGCTGCTGCTGCCTGATCTACAGGTTCCAGGTCTGTTTCTTTTAAGCAGTACTTTGAGACTTAAAGTGCACATCATTAGCAAAATGCAGAATCTCAGCCCTACCCCATCCCTACCGAGTCAGAATCTTCATTTTACCAAGATCCTCCCCCCTCCCCCAACCCGCAGATGAGTCGGATGCATGTGGAAGTTTGAGAAGGACTGGTCTCATTCACTCAATGGGATCAGGGCTTCAGGAAGAGACTACTCAGACTGCAGTGTGAGAAGCAGACGGCTTGGCACTGCATTGGGTTTGGAGAGCTTGGCTCTCTCAACTTCTCTCTGGGGGTGTCTCTCCCCTCCCTCTCTTCATCCTGTAGACATTAGTTGAGCGTTTGCCACGTGCTAGGTACAAGGCTCGGCTCTGGGACACAAGCACGAAAGGACAAGCCCTGGCCCTTTAGCAGCTGATGATCCACTGGGACCAAAGCATGCAAATGCCAAGGTAGAATACAGGGAGATACATAGCTGTGTCCCCTAAGCTGAGCCAGGTCCGTTCCCAGGGGTCCCTTCTTCCCCTGAATTCCCTGGCAAACTTTAGGTCTTGCTACACTGACTCTAAAATCCCTTCTCTACTCCCCCTCCCCCTTATAAATTTTTACCCATGTAGCCACCTCCTTGGGATGCTAGACTTTTCCCCTGTAACTGATTATTCCTGTTCTTCAGTTTTCTTAGTGAAGTTCCTTTCTTCCCACATCAAGTCCTGCCTAGTTTGCCTCCTCTGCTAGTTCTGGAACCTGTCCCCCTTTCTCTAACTTCAATACAATTAGCCTGATCCAGGCCCTTTGTCTTTATCAGGAATGATCCATTATCTTTTTCTAAAAAATTAATTAATTAATTATTTTTGGGCTGCATTGGGTCTTTGTTGCTTTGCGTGGGCTTCCTCTAGTGTGGTGAACGGGGGCTACTCTTCGTTGTGGTGTGCAGGCCTCTTATTGCGGTGGCTTCTCTTGTTGCAGAGCA
This sequence comes from Mesoplodon mirus, assembly GCF_964341445.2. Taxonomy (NCBI): domain Eukaryota; kingdom Metazoa; phylum Chordata; class Mammalia; order Artiodactyla; family Ziphiidae; genus Mesoplodon; species Mesoplodon mirus. The sequence goes on from NC_138989.1 coordinate 67,310,008, forward strand.
TGGGCTCTGGGCATGTGGGCTTCAGTAGTTGTGGCGCACGGGCTCAGTAGTTGTGGCTCACGGGCTTAGTTGCTCTGTGGCATGTGGGATCTTTCCGGACCAGGGACCAAACCTGCGTCCCCTGCATTGGCAGGCGGATTCTTAACCACTGTGCCACCAGGGAAATCCCTGATCCACTATCTTTGTAACTGGGCTTCCTGTCCTGTGTCTTGCTCCTGTCAAATCCATTCTCTACAGCAGATGGAGTGATCTTTCTGATACACAAAATCTAGTGCTCAGTAAACCCTTCAAAGGCTCCCTGAGCAGGTTATGTTCTAAAGTCCTTATTAAACGGCTTTCATGACCTGTCCTCTGATGGTCTAGTCTCCTCTCCCATGACTCTGTCTTCTGTTTCAGCTACAACAAACCCCGTGACACCTAGCTTCACCGTCCCTCTGCTCGTGCGCTCACACTCATCCTTCTGCTTAGAATGGTGTTCTTCCCATTTCCACCAAGTTGATGCCTGGCCATATTGCCATACCCAGTCCAGCTTTCCTCTTCTGTAGGGTTTCCAACCCTAGCTGCACAGTAGAATCACCTGGGGGGAGGTTTTTTAAAAAAATACTGAAACCCAGGCCACACTCTCAGGGAATCTGATTTTACTGATGTGGGGACAGATGTCTGGGCATTGGTATTTTTTAAAAGTTGCCTAAGTTGGTGTTTCTCAAACTCTACTGTGTCCACAAATCCCCTTGGTATATTTTTGAAATGCAGATTGTGATTCAGTAGGTCTCATAGAGCCTGAGATTCTACATTTCCAATGTTACCAGTGCTGCTGGTCAACAGACTGCACTTTGAGTAGGGAGGGTCTGGTGCAAATGATTCTGAAGTGCCCCCAGGCTGTAGGACCCTTTCAGGCCTCTCAGTCATCACTCTTCTTTAGCTGCTCCATCCTTCTGTGTCCTGCCTTCTGATTTCTGACATTTCTTATCATAATAAGATTTCCTCAGATTTTCAGTGCAGCCCTCAGTGATAAAAATACTCCAGTAAAAATTTAATAAAATGAAATTTGAATATAAAATGAATAAATAAAGAATGGATAAAGAAGATGTGGTACATGTATATAATGGAATATTACTCAGACATTAAAAAGAATGAAATAATGCCATTTGTAGCAACATGAATGGACCTAGAGATTGTCCTACTGAGTGAAGTAAGTCAGACACAGAAAGATGGATATCATATGCTATCACTTATATGTGGAATCTAAAAAAGAAAGAAAAGATACAAATGAACTTATTTACAAAACAGAAACAGACTCACAGACTTAGAGAACACCTTGGCATTTGCATGCTTTGTTCTTATGGTTACCAGAGGGGAAGGGTGGCAGGGGGAGGGATAGTTAGGGAGTTTGGGATTGAGAAGTGTACACGGCTCTATTTAAAATGGATAACCAACAAGGACGTACTGTATAGCACAGAAACTCTGCTCAGTGTTATATAACAACCTAAATGGAAAAAGAATTTCAAAAAGAAGAGATACATGTGTCAGTGTAACTGAATCACTATGCTGTACACCTGAAACTAACATAACACTGTTAATCAACTATACTCCAATATAAAATAAAAAGTTAAAAAATTTTTGAATATAAAATAAATAAATAAAATGTAATCTCCAAAAATAAAATTCAATGAGCTGCTCCATGAGAGAGAAAATTTCATATGCCTTTTTACTAAGCAAACACTTTGGCATAAAGATACAATTTCTCTTTAAAATGCTTATGAGGAGATTGGTAAGACATTAAAGAAAGACATTTTCCACAGAAGCAAAGAAAGGCTGGTTTGTTTACCTAAGAAACAAAACTCATGGCCTATTTGAAGTATTTGACGGAAACAGCATGTACAGATATAAAAAGAAGCTCTGAAGAATTTACAATAGTAATATAGTTATGATAATAGCTAATACTAAGCATTTATTATCAAGGTAATGTTCTAAAAGCTTTATATGTAATAACTCTTTATATGTAATAACTCTGTTCTATAACTTTATATGTAATAACTTTATTGTCCTTGGAGGTAGTTTCTATTAATTATCCCCATTTTACAGACAAGGAAATGGAGACTCAGAGGTGTAAGTACTCAGCTGTGTGAACTAGCAGGTTGCTTAACTGAGACAAGTGAGTTAATAGTAAAAAAGACCAAAAAGAGCTAGAATCATCCAGAGGATAGAGACATCATTTAACATCTGTGAAAGAAGATCACTGAAAAAGTTTTCCAGGGAAAATACCCCTTCCCCAGCTTACATCTACAGCTTACACACTTTTAGTGGTATTTGTGAGCATCAAATGGGAAAGGAAAAGTTTTTGAGACACGTGACTCATGATTTTGAAAGCAGTTTGAAAACCTAGGGACTGATGAAAAAAATAAATGCTTCCTCTTGCTTTGGGGAGATTTACCAGGAAGAGATGTCATCTTTTGTCTAAACTTCATTGCATTCTTATTTTAAAATACTTTAGCCAGTCCAGTCCATGTCGAAAAATTCTCCCAAAAGAACATTTTAAAGATTAATATTAAGTATTTAGATTTAATATTTGCATTTAATACTTAACAGATATCTAAAAAAGCACATACCAGCAGTTGTATAAAGTATAATGGTATTTCTCTGGTATAAAGGGCTCTCCAGGAATGAAACCTACATTTATACAAGTACATCTATAGGAGATAAGCATTCTACTCATGATGGCCTGACAGCTCTCGTTATGGCTGTTGGCCAAAACCCAGAAGGTTGTGAGTAGGTTTGTGCCTGGGTGGATTCTTTAACACTTTCTCTGCATGCTTTCTCAAGGGCCAGGATTGGATTTATTCAGCTTTTTATCCAGTTCCTGGCACAGTGCTCAATGTGTTTATTGAACTAAACCAGTATCAATAGCTAGTGTGTATTGAATGCTTCCTCTGATCCAGGCACTGTGCTAAGCGCTTTTGCAGGGATTAGCTCATTAAAGCTCTTCATAAAGCCATGTGGTATGCATACCAACCCAGACCTCTGATGACAGCCACCCTCCTGAGCACTATGTGTGGCTGCTTCTTCACCTGTGGGTTTGGGTTACCTTGAGGCATGTGCCCTTGGCAGCTGCCAGGCCCCATACAGCTCGAAGCCCAACTTCTCAACAGACTTTTTTCTCTTCCTGAGCTGTTTTTCTACTACCCAGCTCACAAGCTGGGCAGAAAAACTACTGACACAGCCCAGGAAATCAAGATTCCATTTTATCTCTCAATTCATCCCAGCCTCCCTACATCTGCATCTCTATTCCTGCCCTGTCACTAGGTTCATCAATAGCATTTTTCTAGATTCCATATATATACATTAATGTATGGTATTTCTTTTTCTTTTTCTGACTTACTTCACTCTGTATGGCAGCCTCTAGGTCCATCCACATCACACTGACATGTATACACTACCATGTGTAAAACAGATAGCTAGTGGGAAGCTGCTGTATAGCACAGGGAGATCAACTCAGTGCTTTGTGATGACCTAGAGGGGTGGGATGGGGTGGGTGGGAGGGAGGCTCAAAAGGGAGGGGATATATGTACACATATAGCTGATTCACTTTGTTGTACAGAAGAAACTAACACAACATTGTAAAGCAATTATAATCCAATAAAGATGTAAAAAAAAAAAAAAAAGGGTTCCACTTTATCCACACTCTGAGATTCTCTCTGAATCCAAAATCAAGTATATTTTTTCCATTTGAATTTTTGGAGCATTAATAAGCTGCAGTTGCATTCCAAGATTCTCTGTGACCCTAATTCAGATATTTTTTTCAACTTGAACTTTTAAAGAATGAATACTACTAAGGGTTTACATTCAGACTCCACATTTAATTAGAAACCATCTTAAATGTGGCTCTCCCTCTTGAAAAGTCAAATAGCCTTATGATTTAGGTATTTTCTCCATTTTACAGGTGAGAAAACTGAGGCATAATAGTGTCTTATTCAAGGTCACACAGCTTTTTTTTTGTCGATGTCACCATTAATAAGATATGACATATATAAGACAGATAACATAGGTATTGTTATCTCCATTTTATACATGAAGTAAAGAGGCTCAGAGAGGTAAATAAGCATCATACTGTTTTGATTACTGTAGTTTGCAGTATAATTTGAAATCAGGGAGCATGATACTTCCAACTTTGTTCTTTCTTGAGATTGCTTTGACTAATCAAGATCTTTTATGTTTCCATACAACTTTTAGAATTATTTGTTCTAGTTCTGTGAAAAATGCTATTGGTATTTTGAAAGGGATTTCATTCAATTTGTAGATTGCCTTGGGTAGTATGGTTATTTTAACAATATTAATTCTTTTAATCTATGAGCATGGTATATTTTTCTATTTGTTTGTGTTGTCTTTGATTTCTTTTGCAAATGTCTTATAGTTTTCAAGGTAAAAGTTTTTAACTTCTTTAGTTAGGTTTATTCCTAGGTATTTTATTCTTTTTGATGTAGTTGTAAATGGGATTGTCTTCTTAATTTCTCCTTCTGATAGTTCATTGTTAGCGTATAGAAATGGAACAAATGTCAGGATATTAATTTTGTATCCTGCAACTTTACTGAATTCATTTATTTTAATAGTTTCTTGGTGGTGTCTTTAGGATTTTCTATATATAGTATCATGTCATCTTAAAACAGTGACAGTTTTTTTCTTTCTTCCTTATTTGGATTCCTTTTATTTTTTCTTGTCTGCTTTCTGTGGCTGGGACTTCCAATAAGATGTTGAATAAAAGTGTCAAGAATGGGCATCCCTGTCTTGTTCCTGAGCTTAGAGGAAATGCTTTCAGCTTTTCACCATTGAATATAATGTTGGCTGTAGGTTTGTCAGAAATGGCTTTTATTACATTGGGGTTTGATATGAGTTCAGTCTTAAATTTACTGTGACTTGTTTTGTGGCCTAGCATGATCCATCCTGGAGAATGTTCCATGTGCATTTGAAAAGAATGTTTATGTTGTTGCTTTTGGATGGAATGTTATATATATATCACTTAAATCCATTTGGTCTAATGTGTCATTTAAGGCCACTGTTTCCTGATTGATTTTCTGTCTGGATGATCTGTTCATTGGTGTAAGTGGGGTGTTAAAGTCACCTACTATTTCTGTGTTATTGTCTATTTCTCTCTTTATGTTTGTTAATATTTGTTTTATGTATTTATGTGTCCCTATGTTGGGTGCATCTACATTTACAAGTGTTATATCTTGTTGAATTGATCCCTTTTTCATTCTGTAATGTCCTTCTTTGTCTCTTGTAGCAGTCTTTGTTTTTAAAGTCTATTTTGTCTGATATAAGTAATGGAACCCAAGCTTTCTTTCACTTCTATTTGCATGTAATACGTTTTTCCATCCCTTCTCTTTCAATCTGTGTGTGTCTTTAGATCTGAAGTGAGTCTCTTATAGGCAGCGTATAGATGGGTCTTGTTTTTGTATCCATTCAGCTACTCTATGTCTCTTGATTAGACCTTTAGTCAATTCACAGTTAAAGTAATTATTGCCATCTTGTTAATTGTTTTCTGGGTGTTTTTGTAGTTCCTTTTTGTTCCTTTTTTTTTTTTTTTCTCTCTTCCCTTGTGATTTGATGACTGTCTAGAGTGTTATGTTTGGATTCCTTTCTCTTTTTTTCCTGTATGTGTATCTGTTACAGGTTTTTGGTTTGGTTACTGTGAAGTTCATATATAACAACACACACACACACAAATATATGATTATTTTAAGTTATTGATCTGTTAAGTTTCAATACATTCTAACAACCCTGCATTTTTACTTCCCCTCCCCCACCAAAGTGTACTGTTTTTGACCTTATGCTTTACATCTTTTTGTTTTGTGTATCTCTTTACTTATTATGGATATAGATGATTTTACTACTTTTGCCTTTTAACCTTCCTACTAGCTTTATAAGTGTATGTTTGCCTTTACCAATTAGACTTACTACCTTTCCTGTATGTTTGCCTTTATCAATGAGATTTTTCCTTTCAAAATTTTCATATTTCTAGTTTGGTCTTTTCAGTTTAGAGAAGTCCTTTAAAAGTTCTTACAAAGCTGATTTAGTGGTGTTAAACTCTTTTAGCTTTTGTTTGTTTGTAAAGCTCTTTCTCTCTCTTTCAAATCAGAATGATAGCCTGGTAGAATATTCTTGGAGTAGGTTTTTTCATTACTTTGAATATACTGTGCCACTCTCTTCTGGCCTGCAAATTTCTGCTGAAAGGTCATCTGACAGTCTTATGGAAGTTCACTTACATGTATTGTAACTAGTTGCTTTTTCCTTGCTGCTTTTAAGATTCCCTCTTTGTCTTTAATTTTTGCCATTTTAATTGTAATGTGGTGTATTGGTGTGGCCCTCTTTGAGTTTATCTTGTTTGGGACTCTCTGTGTTTCCTGGACCTGGAGGTCTATTTCCTTTCCAAGTTAGGGAAGTTTTCAGCTGTTACTTTTTTTCAGATCTGCTTTGTTCCCTTTGCTCTCTCTTCTTCTGGGAACGCTTTAATGCAAATGTTACTGTGCTTGTTTTCAGAATTCCTCAGTTTCATGTGCTCCTCACAGCGCTCTGGTGAGTAGCAGCTCAGGAATTATTATCTCACTTTATGGTTGACAACACTGAAGCCCAGAGGCATCAGGACAAACTCACACTCCTCAGGTTGCTAAGTGAAGGAGCCAGAACTTCTGAAAAATACCTAGAAGTTATAGAAATGATGGCAGACACTGAGGAGAGAAAGGTCATTTTATCTCTACAGTCTTCCAACTATGTAAGGCCTTCAGACAATTTTGCCAACTTGAGCTGTGCTATTTACTCTCACCAAGGTGGATTCTGAGACTGCGTGAGAGGTGGTAAGAGAAAGAAGAAGAGAGTAATACGCCACTTCTCATAACTCACCAGATCTTGCTGTACACCCCTGCTCTGTCTCCACCTCCACATTTTATAGATGAGAAAACTGTGGCCCAGAATGGGGAACTGACTTACCTGTGTAAGGAAGGGAGGTGTACTGCCTTTGGGTTTACATAGTCTTGGAGTGGGCTTCTCTGTATAACCCATGAAATCACATCAGAAGCAGGAAGGCTCTGCTTCCTTTCATTCTGATTAACTCTGCTTCTCTCTCACACATCTCCTTCATCAAGCCTCTCATTTGTTATAGCATTTCTGGTGGCTCTCTGGAAGCTTAACCTCTTCTTTTGACTGTCCATCTGGCCCCATCCCACCCATCCATTTGTTATGCCCTGCTCCTGCCCAGACACCCAGGCACACACAGAGATCCTCAGAGGATGATTGGTTCTGGTCAGCCCTGCCTTGCCTCTGCCCATGTGCTGCACCTCACTGACTTCAGGGTGAGCTTCCCACCCTCTTCTCCCCACCTACCTGCATCTCTCCCATCTTTTAAGACCTAATTTTGCTCAAGTCCCAACTTTCCCATGAAGCCTTTCCAGGCTGATTAGCTCCCACCCATGTCACTCTCCTTTCAACTTAGCACTTACATAGTTGCACATTTAGTAATAATATTAATAACTGGTTGCATTTTTGAGCATTTACTATATTCCAGGCTCTCTTCTAAGTGTCTTTCATTTAGTGACTTGTTTGATTCTTAGAGCAACTACTGTATGAGATAGAGACTAATATTACCACTTTGTTACAGGTTTAGGAAACTGAGGCAGAGAGATATTAGTTACTTGTCCAAAGTAACGCAGCCCCAGAGCATCTGGCTCTAGGACTCACACTACACTAAACTCTTTAAAGTGTAAACTCCTTGCAGTCAGGAGTCACATTTTCTCTTTCCTCTTACAGATCTATTGCTTAAACTCTCTGAGTAAAAAAAAGATTCCTTGTTTGCTCAGTGGAGATCATGACACCTTCCTTGGAGGGTAGGTATGAGGATGAAGTGATGTCATACCTAGGTTAGCAAGGGGCTGGCACATGGTAGGTAACCAAATATTTGCCCGACAAGACTTAGGTTTTTTTCTTTTGATGCCACTCTTTTCACTGCTGGGCTGTTAAGAACAACTGCTGTTTTTGGACAGAAAAGCAAATCTCTAAATTGTGTATCATTTACATCAATTAACATAGTGAGTATAAACAGATTTATTTCAAAGAAAGAATATTGAAAATTTAAAGCCATTACTGCAATCAACACTCAAAGTCCAACTCACCTGAAACACATAACAGTTTTAAAAGGGGTTCATCTAATTTTTACTGGGAGATAGAGCATAAGACTCATGCACAGATAGGTAATATGCAGATTCATGGAGGTATAGGGACCCACAAACTTGGTCTTTATTTCAGGTAATTTAGCTAAAACGACATCTCAGCACAATTATATAGGACAATTATCCTAATAGATATGTTTTTGGATGCTTGTCCTACCCACAGCCTCCTTTTCAAAATTGCTTCTCCACTACCTGTAGCCTCAGTTGAAGGAGGGGTGGGACCAGGGAGCCATGTTGACACCAGGCACCCTCCCCTCCCCTGATTGGACCTGTGGTGGATACCTGACCAAAGTTCAGCCAATCCATTGGCTGACCAGCACCCAATCAGGTTCTCTATTTTGAGAATTTGAACCAGGAAACAGAGAGAATCCTGAAAGGCCTAATAGACACAGGCTTGTGGATATAATGCAGAGGAATCCTCCAAAGAGAAATGGAGAAGAAAGAGAAAGAGCTGGGAAAGAACACATAGCTCCTGAGAGGTGGAATGAGGTCTGTCTCTAGTGTCGGAATTTCTGTGTATCCTACAACACACTCCTTTTTTGCATGAGTGGATCTCAAACCCCATTGATTCCTGAGAGAGTAGACGTAACCACATGATTCTGAGTATGGGAGTTTATGTTGGCTTATATGTGTCATGTTAATTGATGTAAATGGAATACAATGTAAAGTTGGTTTTTTGTTTGTTTGTTTGTTTTTTGGTCGAAGTGAAGTTGTGTTTTGCATGGCAAGAGAATGTGAAGTCCCCAGAGTAGAATCTCCAGTTCTTGTTCGGCAAATATTTGAGTACCTGCCATGTGCCCAAGGGAAGCATAAGACTGGACACATCAGTACTACCCCTAGCCAAGTTTTCATCAGCCTTTTCTTCAGAGCTAAGTGGTGATTAATCGTTATGATCAGCCAGCTTCTGGAGAATACATACTGCTTGCTTCTCGGTCTTCCTGCTCTGACTGCATTTTCCAAGTTCACTGCTCCTGGGCACCTCGGCCACTGGATAGAAGAAAGAACAGAAGAGATGTGGGGGAAAAAATAAAGAAAACCAGCCCGTCTTGCTCCATACTTTGAGTTCTAGTTCTAAACTTGGTAGAGGACAAGGTTTATAGACCAACCAAGAGGATGTTTAATTAAGAGCACTTTGCCTCCGAAGCCTCGGCCACATCTCCGTTGAGTTCTCTAGATTCCCCATTCTCTGGAGGCAGCAGACTGTGGTGGGAAGAATCCTGGCCTGGGCCCTGTGTCCTTTCCAATCCTGGCTTTGCTTGCTGGGGCACTTGGGCAAGGGCCACTTCCCATCGCCAGGCCTCTGTTTCCCCATCTGTAAAAAGGTCATCATTAATGCCAGTTCTGTCTAGCTCACAGGGTGGTTGTAGATCAAATGAGAAAATAGATGGGAAAAGATTTCCAGGCCATAAGGAATAAAGAATGTGTGTGGGATCATTAGTAAGGCCATAGTGGAGAAAGGCGTCCAGGCAGCACAGATCCCAACTTGCCCCGACTTGCAGCCACTCCACGATTCCAGATTTGTGGCCAACGCTCCCCGACCCTGTCCCCAAACCCAACCCACTGACTTTCTCTGGCTTCTTTCCCTTTCAGCCCTTTGTTTTCTGTAGCTCTCTCCTGGGGGGACAAAAATGTTGCCAGTCAACAATCTATGCCAATCTATGCCACTCTATGGAACATAGATACCAGCCCTCACTTTGGAATATTTAATTGAGTGTGCAGGATTCTTGATCAAAGGTAAATATTTTTATATATCTGGCAATTTGAATGTCATTGAACTTCCTTCCCCCCACAGTTTTGTTCAGAATAAGGTGAAGAAGAGAATTGTCAAAGGGCTAGAAGTTTCCTTGTGTGCATCATACTCCTGGTGCTGCCTGCCAAGACCCGCCCTCCTCCCCCCAGCAATTCTGCCTTAATTGGTCTGGGGTACGGCCTGGACGTCCATGCTTTCAGAAAGTGCCAGCAGGTTCTAATGCATATCCAAGGTTGAGAACTTACTGATCTTGTCTAAATTCAGTTTACAGATGAGGCATTGGAGATGGATTTCTCCCAAACTATGGTCCTTCATTTAAATTCTTGTTGGCCTCCCCCTGCGGGTTTAGCCAACACCTAAATTTGAAACATTCTAAAATGGAAAAATGTTCTTTCCAACCAGCTTAAGATATTTGTTTATTTATTATTTTATTTTTATTGAAGTATAGCTGATTTACAATGTTGTGTTACTTTCAGGTGTACAACAAAGTGATTCAGTTATATATATGTATATATATGTGTATATATGTATACACACACACACACACACACACACACTTTTTCAGATTCCAAGCTTAAATTCTTAATGTCATTACCATTGTTATCCTCAGCACCTTCCTGGAAACCTCAGGCAGCTTGAATATTCTCCTTATCCCCAAGATGAACTCTGGAACTGAAATGAAATTTCTTGTTATATTTCTTGCTTCAGTCTATTTTTTTCTGTTTCCACTGTGCTCATGCTAGCTCGTGTCTTGTTAGTGTAAATCTCACCTCGCCCATCAGCTGGCAAACTAGTCTCCTCTCTTCTCTCCTTTGCTTTATTCTACCCAAAACACGAGGCTTGATGGAGGATGGGGTCTCAGCTCTTCAGCCTGGCCTTCATAGGCTCTGGCTCTTTGGTCTTACTCTCCCTTGCTCCCAGCTCAGCCGACCTGGACCCCTACTTTCTGAATGCACTTTTTATTTTACTGTCCTGCTCAGGTTCTGCTCTTAATCTTCTTCCCGCTTTTCTGCCTGTTGAATCTCACTGATCCTTCAAAGTCCAACTTGGGTGTGGCTGTCTCCACTAAGCCTTTCCGGATCTCCTCCTGCAAAGCGATTTCTCTCTGAATTCTCATGCTTGACATTGAGCACTTAGCAGATGCTGAGTTTCACACCGTTACTTTGATCTGCATGGGGACTAGGGCCCTATGCTATACGTCTCTGTGCCTCCCAACTGATACCCAGCACAGCCTTCTCTGCCATGGTGGGTGTGTAGTAAATATTTGTTGTGTGAATGACTGCTGGATTGAAACACAGTGAAGTGACTTTTGTAAGAACATCCAGCTTGTTCGATGGACCGAGTTGGAAGAGAATCCATATCTGACATCTACACTGTGTTCTGTTTCAAGAAGCCCGTTTTGCTTAAATGTAATTCACAAATGGTGCACTTTATTAAAAAAATTAGTTGTTTCATTAAGGACCTTTGTTTGTTAATTTAGAAAAAAATCACAGTTAAGAAAAAGTTGAACAATTTGGGAGAGGAAGAAGCAATCTTGTGAGTGGCTCAACCAAAACAACCAGAAAACCAAACATTAAGATTCGTGGAGTGTGACATTTTCCTGTCATTCCTGGGAGGGTCTGGGAAACCTGGATGTCAGAGTAGGAAGGGACAAGAACAAGTTGAACAGCCTGCTTCTAGAAGACTCAGTGCCCCAGCCTTTCTAAAAGCATCTGGGGGACCTGGCCACTCTGTGATTCTGCGTGTGTTGTGCACAATAGTCTGGGTTAGCAAGGGTTAGGGCAGTTTCCCATTAACACCTCATTAAACTTCTGAATGCTGAAGCTTTGCTAGTGGACTGTATTAGGTTTAATCTCTCCTGAATTCCACACATTTCATTTAAGCTGCACAGTTAATTTCCTAAGGGGTAATTGAAAATGCAGCATGAAATGTGTGGTGAGTGAAGGCTATTATACAGACCTCAAATTCTACATTTCTGATTAACTCTGTGAGCTTAGCACATGTTAATGGCATTCCCTTTGATTACCAGCATTTGGTTCAGGCCAGTGAGTTAGCGCTAAGCATGGGCATTTTAGAACCTTAACTGCCACCTTGATCCTCTCTCCCTCTCCCTCTCCCTCTCCCTCTCCCTCTCCCTCTCCCTCTCCCTCTCCCTCTCCTCCCCCACCTTTTCTATTCCTGGCATAGTGGATTTCTCAAACTATTCGCTCTCTAAGGAAATCGACTCTTTTGAAATGAAGCTTAGAAAGCAGTTACTTGGTGCTGATGGGTGGAGAGTGTGAGGACACGCCTGCTCTGCTGCCCATGGACATGCCATGGCTGCTGCCGCTCCGTGATGCTGGGCCCTGAGGGTTCTGGCGGTGCTCCCTGCCTTACGGGTTAGTATTTAACCTCAGCACAGCGCATTATATTCATGTAACCTTCTTTCCCCAGGGCAAAGTGGGAAAATAAATCCTTGTTTCTGTGTTCTTAGAAGAAAGGTCTCCCTCTGTGAGGTCTGGTTCCTAAGGTGAATCTGGAACCAAAGAGCCACATCTGCCTTTCCTCAAAAATGGCCTGTGAGTCTCTGCTGGAAACACCCAGAAACACACAGCCGGACCGAGGCGTGTGAATACACTCATGGAAAATGGTTGATGAATGACCGCCTCCATGGCGAGCTCCTGACTGATTTGCGCGGGGATGGGGTGTATGTGATACTGTATGCTCACGCAGGTGACGTGTGATGAGTGGAAAGGACATGGAGCAGTGCAGTGGGAGGAGCTTCAGGCTGAAGGCTGGGGGCTTGAATTCCGCCGCTGCCCTGTCACTGAGTGTGCCCAGCTTTTTGGCAGGTTGCTCACTGTCTCTGGACCTCCTTACTTTCCCCATCTCCAAGATGATCTTTTGGGGCTCTTCCAGCTGTGGGAGACTGATGTTTAAGAAGGCTCTGGGCACTGTCTCCAGTGCTAGAAACCAAACGGAAATAAAGCAGCAAGGGATGGGCTTCCGAGGCCAAGAAACAGAGAGCCATCCAGCAAACAGTAACAAAACCCAGTTGGGTCTCCCTGCCACCCAGATGGTCAGCATCAGCTCAACCTTATTAATCTGTTGCCTAATTTATTTGTTTAATAAACTTATTTTTTATTTATCTACTTTTGGTTGCTTTGGTTTTTTGTTGCTGTGCGCAGCTTTCTCTAGTTGCGGCGAGCGGGGGCTACTCTTCATTGCGGTGTGCGGGCTTCTCATTGCGGTGGCTTTTCTTGTTGCGGAGCATGGGCTCTGGGCACGTGGGCTTCAGTAGTTGTGTCATGAGGGCTCAGTAGTTGTGGCTCGTGGGCTCTAGAGAGCAGGCTCAGTAATTGTGGTGCATGGGCTTAGTTGCTGTGCGGCATCTTCCCGGACCAGGGCTCGAACCCATGTCCGCTGCATTGGCAGGCGATTCTTGACCACTGCACTGCCAGGGAAGCCCTGTTGCCTAATTTAGTTGAGTCCTAGTTCTTCTTGGCTAACCAACCTCACTCAGGATTGGCTATCATAGATTTATAGAACTTTTTTCTCTTCTCCTGTGGGCTTAAGTGTCTACAGCAACTGAAGTCCTTGCTGGGTTGTGATGGGGAGATAGTGATTGAATTAACAGTGCTTTCCAACAGGGATAAACTTACGGAGGTAATAGATAAAATGTCTAATTAAACAGGCATATCACTGTCTACTTTGAGTCTAAATAAATTTGCCTCTTAACTTGGGTGGGCTAAGTGGTTAATTAAAAACCGGGGGGAGGGGTATGTGGCCACACCTGGGTGCTCACTGATAAAGGCAGTGCCTGGGTTTGAGAAGGCGGGGTATGGTTCCATCCACTGTAACGCTTTTGAAGGATACAGGCCTAGCGAGGGTCAGCTGTGTCTCTTTCCTCCTCTCCCTCAACACACAGGCACACGTATGGAGTATATATTTCTTATGAATGAAGATAACTCACAAACATAGAACTGAAGGGAGTGACAGGAAACATGGAGGGAGGTCTGTCCCCATCAGTAGCTGTGATGGTGACGTGAGGGCAGCAGTATGAATGGGGTTCAGTCACACTTTGCATCATTCTGGGGGAAGGGAAAACTCACCCCTAATATTTCTCCTCCCTCCCACCTCCAGGCAACTAACATTTATTTAGCCCTTTCTTGTGGTCTACACTAAAATTTATTTTTAGTTGTGGTAAAATAGGCATAACGTAGAAATTACCATCTTAACTTTTTTTTTTTTTTTTTTTTTTTTTTTTGCGGTACGCGGGCCTCTCACTGCTGTGGCCTCTCCCGTTGCGGAGCACAGGCTCCGGACGCGCAGGCTCAGCGGCCATGGCTCACGGGCCCAGCCACTCCGCGGCATGTGGGATTTTCCCGGACCAGGGCACGAACCCATATCCCCTGCATCGGCAGGCGGACTCTCAACCACTGCCCCACCAGGGAAGCCCCATCTTAACCATTTTTAAGTGTACAATTCTATGGCATTAAGTACATCCCCATTTTTGTGCTATTGTTACCACCATCCATCTACAGAACTCTTTTCATCTTGTAAAACAGAAACTCTGTACCCGTTAAACACTAACTCCCCAAACTTCTCTGCCCCTAGCTCCTGAGAGCCACCATTCTACTGTGTCTTTATGAATTCGACTGTTTTCAGTACCTCATATGAATGGAATCATACAGTATTTGTCTTTTCGTGGTTGGCTTATTTCACTCAGCATAAGCATGTGTCAGAATTTCCTTCCTTTTATGGCCAAACACTCTTCCACTGTATGTACAGGCCACATTTTGTTTATTCATTCATCTGTTGATGGACACTGGGTTGCTTTTACCTTTGGTTGGTGAGAATAATGCTGCTATGAATATGGGTGGACAAATATGTCTTCAGATCCCTGCTTTTAAATTTTTGGGGCATATACCCAGAAGTGGACTTGCTGGATCATACAGTAATTCTATTTTTAATTTTTTGAGGAACTGCCTTACTGTTTTCCATAATGGCTGCACTATTTTACACTTTTACCAACAGTATATAGGGATTCCAATTTCTCTACATCCGTGCTAACACTTGCTATTTTCTTTCCTCCCCCCTCCCTCCCTCCCCTCCCTCCCCTCCCTCCCTTCCTTCCTTCCTTCCTTCCTTCCTCCTCCCTCTCTCCCTCCCTCCCTCCCTCCCTTCCTTCCTTCCTTCCTCTGTCTTTCAAGAAAGAGATGAAGAAGGGGAGGCTACTTGCTTTAATTCCCTCTTCCTCTCTCCTGGGTCCTTTGTCTCCCTTTGATAATCAGTATCTCTTCATTTCTAGAGAAGGGGGCTTCATGGCAGAGCTTCCTGGTATAGAAATCTGACAGTTTCTGGGCTTGTGGCACCAGCTGGAAAATTGTCTGTGTCTCCTCCTTTGTGCCCACAAAGCATATCTGTGCATATTGATGCTCACACATGTGCCAGGTATAAATGAATGATGAAGGACAAATCTAGGCCGTGTAACCCCTGAGTTACTTACTTCAGTCCAGTTTATCAAATATTGAGTGTTTTAGCTTGCACTATACTCTAGAGAAAAAAAAGTAAAAAGTTAAGAGATAATCCTTGACCTGGAATTGTGTGGGAAGACAAGTTTTACTGACAAAAGAGAATCAGAGAACAATACTGGTTAGTATACAACAGCTGCTAAATCAAACATAATGAAATTCCAGTATAATCAATGAGAATAATGTCCTGGATGCTGGGGAGAGGCAGAGGTCAATCATCTTGGCTGAGGTTGTCATAGGAGGCTTGCTGTGAGCCAGGAAGGAGGAATCAGAATAGGACAGAGGAAAGGAAGGCTGAGAATATGGGGAGAGATGAGGGATGCCGGTACCACATGATCCTACTGTGTGGAGTTCCATTCTATTCTCGTTCCTGAAACAGGTTGATTTATTAGCTCTGTTTGGTCACCATCTTGACTGAATCCCATCCTCTGTCACTAGGGTTCCTTCAGCTCTAATGGGAAAGCACATGTGCAGACCTTGCAATTAAAGAGATAATGTCCCACCTTGGGATTGGCCTCGCCGTCTTTCAGATACCGCCCCTACTCCCTCTTTATGTTTTCCAATCAGGACTCGAATTTCTGGGCTCCTCTTACCACATGTGTGAGATATGTCCCCTGGGAAAAAAATAGGAATACTTTCAGGAAATTCTTTTCTCCTAGTGATTAGCGGTGGAGTTGGCCTCTTTCTAAGGCCCCTCTGCTAACACCTAGCCCTAGAAATGATAAAGGAAGACAGATGCGGCAAGTTCCCTGTAGAAAAGCCATTTGTCTCAGAATTAAAAGTGTTGCTGGCACTCAAGTGATCCCATGGTTTGTCTTTAAAACCCAGGATACGTGACTGTTTCTCTCTGTCTCAGTGGAAAATTATCTAGTCAAAATTCATAGGTACCAGTCCTGCAGGCTGCTTTTTGTTGTGGTTTGTGAGAAAAGAAAGCAGAGAACAAGAGATAGAAATATTCTTTTCAGGATAAACGTCTTCATTTTTATTTATTTTCCAAAATGCTCTTTTTTTAAAAACATTTTTATTGGAGTATAATTGCTTTCCAATGGTGTGTTAGTTTCTGCTTTATAACAAAATGAACCAGCTATACATATACATATATCCCCATATCCCCTCCCTCTTCCATCTCCCTCCCACTCTCCCTATCCCACCCCTCTAGGTGGTCACAAAGCACCGAGCTGATCTCACGGTGCTATGCGGCTGCTTCTCACTAGCTATCTATTTTACATGTGGTAGCACATATAAGTCCATGCCACTCTCTCACTTCGTCCCAGCTTACCCTTCCCCCTCCCCGTGTCCTCAAGTCCATTCTCTATGCCTGCGTCTTTATTCCTGTCCTGTCTGGTTCTTCAGAACCTTTTTTTTTTTTTAAGATTCCATATATATGTTTTAGCTTACGGTATTTGTTTTTCTCTTTCTGACTTACTTCACTCTGTATGACAGACTCTATGTCCATCCACCTCACTACAAATAACTCAGTTTTGTTTCTTTTTATGGCTGAGTAATATTCCATTGTATATATGTGCCACATCTTCTTTATCCATTCATCTGTCGATGGACACTTAGGTTGCTTCCATGTCCTGGCTATTGTAAATAGAGCTGCAATGAACATTTTGGCACATGACTCTTTTTGAATTATGGTTTTCTCTGGGTATATGCCCAGTAGTAGAATGGCTGGGTCATATGGTAGTTCTGTTTTTAGTTTTTTAAGGAACCTCCATACTGTTCTCCATAGTGGCTGTATCCATTTACATTCCCACCAACAGTGCAAGAGGGTTCCCATTTCTCCACACCGTCTCCAGCACTTATTGTTTGTAGATTCTTTTTTAACATTAAAATACTCTTTATGATGTTTTATTTTCTTTCATTTGTTTACCAGATTTAGAGATGATGAAGGTATACTGAGCTTTTTTTTTTAATTTAGTGAGTATGATCTGGTTTTTCTATTTAAAAAAAATTTTAACATCTTTATTAGAGTATAATTGCTTTACAATGCTGTGTCAGTTCCTGCTTTATAACAAAGTGAATCAGTTATACATATACATATGTTCCCATATCTCTTCCTTCTTGCATATCCCTCCGTCCCACCCTCCCTATCCCACCCCTCTAGGTGGTCACAAAGCACCTAGCTGATCTCCCTGTGCTATGCGGCTGCTTCCCACTAGCTATCTATTTTACGTTTGGTAGTGTATATATGTCCATGCCACTCTCTCACTTTGTCCCAGCTTACCCTTCCCCCTCCCCATGTCCTCAAGTCCATTCTCTAGTAGGTCTGCATCTTTATTCCTGTCTTGCCCCTAGGTTCTTCTGACCATTTTCTTTCTTTCTTTTTTTTTTTTTTGTTTTAGATTCCATATAAATGTGTTAGGATACGGTATTTGTTTTTCTCTTTCTGACTTACTTCACTCTGTATGACAGACTCTAGGTCCATCCACCTCACTACAAATAACTCAGTTTCGTTCCTTTTTATGGCTAATATTCCATTGTATATATGTGCCACATCTTCTTTATCCATTCATCTCTTGATGGATGCTTAGGTTGCTTCCATGTCCTGGCTATTGTAAATAGAGCTGCAATGAACATTTTGGTACATGACTCTTTTTGAATTATGGTTTTCTCCGGGTATATGCCCAGTAGCGCGATTGCTGGATCATATGGTAGTTCTGTTTTTAGTTTTTTAAGGAACCTCCATACTGTTCTCCATAGTGGCTGTATCCATTTACATTCCCACCAACAGTGCAAGAGGGTTCCCTTTTCTCCACACCCTCTCCAGCATTTATGTTCGTAGATTTTTTGATGAATGCCATTCTGACCGGTGTGAGATAATATCTCATTGTAGTTTGATTTGCATTTCTCTAATGATTAATGATGTTGAACATTCTTTCATGTGTTTGTTGGCAATCTGCATATCTTCTTTGGAGAAATGTCTATTTAGGTCTTCTGCCCATTTTTGGATTAGGTTGTTTGTTTCTTTGATATTGAGCTGCATGAGCTGCTTGTAAATTTTGGAGATTAATCCTTTGTCAGTTGCTTCATTTGAAAATATTTTCTCCCATTCTGAGGGTTGTCTTGTTTATGGTTTCCTTTTCTGTGCAAAAGCTTTTAAGTTTCATTACATCCCATTTGTTTATTTCCATTTTTCTAGGAAGTGGGTTGAAAAGGATCTTGCTGTCATTTATGTCATAGAGTGTTCTGCCTATGTTTTCCCCTAAGAGTTTGATAGTGTTTGACCTCACGTTTAGGTCCTTAATCCATTTTGAGTTTATTTTTGTGTATGGTTTTAGGGAGTGTTCTAATTTCCTTCTTTTACATGTAGCTGTCTAGTTTTCCCAGCACCATTTATTGAAGAGGCTGTCTTTTCTCCATTGTATATTCTTGCCTCCTTTATCAAACATAAGGTGACCATATGTGTGTGGGTTTATCTCTGGGCTTTCTATCCTGTTCCATTGACCTATATTTCTGTTTTTGTGCCAGTACCATACTGTCTTGATTAGCTTTGTAGTATAGTCTGAAGTCAGGGAGACTGATTCCTCCAGCTCCATTTTTCTTTCTCAAGATTGCTTTGGCTATTCGGGGTCTTTTGTGTTTCCATACAAATTGTGAAATTTTTTTGTTCTAGTTCTGTGAAAAATGCCATTGGTAGTTTGATAGGGATTCCATTGAATCTGTAGATTGCTTTGGGTAGTATAGTCATTTCACAATGTTGATTGTTCCAATCCAAGAACATGGTATATCTCTCCATCTGTTTGTATCATCTTTAATTTCTTTCATCAGTGTCTTATAGTTTTCTGCATACAGGTCTCTTGTCTCCTTAGGTAGGTTTATTTCTAGGTATTTTATTCTTTTTGTTGCAGTGGTAAATGGGAGTGTTTCCTTAATTTCTCTTTAAGATTTTTCATCATTATTGTATAGGAATGCAAAAGATTTCTGTGCATTAATTTTTTATCCTGCTACTCTACCAAATTCATTGATTAGCTCTAGTAGTTTTCTGGTAGCATCTTTAGGATTCTCTATGTATAGTATCATGTCATCTGCAAACAATGACCACTTTACTTCTTCTTTTCTGATTTGGATTCCTTTTATTACTTTTTCTTCTCTGACTGCTGTGGCTAAAACTTCCAAAGCTATGTTGAATAATAGTGGTGAGAGTAGACAACCTTGTCTTGTTCCCGATCTTAGAGGAAATGGTTTCAGCTTTTCACCATTGAGAATGTTGTTGGTTGTGGGTTTGTCATGTACGGCCTGTATTATGTTGAGGTAAGTTCCCTGTATGCCTGCTTTCTAGAGGGTTTTTGTCATAAGTGAGTGCTGAATTTTGTTGAAAGCTTTTTCTGCATCTATTGAGATGATCATATGGTTTTTCCTCTTTAGTTTGTTACCATGGTTTATCACACAAAGTGCTCTTTTTTTGAGACTTTGGCAAATTGATTAGGTGTCCACACTTCTCCATTTCAATGTGGTGGTTGATTGACCTATTGTGTCCTAACTCAGCAGCTTAAATTTGGGTCCTGCTAGTGGGTCCAAAACTTACCTGGCTACTGTTAGTTTCATCTTTCCTTTTCTTTCCTTTAAAAATGTTTTCTTTTAAAAGGCAGCCCAAGGTTAACAGTGGATAATTTGCCACCCGTTACCCAGAGTGGCTCTTGCCGAAGGCTGCTTTCCCGTGTGTGCAGTGGAGGCTAGATAACGATACAGTTTTATCTTTGAAGGCAAACGTCCTTTCTATCAGAGGGCACCCCAAACCCTTCCCAGGGTTAATTAAGGCAGCTACAAAGTGGAAATAAAAAATGATGGTGGAGGGGAAGGGAAGAGCAGCTCAGAGCTTTTAGCAAAGGAAAGAAGATAACACCTCTTATAGTCTAAAGACACTATCAGCAAAGCTAGTCATCCCAGCTTCAGAACATACTGGGTCTGGGCCAATTTAAACATCTATGAAAAAGGCAAAAGAAGATATATTCAGGTAGCAATGTGCTGAAGCCTGTTCTGGTGTTACATTACAACAGTAGCGATGATGATCATATGGCAGCTAACAGCATAGGGTGTAGGCCATGCACCAGGCCCTGTCGTAGATGGTTCTACATTAGGGTTTCTCCGCTTTGGCACAAATGACATTTGGGGCAGGATAATTCTTTGTTCTAGGTGGCTGTCCTGTGCATTGTAGGTTGTTCAGCAGCATTCCTGGTCTCTGCTCATTAGATGCTGGTAGCACCCCACCCCCGAATTTGTGGCAACCAAAAATATCTCCAGATATTGCCAAATGCCTACAAGAATTATGCCATTTAATCCTCCCAACATAGTGTGAGAGACAGTGTTATTATCACCACGTGACCAGGGAGAAACCCCAGAGGTGAAGAGGTTAGATGGCTTGTCCAAGGTCATAGCGTATATAATTTGGGGCAGTGAGTGTCCTAACCACAAAACCAAGTGGTCTATTAGGACAAATTTGTGTGCTCTGCTTGTGAAGAAATAGCAATTTTTAGCACTGATGTGCTCTTTTACCTACCCACATCCTGATCATACAGGATCATTTATCACACCTTTCTTCTCTACAAACATTACTAGTTGATGCGTGAGGTGTCTTCAACTGTCGCCTGATTCATTCTGTCTAAAAGAAAATATTTTAAGCATATCAAAATGTATAAAGAATAATATGATAAATGCTGGATACATACCACCTCATCAGATTTAACTTATGTTAATATTTTGTCATATTTGCTTTAGATTTTTTCATTAAAAAAAGAAAGTATTAAGACGTCTTCAGTTTCTGTTCCACTCTCTTCCCGCCCAGAGATAATCACTGTCCTGAATTGAGTGTTTATCATGCCCATGAATATTTTCATATCCTGCTACACACGTGTCACCAAACAATATATTGTAGTTTCCCATGTTTGTATGTGTTATTTGAATACTATTATAATGAAATTATCGTCGCGTATATGTTTTGCTTAACATTTTAAAAGTAATTTAAAAAATTTGGAATAATTTTGGATTTACACAAAGTTCGTAAAGATAGTGCAGAGAGTTCTTGTATACCCCTTTCCCAGTTTCTCCTGCTGCTACCAATTTATATTACCATGGTACATTCATTAAACTAAGAAACCAATATTGTTATATTACTATTAATAAAACTACAGACTTTTTTCAGATTGTACCAATTTTTCCACTGATGTTTCCCTTCTCTTTTGGGATAAAGCTCATTGCATTTAACCTCCTCTTTAAAAAAATTAAAAAACAAACAGCTTTATTGAGATATCATTCACATACCATACAATTCACTAATTTGATCAATGACTTTTAATATATTCAAAATCAATTTTAAAATATTGATTGTGCCAATTTTCATCATGCCAAAAATAAACACTTCCTATTAAAAATCATGTCCCATTCCCTGACCCCACCTCTCTCATCCTAGGCAACCACTAATCTACTTTCTGTCTCTATAGATTTTCCTGTTCTGGACTTTTCATATAAATGGAATCATACATCATGTGGTCGGTTGGGACTGGCTTCTTTAACTTAGCATAATGTGTTCAAGGGTCATTCATGTTGTAGAATGAAATTGTATTATTTTCTTGGGTACATATGTAGGAATGGAGTTTCTGGGTCATATGGTAACACTATGTCTAACGTTTTGAGGAATTGCTAGTGCATGAGGATTCCAATTTCTCCACATCCTTGCTAAACACTTGTTATTATCCATCTTTTTTGATTTTAGCTATCCTAGTTTGTGTGAAGTGGTATCTTGTTGTGGTTTTGAAGTGCATTTTCTGATGGTTTATGATGTTGAGCATCTTTTCATGGACTTACTGCCCATTTATATATCTTTGGAGAAATGTCTGTTAAAATTCTTTGTCCATTTTTTAAAAATTGGATTGTCTTTTTATTACTAAGTTGTAATGGTTCTTTTTTTAAACACCTTTATTGAAATATCTTTGACATATAAATACTGTATATTTTTAAGATAAACAACCTGATGTTTTGATATATGTATAAATTGTGAAAAGATCATCACAGTCAAGCTAATTAACATATCTATCATCTCTACATAATTACAGTTTTTGTGTGTTTGTATGTTGAGAAGATTTAAGATCTATCATAGCAAATTTCAAGTATATAATACACTATTGTTAACTATTATCACCATGCTGTACATTGGATCTCTAGAACTATTCATCTTCTATAACTAAAACTTTGTACCCTTTGATGAACAACACCCATTTCTCCTCACCCCCAGCCCCTGGCAACCACCTTTCTACACTTTGCTTCAATGAGTTTGACTACTTTATATTCCACATGTAAATGAGATTGTGCAGTATTTGTCTTTCTCTGTCTGGCTTATTTTGCTTAGCATAATGTTCTCTAGATTCATTCATATTGTTGCAGATGACAGGATTTCCTTCTTTTTAAAGGCTGAATAATATTCTATATATATAACATTTTCTCTATTCATCTGGTGAAGAACATTTTGAAGGACATTTAGGTTGTTTCCATATCTTAGCTATTGTGGATTAGCTGCAAATGAATATAGGAATGCAGATATCTCTTTGAGATAGTGATTTCATTTCCTTTAGCTATATAGCCAGAAGTGGGATTGCTGAATCATATGATAGTTGTATTTTTAATTTTTTGAGGAAGCTCCATACAGTTTTCCATAATGGCCGTACTAACACACATTCCCATCAGCAATATACAAGGATTCCCCTTTCTCCACATCTTCACCAGCATTTGTTATCTTTTCTCTTTTTGATAATAGTCATCCTAACAGATATGAGATAATATCTTATTGTGGTTTTAACTAGCATTTCCCTGATGATTAGAGTTGCTGAATATTTTTTCAGATATCTGTTAGCAATTTGAATTTATTCTTTTGAGAAGTGCCTGTTTAGGTCCTTTGTCCATTTATAAAATTAGATTATTTATATTTTCGGAATCAAATTGTATGAATTTCTTATATGTTTTGGGTATTAACCCTGCATTAATTATACGGTTTGGAAATATTTTCTCCCATTTCATAGGTTGACTTTTCACTTTGTTGACTGTTTCCTTTGCTGTGCAGAAGCTTTTAGTTTGATCCAGTCTCACTTGTCTATTTTTGCTTTTGTTGCCTGTGATTTTGGTGTTGTCATATCCAACAAAATTATTGCCAAAGCCAATGTCAATAAGGTTTTCTCTTACGTTTTCTTCTAAGAGTTTCATGGTTTTGAGTTTTACCTTTAAGTCCTTAATCCATTTCGAGTTGATTTTTGTATATGGTATGAGATAAGGATCCAATTTCATTCTTTTGCATGTAGACTTCCAGTTTTCCCATCACCATTTGTTGAAGAGACTATCTTTTTCCTATTGTGTGCTCTTGGCACCCTTGTCAAAGATTAGTTGATGGTAAATGCATGGGTTTACTTCTGGGTTTTCTATTTCTGTTTCGTTGGTCTGTATGTCTGTTTTTATGCCAGTACCATACTGTTTTGATGACTATATCTTTGTAACATAATTTGAAACCTGAAAGTCTGATGCCTCCAGCTTTGTTCTTCTTGCTCAAGATTGCTTTGGCAATTTGGGGTCTTCTCTGATTCCCATATGAATTTTAGGATTGTTTTTTCTAATTATGTAAAAAATTTCTTTGGGAAATTTTGATAGAGATTGCATTAAATGGACATTTAAACAATAATTAGTTCTTCTAATCCATAAACATGGAATCTTTCCATTTATTTGTATATTTTAAAATTTCTTTCATCACTTTTATAATTTTCAGTACAAGTATTTGACCTTTTTGGTTAAGTTAGTTCCTAAGTATTTCATTCTTTTTGCTGTGAATGTAAGTGATATTGTTTTGTTAATTTCTCTTTTGGACAGTTTGTTGTTAGTGTATAGTAATGCCATTGATTTGTATATGTTTAATTTGATCTTGAAACTTCACTGAATTTATTAGTTCTAACAGTTGTGTGTGTGTGTGTGTGTATGTGTGTGTAGTCTTTAGGGTTTTCTATGTAAATGAAAATGTAATCTTCAAACACAGAAAACTTTACTTCTTCCCTTCCAACTTGGATGCCTTTTATTTCTTTTTCTTGTTTGATTGCTCTGTCTAGGACTTCCAGTATGATGTTGAATAGCAGTGGTGAGAGTGGGCATCTTTGCCTTGTTCCAGATCTTAGAGGAAAAGCTTTCGGTTTTCCCTCATTGATTACATTGTTAGCTGTGAGTTTTTCATATATGGCCTTTGTTGTGCTGAGGTATATTCCTTCCATACCTATTTTGTTAAGAGTTTTTATTGTATAAGGATGTTGACTTTTGTCAAATGCCTGTTCTGCATTTATTGAAATGTTGATGTGGTTTTTGTCTTTGATTCATTAATGTGGTGTGGCACATTGATTGCTTTTCACATGTTGATACATCTTTGCATCACAGGGATAAATTCCACTTGTTCCTAGTTTATGGTCTCTTTAATATGCTGTTGAATTTGATTTCCTAGTATTTTATTGAGGATTTTTGCACTTGTGTTTATCAGGGATATTACTTATGTATTTCTTTTATTGTGTTGCCTTTGTCTGGTTTTAGAATTGGGTGATACTGGCATTGTAAAATGAGTTTGGATGTATTCCCTCTTCTATTTTTTGGAAAAGTTTAAGAAGGGCTGATATTGGTTCTTTTTTGAATTTTTGATAGAATTCACCTGTGAAGCCATTTTTGTTTGTTGGAATGTTTTTGATTACTGTTTTAATCTTGTAGTTTGTTACTGGTCTATTCATGCTTTCTATTTCTTCTTGATTCATTCTTGGTAGGTTGTATGTTTCTAGAAATTTACCCATTTCTTCTAGGTTATCCAGTTTGTTGGCATATAATTGTGCATAATAGTCCTTTATTTAAATTTCTGTGTTATCCATTGTAATGTCGTCTTCATTTTTTATTTATGTGGGTCTTTCTCTCTCTCTCTTTCTTCTTAGGCTAACTAAAGCTTTGTTGATTTTGTTTATCTTAGTTTTATTGATTTTTTTCCTGTTTTTATTTCTCTGTTTCTTTTCTAATCTTTATTATTTTCTGCTGCTAATTTCAGGTTTAGTTTGTTCTATTTCTAGTTCTTTGATTCATAAATTAGGTTGCTTATTTGAGATCTCTCTTGTTTTTTAATGTAGACATTTATTGCTATATATTCCCTCTTTGTACTGCTTTGCTACATCCTATAAGTTTTGGTAAGTTGTATTTTTGTTTTTGTTTGGCTTAAGGTATTTTAAAATTCCCTTTTGATTTTTTTTTTCACCAGTGGTTGTTCAAGAGTGTGTTTTTTAGTTTCCATGTGTTTGTGAATTTTCCTGTTTTCATTTTGTTGTTAATTACTAGTTTCATTCCACTGTGGCCTGAGAAAATGGTATGGAATTCACTTGCTATGAATTCAATCTTCTTAAATTTAAGTCTTGTTTTGTGACCTAACATGTGATCTATCCTGGGGAATGCTCTGTTTGTGCTTGAGGTGAATGTATATTCTGCTACTGTTGGTTGGAAAGTTCTGTATATTTCTGTTAGGTCCATTTGGTCTATAGTGTTGTGGAAGTCAGTTGTTTCCTTATTAATTTTCTGTTTGGATGTTCTGTCCATTTTGAAAGGGGATTATTGAAATCTCTTACTATTAGAGTCTTACTGTCAGTTTTTCCCTTCAGATCTGTCAATATTTGTTTTATATTTTTAGGTGCTCTGAGGTTGGGTGCATATATATTGATAATTATATCTTCCTGTTGAATTGACACTTTTATCATTATATAATGACTTTCTTTGTTTCTAGTGACAGTTTTTGACTTAAAGTCTATTTTTCCTGTTACAAGTAGAGCCCCCCCCACCGCTCTCCTTTGGTTACCACTTGCATGGAATATCTTTTTTTATATCTTCACTTTGAGCCTATGTGTGTCTTTATATTTAAAGGGAGTCTCTTGTTGACTGCATAACACTGGAACTTGTTGTTGCTGTTAATCTATTCAGACACTCTGTGTCATTTTACTATGTTTTTGATTGGAAAGTTTAATTCATTTACATTTACAATACTTATTGATAGTAAATAAGTATGTTTACAGTACTTATCGGAGAGTTTAATCCATTCACATTTACAGTACTTATTAATTAATTTACATTTACAGTACTAATTAATTCATTTACATTACAGTACTATTGCCATTTTGTTAATTGTTTTCTGTCTGTCTTGAAGTTCATTTGTTCCTCTCTTCTTCTCTTCCTATCTTCTTTTTTCATTTGCTGTTTTTTTAAAATAGTGATTTAGTTTCATTCCTTTCTCTTTTGTGTATCTACCAAGTTTTTTCTTTGAGTTACTATGAGGTTCATATACATCTTGTATTTATGAACATCTATTTTAGTTTAATAACAACTCAAGTTCAATTGCATATAAAGCCTCTACAGTTTTATTCCCCTCATACTTTGTGCTCTTGAAGTCAGAGTTTCCTTTTTTTATGTTGAGTCTGTTGCCAAATTTTTCTGATTATAATTATTCTTAATACTTTAGTCTTTTAATTTTGGTATTAGGGTTATGGCTAACTTGTGTACCACCATTAGAGTACTATATTATTCTGTATTTCACTGTATATTTACCTTTACTGGTTAGATTTATACTTCCATGTGCTTTCATGTTGCGGTTTGTGTTTTGGGTTCCATTTGAAGAAGGCTCCATGTGGATCTTGGTAGCAAAAGCTGTGGTGGGTTCATGGTGGCTGTGATGGCTGTCCTCAGCAGTACTTCTGGATCCAGTGGCAAGTGTGCCTGGATAGGCATGGCCAGGGCAGGTGGTGGAAGGGCTGGGGCTGGGGCTGGAGGTATGTGGTATGCAGTGATGGGGGCCAGCAGTGGGGCCTATGTCTGGCCATGTATAGGCATGTGCATGGTTGTAAAGGCTATAAGTGAGCATTTGTGTGGCAGCAGGGGTCAGGGCTGGTTATGGACACCTGCAAAGTGGTTGCCGGATCTCAGGGCTGGGGCACTGTGGTAGCCCTGACTGGGGTGGCTTCCAGTGGGTGGGATGAGTGGTAGCTCAGGCAGCTGTAGTTCACAAAGGGGAAAACTGTGGCACCCTCAGTGGTGAAAGCTGTGGGACTCATTAGTGGCTGCAATCATCTACTGGGGTCTTTTATGGAGCAGGCTGCTAGTGTTTGCGATGGCAAACGCTGTGGGGTCCTCAGTAGTGAAAGCTTCAGGGGAACCATGGCAGCACTAAGAGCTAATGAGATCGCAAAGGCTACTGGAGTTTTCTGCAGAGCAAAAGTGGCAGTTTTTTACAGAGCAGGCCACTGGAGACCATGTTAGCTGTCCTTCACAAATGAAGGAGAGATAGACTTTCACAGACAAATAAACTAGACCTGCTTTATAAGAAATGCTAAAGGGAGTTCTTCAAGGTGAAATAAAAAGACAATGATTAGTAACATGAAAACATATGAAAGCATAAAACACTGGTTAAAAATAAGTATATAGTCAAATTCAGAAAACTCTAATACTGTAATTGTGGTGCATAAATCACTTTTAACTCAAGTATAAAAGTTAAAAGACAAATATTAAAAATAGGTATAGCTACCATATTGTTAATGAATACACCATATAAAATGATGTAAATTGTGACATTAGTAACAGAAAATTGGGCAGGAAGTTGGAAAAATGTAGAATTTTTGTAGGCAATTGAAGTTAAATTGTTATCAGCTTAAAATTGACTGCTATAAGATGTTTTGTGTAAGCCTTATTGTAATCACAAGGAAAAATCTCTAGAAGATATGCAAAATGTAAAGACGAATGAATCAGAGGATATCACTACAAAAAAAATCAAATCACAAAGGAAGACAGTAAGAGAGGAAGAAAAGAAAAAAAATAACTACAGAACAGTGAGAAATCAATTAACAAAATGGGAAGAGTAAGTCCTTATCTATCAATAATGATTTTAAATGTAAATGGATTAAATTCACCAAACAAAAGACACAGAGTGACTGAATGGGTAAGAAAACAAAATTCAGCAATATTTACAAGAGACTTGTTTTAGCTTTAGGGCACAATGACCAAGGTATGGAAACAACGTAAGTGTCCATCAACAGACGAATAGATAAAAAAAAAATCACACACACATATACACAGACAGAAGAATATTATTCAGCCTTTAAAAAGAAGGAAATCCTGCCATTTGTGAAACCATGGATGAACCTGGAGGGCATTATGCTAAGTTAAATAAGTCAGACACAGAAAGACAAATACTGTATGAACTAACTTATATGTAGAATGTAAAATAGTCAAATTTATAAAAGCAGAGAGTAGAATGGTAGTTGCTGGAGTCAGGAGGGTGGGGGAAATGGGAGATATTTATTAAAGGATACAAAGGTTTAGTTATGTGGGTTGAATACATTCTGGTGATGTAATATACAGCATGGTGACTGTAACTGATAATATCATATTATATAGTTGAAATTTGCTAAGAGAGTAGACCTAAGTGTTCTCACTGCAAAAAAAAAAAAAAAAAAAAAAAAAAACCCAACCAAAACATAACTATGTGAGATGATGGATATATTAATTAGCTTGATTGTGGTAATCATTTCACAATGTATACATATATTCAAGCATCATGTTATACACCTTAAATATATACAATTTTTATTTGTCAAGAACCACTATATGAGATGGAAAAATCTCATCCCATGTTGTGCTAAAGCTAATTAATTTGTGTTTATAAAGGGCTTTGAGACCTAAAATTGAAAATATTTACAAAGCACAAAGTATCATTTTGAGGATTTATTTGTGTCCTGTTATTTAATGTTATTTTATTGCTGAGGTTATATAATTTATTATCATAAGGTGAAGGAGAGCTAATTGCCTGCCAAAATGAAAATATACAGTAGATACAGTAATATATCTATTACACATATTTTAAAGGGAGCCGCTGGCTTGCATTTATCACCTGTGTTATGTTAGGGTGAGTTATGAGACCTCACAAAAAAAAGGTGTATCTCTTTTTATGCACTCACAATTGAGAAATAGTGGCTGAGTGGATTTTGGAGAAGTTCTCTCTCTCAAAAAAAATGAGCACCGGAGAACTCAGAGCAACTCAGGGATTTGAATGACTAGAACAATTTCTCTGCCTAGGGGTGTATTGAAGTGAACTAATGAGAAAGTACATGTAAAGAGGAGAAGGCTATAACTTTTGTCTTTATTGCTGTGATCTAGTGTTGTAAGCTGAAGACTCCCAAACTAACATGAATATTTTGAGATGTCATGCTATTTAAACAGGGAGGTCATTTTTAATTTTAGTGGTAGATTCATTTGTTATTCCCGTTTTAGAGGTTGGAAAACTACCTGGAGCTGGTTTCTTCATTTGACATCTGATGGAGAAATAGGCTCTCGTCACCTTAGCACTAATCATTGAGAATAATAACCACTGAAGTTCATTGTGTAATAACCATATAGATTACATAGCATGAGCCTGGCACATGGTGACCAGGATGCTGCTATGTCAGATACTATGATGAAGACTTTATTGGATTACTTCATTCGATCCATATCGGCTCCCATTTGAGAGATGCAGAAACTGAGGCATGGAGAGGTCCAGTTAGTCAGTGATAGATCAGGATGCAAACCCATGTCCATCTGTCTCCAAAGTCTGTTTCATTAACCATCAACTCTGTACTGCTGTTCAATACAGTAGCCACGAGCCATGTGTGGGTAGTAAGCACTTGAAATGTAGTTAGTCAGAATCACAGCACAGAATTTGCTGTGAGTGTAAAATGCATACTAGATTTTGAAGACAGACAAAAAAGAATGTAAAATATCTCATTTGTTACAAAATGAGATTTTACAAAAATCTTTTACAAAAAAGAATGTAAAATATCTCATTAATATTTAACAATATTGACTGCATGTTGAGCTGATAGTGTTTTGGACATATTGGATTAAATAAAAATGTATTAAAATTAATTTTACTTATTTCTTTTAAGTTTTTTAATGTAGCTATTAGAAAATTTAAAAATTGTGTATGTGGCACACATTGTATTCCTCTTGGACATCACAGCTAGACTGTTGTTGTTCTGACCACAGTTCTCTGCCCACAGTAAGCCCTCCACATGTCCTGACTCACCCATGATTTATATAAGCATGGTTAGAAGCCAAAGAAGAGGGAAAATTCTAACATAAATTGCCAAGTGATTCCTCTTGGCATGAGTAGAACACAGCTTAAAAAATCAGAAGTTAGACTGTAAAGTGGCAATTTCCAGGACTCAGGCCACCATCATCCCACCTTCCCTGCCCCTTCCCCATCCTTCCCTCCTCTCATCAATGAACATGCTAAGAGTGCTTAGAACAGGCCAGGAACTCTGCAAGGCCCTGTAAATTGCAAGGATGAATAAGACGCAGGAATGAGGCATTTACTCCCTAATAGAGAAATTGATCTATATTAGTTTGCTAGGGTTGCAGTAATAAGGTGCCACAGACTGGGTGGCTTAAACAACAGAAATTTTTTCCTCACAGTTGGGTGGCTAGAAATCAGAGACCAAGGTGTTTGCAGTGTTGTTTTTTTCTAAGACCTTTTTCCTTGGCTTGTAGATGGCTATCTTCTCCCTCTGTGTCTGTGTCTGTACTTCTTCTTATTAGGATGCTAGTCATATTGCACTAGGGCCCACCCTCATGACCTCATTTTAACTTAATCATCTCTGTAAAGACTCTGTCTCCATATATGGTCACATTCTGAGGTATTGGGATTAAGACTTCAGCAGATGCAGATTTTGGGGGCACAATTCAGCGCATAACATGACCTATGAAGCAAAGGCAATGGCCACAGGGAAGATGCAGTATCTGACTCCTTGTGGCTGCATGTTGAGGGTCGTCAGGGAAGACTACATCTATGAGGTGGGGATTGGTGGGCTCTTGGAGATTAGCTTTTCTTTTTCTTTAGTCTGATAAGCCACCAGCTGTTTTCAGTACAGGTAGAAATAAAGACAGACATCAAGGGCTCTGCTTTGTTTCCTAGGTGCTCCAGAGTAAAGGTGTAGCAAGACCCATGTTTTTCTGAGTGGCTTAGAAGCTGCCTCACCGCTTGGTTTGCAGAGCTGGTAGTCAAGGAGGCAATGATCAGCTTGCTAAGGGTAGACAGGAAACCAGTGACAGACGCAGGAATGGGTAACAGCCCCCGAAATAAAATTATTTTGAAGACAGGAGTTGTCTACACTTGTGATTAGGCTTAACCCAAACGGCCAAGTGTTTTTGATGGGGTCTTGGTTTGGCCCAGTGTGTTACTGAAGCTGGAAGCTTTCCAGGATCCACCACATTTAAAGGATTTGAGCTTTGGGAGCAGTGGATGGGTGTGGACCTGAAGAAGATGCTCTGGAGTCCGAGTGCAGGGCCTGTGAAGGGATTGGACGAGCTGGAGCATCACGACAGAGTGGACAAGTGTCCATGGGGCTGGGTTCAGGGGACAAGTGATTGTGAGATACGTACAAAGTGAACAAGCGCCCAAGGTTTCGAAGGAGAGGCAAGGAGAGGTGGTAGTAGTAGTGGGGATAGGACTCCAATTCTCTCTGTAGGGCTTTGGCAGTGGATTGACCCTTCTGGGATGAAGTAAGCCCCATTGATTTGTCAGAAAAAAATTAAATTGATATGGGGAAGTCCCAAGAGTGCTTAAATAATGTACTGGAAAAAGAATAAAGATGTGACTGTCCTTTATCTTGAGTTGATGAAGACTATTCCATGGGTTCCAGAGTGGATAACATATGACTTGGAGTTGGAAGGATGAGTTGGAGATGTGTAGAAGGTAAAATTAGACATTGCTGGCAGAGAAAAGAGCAAGTGCAAAGACCTAAAAGAATCTGTTTTGTTAGGGAATTGACTGCCGGTGTGAGCCATTGAGTTCATGTGGAAGAAAGAGGAAGGGATAAAACTGGAAAGGTATGGCAATTTGGCACAAAAGTTTCTGTGCCATGCTGGGGAGTCTGGACTTTATCTGCTAGGTGTTATGGAAGGATTTGGTGATGGGAGCTGTATTTCTTTAGCTGCAAGGTGGGTGAGAAGGGGGAGAGGTGTTGGAAGGGGACATAGCCACCGCCAAAGTCTAGGTTAATCCTCTCTATGATGGCGCTGGCGAAGTGGGTGCGCCTGTGGTAAATGACCCACTGAGCCAGTGGGAAAATGGTAGAACTTCTATTTTATTTCTTTATAATCTAAAAAGCAAATAAGGCATTTCCCGGCATTTATCCATGGAATGTGACACTGCACCCTGATCTCACTTGGAGTGTATGGTGTGCAGCCACGTGCCTCCCAGGACTTGAGGGTCCTGAAGCTTGAGTGGAGGCTCTCCCAGGTGCTGGTGTTGACAATGGGGACTGAATGCCTTTGCTTGTTTCCAGTGTATTTTTCTGTTTACTTACTTAAGTGGATTTACAGATGGTTTTTCTTGTTTATATCTTATTTACCATGCACAAAATAGATGCGTGGCTGGAAGAGCTCTGAAATGAAACTATGGGCTTAAGGTGTCATGAATAATGCAAACAGCAAGCAGAGGATGGGCAGATGGTGGAGATACCACTTCTACTTTTAGCACAAATCCTTTGTGAAACACAATATGAGGTAAAAATAGTTACAGTGTAATCATCCAACAAGAGATTGGCCCCCAAAATTGAAATGAATATGATTTAAAATATAAATTTATATCACTGTTACTAATGTCAAACCTTACCTTAACCGTATGTTGGCCGATAATATACTCAGCAAGATATTTGGTAGTAATATTATCTGCTTTTTTATTGTATTTTTAAAAATACTTTTTTTGGTAGTGTGTTTGATAATATACATATTATTAGAACAATGGTACGTGTACATAATCCATAAATAAATAAGTAAATATATATATACACACACACACACACATATATATATATATATATACATAATTGGGGAGTGTACATTCAAAATTTTTACCAAATGGGTTTTCAATAAGAAAATTTTGCAGTCTACTTCATTAAATCATGAGAAGTTGAAATAAATATGCAGATGCCCTGTAGATTGCCCTTTGGGTGTCCTGCAAGGGTTTTTCCACGGAATACTCATGTGATGATTATTAGTTCACTCTGTCTCCTTGCTCTGGAGACCCTAGAGTACCCAGCATGATCTGAAGATAGAGTTACAGGAACCCCTTTCCATAATACCCTCCCCTCAGAGAGGTGTCTAGTGGTTTCCTTGGCTGAGGCATTGTGGGAAGGGTCTTCAAAGCAGTCAAATTACATAGCCTCTGCAGACTCGAGGTACAGGCAGTACTTGGTTGCATCTAACATTAGACCTGGGCAGTGGGTGACCTCCTGCAAGCTAAGCAATGCTCTCTCCACCCAAGAACAGTAACCTGGTGAATGTCCCTGGCCTAAGTGGCCAGAGTCAGGTCATAGGCTTAGCTTGGTTTTAGGCATTTGGGTAGTGT
Organism: Mesoplodon mirus; assembly: GCF_964341445.2. Classification (NCBI taxonomy): domain Eukaryota; kingdom Metazoa; phylum Chordata; class Mammalia; order Artiodactyla; family Ziphiidae; genus Mesoplodon; species Mesoplodon mirus. The sequence continues at coordinate 67,343,905 of NC_138989.1, forward strand.
CCCTCCCAGCAGTTTCTCTCCCTGTCTGCTAGTTCTGACTTCCCAGGGTAGACACCTATAAACATGGGCAAAGGCTCTGGATTTTTGACCCACTGCCTCTTCTCTTTGGCCCCTCCCTACTCTAGTTGGTTCTAGCCCAAATCTTCTTTATTCTCTCAACATGCAAAATCCCTCTTTCTTTTCTATCACAAGATTTCCTCCCTCCCTCCCTCCTTCCATTCCTTCCTTCCTTCCTTTTTCCAGCTTATTGAAGCAATAATTGACATATAATGTTGTATAAGTTTATGGTGTACAGTGTGTTGATTTGATACATTTATAAATTGTAAGATCTATCACATGATTCTTGATGTGTAGAAGAGCATAATGGCTCAATAGACAGAGCTCTAAATCATCAGAGGAAGGTTCAGTTTTTGGTAACTGAACATTCACATGGGGAGTGCGAGGGAAAGGAGGGAGGAAAAATGCTTTCATTCATTCCTTTAGAGTTAACACCAAATCCCAGTCCAAGGCTGGATCAAATGGCATCCTCTAATGTGGAAAGAAAATTAGGGTAGAGTAAGATGCATTTCATGGGAAAAACACAATAAAAGAAACCCAATTACTTTTAATTTGGTTCCTAGTAGATAGTCCTTTCAAATGACACCTGGACTCTGCCTAATTCCTCCTCTTCTACTTTTGTTTGCTATGGTGACCTGTGCTATGGAGTTGGCCAAGATACAGCGGGGATGCTGAGCCATTCTTGGTCCTCCACCGTGCCTTCTCTGTTTCAGATGGAAGGGGGTCTGCCTTGGTGCTCAGGCTGCCAGGTCTGTTCTGATTTCCAACCTACCCCAGCAACAGTCTGAATTAGTTAGGACTCTTGGTTGCAAGTGACAGAAACCAACTTTAACTGCTTTTAGCCCAATAGAGAATTTATTGGCTCACCTAACTGAGAAGTCCAAAGAGTGGATCCAGATTCGTATGCAGCTGGACCTTGGGGTTCATCAAGGCTGAGCTCTTCTCCTTTTGGCTGTGTTTAACCTCTCCCTGACTTCTTTCTCACAAAGGTTTTCTCTCAGAGCTGCTCTAAGCCCGTTTTATAATTTCAGATCCCAGTCCCAGAAAAAGAAAGACCTTTTTTTCTATCTCAGAATCCATATATCAAGTTGCATGAAGGGGACTGAACTGGCTTTGCTGTGGTCACCTGCCCATTCCAGAACCCACCACTGTGGCCAGGGGAGTAGGATGTTCTCACTGGCCAGGTGTTTTTATATGCCTTTCCTGCAGTTGAAGGTGGTTGTGCTGGTCCCGTCCAACCACCACAATGAGTTTCCTACAGGAAAAAGAGGTTCTGTAATTAGAAAAAGGGATACTGGCTAGGGCAAAATAAGAACTGTCCTCTAGAAACCCCAAATAGAGACCAATTGTGCTGTAGTTTGTTACCAGGCTACAAAGCAATAAAGCCATATTAGTAACAGCAATATCGTAAAAGATAGGAATCATGTACCAGGCACTTCGAAGTGCTTTATGCATCCCACATTTAATCCTACAACAATCCTAAGAGGCACACAGTATAGCTGCCCATTTTACACTGAGAAAATGGAGGTGAGTGGCTTGTCCAATGTCACACCCATACATTCACTGTTTTACAGAAATTTGAATAAAATAATTCTAGTTTTTATTCAACTCACCTCCTGTTCCTCTTCTTTCTCTTCTTCCTCGTTGTTGTTGTTATTTATTATTGACTCCTTAGACTCAGGCATGAGTGGGAGGAGGCTAAGCTTGGCTTGCAGACTAGCTCCGAGACAGACACTGTGTGACACTCTAAATCAACATTTCCCTCCAATCCTTTCCTCAGCACCCTGGCTCTCTTGTTTTAGGATGTTATTACCCATGGGGCTCCGTGGTGATTTTAGGGTGTGGTTCTCAGGTGGACACCATAGTTCCACTAGCCCTGCTCCTCCAATAGACTTGTGCCAGGCTGTGTCCTCCATTCTGTTACTCTTGGGCTATTATATACTCTTCCAGATGAGGAACTGGTGCTAGAGAGAGGAAGTGACTTGCCCCAGGTCACACAGCTGGTTTGTGGCAGAGCTAGGACTTGACTTTGTCTAATTCACGGTTACTCTTTCCATTCTCTATGCACAGAGGATATGTCCCAGCCCTGCAGTAGGTGCTGGGAGTGGGCCCTGACCCCCCTTCCTGTATGTTGTGCTGTAACTTCAAATCCTCTTGACTTGGAGTCAAAACACTCAATTCCAAGTTCAGTACCTACTGAGAGTCTTTGGGTAAATCATTTCATTTCTCAGAGCCTCACATTTTCCCCACCTAAACACTGAAGTAATACTATTGAAAGGGTAAAATCAGGTGAAATATATGAATGGGTTTTTCAAGCTATATTTTACTCTCTAAATTTTCATAGTATTTTAGTGTAACTCACTGTAAATCTTCAGCAAATGTTTTCTTATTAAATGGTTGAATGCAGAAGCACTTTTTTCTGAATCAGCTCCCTAGCCCTGGAGTCATATCCAGACAGTATTTTCTCTGGATTTTGGCTGATAATGGTTATATACTTGTCATTCTCAGATAGTGATTCCAAAGTGATATTTAAGTTTTCTTCCCACAGTCCCAAAGAAGATTACTGGGTATTTGCTCAGAAGAGGCACATGTAATCCATCATAATGAGGCCAATATACTTTATAGACCTTTCTTGATTAAAAATGTTAACACATCTGGGAAGCTGTGCCCTGCTGGTTGCACAAATGCTAGAGCAACTAAATGAGCCAAATTCAATCTGTTCTTGGGCAGAAGAAGCTAGAACTCAATTCACCTTGTGTGTCCTTTGGCTTTCTGTGTATCACCAAAAGCATTGTGTCTTTAAGAGGCAACATGAGACTGAGCTCTGGTTTAAGTCCTCTTCTTTTTTTTTTTTTTTTTTTTTTTGCTGTACGCGGGCCTCTCACTGCTGTGGCCTCTCCCGTTGCGGAGCACAGGCTCCGGACACACAGGCTCCGCGGCCATGGCTCGCGGGCCCAGCCGCTCCGCGGCATGTGGGATCTTCCGGGATCGGGGCACGAACCCGTGTCCCCTGCATCGGCAGGCGGACTCTCAACCACTGCGCCACCAGGGAAGCCCTAAGTCCTCTTCTTTTATTCTGCGCTTGGACCTCTGTCCCGTCAGGCCTTCAATCCCACCATCAGAGACTTCAGAATCATTTCCTGTCCCCACTGTTTCCAAATTCATACCACACAATTTTATCATCTTCACTTTCTATCTTCATCACACCACTCCCTGTTCAAGCATCTTATGTGACTTGAAACTATTCAAACACCTAATCTAGTGTTTGATGAATTCTAGCATCTGGTTCAATTTCCCTTTCCAATATTGTTTTCTATTTATCTGATGTAGGAATTCTCAAATCCAGAGGAACCTGGTCTATTCTCTGAGCTGCAAATGTTCTGTGTGTTTTCTTGGATCTTTGTCCTATTCCCCTTGCCTAGGGTGAGTACCCTTCTCCTTTCCCCCAACTTCACCTCTGGCCTCTTTGGCTCCTGTGTCTCCTTAGGGATCTTAAAATTCTTTGTCTTCCCTGAAACCATCCCTAATAGCTACAGCTTATAGAGATTTCTCTTTTCTCTGAACTCTTATTACACTTACTGTTTATACTCCAACTGCCCGTCTATCTATTTATCCATCTGTGTATTCATTTTTAAAGGATTTATTGAGTCAGTTTTATAAAATCTTTGATGTGGGGACCATATCTTATACTACTTAGATTCCTCTAAAGCAATTTATTCATTCAACAAATATCAACTTGTGTTTCTGGTTAAAAGTAAGAGAAATCCAGTTCAAGATAAGATAAAAGAAAAAAGAAAACAGAAAAAAGGAAAAAAATGCGTGAGGAGAAAAGCATTGGTGGGGTTTAGGAACTCAAACTGTATTGTCAGACTGTCTTTTTCTTCCCTTACCAGTCTTTCTGATAGAAGAATGGCTACTCAAAGCTACATTTTCACATCTTCTCAGCTTAGCAAACCTTTTAGGAAAAAGTACATGTGGGTGAGTGCACATCTAACATACACACGTATGTTTCCCCACATCTGCAAACTAATTCAGGGAAGGCTTGATTGGACCTGCTTGGATTATTTATTCTTCTTGGCATTCATTTTTGCCATGGGTGTGAAGTACCATGAATGGCTCAGCCTGGGTCATTTAATCTACTTTGCTCTACTTTGACTATACATAGGTTTGAGCCTGGGTCATTTGCTCTACTTTGACTATATGTAGGTTTGAGCTAGGGCACTGTTATCTGAAAACCTCACCATGACCAGGGAAAATAATGGTGGGGCAATTCTCACCCCAAAATAAGGATGGTGAGCAGACAAAACTCACAGAAGTCCTCCCCATATGTCAGCCCAGAACTCTTCATATACTTGATACTTGATAAATATTTTTTTTATTGAATGTTTGAATTTTAGCTTCAGAATTTTTAATTTGGAGAAAATCCACTCATACTTAAAAGCTAACTCAACCCCAGGATTCTGGATATTGTTGTTAAAACTTTTGGAAGTCCCTCTCGGTAACGTCTTCCTTTTGGTCTTGGTTTATTCCTTGGGTATTGTACAAATAGTCTAATCCTACAACTGCAAGATAGCCCTCTCAGGCATTAAAGGCAGCTGTCTTATATCCTTTGCAACATCCTACTTTCAGGCTAAACACTCATTTCCAAAAACTGCCTCTCACAGGGTGTGTTTTCCAAACACTTTGACATGCTTGTTCTCTAGTTTTTCATGATCTGGTTGAAACAAAGCCCTTGGAACTGAGCTGAGCAAAATATTTTTGAGGTGATGTGACTTTGTTTCACCTCCCTAGTTTCATACACTATACATTTATTAATTTAGTCCAAGATTTCATTATAATGTTTTGATAACCATGTCATTGTATATATTGATGAGTACTGTAAGTTTTGAAAACAGTCAATTAGCAAACATTATCCAGTATACTTTGCTCAGTCCTTTAGCCGTTGTGTATGGTTTGAGGTGCTCAGTTAGGGGATCCAATCACGTCACATCTCTCAGTCCTGCTGACTCTCTTGTACACCCTCCAGCAGCCCAGCAGGTGCTGACATGCAGAAGAAGCTGATGATCCACGTTCCTTAATCACCTTGGAATGTCACTCCAGTTCTGGTTCCCTCCAGTCCAATTTGATTGAATCTGCTTGCCCCTCAGAGCCAGGAACCAGGAATGACCTTCTCACTTAGTTTATATGCCAGGGAATATAAACTCATCCAGGCATGTTGAAGGATAGACCAACTGTATTAGTTTGCTTGGCCTTCCATAACAAGGTACCACAAACTGGCTGACTTAAACAACAGACATTTATTTTCTCACAGTTTTTGAAGGCTGGAAGCCCAAGATCAAGGTTCTGGCAAGGTTGGTTTCTTCTAAGGCCTCTCTTTTTGGTTTGTGGATAGCTGTCTTCCACTGGTAGCTTCACATGGCTTTTTCTGTGTGTGTCTGTGTCTTAATCTCCTCTTCTTATAAGGACACCAGTCATACTGGAGTAGGGCCCACCCTAATGACCTCATTTTACCTCCAAGACCCTATCTGCAAATGCAATCACTTTCTAAGATACTGGGGGTTAAGACTTCAACATATACACTTTGGGAGGATATTCAGCCCGTAACACCAAACAACCAACGGATGGTGTCCATGTGTGGGCAGGCACCTGTGTGTAGCAGTGGTGGGGAATGGCTGCAATCACGGGGCAGGAGAGCTCAGGTGGAGGAACTGGACATCTTCACTGAAGCCCAGAGTTAAGATTAATCAGCTAACCCAGGACTGAGTAAGCAAATGTTGACCATTACAATGCTGGACCTTGGGTTCTGTTCCCTATTCTTAATTCCAAAGAGATTAGGCCCCAGAACACCCTGCCGTGAGTCAGGGAACCAATGACAAAGCTTAAACCTAAGAAGCTTTTCAATACACTGGGTCAACCCGAAAGACACATTAAGTAGAAACTCTTATTTAATATTTTCTTAATGATTGAGATCATGGACAACAAGTGAGCTTGTCTAGTTTGCCGGTGACATTGTGGACATCATTGAAAAACATGTGAATCATTAACTAGGAATGCAGACAAGGGCCCAAACTTCATCATTTTTATTCCCACCTTTGGATAAGCCTGGCAGCATAAATGCCCTCACCCCTGCCATGAGGAACTGCTCTGAAATACAAAGTTTGACTAAGCCAGTGAAGTCAAAGAAACAGTAATGATCTCATTTCTATCTCTTTGAATAATGATATGCCAGTTTCCCCATAAATTGCATAAAGATGAAGAAGAAAAATAATTCTTTGACCTTTCTCATTTATGACAACACTTAGGTATTTCTTCTAATATCTTATGCTGGCCACAGAGCTTTACACTGCAGAGATTTCATTTCCTGCTGCTGTAGGCATTAAAATGTATAGAACCTCCTTCTCTCCTTCCCTCTCCCCTGCAACCTGAAGCCTTCTGTGCAGCTGTCATTCAGGGCTGGGAAAGACACAGAACCTGAGTGAGGGGCGTTGCGGGTGAAATACTTCCTTTCTAAGCAAACTGTTCCCACAGCATGGAGCAACTAGGTGCCTGATGGGAAGAATTGTGAACTCTGAGCACGTGGGCTATGGCAGTCACACCCTCTGGGTGATGAATATCTTTTATCCAGATAAATGTACTTATAATTTGTTAGTTTAATTACTGCAGCCTTGCGAAGTCTTGAGCCAGGAATTCCTTTCTCAACAAATTAGAGGCCTGAAATAATTCTGTGGGAAGACTAATTGCTCACTCTGGTTTTTGGACATTAGTCTGAAACGTATTTCCAGAACTCAGCTGAGTGTTGTGAACAACTCAGTGTGATGATTCTGGTCGCATTGTGATCCTGTAAACCCCTCTTTGGAGTGGCTTCTGTTTTGCTAACATCGAAGTGTAAATCTCCTTTCAGTAATTACCTTCCCCAGATCCCCTTTTAGGATGGGAGAAAGATTTCATCTTTTCCTAACAAAGCACAGCCTTTGTTCCAAAAGAAGAAAGTAAGGGAATCCTCCCCCAGCCCGACTCCAGTTCTGAAACTGAAAGATAAGTCTGGTGAGGACACATCATTTACTGGAAACACCAACCACTGTCTGCCCTTGCCTCATCACAAGGTTGGGCACTGAAACATTCAAAGTGTGCTTTGGTAAAAAATGCAAGCTTTCTCCCCTATTCTAATTTCTGCTAATTTTCTCTGTTTTGCTAATGTCTCTCTTTCTCCCCAAGGGAGAGCTAGTTTCACTGGCTTTCTGTCAATAGGAAATCTCTGCTAATTGGTGTTTCTCTGCTTTGCAAGCTGATATTCATAATGATATTCCAGAGGCTCTGCAAGATCCTAAATGGGCTCATGAATTCTCAAAGAATGATTGACTTCTGTGCAGAATACTTGTAGTGTCAGGTGTATTTTATGGTTTTCTGATTCACTGCAAATTGGATGTCCTTGTATGGGATATAACTTTCCATTTACCAGGTTATTTATTAAGTGGAGCCCAACAGTCTTTTGGGAGAGATGGAGAACAGGACATTTTCAATTTGGCAGCTCCTGGTGGCGGGACAGGGGCCAAGCCTAATGCTTCTTTTATCTTTGGTGTGCTTAGTAGATGCTTGGAGGATGCTTGTGGGATAATTGAGCCATGCAAGGGCATGGGTAGCTATAGGCTTGACAAAGGACCATCCCCTAAGCAGGCCTGAACCAGAGGCCTGAATATTCTTGTTAAACCTGAAAGGTCAGATAGATGGGATCAGAACAGGTGCAAAAATCTAGAAGTCAGGAAAACTCACGCACACAATGTAGGTCAGAGTAGACAACAAGATCTAAATCTAGGGGGTTGAGGTGTTGAGATCAATTCCAGAAGATGGCAGTACCTAGCTGGACCCTAAAGCACTGTGTGTGGGTGACTGTTGGGGTCACTGTCTGTCACCCAGAGTCACGTGGGCCAAGGATGCTGGACCCCCAAGATCCTTATGGAAGAGAAGGATGCAGATGACAGGTAACTGAGACAAACCAGCTTGCACTTCCCGCTTTGTGATGCTGACTGTAGCAGCCAGACTGATGATGTGTCAGTCTGCTTCCATGGTTGAGGATGGCCAAATCCTTCCACTCATCTTAATTGCTGTCTGTCTAGTTTGCAGGTATAGGTAAGATGTCAACTCAGTGCCATTTGACTCCAGGCTGAACACTCCTGTAGTCTGTGGGAGAACAGTTTTCCTTGTATATTATATCCCTTAAATTAAGTAATCCTGACATTTATTGCTCTCACTGGGTCAAAGCACCTGTGTAACAGAGAGGAGGAGAGAAAGTTCGCATATGTTTTACACATATGTTTAACACATATAATTCTGTGTAACAAACCACCCCAAAACTAGTGCCTTAAAATAGCAATGATTTATTATTTACTTATTCATGAGTTTGAAGACTGACTAGAAGTTCTCCTTTGGTCTGGTCTCCTTTGGGGTGTTCCATGTGGCTGCATTCAGGTGGTGGATTAATTGGTTGGAAGATTTAAGAAGGCCTTTCTCAGATGTCTGGGGTCTGGGTACTGATTGTCAGCAGGAATGTTCCTCTACATGGCTCAGTTCTCTTTCTCTCTCTCCCCTTTTTTCTCTCTCTCTCTGATGTCTCATCCTGTAGGGCCTCTCCACGTGATCTTCGCCTGCAACAAGATAGCTTGGACTTCCTTACAGCATGGCAGCTGGGTTCTCAGAATGCAAAGGGAGAGGCTGCTAGGACAAGGCTAAGCCTAAAACTGGCCCTGTGTAACTTCTGTCACCTTTGATTGGTCAGAATAAGTCGTGGGGTCAGCTCAGACTCCAGGGAAAGGGAAGTAGTTCCCACTTCTTGACGTGGAGAGCAGCAAATAATTTGTAGCCATCTTTAACCTATCACATCTTCTTTTAAAAATTTACTGATTGTCAAGCAAGGGGAGAAATACTTTAAAGCTTATCCTGTAGGTTGTCATGAGGATTAAATGAGGTGGATGCAAAGGTAGCATTTAGAGCAGGTCAATAAACAGCTATATTTCTCCTTCCTGATTTGACGATCCACTCTTATGGGTAGAGACAATTGTCAGGAAACTGTAATTCGGGGACCAGGCTTCTGGTCGATTGTGCTTTAGTTATCCCCAAATGGGAATTAAGTGAGATGATATATGTAAACTTCTTAAAACAGTCAGGGCCTAGGACACAGTCATCACTCAATAAACGTAAGCTATTATTATTGTCACTCTCATCATTGAGGGGCAGTGGTTCCTAAAAACAAAAAACAGAATAACCCCCAGGATTATATGCAACCCACTTGCCTGATTATGAACACCCTTCCTCTCATTTTAGTTACTCTTTACCTTTGTGTAACAGAATTTTAGAGATGTTTACAATCACAGAAGTTTAGACCAGAAAGAAATGTAAAGCCAAGTCTTGGCAGGTAACTTATCTACTTCACACAGCTAGTTCGAAGATTAGTTCCAAATCCCGACATCCCAAGCTTCTAGCCCAGGGCTCTCTTCACTGCACCCTTAAGTGCAGAATGTTCCAACGCATTTGCTTTAAAAATAAGAGCTAGCAATACAAAGCTTTATTTGGCAGATATAACACATTTAAATAAATAGTTCAGTTTTATACATCATCCATGTACTTTGGAGGAGAGGAAAAAAAAAAGGTACAGATAGAGGACGGAGCAAGGACAAAGAGAGATGGTAGTTACATACGGAGGAACAAGAAAGAGGGTTGAAAGATTTGAGACAATTTAGTGATACCGTTTACTAGTAGTGAGTGCTGGAAGCTGTTGGGCAGGAATTCCTTCTACTCTCTGCCCCAGATTCCTTCCCCCTGGCCTGGCAACAGCAATCCCACCAGCTTTTTTTCAAAAATGTCCTTCCTCAAGTCCAGCCTGGTGGTTCCGATGGTTCTGACAATCACATCATCTTATTCTCACGGCCACGTGGATTGGTCAGGTGGGGACCCCTTAGAGTGCTTCTCTAGGGTTAATATATACTCTAGAGCTGTGAAAGGAAGGCATCTTGAGCAAGGCTGGCTTGCTTTCGACCACTTTTTAGAGAAATCTGCCATACACGGAATAGCCATGTCCACCTTCCTTGGAAGATATCTTGGCCATGCCCTCCATCCTCACATATCCTACTGTTCTTTTTTTCTTTATTCATTTATTAAATATTTAATCACCATTCGCTGTGTACCTGGCATCATAATGCAGTCTTAAGGTCTTTCACCCATGGAACCACATCTGCTGTGTATAGACATGTGTGATAGACAATTAAAAAGTGACACATGATTACGAGTTGCGATAAGAGCCTTGTTGTAGGCTGAATAAAATCCCCCCCTCCCCGCCCCACAAGATGTCTATGTCCTAATCCTCAGAACCTGTGAATATGTTACCTTACATGGCAAAAGGGACTTTGCAAATGTGATTAGTTAAGGCTCTTCAGATGGGGAGATTATCCTGGATTATCTGGGTGGGTCCAATGTCATCCCCAGGGACCTTACAAGAGGGTTAGACTCAGAGAAGGTGATGTGACCATGGACGCATAAACAGAGATTAAAGAATGCTCTGCTGCTGGCCTTGATGATGGAAGAGGCTATGGGCCGAGGAACGCAGGCGGCCTCTAGGAGCTAGAAAAAGGAAGAACACAGGTTCTTCCCTGGAGCCTCCAGAAGGAACACAACATCTTGCTTTTAGGACTTCTGACCTCCAGAACTGTAAGAGGATACATTTGTATTGTTTAATCACTAAGCTTGTGGTAATTGATGACAGCAGCAATAGGAAACTAACACAGCCTCAAAGGAACAGAGTGGGTGTGTGAAAAGAATAATTTGAGGAACCTTACTAAGATTAGGTGGTCAGAGAAGACCTTCCTGAAAAACCAACATTTTGGTGAAGAGCTCATGGAGGAGAAGAAGCCAGCCTTAGGAAAAGAGTGGGGTATTGACAGCTGCATCCAGGGAAACAAGGCCAGGAAAAACCTCAAAAGAGACAGGTCTGTGTGTTCTAACAACTGAAAGAAGACCCGTGGGGCAGGATACCAGCAGGAGAGTGGCATCAGATGGTGTCTGGTTCCTAGAGATCCATACCTACTACCAGGAGGGTCATTCTCCTTCCTCCTTGGTTTTCTAAGTCCTTCCCACCTTCTCTTCCAGCTCCACCTACATCCACACCCCAAAGTCTTCTATGACCTCAGCAGCTTTATTCATCTCCCTCTTTCATCCCAACTGTGCTCCCTCCTTCCAACTGGGGTCCTTGGACCTATGGAGACCCCCAGATTTATCCTTGGGGAGGTATCTTCAAAATTTTCAAGGATGTTTTAGTTTTAATGGTAAAATTTAAAATAGAATAAGCTTAGGCTATCATCTGGATGCACCTGCTTGAATTTCATTTTAAGATTTCAGTGCCTTGGTGGGGCCAGTTGAAGGCTAAATGATGTCCAGGTGAGCCATATAAGGAAAGGTTTTGAAGAAGTTTGACCAGAAAAGAGTGGAGGGGAATGAAATGATCAGAGGGCGTATAACATATAAGGTTGAACAGCAGAAGGCAACACCATGCTGGCCTTGTAAGCAAATTTATTCTGTGGTTTCTTTCTTTCTGTGTACCTTCTTATAACACTTCACTGCTAGTAGATATTTTTCAGTTTTGCATTCTCCATTAATTAATTGGTCTCTCTTATGCATCAGTGGTTAAAAGTGAGGTCACTGAAATAAAGCACAGTGATGATGGCCATGAACTCAATGGTAATGACTCAAATGATGATTTGTCATGTTCAAAATCACAAGATTTATGTTGATAACACATAGAATAGGAAACGCTCAAATATATTTTTCCACAACTGTGCCCAATAGTGTCAATCAAGTTGAAGTAAAACATCATCAATTATCACATTAAATTAATGCTATTTTAAATTTCTTTGGTTTTATATTATTTGTAATTTAAAAATTTGTTTTGATTTTACCATAAGACCTGTAAGCATAAGAAGTTTATAACAAATTTCATGTTGTACAGATCTCATTTACTACACATTTCATGTAGAGTGACATATTAAAACATAAGTCAACACTGAGGATCTGTGGAAAATACTTTTCTTGAAAAGGAATCCACACATTATTAGGTTTGAGAAACACCAATTTGCAATATTCATGTTGTACATTTTTTGAATTACTAGTTCTTGAGTTGTTACTTCAGCTGTATGAGTTTATACCTACCACCTCAAAAGAAGGTGGAGCTCTCTCAGCGTCAATGAAGGACATGTGTACGAGTTTTCTGAGAATCCACAGGTCCCATGGCAGTGCTGCGCACACGGAAGATGGCCAACAAATACTTGGGAAATGTATTAATCGTGTCGTTTTATTTTCTGTGTCTGATGCTTTGACATCTGGAGCCTTGCTGACCCCGGAGGGACTGCCTCTCCCTATTGCCGGTCCCTACAGATAGCAAACAACTCACCTTCAGCACGCCTTCCATATGTAAGGTAAACAAACAATCCAGAATTGACATCCTCCCACCCCCCACCTCCTCCAGTGCTGTTACACTCTGGACCAGTATCCACCTGCTCTAATCACCCCTCGGCCAGGTACAGGGGCACTGAGGGACAGCCCCTATGCCCCAGAGCCTGCTGAAATATTATTTTCTTTTTTTCACATCTTTATTGGAGTATAATGGCTTTAAAGTGGTGTGTTAGTTTCTGCTTTATAACAAAGTGAATCAGCTATACATATACATATATCCCCATATCCCCTCCCTCTTGCATCTCCCTCCCACCCTCCCTATCCCACCCCTCTAGGTGGTCACAAAGCACCCAGCTGATCTCCCTGTGCTATGCGGCTGCTTCCCACTAGCTATGTATTTTACATTTGGTAGTGTATATATGTCCATGCCACTCTCTCACTTCATCCCAGCCTACCCTTCCCCCTCCCTGTGTCCTCAAGTCCATTCTCTACATCTGTGTCTTTATTCTTGTCCTGCCCCTAGGTTCTTCATAACCATTTAAAAAAATTCCATATATATGTGTTAGCAAACAGTATTTGTTTTTCTCTTTCTGACTTACTTCACTCTGTATGACAGACTCTAGGTCCATCCACCTCACTACAAATAACTCAATTTAGTTTCTTTTATGGCTGAGTAATATTCCATGTGCCACATCTTCTTTATTGATTCATCTGTCAGTGGACACTTAGGTTGCTTTCATGTCCTGGCTATCGTAAATAGAACTGCAATGAACATTGTGATACGTGCCTTTTTTTGAATTATGTTTTTCTCAGGGTATATGCCCAGTAGTGGGATTGTTGGGTCATATGGTAGTTCTATTTTTAGTTTTTTAAGGAACCTCCATACTGTTCTCCATAGTGGCTGTAACCATTTACATTCCCACCAACAGTGCAAGAGAGTTCCCTTTTCTCCACACCCTCTCCAGCATGTATTGTTTGTAGATTTTTTGATGATGGCCATTCTGACTGGAGTGAGGTGATACCTCATTGTAGTTTTGATTTGCATTTCTCTGCTGATTAATGATGTTGAGCCTTCTTTCATGTGTTTCTTGGCAATCTGTTTATCTTCTTTGGAGAAATGTCTATTTAGGTCTTCTGCCCATTTTTGGATTGGGTTGTTTGTTTCTTTGATATTGAGCTGCATGAGCTGCTTGTAAATTTTGGAGATTAATCCTTTGTCAGTTGCTTCATTTGCAAATATTGTCTCCCATTCTGAGGATTGTCTTTGGTCTTGTTTATGGTTTCCTTTGCTGTACAAAAGCTTTTAAGTTTCATTATGTCCCCTTTGTTTATTTTTGTTTTTATTTCCATTTCTCTAGGAAGTGGGTCAAAAAGGATCTTGCTGTCATTTATGTCATAGAGTGTTCTGCCTATGTTTTCCTCTAGGAGTTTGATAGTGTCTGGCCTTACATTTAGGTCTTTAACCCCTTTTGAGTTTATTTTTGTGTATGGTGTTAGGAAGTGTTCTAATTTCATTCCTTTACATGTAGCTGTCCAGTTTTCCCAGCACCACTTATTGAAGAGGCTTTCTTTTCTCCACTGTATATTCTTGCCTCCTTTATCAAAAATAAGATGACCATATGTGCGTGGGTTTATCTCTGGGCTTTCTATCCTGTTCCATTGATCTATATTTCTGTTTTTGTGCCAGTACCATACTGTCTTGATTACTGTAGCTTTGTAGTATAGTCTGAAGTCAGGGAGCCTGATTCCTCCAGCTCCGTTTTTCTTTCTCAGGATTGCTTTGGCTATCTGGGGTCTGTTGTATTTCCATACAAATTGTGAAATTTTTTTGTTCTAGTTCTGTGAAATATGCCACTGGTAGTTTGATAGGGATTGCATGGAATCTGTAGATTGCTTTCGGTAGTAGAGTCATTTTCACAATGTTGATTCTTCCAATCCAAGAACATGGTATATCTCTCCATCTGTTTGTATCATCTTTCATTTCTTTCCTCAGTGTCATAGTTTTCTGCATACAGGTCTTTTGTCTCCTCAGGTAGGTTTATTCCTAGGTATTTTATTCTTTTTGTTTCAATGGTAAATGGGAGTGTTTCCTTAATTTCTGTTTCAGATATTTCATCATTAGTGTATAGGAATGCAAGAGATTTCTGTGTATTAATTTTGTATCCTGCTACTTTACCAAATTCATTGATTAGTTCTAGTAGCTTTCTGGTAGCGTCTTTAGGATTCTCTATGTATAGTATCATTTCATCTGCAAAGAGTGACAGCTTTATTTCTTCTTTTCTGATTTGGATTCCTTTTATTTCTTTTTCTTCTACAATTGCTGTGGCTAAAACTTCCAAAGGTTGCCTAAGGTTGGTTCAGTGGTTTGTGTAGGCTTCCTGGTGGAGGGGGACTAGTGCCTGTGTTCTGGTGGATGAAGTTGGATCTTGTCTTTCTGGTAGGCAGGTCCACATCCACGGGTGTGTTTTGGGTGTCTGTGACCTTATTATGATTTTAGGCAGCCTCTCTGCTAATGGGTGGGAGTGTGTTCCTGTCTTTCTAGTTGTTTGGCATAGGGTGTCCAGCATTGTAGCTGGCTGGTCATTGGTTGGAGCTGGGTCTTAGCATTGAGATGGAGATCTCTGGGAGAGCTTTTGCCATTTGATATTACGTGGAGCTGGGAGGTCTCTGGTGGACCAATTTCCTGAACTCGGCTCTCCCACCTCTGAGGCACAGGCCTAACACCTGGCCAGAGCACCAAGACCCTGTCAGCCACACGGCTCAGAAGAAAAGGGAGAAAAAAGGAAATAAATAAATAAATAAAATAAAATAAAGTTATATAAAATAATTATTAAAAATAAAAAAAATTAGGGCTTCCCTGGTGGCGCAGTGGTTGAGAATCTGCCTGCCAATGCAGGGGACACGGGTTCGAGCCCTGGTCTGGGAGGATCCCACATGCCGCGGAGCAACTAGGCCCGTGAGCCACAGCTACTGAGCCTGCGCGTCTGGAGCCTGTGCTCTGCAACAAGAGAGGCCGCAACGGTGAGAGGCCCGCACACCGCGATGAAGAGTGGCCCCCTCTTGCCACAAATAGAGAAAGCCCTCGCACAGAAACGAAGACCCAACACAGCAAAAATAAATTAAGTAATTAATAAACTCCTACCCCAACATCTTCTTAAAAAAAATAAAAATAAAAAATTAAAAAATAAAAAAATTAAAAAATTAAAAAGTAATAAGAAAAAGAAAGAAAGAAAGAAGAGAGCAATGAAACCAAAGAACAAATCCAGCAGTGATGACAAGCACTCAAAAGTATACTAAAAAAAAAAAAAAAAAAAAAGATGAAAAAAAACAAATGGACGGACAACACCATAGGACAAATGGTAAAAGCAAAGCTATACAGACAAAATCACACACAGAAGCATACACATACACACTCACAAAAAGAGTAAAAGGAAAAAATATATATCTATATATATCATTGCTCCCAAATTCCACCTCCTCAGTGTGGGATGGTTCATTGTCTATTCAGGTATTCCACAGATGCAGGTACATCAAGTTGATTGTGGAGATTTAATCCTCTGCTCCTGAGGCTGCTGGGAGAGATTTCCCTTTCTCTTGTTTGTTGGCACAGCTCCCCGGGTTCAGCTTTGGATTTGGACCCGCCTCTGCACGTAGTTCGCCTGAGGGCGTCTGTTCTTCGCTCAGACAGGACGGGGTTAAAGGAGCAGCTGCTTCGGGGGCTCAGGCTCACTCAGGCCGGGGGGAGGGAGGGGTACGGATGTGGGGCGAGCCTGCGGCGGCAGAGGCCACCGTGACGTTGCACCAGCCTGAGGCGCAACCTGCGTTTTCCCGGGGAAGTTGTCCCTGGATCACAGGACCCTGGGAGTGGCGGGCTGCACAGGCTCCCGGGAGGGGAGGTGTGGGTAGTGACCTGTGCTTGCACACAGGCTTCTTGGTGGCGGCAGCAGCAGCCTTAGAGTCTTGTGCCCGTCTCTGGGGTCCGCACTGACAGCTGCGGCTCGTGCCCGTCTCTGGAGCTCGTTTAGGCTGTGCTCTGAATCCCCTCTCCTCGCGCACCCCGAAACAATGGTCTCTTACCTCTTAGGCAGTTCCAGTTTTTTTCTTGGACTCCCTCCCGGCTAGCCGTGGCGCACTAGCCCCTTCAGGTTGTGTTCACGCCGCCAACCCCAGTCCTCTCCCTGCGCTCCGACTGAAACCCGATACCGGAGCCTCAGCTCCCAGCCCTGCCCGCCCCGGCGGCCGAGCAGACAAGCCTCTCGGCCAGGTGAGTGCCGGTCGGCACCAGTCCTCTGTGCCAGAATCTCTCCGCTTTGCCCTCCACACCCCTGTTGCTGTGCTCTCCTCCGCTACTCCGAAGCTTTCCCCCTCCGCCACCTGCAGTCTCCGCCAGCGAAGGGGCTTCTAGTGTGTGGAAACCTTTCCTCCTTCACGGGTCCCTCCTACTGGTGCAGGTCCCATCCCTATCCTTTTGTCTCTGTTTTTTCTTTTTTCTTTTGCCCTACCTAGGTACGTGGGGAGTTTCTTGCCTTTTGGGAGGTCTGAGGTCTTCTGCCAGCATTCAATAGGTGTTCTGTAGGAGTTGTTCCACATGTAGATGTATTTCTGATGTATTTGTGGGGAGGAATGTGATCTCCACGTCTTACTCTATCACCATCTTGAAGGCCCACCGGCTGATATTATTGAAACAAGTCAATCCTAAGCCTGCTAGCCTGCCTCACCTGTCCCTTCCTGTGGAAACCACATTAAGGGTGCTTGCCCACATTTTCCTTTTGCCCTTTCTGCCTCCTGACTGACCCTGGTGCTTCCCCATGTGACTCTGCATGTGACGCCCCCTCCTGTTGAGAATTGTGACAACTAGTCTATTCAGTGGCAGTCGTCTCCTGATCTGTTGGCCTCACCACACCTGAATTAAAAAACCCTACATTTTAAATCAGAATAAATACATAATCACATTGTTCTAGACTCTTTGTACAAAAATGTTGCTATTTCCTCATCACCAAGAGAAAACCTCTTACTTCCTGTGTATTTGTGCATTTCCACTGTGGAACGTGACGTCCTTCGGGACTGGGATTGAGTATGGATTTGTGCTGAGCCACCTACATTTCCAGTGCAGAGTCTGTGACCACAAAGGTTTCTTAAAAATTTGATTTAATAATTTTATTGTTATTACTGTTTGCACAAATCACCTCAGATTCATGTTGCCCTTCTATCCTTATTAGTTTCACGTTTTTGCTAACTCAGCCAATGAGCCCCAGTTGGACAGTGGCCCTGTGTTCAAAACTCCTTGCCTAAGAGTGAATTTCTGTTTCACCCCAGGTCCCTTCCTCTGTCCCTCAGGCCCCATGTGTGTCAGACTCTATCTGGGTACTGTCTGCTCTCAGGACTCAGCAAAAGCCCCATCTCTTCCTAGAAGCCCACCTTGACCCCTCCCTCTTCTTTGAGCTCAAGTACTCTCTGACTTATCTTCCCTTCAGTACTCCCCATCAAGTACAGTTTGCTTTCATTGCAGGGTTTCCCCAAGTGTTTGTTAATCATCAGACTGCTCTCTTCTTCTCCCTCCCCTCTCCAGCTGTTGCTGGCCAGGGCAACTCCACCCCCCGCCAGGGCAGGGCTTGAAGTGATGGAACCAGAGCTGTACAGTGGAAATAAATTGATTGTACAGGAAGTGAGTTACAGTTTTTATTTTCAAGTCTCTCTTGTTAAAGAAGTGTCCTTCAGCCTCATCTGGTCACTGGTCACATTGATTTGTGTTTACCCTTTCAGAGTTTCAGATCCTGCTGGAGTTAACAGAGTTGGTTCACAGAATATTTGTCAGAAACCAGAGCCTCTCAAATCAAGATCTTGCTCTCCATAGGCAATGCCATCCATTGCCCTCCAAGGCTTCCTACCAGCGTTAGGGTCCTCACCCTAGCAACCAGGAAACTTCAAACTGTCCTTTGGGTTCCACTGACCTCTCCTACAATTGATAGGTGAAGGGAGACCAGCCATGGGCTCTGATGATGCCAAATGGAAAATTCTTTCTCCAGAGCAGGCATCCTGTAGCGTGTGTGCCCAAGGCTCTCTCAGATGAATTGCAGTGATGTTCGGAGGTAGTCATGGCTCGAGCTCTCTGGAAATTGCACTCGGTGCAAGTTGATTATGGTACAAATCTAATCTGTCACCCTTCGCTTAAAACCCATAGCTCTTCTTTGCCATATGATTCGGTTCAGTTTTCTTTTTTAAAAAAATTAAATTCTGAAATTTTGAGATCACTGTAGATGCACACTCAGTTTTAAGACATAATGCATCCAGAGCCTGTGCACCCTTTCCCAAGTCTCCCCTAACAGTAACTCTTGTAAAATTAGAGTACCAGATCACAAATCAGATGCTAATAGCCTTCAGAAGGGGTGGGGTCCTTGGCAGAAGAAGGGTGGGTGTTCCTCCTTACTGCTGCGTGGGGGTGGGAGCTCTGGCCTCCCCGAAGTCTCCATTTACACCAGGAAGGGGTGGTTTGTTATTGCTTGATGGGCAGTGAAGTCCCAGGTCCCTCCCTGGCCTCTCTGACCCCTCCCTGGTGCAGGGGTTGGGGCCCCTGCCTACAGCATGGCAGGGGGGAATCTAGCGTCCTCACTCGGGGTCTTTGGGGGCACGGGTGGAAAGGTGGAGCCACAGCTGTTATTTCAGGTGTTTGGCTGGAGTAGAGAAGTTATCATCTAAAAGTCTTGCCTTTCTAGGCTGCCCCTTTCCTGGTCCTTTGGCAGGAGAGAGCAGGCTTTTGTTGGGCTTCTTTTGTTTGCTCTCCATGGCATTTCTGGGTTGCCAGGTACTTAAGCTCCAAGTCTGGGACATGTGAAGCCAAAACCAGAAAAAATCCAGTTAACTCATCACTGTGTCATTCCTCGGGTCCTGAGGTCCCTCCCTGGTCTGCTTTTTTCTCTCCACTTCTCAGCATCTTATTTTAATGTCCAGGGTTTTCATTGTACTTAGCAGGAGAAATAGGAAAAAGTATAAAGAGTCCATCTTTTTGGAAGTGGAAGTCCCCAGATGTCCTTTTCTTTTTTAAACATGAAATGCCATGGTCTGTCCCCTGCCAACATTGCCAGCACTTTTGTCACACCCTGATTCATGCCTGATGCTCAAAGACCAGCTACCTGTGAAACAGCCCTGCTTAAGTTCCTGCTGGTCCCTTTGTTTACACTCCAACTAATAAAAACAAACACGTATGCAGCGCTTATTATGTGCCAGGCATGTTATATGTAATAATTGTGAATTAAGTACTATTATTATAGAGATGAAGAAACTGGGGCCCAAAGAGATTAAGTAATTCACTATGGTCACTCAGCCAGTAAGCTGCAGAGCCTTGGATTTAGACTCGGGCAGCTGGCTCTGAAGCGGCCTCCCTGACAGTTCTGGTTGTCTAACTTGAGTGGGCCTCAGAATCCTCCAGGGCTTGAAAACACAGATTGCTGGGCCCACCCCCAGAAATTCTGATTCAGTGAGTCTGGGGTGGGGTCTTGAGAATGTGCATTTCTAGCAAGTTTCCAGGTGATGCTAATTCTGTGTTCTGGGAACCACACTTTGCAAACCAATTACCTTTCTACCTTCTCCTTCACCCACATTTGCTCTGCTGATTGGTATACAGCCTTTTTGATTCAGCACAGGCATGGCTTTGCCTGATTGGACGTACCTTCCCTCCTCTACCCTCAGATGGTTTTAGCAGTCTTGGCATATCTGTCATTGTAGCTGCCATATTACGTGGAAATTATCTGTTTGTATGTCTCAGTTTCCATCCCCTAATCCCCTTGAGGACAGAGGGGTTAGTGCAGAGCAAAGTATATACTATTCATCTTTGTACAGTCACCTGGGGTGTCTGTTGAAAATGAGATTCCTGGGCCCAGCCCACCAAGTTTCTGAATCAGTAGATCAGGGGCAGGACCCAAGAATCTGCCCTTTAAATAAAAACTTACGTGATTCAGATGCGGTTGAGGCGGGCCCACTTTGAGAAACTGCCCTAGAACTTTGCATTGTGTTTGGCACTGAGAAAGTGCTCAATAATTATGTATGGACTGGATGTTATTGAACTGAACGGTAACCCCCTCATCTACTTTTCTGCACTTTCTCCCTACCTCGCCCCAACTCCCACAATGGCATTTTTTTGTGCTTGTCCCTCCAAAACCTAAGACATCCTCTCTCCTCCCCCCAGATTGTTCGTTTCTTTTCCTTTCCAATCAGAAACTTTCATTCATATACTGCAGCCGATTTCAGCTAGTTGTTGAATCAACTTGGAAATGAAAACAATTGCTGTTGAAGGTATCCTTTTATTTTCTTTATTTTTTTAATGTTGAGATGTAACTTACATAGAGAAAAGGCACAAATCTTAGCTGTTCAGCCCTGTGTAAGCTCGGATCACAATGTAGGACATTTCCAACCCTCAGCAGGCTCGCTCATGACCCCTTCCATTCAATACACCTCCTCCAGGGTAGCCCTATTCCGACTTCTATCACCACAGATTAATTTTGCCCATTCTTGAACTTCATATAAATGAAATTATATAGAATGTACACTTTTGTACCTGGCTCTTTGTGCTCAGTGTTCTGTATGCAAGCTTCATTTATGTCTGTGTATGCAACAATAGTTCTTTACATGGCTGTGCTGTATTCCATTCCTTTTTTTTAAGTCATCCATGAAATTTATTTATTTTTTAAAATTAAAAAAATTTTTAATGGAGTAGAATTGATTTACAATGTGTTAGTTTCAGGTGTACAGCAAAGTGAATCAGTTATACATAGACACACATCCACTCTTTTTTAGATTCTTTTCCCATGTAGGTCATTACAGTGTATTGAGTAGAGTTCCCTGTGCTACACAGTAGGTCCTTATTAGTTATCTGTTTTGTATAGAGCAGTGTGTATGTGTTAGTCCCAATCTCCCAGTTTATCCCTCCCTCCCCCTTTCCCCCCTGGTAACCATAAGTTTGTTGTCTACACCTGTGACTCTATTTCTGCTGTGTAAATAAGTTCACTTGTTTACTGTTCACTTTTGAAGAAGCAATCTTCTCATCTTCGCGGTTGCTGGAGTAGGTATAGGACTTGTACAGAGTCTGGAGTGAGGGCTTCTGAGGCTCTTGACACTACCTTACACTGCTGAGAGTCCCCACATAGTCCCTGGGGGCCACAGTTGACCCAGTAGATGCTTCCTTGGGTCCTTGGTGGAGATGGTGAGAGGATGCTATCTGAATCTACCTTCTATGGCCTAACAGTCAGATGTTTGGCATATGAGCCTCGTTGGTCAAGTTGGGATGATGTCTACTGTGCAGGAGTTTTGACATTACATGAAACCTTTTATAAGCTCTAAATGTTATATTAGTTATTATTAACAGATACTTCATTCTTTACTCTTTCCTTTTTATATTTCTCTTCTGTCTGTTTTTTTTTTTTGCGTTACGCGGGCCTCTCACTGTTGTGACCTCTCCCGTTGCGGAGCACAGGCTCCGTACGCGCAGGCTCAGCGGCCGTGGCTCATGGGCTTAGTTGCTCCGCGGCATGTGGGATCTTCCCAGACCGGGGCACGAACCCGTGTCCCCTGCATCGGCAGGCGGACTCTCAACCACTGTGCCACCAGGGAAGCCCTCTTCTGTCTTTTGTCTCTCTTCCTTTTCTCTATATTTTTGTATATGTTTTCTTTTTCCTTCCCTTGGGACTGACAGTCACACTCATAAGTAATTTTAGCTCCTCTTGGTGTCCTGCCCTTGCACAACATGACACCAAACCATCCCACGATCTTGAAAATTCTTACATTGCCCCTGTTTGTTCATACTTTTCTTCTGGGTGTTAACAACTCTTCCTGGCCTGGGGAAGAGTTTGCCAACGTACACAGTCTCTTTGTTGTTGGACTTTTAAAAAAGACTTTCTGTGTAACATTTTCAACTGATTAACCTTTAGGCCTGGAAAAAAATGGGAATATCAAAGCAGTAATATTTTCAGCTGTTTTCCACTGAAGGGTGCATCAATCATAGAAATGTCTTTGACTCCTGTTTGGTTACTGCACCAAAAATTGAGTATAACTTTCTGAGTTAGAAGGAGATAATTGTTTCTGGGGGTAATAAAGCTGTCAGGAGGAGGGAGACTTTCATCTAACTTCATAAAAAATGTGAAAGCATTGGGTGGCGGCCCAAGGGCGTTGAGGAGATGGCAACATCTGGAGAATCTAGAGACCTAAACAGTCTTGTAATTTATGTCCTTGAAAGAAATGCTTTGGGCCAGGAGACTGGAAACCTGGGTTCTATTCTCATCCCCGTGACTGACTTCCAGAGTGACCTTGGGCAAGTTGCCTGATCGCTTTTTTGCTTCTTGTATTCATCCTATAGGCAAGGATAAAAATACTATTAATATTTATCCATTTGTTACTCAAAGGGAGTTTTTATTTCTCTTGTTCTCTCTCTTGATAGATAAATGAGGCACCCTTTTAGAAGTTGTTGCATAAATTCAAGGTCTTAGTCTCATCATACATATATATTTTTATTCACAAAGAGCTTTAATTAATTTTATTAGGAATTCATCAGACCTGGGATGCCAAGAAGTTTAAGGTTTAGGCTATGCTAATTTTAAAGAGGAAGTTTTTTTTCTTCTCATTCTCTCTCTTTTGGTAGATAAAAGAGGCATCCTTTTTGAAGATGTTGCATAAGTTGAAGTTCTTATTTCCTCTCTCCCTCCCTGTGTGTTTGTGTGTGTGTGTGTGTGCGTGTGTGTGTGTGTGTAGTCTTTACAAAGAGCTTTAATTAATTTTGTTAGGAATTCATCAGACCTGGGATGCCAAGAAGTTAATTTTAAGATCATGTCAATTTTAAAGAGGCAGTAGGTGCAGCTCAGGGAGATTGGTATTTGCACAATCAAAACTTTAAGATCCTATTAGCACACTAGTTTTCTCCTATTTAATCACAGACCCACAGGACAAACGAGAAACTTTGCAAATAAAATCAGAGAACCTTGAAGTACAACTATCTGTATTTAACTTTGGCAAGTGGGTCATATTCAGTGTGGAATAGCAGTGAAATGTCCACAGTCGAGCTGGGTGTCACACAGCAAAGCAGGGTGGGGACGGGGTTAGGGCTCCACCCACATCTCTCCTTCTGCATGTAGACCTCCCAAGGCACAATGACATCATATGTCTTATTACTTGAACCATTAATTTTTTCAATTATATTCTATTTTTGGAAATTGCTTTCTTTCATTGCAATTCTACTTTTTTTTTTTTTTTTTTTTTTGCGGTACGCGGGCCTCTCACTGTTGTGGCCTCTCCCGTTGTGGAGCACAGGCTCCGGACGCACAGGCTCAGCGGCCGTGGCTCACGGGCTTAGTTGCTCCGCAGCATGTGTGATCTTCCCGGACCGGGGCATGAACCCGTGTCCCCTGCATCAGCAGGCGGACTCTCAACAACTGCGCCATCAGGGAAGCCCTCCAATTTGACTTTTAAGGGGTGATTATTCCTGTGGTTATAAATTTATTCATTCCACAAATATTATTAAGTCCCATAAGGCATCAGTCAATATGATAGCCTGGGAGATAAAGTGGTGGACACTGCAAATATGGCTCCTACCTTCATGGACCTTAGGATTGAGAGGAGAGAGACCTCAAAACACTGCCATGCAAATATCTGGTTGTAATGGTGATAGTGGGAAGAAGAGAAAGCACCAGGAGCTGTGTTAATAGAAGAGGGGTTTGTCCTGTAAGTAATTTCACCTGATGTTATTATAGCTCCCAGAATTCTTCTTTTGTCTCCCTTGAGACCACTCCATTTGCCCCACCAACATCTCCCCCTTGCTGTGGTGTATTTTTTTTTAATTTTAAATTTTAATTAATTTATTTGTTTTTAATTGTGGTAAAATACACATAACATAAAATTTGCCATCTTAACCATTGTTAAGTGTATGGTTCAGTAGTGTTAAGTACCTTCATACTGGTGGGCAACCATGACCTCCTTTCAACCCCAGAACCCTTTTCATCTTGCAAAGCTGAAACTCTACACCTGTTAAACAACAACTCCCCATTCCCCTCTCTCCCCAGCCCCTGGCAACCACCATTCTATTTTTCAGTCTCTATGAATTTGACTCTGACAGGTACCACATATAAGTGGAATCTTACTGTATTTGTCTTTTTGTGACTGGCTTATTTCACTTAGCATAATGTCTTTAAGTTTCATCCATGTTGTGGCACGTGCTAGAATTTCCTTCCTTTTTAAGGCTGAATAATAGTCCATTGTATGTATGCATCACATTTTATTTATCCGTTGATGGACACTTGGGTTGCTTCTACCTGTTGCCTATGGTGCATAATGCTGCTATAAAGGCGAATATATAAATATCTCTTTGAGACCCTGCTTTCAATTCTTCTGGCTGTATACCCAGAAGTGGAATTGCTGGATCATGTAATACTGTACTTCTATGTTTCATTTTATGCAGAATGTGTGTGTATGTTGTACTTGGCTTCTCTTCTGATATAGCCACACTGTCTCTGGCCAGTAACATGCTTGGTGGCCAGTTCAAAATATGTCTGATTTATATTTGTTTCTTACTTTTTTTCTCCCTTAGGAGGTTTGTGCCAACACCATGGTGCACTTCAGCTTGTTCTTTTCCCTTTCCTGATCCGCTCACAACTTAGCTAAGACCCCCTAAGGCAATCTTTTTAAGGCACAGACACATTGTCTTTTCTGGTCTCAATTCATTAATTCATAGATCCCTAATTATGGCAAATAAATGAATATAAGACCATCAGTGACAACTTGAATTGAATATGACCATCAGTGATAACTTGAATATCAAGGAAATTGAAAGCTCTTTGATTAAAGTGTATGTAGCAACTATAAATGATGAGAAAGTGAGGGCCATCAACCTCAAAAGCCCTTGGAATGTCCACAACCCTCCCTCCTGCAAGAGTTTCTACAAGCTTCCCTTGCTTTCCAACCTACCTTTAATTCCTTCTTCTTTTCCTCAAACCTCAGCATTGAAGATAATGAAAAAAGCCACTTCTTATTCTACTCTATTGTTTTTCTGTGCTACTTCATTACCAGTTTGAAACTTGTTGTTTTCTACTATTTTTCATTGCAAATGCTTTGGCTATTCGGGGTCTTTTGTGTTTCCATACAAATTGTGAAATTTTTTGTTCTAGTTCTGTGAAAAATGCCATTGGTAGTTTGATAGGGATTGCATTGAATCTGTAGATTGCTTTGGGTAGTAGAGTCATTTTGACAATGTTGATTCTTCCAATCCAAGAACATGGTATATCTCTCCATCTATTTGTGTCATCTTTAATTTCTTTCATCAGTGTCTTATAATTTTCTGCATACAGGTCTTTTGTCTCCTTAGGTAGGTTTATTCCTAGATATTTTATTCTTTTTGTTGCAGTGGTAAATGGGAGTGTTTTCTTCATTTCACTTTCAGATTTTTCATCATTATTGTAAAGGAATGCCAGAGATTTCTGTGCATTAATTTTGTATCCTGCTACTTTACCAAATTCATTGATTAGCTCTAGTAGTTTTCTGGTAGCATCTTTAGGATTCTCTATGTATAGTATCATGTCATCTGCAACCAGTGACAGCTTTACTTCTTCTTTTCCTATTTGCATTCCTTTTATTTCTTTTTCTTCTCTGACTGCTGTGGCTAAAACTTCCAAAACTATGTTGAATAATAGTGGTGAGAGTGGGCAACCTTGTCTTGTTCCTGATCTTAGTGGAAATGTTTTCAGTTTTTCACCATTGAGGACAATGTTGGCTGTGGGTTTGTCATATATGGCCTTTATTATGTTGAGGTAAGTTCCCTCTATGCCGACTTTCTGGAGGGTTTTTATCATAAATGGGTGTTGAATTTTGTCGAAAGCTTTTTCTGCATCTATTGGGATGATCATATGGTTTTTCTCCTTCAGGTTGTTAATATGACGTATCACGTTGATTGTGGTCTTTTTGATGATAGCCACTCTGACAGGTGTGAGATTATATCTCATTATGGTTTTGATTTGCATTTCCCTGATGATTAGCAATGTTGAGCATCTTTTCATTTGCCTGTTGTCTATCTAGAAGCAGCTGATTTTAAATGTCATTAGGTTTTTTAAAAATTATGAAATGTCCACCACACAGAAAATTATAGATTTATATTACCATATATTGAGAATTATATACCATATATCCAACATTTACAATGAACATATATTAACATTTTGCAGTATTTGCTTCAGATAGCTTTTTTCTTTGAGAAATGAAATGTTACAGTTAAAATCTCTCTACATCAATCCCCATCCTTGTCCCTTGTTCCCTCTTTCCCTCACCAGAGATAACCAACTTCCTTAAGTTGGCTTGTTTGATTTTCATCCATAATTTTATATTTTACTACATTTATATGCTTCCAAACAATGTAGTTATTCTTCTGTGCATTGAAAGAGATAGTAAAATACTGTATATATCCTTTGGTAATTTGCTATTCTTACTTAACAACAATTTTGAAATCTATTCATGTTGATGTATATAAATTTAACTCATATATATTAACTTGTATAGAATTCCATCCTATGAATAAACCACAGTTTATTTTTGCTTTCCCTCTTGATGGATAGGGTTTCCTAGGAAGCAGAACCTAAGGCCAAAGCTTACATGGAGACCAAAGTTTCTTAGGGAGTTTGGTCCCAAGGAAGCAGGAGTGAAGAGGGCATTCAGGAAAGGTGGGGAAGCTGATGCGAGGATGCTGGCCACTGCTTCCTGTCCAGGAATGCTGATTGCCGGATCTCGCGGGACCCATCATATTATATGAAATACTGTGTCTCAGGACAGTCCTTGGGAAGGGAGAAGAATTTAACCACCACATATCTTCCGTTTATCAAAGATTTGCCTCATGTACGGTTGTCAGATTTAACAAATAAAAATATAGGATATCAGTTAAATTTGAATTTCAGATAAACAACAAATAATTTTTCAGTATAAGTATATCCCATGAGAGATTTAAGACATATATTGAAAAGTTATTTGTCGTTTATCTGAAATTCAAATATAACTGACATCTTGTATTTTTTCTGGCAACCCTAGCTCTACTGGGTATTAATACCCTTCACTTCCGGAGAGTGCCTATGGGAATGTCTGGTCCTAGCATGATACCTTGCACATCAGAGAATTACAGGTTTGTCATTGGAAGACTCTTTAAAGGACATCTAGAAGGGTAGTTCTCAATACTTTTCCACTTGCATGATTCTGAGGCACATAACACACTCCCACTCATAGTAGTGGCTAACGATAATAATTAATGGTATCTCACTGGGGCATATGTGAGTATCAAATGAAAATCTGGTGATAGAGGTGGTGTGTGTGTGTATGTGTGTGTGTGTGTGTGTGTTTGAGAGAGAACAAGCAAGCTTAGATTAGGGCAGGGTTGAAAGGCACATATAGTTTGAAAATATGTTTAGAAAAACTCTCCAGTCGTTTCTAATCTAACCTCCAATGGTTTTGTAGCCCAGCCTCTTACCAAATCACTGATTATCTTTGGGGATCATGGAAGACTTTCTAAGAAAGTTACTGTTTGAGCTAAAATTAGGAGCTTGATTAGGAGTTAATTACATGAAGAGAAATGAGATTGAGGACAGTATTTCCAGCAATGAGAACAGCTTTTATCAAAGCTCTGTAAGTGGGAAAGCGTAATGTGTGTGGGAAAACTGAAAGGTGGCCAGAGTAGCTGAGGGAAAGGAGGGGAGGAGTGGGGAGACACATGGCTGGAGAGACAGGTGGAGCCCCCATACTGCAGGGGACATGCCATGTTAAAGATTTTGGACCTTATCCTAATGATTGTGAGAAATCATAAGATGATCTGGATGGAGGAGAGGCGTGAATTTATGTCATTTTTTATAAGGATGAGATTTGGCTCCAACGTGGAGAATGGCTTTGAGGGGATATCATTTAGACAGTGAAGGTCTAGTGGGGACATGATATCAGATTGGATTAAGGAACGGCAGTGAAGATTTAGAGAGGCAGATGGATTCAGAAGATCTTTAGGAGGTTAAAATCAACAGGACTTAGTGCTTTGGCAGTGAAGGAGAGGTATTAATAAAGGATGCGTCTTAGGTGCCCAGCTTACATGGTTGGATGGTAAGTAGTGCAAATCATTGAGACAGGAAACCCTGGAGCAGGGTGGGTGTGGAATTATTATGGAGTGCTTTTCAGGCATCTGAATGGAGATGTTAAAGGCCATTGAATGTCTGGGTGTGACGTTTTGACGCATGAATTGGGCTGGAGTTAGAGGTTGGTGATCCAACCGGTGGGCAGGAATGAGGATGCCTTAGCACAGAGTGAAGGGTGAAGAGAGACCAGACAACCAGGGCTTCTCCTGAATAGGAACTAGTTAATCTGATAAACTAATATATATATATATTTTTTGTGCGGTACGTGGGCCTCTCACTGTTGTGGCCTCTCCCGTTGCGGAGCACAGGCTCCGGACGCGCAGGCTCAGCGGCCATGGCTCACGGGCCCAGCCGCTCCGTGGCATGTGGGATCCTCCCGGACCGGGCACGAACCCATGTCCCCTGCATTGGCAGGCGGACTCTCAACCACTGCACCACCAGGGAAGCCCTGATAAACTAATTTTTGATCAAATCTCTTGAAAGAAGAGATTTCTTTCCTTGTCAACCAATGGAGCCCTCTGGAGAAATGCCTTAACCTGAAGGGATAACTTGGATGGAAGAAATTTAAGTCATGTGGCAGGTTTTGGGGAGGGTATATTTGAGCAGGCAGGTCCTCAAGGTGTCTCATAAGCCACACTGGTCTTGAAGCTGCCTTCTGGTTCTATCACCATAAGAGCTGTGCAGGTCCTTCACGTGTAATGTGTACTAGACAGAGGGTGAGCAGAGAGACACTGAAGACATTTAAACTCATGAATTCGTGAGACCAGCTAAGCAGATTATAGTTCTCTCTGCTCTCTTTTTGGAGAAAGAGGCAAGTAAGAAAAAACAGGTAGATACAGAATAATTTTTTGGCGGTAAAGAAACTCTTAGAGGGCCTGCTGGCAACAGTACGTCTCAGCACCATCTCCTACACCTTCTCTATCTTCTTCGACAGCTTTAAACTGCGAGCCCTGAGGACAATCATGATGCCACCATTTACTGAGTGTCTTACATGTATCAGACACATGGAACCTCTACGATGCAGATTTCATCACTCCCATTTCAAAAATAATCAAAAAAAGAGGCTCAGAGAGGGTAGTTATGTGTATAATGTCACTTAGCTAGTAAGGGACAGCTGGGGATTTGAGTATAAGTCTGACTCTCAAACAGTGCCGTCTCCTATTCACTGTTCTGTTCAGTGTACAGCATGAGTAAGGCCTAAAGTTTAGATGAGACTGAATTCTCAAACAAAGATTCCGTTCTGTCCCCTAGCATCCACTTTGTAAAGTAGGGAGAAGTTGTCTCAGATGTTTTGGAAACTTCACTGGACAGAACTTCACTGGGTTGTTAGGGAACTAGCCTTTCTTTAACCAGAAAATTCAATTAACTAGAACACTCCATTCTCCATATGCTCCTATTAATTGCTGTTTTACTGTTGCCACGGGAGAGAAAAGAGGGGATTACTCTGGGGAAAGAGAATGAACAAAGGCGACGTCTGAGCATCCCAAGGGTTTTTGAGGATAAATGATCTGGTTAAGATGGGGACTCTCTCTTTGTACTTGAAATTTTTTATTGACTTTGAATTCAAATCAAATGCCGCACCTGAGTTCTCTTCACATCAGACTGGCAGCACTGAGAATGACCCCTTTGCCTCCTGTGGGTTTCAGACTGTGTATTGGAAGATTTTCTTGGTCCTATTGGGCTGGTCAGCATTCTCGTTATTTTCCCCCTGATACCATTTTGGTTCCTAAGTCAGAGGGTTATTTAGTTTACTTTGTATTTAGACCTGAGAAATCTTTGTGTAATTATGACCTCTTGTTTGAATAGCTTTCTTCTTAAGAGAGTAAAGAAAGAGGTAAAAAGATCCAAACACTTCTGAGCCAGCCCTTCAAGTACACATGGGTTTTGTGCTCACTTGGTTATGTTTAAGTAGGCCTTTCCATGGGGAAAAACAGTGGGAATGAACATTCTTTCAGGGACTTGCCCAGGGGTGTCATTTCAGAGCAGTTAGAAGTCCAGGGGTCTTGGATGTCACCAAATCTGAAGCTGCTCCAAGATGTAAAGGGTCTAGTAGAGGGGAAAAAGGACCCCTGATGGTCTTCCAGGACATATCGTCAGACTTAAGGAGGAAAAGGGTCCAAATAACAATACCACTTTTAGCAATACCAGCCGAGATTCTCTGTGCACTTGCTGCGTGCCAGGCTCAGAGCTAAGGGAGCTGACACTTCCCTATTCCCTTTTCCCTTTTCATTTTCACAGTAACCCTCTTGGATGGGTGTTGTGTGGGACACTGCAAATCCTCTGGGCCCCATGTCTTGTATCAGCCCCTGTCGCAGTGGCTGCTTCTGAGCAGGCTTCGATGAGCTTTGTGTAGGTGCAGAGAGGGAGCCCCTCTTTGGCCTGAGCCTCATACCTCTCTCTTCCCACCTTGAGGCTTCTCTGATACCTGGACTTGGGATGCGAAGCTCAACCTGGAAGTGCAGGAGTTAATGTTCACGTGACCACCCTCGACCCATAGGAAGAAGAGTCAATGGATAAATGCTTCCCCCTTCCGTCTCCAGGCAGACCCTTCTGAGACCTATTTCACAAGCCTCAGAAGGTCTCAGTGGGGTGAGCATCTGTCACCTGTAACCCTGGCAGCTCGGCCGCATGCCCCTGTTCTCTTCTCCCTGGCCCTCATGCCCACTCCCTGGGATCATTTTCCAAATGATCGCTCTGCAGGCAAGCCTTTGTCTCAGGCTCTGCTCTGGGCGGTGGGGCAGTGGTGGGGAACATAGGCTGGACGCATGTCACGGGAGCCTCTAACGCCACGTGGCCCTCTTTGCTGCTGCTACTACAGCACCCATTGGCGACTCCCTGTGCTCTGGCTCCTAACAGAAAGGACTCACAGTGGCTTTCTCACTGCGAGAAACCCACTATTGGCTTTTACCCAAATGTTGCAGCAGCTGGTGCCAGGGGGACTTGCAGGACCGTAGTGATTGACCCTCAGTTCAGAAGTTTGTATTCACTACCCTCTTTGAGCCCCTCCACCGCAGTCCCAGCCCCAGTCCAGATGTCTGACACAGGGGGCTGTGTATGTGGTGGTCTCCAATGGCGACCCCTAAATGGTGACCCTAAAATCATGTTTTGTTGCTCATCATCTTTTATCTTATTTACTGGGAACTGTGGAAATTCTGGAGAGACTCCTGGGTGGGCAGGTTTCAAGAGGTTGAGTCGGCCAGGGTCTGTGGTTTTAGCTGCGTCTTCCTCAGAGAGGGTCTCGACTTTAGTCTGCCCCGCCTAGCTCAGTGTGCTCTTATCCCCATGTCACAGATTGGGAAACTGAGGCCTGGGGAAGTTTAAGGAAGTAACTTGCCCAGAGTCAGGTAGGTCCTAACCAGCATTTGCAGCCAGGTTCCCCTCGCTCTGGGTCCTGTGTCATGATCAGTTTGCCACTCTGCCTTAGGTGGCCTTCCTGGGTGGGGCTGCTTTGTGAGCTCCACTTCCAGGAATACATATGAGCTGAAGGCGTCTCTGTTGAGACGTCTGAGAAGGGAATCTGAACCTGGGGACCAGGGACCCCTCGTGGGAACTCAATAAGCTCCATATATCCCGTTGTTCTGCTATCTTTGTTGTCCCTTGTCTGTTGCAGCACAGAAGTTAAGAGTGAAATCCTTACCATGAAAAGGGCTTGTGTGCTTGTTCTTGGGGACAGGAGAGGAAGGTGCCTCCTTGTGTGTAGCCAGGACCGTGGGAGAAGATGGGGAGTCGAGTGGGTGGGTGGCTGGCCACCGGCAGAGGGAAGACAGGGGTGGATGTGAGCCTGCAGCTCCAAGGAAGGGAGGGCAGTGGTGCAGCTCTGGGCCTAAGCAGGGGGCCCAGGCCACGGTGGTATAAAGCCCAGCGTGGGCAGGGCTGGCTTCATGGGCTGCGACCTGTGCTCAGTTTTACGCTGTGCTGACACAGTCTTGAAATTCTTAACAATTTCTGAGCAAACCTTGCATTTTAATTTTGTATTGGACCCTGAAAATTATGTAGCCTATGCCGAGAGTGGGGTTTCCTAACATCTCTTTTATCCCACAGCCCATCGGAAGCCCCCCACTGATGGGATTGCACAAGGACTAAAAAGGGCTGTTTGCTTCAAAGCACTTCCTGCTTTCCTTTTGCTTCCCAAACCAAAGGAGTTAAGGATTAAAGTGCAAATTCCCCTAGGAAAGAGAGTGGTAGTTTAAATGCCTGTGAAGTTTAAAGACCCAAATGCAGCAGGCGTGCTTGGGAGCAGGTTTCAAGGAGGGTGGAGAGAAAGATTGCTCAACTGTATCTGCAGCTTAAGGTGGCGTTGACGGGGGCTGGGACACAGTAGCATCAGCTCAGGAAAGCCATCCCCAGGGGAGACGTGGAAGCTGCTTCTATTGAAGACTTCTTTGAATGTCATTGCTTTTCTGAGAGCCCCTCTTCTAGGCAACTGAATTAAATTAAAATCCGTTCCCCGAACTTCTTTTACTTTGGCTTTGGTCATCTTTTGTGTAATGGAAATAATAGAGAACTCGAAGGGTGAAAGTGAGGATTAAATGAGCCAACACCGGGAAACTCCAGTCACATGCTGAACACCGCCCATGCCCGGGGCCAGTGTCCATTTCCTTTCTCTCTTATAACACCGAGTATGCTTTGAGTTCCAGAAGGATGGAAGGGCTCATGTATTTATCTGAGTAATTTGAGCCAATGCCTACTACTGAGGGCCAAGTGGGGTTTGAATATGAATGACCAGATCTGGCACTTTACATGGTGGCGATGACATTTCTAATAACTCTTTCATCATCTTAAAGGCTTCTAATTACAACTTTGCTCCAGGTGAGCAAGAGATTTTTTTAGGTTGTAAATGTTCCTGGACAGCCTCCATGAAACTCACGTAGAAGCTACGGCTTGACTCTTAAAGATTCATCTGCTTTGGGACTTCCCTGGTGGCGCAGTGGTTGAGAGCCTGCCTGCCAGTGCAGGGGACACAGGTTCGTGCTCTGGTCCGGGAGGATCCCACGTGCCGCGGAGCGGCTGGGCCCGTGAGCCA
This sequence comes from Mesoplodon mirus, assembly GCF_964341445.2. NCBI lineage: Eukaryota > Metazoa > Chordata > Mammalia > Artiodactyla > Ziphiidae > Mesoplodon > Mesoplodon mirus. The sequence goes on from NC_138989.1 coordinate 67,377,547, forward strand.
TGGCCACTGAGCCTGCGCGTCCGGAGCCTGTGCTCCGAAACGGGAGAGGCCGCAACAGTGAGAGGCCCGCGTACCGCAAAAAAAAAAAAAAAAAAAACGAAAAAAATTCATCTGCTTTAATTTACCTACACGAGTCTACATGAGCTACATGAGTATTGCTCTTGGGGGGGATCATATTCTGGGGATACATCTGTATTATACTTGCTATTTTACTGGGGCTTCTAAGGGGGTGTGTGTCTGTGTGTGCGCACGCATGTGGCACACATGGGTCAACTCTGTTCTTCCTGTTTAATCATAATTTGTTATTTGGGTGAACTCAAAGAAAAAAATGTAATAAACTTCATGTTTTTTTCACCAGCAAATATTCTTTCGAGCAAGTTTTCCTTTATTTTGCTCACTGTTGATAATGTTCTCTGGTAGTAATACTTTGATGAAAGACATGTAGCTTAAGAAAAACAGTGCTTCACCCTAATCAGCCTCACTTAGTGTGTGTGGGGAAGGTGTTTTTGGCTAGTATAGGAGCTTAGTCTCAGCTTACACCAGACTAGAATTTATAGGTTATGTGAATTTGAAATGAAAACAAAATTCAAACAGAGCAAAACAGAAATCATACCAATTTTTCAAGTTATTTTTACTTAAAAAATTATACAAGTAATCCATATTGTTGTTAGAAAATGGTAAAAATTAGCAAAAGAAAAGATAAGATAGAGAATCTCTGGTAATTTCTTCCTTTCACTCTTCATGTTTTTGAGATATATACACACACACACAAATATATATACACATATGTATGCACATATGTATGTATGTATGTATATGTATATATATAAATACATACACATATGTATTACCCCAAATAGGATTATACTATACATTCTGTTTTTAATACCTTCTTTTTAATACTTACCTGTATATTGTTAACACAATTTCTTGTCAATTAGTGTACAAGTTTTATCATAATGCAATCATTATGCTCATCTTCCCCAGCTCCATAGGATAGCTTATACTTTTAAGAGCTATAGTTTATAGCAGCAGTTCAAAGAGAAGCCAATTGGCTCAGCAGATAGCTGTCACCTACCCCTTTTTTTCCAGAGAGTTTTGTCATGGGCCACTGGTAGCCTATGAATAAGCTAACCTGGGACCAGGTGACCATCCCTGTCCAGTTGTAATTCACTTAAGAAGAGATCCTGTGGGCAGGAAAGAGATCCCCTAGAAGGAAATGTGGGTGGAGAAGGATCCTAAAATAGATCTTGCACAGGGATAGTAACTTTTTGTCTATAATATGTAGAACATATTATTTCCTGTTTTTCTTTAAATATTTAATTGTATTTAGCCCCACCTTCTTTCTCCTCTCTTTCTGGGATGCCAATGACACAAATATTAGCTCTTTTATAATAGAACCACAGGTCCCTGGGTCTCTCTCTGTTCATTCTTTTTCAATCTATTTTTTCTCTGTTGTTCATATTGGGTCATTTCTATCATTCTATTTTCAAGCTCGCTCATTCTTTCTTTTGTCATCTCCATTCTGCTGTTAAGCTCATCCACTGGGTTCCCTTTGTCATCTCCATTCTGCTGTTAAGCTCATCCACTGGGTTCCCTTTGTCATCTCCATTCTTCTATTAAGCTCATCCACTGGGTTCTTTTTATTTAGGTTACTATATTCTTCATTTCTAAAATTTCCATTTGGTTTCTTTTTATATCTTCTGTTTCTTTGTTGACCCTTTCTATATTTTCCTGTGTTTGAAGCATATTTGTGATTGCTTGTTGAAACATTTATATGATGGCTTCTTTACTCTCCTTGTGAGATAATTCTAACAGCTGTGTCATTTCTGTGTTGACATTGGTCTATTAGCTTCTTAGGGCTATTGTAACAAATTACCACAAACTGGGTGGCTTCAGACAATGTAAATTTATTCTGTCACAATTTAAGGGTCAGAAATCTGAAATCAAGTTGTTGGCAAGGCTGTGCTCCCTTGAAGCCTCTAGGGATGAGTCTATCCTTGTCTCTTCCAGTATCTGGTGACTCCAGGCATTCCTTGGCATGTTCCTCCATAACTCAAGTCTCTGCCTCTGTCTTCACATGGCCTTCTCCTCCTTTGTGTTCATTTGCTCTTTTCTGTCTCTTATAAGAATACTGTCACTGGATGTAGGACCCACCTGGGTAGTCCAGGGTGGTCTCATCTAAACATGCTTAATTACATCCGCAAAGACTCCTTTTCCAAATAAGGTAACATTCACAAGGTTATCTTGTGTGGAAAATAAGATATAAGGATGTGAATATATCTTTTGGAGGGGGGCACCATTCACCTACTGCAATGTCAGTTTTATTTAAACCACTTTATTGAGGTATGATTGACATGTAAAAAGCTGTATTATTTAATGTATACAACTTGATGAGTTTGGAGATAAGCATACATCTGTGAAACCATCACCACAATCGATGCCATAAACATATCTATCACCTCCAAAAATTTCCTCCCACTGTCTTTATTTATTTATTTAAAAAGAACACAATATATATAAGAACTACCCTCTTAGCAAAATTTTTTCAAGTTTTATTGAAAAATAATTAACATACATTACTGTAGAAGTATAAAGTATACAGCATGATGGTTTGACTTATGTATATTCTGAAATGATTATCACAATAGGTTCAGCTATTCATCCATCTTCTCATATAGATACAATAAGAAAGGAAGAAAGAAGAATTTTTCTCCTTGTGATGAGACCTCTCTTAGCTTTCTTATATATTGTACAGCAGTGTTAGCAGTAGTCGTCATGTTGTATGTTACGTCACTAGTACTTACAACTGGAAGTTTGTATTTTTTGAACACCTTCCTCCATTTCCCCCTCTGACAATTACAAGTTGGATCTCTTTTTCTGTGAGTTCATTTTTTTTCTTCTTTTTTAAATTTAATTTTACTTACTTTTATTTTTGGCTGCGTTGGGTCTTCGTTGCGTGTGGGCTTTCTCTAGTTGCAGCGAGTGGGGGCTACTCTTTGTTGCGGTGCGCGGGCTTCTCATTGCGGTGGCTTCTCTTATTGTGGAGCATGGGCTCTAGGCACGCAGGCATCAGTAGTTGTGGTGCGCAGGCTCAGTAGCTATGGCTCACAGGCTCTAGAGCACAGGCTCAGTAGTTGTGGTGCACGGGCTTAGTTACTCTGTGGCATGTGGGATCTTCCCGGACCAGGGCTCGAACCCATGTGCCCTGCATTGGAAGGCGGATTCTTAATCACTGTGCCACCAGGGAAGCCCCCAACACCGTTTACTGATAAGACCAATCTTCATTTTGTGCTCTTGGCCCCCTAGTCAAAGATCAGTTAAATGTATATGCATGGGTTTATTTCTGGGCTCTCAGTTCTGTTCCATTGGTCTAAGTGTCTGTTTTTATGCTAGTACCATACTGTTTTGATTACTGTAGCTTTGTATATATTTTGAAATCAAGAAGTTTGATGTCTCCAGCTTTGCTCTCCTTGTTCAAGATTGCTTTGGCTATTTGGGGTCATTTGTGCTTCCATATGAATTTTTGGATTGTTTTTTTTTTTCTGTGAAAAATGGTATTGGGATTTTGATAGAGATTGCATTGAATCTGCAGATTGCTTTGAGTAGTATTGGTGTTTTAAGAATATTGATTCTTCCAGATCATGAACATGGAATGTCTTTCCATTTATGTGTGTCTTTTAAAATTTCTTTCATTGGTGTTTTAGTTTCCAATGTACAGGTCTTTTACCTCCTTGTTAAATTTATCTCAAACCATTTTATTCTTTTTAATTCTATTTATTGTAAATGAGACTGTTTTCTTTATTTTTTTGAATTAGTTCATTGTTAGTGTATAGAAATGCAACTAATTTTTGTATGTTGATTTTGTATCCTGCCACTTTTCTGGATTCATTTATTAGTTTTACCAGATGTGTGTGTGTAGTCTCCAGAATTTTCTAGATATAAGATCATGTCATATGCACATGAATAATTATACTTCTTCCATTCCAACTTGGACAGCTTTTATTTCTTTTTCTTTCTTAATTGCTGGCTAGGACTTCTAGTCCTATGTTAAGTAGAAGTGGTGAGAGAGAGCATCCCTGGCTTGTTTCAGATTTTAGAGGAAAAGCTTTCAGTTTTTTCACCATGTTAGCTATAGGCTTTTCACATGTGTTCATATTGTGTTGAGGGAAGTTCCTACTATACCTAATTTTTTTGAAAGGATTTTTTTTAATTGTGAAAGAATGTTGAATTTTAACAAGTTTTTTAATGCATCTATTGAAATGATGATGTAGTATTATCTCATTCTGTTACTGTGGTGTGTCACATGTATTGATTTCAGGATGTTGAACCATTTTTGCATCCCAGTGATAAATTCCACTTTATCATGGTTTATGTTCTTTTTAATGTACTGTTGAATTTGGTTTGCTAATATTTTGTTGAAGATTCTTTCATCTATGTTCATTGGGATATTGGCCTATAGTTTTCTTTTCTTGTGATGTCTTTGTCTGGTTTTTTTTTTTTTAACATCTTTATTGGAGTATAATTGCTTTACAATGGTGTGTTAGTTTCTGCTTTATAACAAAGTGAATCAGTTATACATATACATATGTTCCCATATCTCCTCCCTCTTGTGTCTCCCTCCCTCCCACCCTCCCTATACCACCCCTCTAGGTGGTCCCAAGCACCGAGCTGATCTCCCTGTGCTATGCGGCTGCTTCCCACTAGCTATCTATTTTACGTTTAGTAGTGTATATATGTCCATGCCACTCTCTCACTTTGTCCCTGCTTACCCATCCCCCTCCCCATATCCTCAAGTCCATTCTCTAGTAGGTCTGTGTCTTTATTCCCATCTTACTCCTAGGTTCTTCATGACGTATTTTTTTTCTTTTTCTTAGATTCCATATATATGTGTTAGCATACGGTATTTGTTTTTCTCTTTCTGACTTACTTCACTCTGTATGACAGACTCTAGGTCCATCCAGCTCACTACAAATAGCTCAATTTCGTTTCTTTTTATGGCTGAGTAATATTCCATTGTATATATGTGCCACATCTTCTTTATCGATTCACCTGTTGATGGACACTTAGGTTGCTTCCATGTCCTGGCTATTGTAAACAGAGCTGCAATGAACATTTTGGTACATGACTCGTTTTGAATTAGGGTTTTCTCAGGGTATATGCCCAGTAGTGGGATTGATGGGCCTTATGGTAGTTCTGTTTTTAGTTTTTTAAGGAAACTGCATACTGTTCTCCATAGTGGCTGTATCCATTAACATTCCCACCAACAGTGCAAGAGTGTTCCCTTTTCTCCACACCCTCTCCAGTATTTATTGTTTGTAGATTTTTTGATGATGGCCATTTTGACCGGTGTGAGATGATATCTCATTGTAGTTTTGATTTGCATTTCTCTAATGATTAATGATGTTGAGCATTCTTTCATGTGTTTATTGGAAATCTGTATATCTTCTTTGGAGAAATGTCGATTTAGGTCTTCTGCCCATTTTTGGATTGGGCTGTTTGTTTTTTTGTTATTGAGCTGCATGAGCTGCTTGTAATTTTTGGAGATTAATCCTTTGTCAGTTGCTTCATTTGCAAATATTTTCTCCCATTCTGAGGGTTGTCTTTTGGTCTTGTTTATGGTTTCCAACACTGCAGAAAGTGGGCATAGAGGGAACTTTCCTCAACATAATAAAGGCCATATATGCCAAACCCACAGCCAACATCGTCCTCAGTGGTGAAAAACTGAAACCATTTCCACTAAGATCAGGAACAAGACAAGGTTGCCCACTCCCACCACTATTATTCAACATAGTTTTGGAAGTTTTAGCCACAGCAATCAGAGAAGAAAAAGAAATAAAAGGAATCCAAATCGGAAAAGAAGAACTAAAGCTGTCACTGTTTGTAGATGACATGATACTATACATAGAGAATCCTAAAGATGCTACCAGAAAACTACTAGAGCTAATCATTGAATTTGGTAAAGTAGCAGGATACAAAATTAATGCCCAGAAATCTCTGGCATTCCTATACACTAATGATGAAAAATCTGAAAGTGAAATGAAGAAAACACTCCCATTTACCATTGCAACAAAAGGAATAAACTATCTAGGAATAAACCTACCTAAGGAGACAAAAGACCTGTATGCAGAAAATTATAAGACACTGATGAAAGAAATTAAAGATGACACAAATAGATGGAGAGATATACCATGTTCTTGGATTGGAAGAATCAACATTGTCAAAATGACTCTACTACCCAAAGCAATCTACAGATTCAATGCAATCCCTATCAAACTACCAATGGCATTTTTCACAGAACTAGAACAAAAAATTTCACAATTTGTATGGAAACACAAAAGACCCCAAGTGGCCAAAGCAATCTTGAGAACGAAAAATGGAGCTGGAGGAATCAGGCTCCCTGACTTCAGACTATACTACAAAGCTACAGTAATCAAGCCAGTATGGTACTAGCACAAAAACAGAAATATAGATCAATGGAACAGGATAGAAGGCCCAGAGATAAACCCACGCACATATGGTCACCTTATCTTTGATAAAGGAGGCAAGAATATACAGTAGAGAAAAGACAGCCTCTTCAATAAGTGGTGCTGGGAAAACTGGACAGTTACATGTAAAAGTATGAAATTAGAACACTCCCTAACACCATATGCAAAAATAAACTCAAAATGGATTAAAGACCTAAATGTAAGGCCAGACACTATGAAACTCTTAGAGGAAAACATAGGCAGAACACTCTATGACATAAGTCACAGCCAGCCCCTTTTTCACCCACCTCCTAGAGAAATGGAAATAAAAACAATATTAAACAAGTGGAACCTAATGAATCTTTGTCTGGCTTTGGTATCAGGGTGATGTTGGCCCTATAAAATGAGTTTGGAAGTGTTTCCTCTTCTATTTTTTCTTTTTTTTTTGGAAAAGTTTAAGAAAATATTATTGGTATTAGTTATATAAATGTTTGATAGAATTCGCCTGTGAAGGCATCTGGTCCTGGAATTTTCTTTACTGGAAGATTTTTGATTACTGATTCAATCTCCTAATTTGTCATTGGTCTGTTCAAGCTTTCTGTTTCTTCTTGATTCATTCTTAGTAAGTTGTATGTTTCTAGGAATTTATCCATTTCTTCTAGATTGTCCATTTTGTTGATGTATAATTGTTCACAATAGACTCTTATGGTCTTTTTTACTTCTGTGACATATATTATGCCACCAAGAGTTGTAATATCTTTTCTTCCATTTCTCATTTTATTTGTTTGAGTCTTCTCTTTTTTTTTTTCTTCATTAGTCTGGGTAAGGGTTTGTCAGTTTTGTTTATCTTTTCATAAACCAAATTTTAGTTTCATTGATTTTTTTCTATTGTCTTTCTATTTTCTATTTAATTTATTTCTGCTCTAATCCTTATTATTTCTTTCCTTCTGCTAACTTTGGGTTTAGTTTGTTCTTTTTCTAGTCCCTTGAGGTGTAAAGTTAGGTCGTTTAAGACCTTTCTTCTTTTTTAATGTAGGTCTTTATTGCTATAAACTTCCCACTTGATACTGCTTTTGCTAGGTCCCATAGGTTTTGATATGTTGTGTTTTCATTTTTTGTTTATCTAAAGGTATATTTTAAATTCTCTTTTGATATTTTCTTTGACCCAATATTTGCTTGAGTGTACTATTTAATTTCCATATGTTTATGAATTTTCCCATTTTCCTTACATTATTGATTTCTAGTTTTAATCTATTGTGGTTGGAAGAGATACTTAACATGACTTCAACCTTTTAAAATTTGTTAAGTCTTGTTTTGTAATTTAGCATGTGCTCTATCCTGGAAAATGTTCCTCGTGTGCTTGAGAGGAATGTGTATTCCAGCAGGGGTGTGCCAGTTCTTGAGCTCTGTGACCTGGTTTCTTTGTTCTTAGCTGCCCTCACAAAATGTGGCCGTGCTGATTCCCAGTAAAATGGGTGAGGTGAGACAGGACTGGGCCTCTTGGGTAGAACCCTGAAAGGCTGGGGAAGCCAGGTACTCACTGTGCTCTTTCCCCCATAGGAGAAACTGTGGGCCCAGGGGGTCTGTCTTGGTCCTGAGTAGTGCTGGCTTAGGGAAGGGATAATGCAGGTAAAGTGCAACTGTTCTTTTTGTTCTTTTCATTGCACCTGTTCTTGGATTTTGTGCTCTGCTGGGCTGACAAACCTCTCACTTGGACTCGAGCTCTCATGAAGGTATTTTCATCTATGGATGGTTGTTAGATTAGTATTTCTGTGGAAGGGGTGAGGTCTGGGAATTTCTTTTCCTCCATCTTGCTCTGATTTTCTTTTCTCATTCAAGTTGAGATCTTCTCAGTTCTTGGAATGATGAGTGATTTTCAGTTGAAATTTGGATGTTTAGGATCTTGTGTTATGAGACTCTGGACCTTATTTAAATCTTCTGTTGTAGCAGGGTGTTTTGAACTCTGCTCTGGCAGGGAAAGAGGAGCACTGCCTTATTACTGCCAGGTGTGGTTAGAAGTCCAGGTTCCCCACTGGCCTTCTTTGACACCTAGAGTGAGAGACTCCTTGTTACTTCTGGCTGGGACAGGAATTCAGGGTCCCCACTCAGTCTTCTGATTCCATCGTAGCTGGGAGGGGCAGAGGTGTCTTGTTACTGCTCTTTTCATGTCCTCCAAAGACATTGTGGTGGGATAACTCATTACAACTCATTACGACTTTCCATTAGGTCATTTCTGACCCTACACAACAGGGAGGGAAAGGGGACCTTGTTTCCATCATGTTGGGGTGGAAGTCTAGGCTCTCCACTTGGCCTTTGCTGGCAGGGGTAGGGGCTGCAGCTTCTTCTGTGGTGTTTCACAGGAGTAGATGGGTTATTGTCTAAAAGTTTCTGTTTTGCTAGGCTGCCCCTTTCCTCGTTCTTTGGCTGGAGCAAGCAAGCTCTTGTTCTGACTTTTTTGTCTGCACCCATTGGCCTTTCTGGGTCACAAGCTTCTCTGTCAACACCCAGTGTGGAATTCATGAGTCAAAAAGAAAACCTGGGGAACTCACCTTAGGTCTTGAGGTTCCTAGCCAGTGTGACTTCTTCTCTCCATCTTTCAGAGTCTTCCTACATTTGTTTTATATATAATGCCAGAGTTTTTAGCTGTACTTAAGGGGAGGAATAGTGAATGTATGTCTACTCCATCTTTTCAGAGGCAGAGGTGTCTTTACTGGTGTTACTATGTATTTGTATATCTTATTATGTATATGTATATCATATTAATATTTAAAAAGTGTTTACTTTTTTGGAGTTAGGTTTCTTGGTTTTGTTTTTCTTTTTCTGTTTTTTTTTTGCTTTTGATGTCATTGTACCTCCTAAAAATTATATAAATATTAATCTATTTTTTAGTGCTTTTATTGTTTTATCTTTTACATGTAAATCTTTAAGCAAGTGTTTGTCAAAGGATAGCTTATAGACCTCAGTCTCTGGGCCTCCTAAGAACTACTGAATCAGAATCTCTGGGAATTTCCCTTTATGCCAAATTCTCCAGGTAATTAAATATATGCCAGCATTTGAGATCTATAGCTTTATCCATTCAAAAAGATTTTTTGATGTAAGTTGTAAGGCAGAAATCTCACCTATATTTTTTCCCTAAGTGCTTAGCAATTGTCTTAAAATTGCTTATTAAATTGTCCTCTTTCCTTCACTGATTTAAAAGGCCACCACGATAAAGTATTAAGTTTATCTATAAATACAAATATAAATATAAATATTTGGGTCTGTTTCCAGATGTTCCATTCTGCTTTATTGATCTGTCTGACCATTCTGGCGCCAGTAACTTACTTTTTTTAATTGCTGTAACTCTAGTCGTGTAGACTTCTGAAAGTTGCCGGCACCAGTCTCTAAAAGCCTTGTAAGAAACCATTTGCCAGGAGAGAATTAGATGACTCATCTGTGAAAATACTTTATAAATTGCAAAGATCTCTGACCACTCAACCCACCCCTGACACCAGTACTTCCTAAAACACTGATCTCATCCTGTCCCTTCTTGACTTGAAAGCCTTACTGATAAGATGAAGCTCATTATCCTGACATCCAGGGTCCTTCCTCTGTAACCTAGTCTCCATCTACCTTTTCAAAAGCACCTTCCACTTGCCTACAACTAAATCCTTTTCTCTAACCAGGTTTATTTACTGTTTTCCAGACTTGCCGGACACATTTCTTCCATTTTTCTTATTGTTCTCCCCATTTTGAAATGTGTCCTTCAAGACCAAAATCCTTCCAGAAAGCTTCTTATCTGAGTTTTCCAGCTTACCTGACCTCTCTCTGCACTCAGAGCACTCACTTTACACTTAACATATATTGACCTATGACAACTCTAGTCTGGTGAAATGACTGTTATTTACATTTTCTAGAGTGTATATATCATCTCACCTGATGACACTGTCATATCCTTACCTACAGAGGCTTTGCCTTCTTCTGAGTATGTTCCTATGTTTCCCTAGCAAAGTGTGGTGCACACAGTAGACATTCACTCAATCAATATTTTCCACTGGGTAATACTAGGTCTCAATGAAAGTGCATGATTGATTTGTGTAGTTCAAACCCAGGCAGAGGATTGATCTCCTTGTTTCGCCTATTTTCAGGTGAGTGTTCAATTCAGAACAAACCTTGTGTTCTCAGACATCACTGCTTTATATTAATGAGCAAGACAATGATCTAATGGGACATGATGATCCTGTGCAGAGATATAGAAACCCAAGAATATCTTCTTTAGATTCTTGCAAAAATATATATACAGCTCAGGATGATCTCTACTGGACAGAAAAGAAGATTTTTAGAGATGTTGTCTTTGTCTGCCCTGCTTATAACACTATACAAGGAAATGACCCATGTAAAGCCCTTGATGCCTCAGTAGCCATTAAAAAAAATTTGTTTAAATCACTTGATCCAGTTCCTCCGTGGCCACAGCTGATTGGACTGATCAAAATGTGCACAGTGATGGGCTGGGCCAATCTGGTTCTTGCTCTGATGAATTGGAACCAAGAAGCGCAGAGGATCATTGCCAATTGGATGTTGGTGCTGCAGCTTAAAGATCCTGAAAGCAGAGTGAGGGCTGGAGGGGCTGTGATGGCAAAGAGGAGCTGAAATATGGAGAATGGGGAGCAAAAAGAGAAGGGGCCAGAAGAAGATTAAAAATGATGCTTCTAGCAGAGGATGGTGAGAATATCTGTCCCTGGAACCACATTGATTCTGGAAGTAGTCTCTATCTGAGCTCTCTTGAGCTAATCCCTTTCCACCCTAACACTGGGTCTTCTCTATTCCTATCCTGGAATCCTCATGAGATCATTTGAGCCCAATAGTAAACCCCATGTTTCATACTTTTCTGGATTAAGTTTGAGGGAGACAAAAGGTTCTGCTTCTTTCAACCTGGATATCCAATGCCTAGATAGAATAGGTGACAATGAAGTGAGTGCTTCCCAGCTGTTTTTCTGGAGGATATACAGTATATTTAAACCATAGCAGGAGTCGTGTAAGTTGAATAGCTGAATGCTCCCAACAAGATTTTAAGTTTTTAAAACTTTTCATCGTGAAAAATTTCAAACAGACAGCAAAGTAGAAAGAATAATAGAATAAACATTATCAATCTACCAAGCAGATTCGACAATTATTAACATTTTTTTTTCAAATTTGCTTCATCTCTCTTTTTTGGTTGCTGAAACATTTTAAAGTAAATTATGGATAATATAACACATCAACCTAAAAACTTCAGCATCCATCTCCAAAGGGGTATGATTTCCTGCATACCCACAATGTCATTATCACATATAACCAAATTGACACTGTTTCCTTAATATCACTAATAATCTGCCTATATTGAAATATTCCAGTCATCCTTATGATGTCTTTTATAGATGCTTTTGAGCCAGGATACAAACAATGATGACACTGCATTGGATTGTTATGCGCTTTAGGTCTCTCAATCCAGCCTCTATTTTTTTTTTTTTTAGTGAAATCAGGCAAGATATTTTGTAGAATGTCCTACATTCTAGATTTGTCTGATGGTTTCCTCTTAGTATTGTTTCTCTAGTTTCTCTCTTTCCTTTAATTCCTATATGAAGCAAGTTAACTTTAAAGGCTAGGTTGGATTCAAGTTAGACATTTTTGTTGACAATACCTCACAGGTGATGATGCCATGTACTTCACATTGCATCACATCAGGAAGCACAAAATATCTGGCCGACTGTCCCAATATTAGTGATGCTACATTGGTTACTCTGTTAAAGATGGTGACAGCCAGATCTCTCCATTGTAAGGGAAGATACTCCTATTTTTGGTTAGCAAATAAGCTATGGATGGTACTAATCAGTTTCCATTAACCTTTCCCCTAATAATCTTGGTATTCATTGTCAAGTCTTTCGTGAATGGATAAACTTTCTTAACACCTGATACTTTCTGACAATAGATAGATTACAAGGGGAACTGAGAAGAGGAGACATAAAGTCATTATGCATGTTACTGTTAAGATGGATGGACTTATTGTTACCTACTGCAGTCTAAGTATAGTGACTTCAGACAATAACACTTGCTTTATTAACTCATATGGTCTCTGTGGGTCAGGGTTTTGGGAAGTGCATGGCTGGGGGCTTCTAACTTGGGTTATCTCAGGTGGTTGTCCTCAGGCAGGAATGGAGATGGATAAACATGAACTTACAATATCTGGGAGCTGGCCAGACATCTCTCCCTCTTCATGTGGTCTCTCTGCATGGGCTAGTTGGGTGTCCTCACAGCATGGCAACCTCAGGGTGGTAGTACTACTTTACATGGTGGCTCAGAACTCAAACGTGGTTCCAGCAAATGAAGTGGAAGTGGCATCATCGTTTGTAACTTAGCCTTGGAGGTCACATAGCTTCATGAACATATTAGTAGACCAGCCATTAAAGTTGGCCACGGATTCAAGGGGAAAGGACATGGATCCACTTCTCCATAGCAAGAGTGTTAAAAAATTTGCAGACATGTTTTAAAACCACCACATCCTTTTTATGAAGTACATATATTTTACTAATTTACTAATTTTTGTCTTTTAAAGAAAGACATTTTCATTGACTAATTTTTGTCTTTTTTTAAAAAAAGGATCTGAGTAATTGATCAATGATAAAAAAAAAAGGAACAGTGAAAAATAATTGAAACCAAAAACAATAAAAGGATGAAAGATATAGATGTGCCAGGTACCTGGTACCTGGACTGATTCTAGCTCCTTCCATTAAGTACCACATTCATTTCCTGGCAGTGAAGATAAAACATGAAGGACTTTGGTGTTTATAGCTCTAGCTGTTCAGTAAATGGAAGTTTGCAAATTTATCTGAAGAATCACTTTTCCCCCTTGACGCTGAATTTTAGAAAGACTTGATTGAATGCGTCTTTCATCAGAGCCATTGAGAAACAGAATAGTCAATGCCTGGCTTTTGTTGCTCAAAAGAGAGAGAGATGCTCTTTAAGCGGACACTTGTGATATCATTTCTTTATGAAAACAGAGAGAGAAACACTAATACTAGCTTTTAACTTGTTTCCACAGGGGACACAGATATAATGTGGGTATGTTGCCTTCTGAAGATCTAAAATGGTCTGCCTCAGGGAATGCACAGCAATGAATTTTTAACTCTGCCTGCTGCACATTAGAATCATGGGGGTGGGGACACCTTTTAAAAACCCTGATGCCCTGGCCATTCCTCAGAACAACTGAATAAAATCTCTGGGGTTGGGCCCCAGCCACCAGTATTTTTTTTAAGGTTTCCCATGTGATTCCAATGTGCAGTCCACATGGAAAACCATTGCTTTTGAGCTGAGCTTGCAAAGCTTTTTCTGAAAATGGCTACATAATAAATAGTTCTGGTTCTTTGGGCTATACTGTCTCTGTTGCAACTATTCTACTTTGCCTTTGTAGCAGTAAAGCAGCCACAGACAATATGTAACAAAAGGATGTGGCTGTGTTCCAGTGAAACGTTACTTACAAAAACAGAAGGTGGCTGGATTGGGCATGGGCCCTGATTTGCAACTTCTGGTTTAGAGGATTGGTTGGTTTACAGTTCTCAACAGCAGTGTCTTTGTACCTGGCGCCCTAGATGTGCAGACGTGAAAGGTGGGGATACTGTTTTTGTTTTTGTTTTTGTTTTTTTGCGGTATGCGGGTCTCTCACTGTTGTGGCCTCTCCTGTTGCGGAGCACAGGCTCCGGACACGCAGGCTCAGTGGCCATGGCTCACAGGCCCAGCCGCCCCGTGCCATGTGGGATCTTCCCAGACCCGGGCACGAACCCATGTCCCCTGCATCGGCAGGTGGACTGTCAACCACTGCGCCACCAGAGAAGCCCAGGTGGGGATACTTTTAAGACTCTTGTGGCTGAGACGGGGCAATTTAAGTGGTAGTTTGAGCTATTCTTTAGTATCTCATCTTCAAAAGGAAAGGGGTTCATTCACAAGCTTATGTACTTGTTTGGGCATCCCCGCCTTTCAGCTCTCCTCCCACGCAACTCTTTTTTTTTTTTTTTGCGGTATGCGGGCCTCTCACTGTTGTGGCCTCTCCCGTTGCGGAGCACAGGCTCCGGATGCGCAGGCCCAGCGGCCATGGCTCACGGGCCCAGCCGCTCCGCGGCATATGGGATCCTCCCAGACCGGGGCACAAACCCGTATCCCCTGCATCGGCAGGCGGACTCTCAACCACTGCGCCACCAGGGAGGCCCCCACGCAACTCTTTTGACCTCAGGACACAAATCTCTGCAGCTAGGGTGATCCTAGTAATTGTTCCCTCCCTCCTCCTTCCAGGAGGTCTGAGGTTGCTGACATTGTTAGAACTGGGACCAGGAGGGCAGGACCAGAACTCGGGCCCTGCCTTCTGGTCTAGAGACTCACCTCATTAGTCCCCACTGCCTCCCCATTTACATCTAACTCCCACTTTCCAACTTCCTTGAACACCAATGTGCCCACGGAGCTTCTGCCCCTCTTCCTGTTTAGAACACTTACTGCCATGAATCCTGGACCTTAGCATGGCCTTGATTTGTTTCCTAAACATTGTCAATTATTTGAGGACAGGGTAAGGCATTATTCTGTGTTCTCCACCCCTGCTATCCAAATACCATAACACTCCCTTCACACCCAAGTCCAAAATCTTCCTCTTCGTCCTTAAGCCCCTTGACTTCTATGCTTAACGCTCAGCATTCTTCCCTGCCCCACACCTTATCTCAAACCCCTTCCACAGGGGCTCAGAAGGCCCTATACTCTCTTGGCCTTATTTGTAGGCCTCTCTCTGGTCTTTTAGCATATATTAAAAGACAGTCTGATCTCAGGTGACCTCGGCCTGCAGAGGCTTGAAGCAAGGTTTCGATTCCCGGCCAGTGATTGAGGTCAGGTGGTGGCAGTGAGAGCGCCGAATCCAAGCCACTAGACCAGTGGTCAGTGACAAGGCCCTGGCTCTATGGCTTTGCAGAAAAAGAATTCCCACGAAGACGGAAAGTAGTGAAACAAGTAAAGTATTTATTAGGAGAAAAGAGTACAGTATGTGTGGATAGAGACATGGGCAGGCTCAGAGAGAAAGTTGTGCCCTCGTGGCAGTTTGAATTACTTTTATGGCACATTTCTTCTGTGTTTCCTTTGAGCAATCAATTTGATTTGCCTGGTTCAGTGTCCATATTTGGTGTGTCTCAGGATCTTCCCATGTGTGCAGGTGCATCTCTTAGCCAAGATGGATTCTACCGAAGAGGCCAATGGGTAGTGAGCATCAGTTGACATCACTCCCCTTTTGACCTCCAAGGAGCCTTTCTGCACATGTGTAGTGGGGAGGTCTTCTGACCTTGAGAATGAGAAATATGTGGTCTCTTATCTTCTATGTGGGCAGGGCCCAGCTTCCTCCCTCAATTGTCCTGTTACTCCCATCTCTGAGTATCAGTCTGCAAGGAACAGGACTCAAATCCTTTTGTCCCGGGGGCCCATCTGTCTCCTGCCTCAAGTCCACACTGTTATTGTCAGTGCTGGCTTAATCCTGGACTGCTTTCCATCTGTGTAATCTTTTGTGTAAGTTCATCTGCTCTCATGATTTTGGATTCCAAAAGCGTAGTATTTACACAATTCCCTTATCTCTGCCTGCTATAACTGCAGTTGCCCACTATCTAAAATAGTCAATTTAAAATTCTTGTCATATGTCAAAGAACTTAGGGAAGAGTGACTTGTTCACATTTTGACTGCATTTACTAAAGAACTATATGCTGGAATTTATCATCCTTTTTTGCCCTTACACCGTTTTCCTTTTGATTATTTCATGTGGATAAATTTCCAGTTGCATGAAGTATAAGAATTATTTAATGGAAAGGTATGGAAATTTGGGGGATCTTGATTTCTTTTGGTCTTAATTACTGACTGTATTCAGTGTCTAGATAATTTGATTCTGAGATAATTCTTCTGAAGTAAATACTGTATACATTGCTATATAAAAAAGGCTAATTATGAAAAATAGAATAGCATTTCTCATCAGCTAAACCAGCTTTAAGTGTTAAAACAATTATTTTCTGTCTTGGTAGGATTTTGGTAAAACTGATTGCAATATAAAAGGAAATACCTCTTTAGAAAGCAGTCTGGCAACCTCAAAAGGATGTTCTTACGATAAAAATGCAAGGTGTATCATATTACATTTGAGTGTATTTACAGTGCTCAGAAAAAGAAAGTTAAGCTGTTTGGATGCAAAGATGGAAGGTGGGGTATGGCATGTTGTAGTCTTGGGCTAGTTCAAATGTGATATTTAGATTTTCTATGGGCTTGGGGGTGGGGCTTTGTGGACTCTAGGAGAAGGGTCAGGGCCTTTTAATTTAACTCTGATTTTTTAATTAGACAAGATGTTCTTGGTTGGACCAATGGCTCTCTTAACCAATGTTCCAATTATTATATCTTCCTGTCAGAGCTTTCCAGTGGAAAATAATAAGAAGGAAAGGACAAAGCTATGTGACCTAGTAGGGGTGAGGGCTCTTCCATTCTCTCTGTGTTCAGTGTAGCTGGACACTAGTCTTGCTAGTAATGTTTTCTTCTGAGAGAAGCAGGAAAACAAAAGGCAGACCATGGTGGAAACATGGCTGGCCTGGTGAGTCATCTTCAGGCCTGCCCACTGCTCAGCTGTACTAAGGGTTTTATACTTTTACATAAAATCCCCTGAATCAAGACAAAAGTGTACCTGGAATCTTATCACAATTTTTCCAAGTTTTAATCCTTCCCAGCATTAGGCAAACCAAAAACAGTATGGAGATTTGAGTGTTTCAACAATTAGCTGCCTGTATTTTATATGGAAACAAAGAAGAATTCACAGGCTTGGCTCAGCCATTCTGTGAGTTGATTTGAGTTTTGTGAGTTGACTGAATTTTGTATACATTAGAAGAAGCAGAGTTCACCTGTGGCAGAGTTGGGAAAATAGAGACTTGGTCCAGTACCATATGGTTTCCTGAGCTCTCTGATGACATTATGCTAACCTCCTCAGTGAAGTTAAGCAGATACATTGGAGGGGGAATTCGATAACTTGGTTGCAATTGAAATCCTTTCTGGTTAGGAGAAAAAAAGATAGTGATGGGACGCTGAATAGTTGGGAGCAGAGTCCTGCCTCTGTTTTTTTTTCCTGAAAGAGAAGATAAAATCATGAGTATATGAGGCTGACATGAAGATTTGAGTTGCCAGCAAAGCTTTGTTTCAGCTATCAATTGCTGTGAAATACAAAATCCCCAAACATATAATAATGATGTATGATTTACACATTCTGTGGATCAAGGATTGGGGCAGGGCTCAGCTGGGTGGTTCTTCTGCTCTACATTGGTGTTGGCTGAGTCACTCATGCAGCTGCATTCAGGTGGGAGCTTGGCTGGGGGTGACCATCCGTGATGTTTTCTCATCCTCTAGGGCTTTTCTCATGTGGCTTCTAACATGTCAGCAGTCTAGTCTGGACTTCCTTATGACACTACAGCTGGCTCTAATAGGGTACAAGTGGCTGATTTAAGCCTATAGCTGGAAGTAGCACAGCACTGGCACTCATTCTATTGGCCAAAACAAATCTCAAAACCAACCCAGATTCAAAGAGATGGGATGTAGCCTCCACCTCTTGATGGGTGGAGAGGCAACTTGTCTCTTGGAGAATCCCAAGCATTGATATGATTGTAATTTTCTTCAAAGAAACCAACTGAAATAATCACTAAATAATTAAAATTTATGTTATTTTAACAAGGGAAATGATAGCTATAAAATAATTTTATGAATAGCAAAATACTATAAGAAATTGAGTTTTAGTTTGATGGGAAAGCATAACTGAAGGTTCTAGGAAGTGTGAGTCTTAGGGGTCCTTATTTAACTTATGAGGAAACCAAGTCTATGTAAATACTTTACTTGTTTAAGTTCATTGATTTAAAAATTTAAGTCATTAAGTCTTTGTTTACTACCTCGATAGAGCAAGGACTAGAAATCCCTCATGGCTGCCAGTTCAGTGCTTTCCTTTCTCTGCACCTCCTGGTCATATGGATAAATACTCTGAGGCTCAACAGTTGTGCCTGAAGAAATGTTTAACCAGTTGGTTTTCTTTGCCATAATTCAGAGTTTCTTGCTTTTGTCACTATTGATATTTTGGGTCGGATAATTTTTTGTCCTGGTGGGCTGTCCCATGCATTGTAGGATGTTTAACAGCTGCCTGGCTTCTACCCACTAGATGCCTGTTGCACTCTCAATCCCCACCCAGTTGTGGCAACCAAAATATCTCCAGACATTGCCAGATGTTCAGATTTAGACCTAATGCCATAATCCAAGCTACTGACATTTACCAGGTTGCAACTTCTTGAACTGTCTACATTGTGCTTAAGAATGAACTATTTTCAAACCAAGAACTAGGGCATTGGTCTGATAAAGGACTCCCCCCACCCCCAAATCTGTATATTCATATTTATAAAATATATATATATATATTTTAAAGTTGGGGTGTTTTACTTAGGGACAAAGGACTGTGAAGCTTTTTTTAAAATTTATTTGGTAGTTGGTTTGTGTGTTTTTATTTTTTTTGCAGTTTATTAATTAATTTATTTAGTTTTGCTGTGTTGGGTCTTCATTTCTGTGTGAGGGCTTTCTCTAGTTGTGGCAAGCGGGGGCCACTTTCATCGCGGTGCGCAGAACTCTCATTATCACGGCCTCTCTTGTTGCGGAGCACAGGCTCCAGGCGCACAGGCTCAGTAGTTGTTGCTCACGGGCCTAGTTGCCCTGCAGCATGTGGGATCTTCCCAGACCAGGGCTCGAACCCGTGTCCCCTGCATTAGCAGGCAAATTCTCAACCACTGCACCACCAGGGAAGCCCTATAAAACATTTTTAAGTTATAAATTAAATGCATAAAATTAAAATTGCATTTGGTTACATACAATATACAGATCACTTTTAACAAAAAGAGTGATCTTTTTTGAGATTGATAATTGTTATTCAGGAAAGTAATTGGTTTGTACATATTGTCTCTTATTTTAATTATTTGCTGCTGTTGAGTTTTTGTTTTTATTTATTTATTTATTGGAGTATAGTTGCTTTACAATGTTGTGTTAGTTTCTGCTGTACAACTAAGTGAATCAGCTTCATGTATACATATATCCTCTTCCTCTTGGACATCCCTCCCACTTCCCCACCTCCATCCCACCCATCTAGGTCATCACAGAGCACCAAGTTGAGCTCCATGTGCTATACAGCAGGTTCCCACTAGCTATCTATTTTACACATGGTAGTGTATATATGTCAATCCTAATCTCCCAATTCGTCCCACCCTCCCCTTCTCCCCCTGTGTCCACATGTCCGTTCTCTATGTCTGCATCTCTATTCCTGCCCTGCAAATAGGCTCATCTGTACCATTTTTCTAGATTCCACATATATGCGTTAATATAAGATATTTATTTTTCTCCTTCTGACTTACTTCACTCTGTATGACAGACTCTAGGTACAACCACATCTCTACAAATGACCCAATTTTGTACCTTTTTATGGCTGAGTAATATTCCATTGTATATATGTACCACATCTTTATCCATTCATCTGTCGGTGGACATTTAGGTTGTTTCCATGTCCTGGTTATTATAAATAGTGCTGCAATGAACAAAAATCCAGTTGTTTTGGAAAATCTAGGGTATATAGTTCGTAGGACTTCTTGAACACCTATAATATGCCAAACTCATAATTGTGGACAAGTGTTAGTTGTTACCTTTTCACCTGACTTCACCTTGGATGGACCCAACTGGAGAGGTGATATTAAGTAACTATGTTCATAAAACACAAAGAGAAGCAGGGATGTGGCAAAATGTCTAGTTGATTTAAAACAAGTAGACCAGAAAATATTCATTTAAAAAACACTTCCTGATTCAAGTATTATTCAGACTCACTTTCTACACTAATCAAATTGTTCGAAGTATTCATTTCACTTGGTAGTGTGTCAAAACAGCAGAGTGTCTGACAAAGTATTCTCTTCTAGTTGTTTATGACTCTAAGCATATGTATTACAAAACTGGATTTGATCTGACAGTTTCTGTCTCTCTTTCCCATGTGAATGATAATGTTGATGGAACCAGAGAAGCAACACCAACAATGAAGTTAAATAATTTCAAGGTTTCTTGCTTAGGAAATCTAAGGCATTACCAGAAAGTGCCTGGGGAAGGCAAGGCAGAGCACACCTGCTTGCTTCATACAAGTCTTGATTGCTCAAAAGTGGTTAAAAGCCAGTCAAATCACATTTATTTCTCTTTATATATCATAAATGGACCTGCAGAAAATCTGCAAGTTAATCCTTATGGCTTCCCCGTACTTTATAAATGTGTGCTTAAATTTGTTCCTTCGTTTGCATTTTTGAGATTTCCCATGTATACAGATACCAACAACATCCCAATGTGCTGTTCTGCTCATTTGGAAAAGCTGCCTGATGGTTTCCCCTCTGGCATTTTGTATAACTACTGCTAAAGATGCTAAATGACTCTCAAGTCTGTGCAAATTAATATTTCTGCCCAGTTCCTAATAAAATACAGCTAAAATCTCAACTAAAAGATGTTATCTATCATCTGATGTGCATTTGACTGTGATAATGACATGCTGCCTGCCTCTTGCCTAAATACTGAAGTTGAGATCTATGTGTATTAATTTTGGCTGTCTGGTTTCACCCAATGTTGGTATCACACATAAATTAAAATTTGTTTTGCCCAATGACGTGAAATAGACTTGATATGGTTAAAGTGAATTTGGTGACATAATACACTTAAGTGTTTATCATCTTAATAACTTGCTTTCCCGGCAGTTTCCTTTCTTCTCTTCCTTCCCACCCCCATCATAAAATTAAGTGCTGAGCCTCTGTCTTTTTTTTTTTTTTTTTCTTTTTGCGGTATGCGGGCCTCTCACTGTCGTGGCCTCTCCCGTTGCGGAGCACAGGCTCCGGACGCGCAGGCCCAGCGGCCACGGCTCACGGGCCCAGCCGCTCCGCGGCATATGGGATCCTCCCAGACCGGGGCACGAACCCACATCCCCTGCATCGGCAGGCGGACTCTCAACCACTGCGCCACCAGGGAGGCCCGCTGAGCCTCTGTCTTGATCTTCCTGTCTCACATCTGGATTTGAATTACCTTTAATTATATCCGCAAGGAGCTCAATTTTCTCCACAGAAGAGTTCTCCTGCAGAGTTCCATAGTTACATAAGAATCTTGGCCCATTAATTTCTCTGTTGATTTTAATTTCTCCTGAGTATCAGATCTTCAGCAGAAGTATAAAAATGCACTGAGAGGGTAAGACAGAAAAGACAAAGCAACAACATCTCGGATCAGAAATAATTTATATAAAGAGACAAATCATCGTAAGCAGTGAGGACATTTGGTGCTTCAAACCAGAATGTTATTAGCCCAGCTCCACAAAATAGTCTATGCCCAGGCTCCTAGAGAAATTTAATAAGATCTGCTGCATCTTCTGATTCATTTCCTGTTAGACTCTTCTAGAATGTCGATGAGGTTGGTGAAGGATCTCCCTACCTTTGTTTCCCTGAGGACTTTCATCAGTTCAGGCTTGCAAAGTAAGATGTTTTGGAGAAATGAATTGCTGGATCCATCTTGAATGGCTGCGTATAAAGATGGAAAATCTTCCCTTGTGAAGATTGCCGAGGTCTCTGCCTACTTCCAGCTTCAGTCTCGTGCAACTTCCTAACGTTTTAGCTCCAAATAGCCAATAAAAGCCTGGCATTGTTAAGATCAACAAATCCAGTTGAATGTCTTATCCCAGGGTGTTGGACAGAATAGGTGTAAAATAAATATTAACTAATCAATCTGGCATTTAAACTTAAATTGCTTTCTGAAAGCTCTTTATGTGTGCTGACTTTACTGCTATTTTCTTCTTTTCATAGTTTGATTTCAGATCAGGGAGTATTTGAGGCAGAGACTTACAGACATGTGCATCCCAGTGACCATTTGTGTCCTGATGGTCCCTGGCACCAATAGGGCCATTTCCTCAGTTCCACATGATCTGGGGTATATTGTGTCACCAGGACACCAGATACCATGGGACCTGGGAAAATTGAGTGGGAAGATCCTGTGGGCTATTATTCAATCTGTTGAAGAATTCTCCCTGCTCTTCTAGAATATGCATTTTCAACAGAGGTGATACTATCCTTGAAGTGGTAAAAATTGGTTCTCAGGGGATAAAAAAATCCTTAGATACTACAATAGTTTGTGGCCCTCCAAAGTTCAATCCAAAAGGACAGAATCCTAGCCCTTAGTACTCAATATCTCTCAATAGGGAGAAATTTAATTTAAAGTTAAAATGTATTCATTAATTTAAATTAATTTTAAATTAAATTTATTTTTTCTCCTTAGGGGGGAAAATAACGAAAAAAAAAAAAACAGCTATGGAATACTGCTCTCAGTACATACACCTTCTCTGTGGCTTTGGAAATGGCCCGTGATAAGCAAACGTGTATTCTTTTGTCATTTCCTTCAGTTAAAACCAACACTTTAAAAATATTCCCTTCCATGGCTCTTAAGATGAACACCTGGGAAAAGAATTGAAAAGGACCGTCCAGAGATGCTGGGGACAGATAACCAAATACTGCACCAGCTCTGAGTCTCCCCACACCCTCTAGTCCTAGCTCCCCATCACCTTCCTTAAATCTTTCATGTCTCCCACGTGGCAGGTTTCTCCAATTGGCCAGTAAGGACAAGGCTTTGTTAAAGTCAACAAATCCTAACTTGGGCCAACTGTAACTTTCTTAGTTTTTTTTCTCCTTTGGAAATGTTCATACGATTCCTTCCAGGCAAGACACAGTTTTTGGAGGCAGCTGCTTTCCTCCCTGGCATGGCCAGCAGGGAGTTACCTGCCCTTGACATTGGAAAAAGATGTGCCAATAACTCCAGTAGCCCCTAGGGGCCCATCCTGACCTCCATTCCTGTACTCATTCCCTGCCAGGGCATCCACATCCAATGAGGTCTAAGTCTAGACTCACCTGGACAGTCTCCTTTGAGTCCCTCAGCAAGAAGATGAGGCTGTTGGATGTTATCTCTTCTTTATAAACAACAATACAAAAGCTGGCTGAGATACATCTAATAACTTACCCAAGATCACACAGCTAATGAATAGCAAGGTCAAGACAGCTCTGTACCCAACAACACACACACTGGATTGTCTTTGAGGTCAAGAACTGAGCTTTTTGCTTACCATAGTGTCCTTAGGGCCCACCATGGGACCTGGCACTTAGCAGGAGTTCAGTCACCATTTGTTACGTGAATACATTTCTCTGAATCTGGAGCCATCAGACCATCAGCACAATGCAGGAAGTCTCCTAAGACCGAGGGCCATCTGTCTGCCCCATGGTTGATATTACACTCCTCCCTTTTACAAGGTGTAGCACAATAGCAGTGGTAACTTCTTCAAGTGCAAAGTTTCCTCAAACTTCTGAGAAGTTTGCCATGGGGCTCAAGGCGAGCTTATTGTCTTCAAGGTTATATTGCTTTTCACATTCCTTCAGAATGTTCTCATTCTGGAGTCTTGCTGAGATTGTTTAAAGTTAGTGTTAGATGGGCAAGATTTTCTTGTTACTGAAGTCTCTTGTATTAGGAGACGCACATTGTATACAGACGTGAAGACACTCTCATTTCTGTTTTCAATAAAGTTTACACACAATGCAAATGCACTGAATAAGAATATGCATGTATTCTGGAAGACAGTAAATACCCAATCAAATTATGTTTACTTCTTCAAATCAATCATTTATTATCAGAGGGGAGGAAATTATAGTGAATTGTCACAGATCTGATACTCAAACCTAAACCGATTTTCTTCTGATGTAGCCTTTGACAGGGAAACGTGTTCCAGTTAGTCCAGTGGGTGTGGGGTAAAAAATATATTTCTAACTGAAGAAAGCCAGGCATTCCCAGTCCTGTATGGGCCAACAGCCTTTATTATGTTCTAGTGTTGTGCTAGGCAATGGGAGAGATAAAGATGGATTGAGAAAAACATTTTTTTGTCATTGAGGGGATTATACTAGATTAAGGCAGGGAAAACATAATACTATTTATATCACAAAGTAGGAAGTGAGAAGTGTAAAAGCCTTCTAGGTTTAGAGGAGGGAAAGATTATTTCCCGTTCCAGGAGGTAGGGATAGGTGTGGGCAGGGTCAGACAAAACAGTATAGAAGCAATATTTAGTTTGGTTTTTTTTGGGGGGGGGGTTGGCCGCCCCATGCGGCTTATGGGATTTTAGTTTTTTGGCCACACTGCAGGGCAGGCAGGATCTTAGTTCCCAGACCAGGGATCGAACCTGGGCCCCCTGCCATGGAAGCATGGAGTCCTAACCACTGGACTGCCAGGGAAGTCCTGCAGTATTTAGTTTGGGTCTTAAATGAAGGAGGAATCTGGGCTACAGATACTAGAAATGTGATAGAAAGAGTAATCCAGGCAGAGAACATGACAAATGTCCTGGAGACAGAAAAGTGACAGCATGTCAAGGGGACAAAGCATAGGTCATTGTGACTGGAGCATGTGGTGAGTGAATGTCCAGAACTAAGCTTAGGAAGACCCTGGAAGTGTGGAAGTCAGTAGAGCTGCTCTCATCCTGGTGTCTTGTTGAGATTGTTTTCCCCCGTTGTCTTGAAATTAGGCACGGCTGTATATCTTAATTGAATTTCCGTAAACGTGGACCCTGAGACAGAGCTTGGGGGCCATGTAGAATATTTGGGAAGTGACCTCAGGAAACAAAAGTGAGGAAGTGGGCAAGTGAGACAGGAATGGGGGAAAAGCTATGGGTGATTGTTTGGGACCCCAAAGAAACCACGTGGATTGTGCCTCATCATTCTCACTAATATATATCCATTATCAAACTGATTTGTTTCCTGATGGTTGATTATGGTGCATTGTAGTTAATTCTGATACCATGAAAATCTAGAGGGCACAGGCAAGATGGAAGTGTGTTTCCTTCTGATGTCCAGTTGAAGAGGAGCCATACTGGCTGGCTGGGCTGTCTCTACTCTACCAGCTCAGCTGGGGATCCAGGTTCCTTTCATCGTATTGCTCTGCCACCTTCTAAGTCAGGGAGCAGCAAACTTGTTTTTTTTTTTTGTTGTTGTTGTTGTTTTGCGGTACGCGGGCCTCTCACTCTTGTGGCCTCTGCCGTTGTGGAGCACAGGCTCCGGATGCACAGGCTCAGTGGCCATGGCTCACGGGCCTAGCCGCTCCACGGCATGGGGGATCCTCCCGGACTGGGGCACGAACCCGTTTCCCTTGCATTGGCAGGCGGACTCTCAACCACTGCACCACCAGGGAAGCCCAGCAAACTTGTTTTGTAAAGAGCCAGATAAGAAGTGTTTTAAGTTTTGCAGGCCATATGGTCTTTTTGTTACAATGACTCACTCTGCTGTTGTGGAGTAAAAGTCAACATAGACAATATGTAAATGAATGATCGTGGCCATGTTTCAACAAAACTTCATTTTTAAACACAGGCAATGGACTGGATTTGGCCCATTTGCCCACTGGCCCTTGATTTAGTCTTTAAATATAACCTATGTGCTCACTTTGGTAATACAAATACTAAAACTTAAAAAATTTGGAGAAGGTTAGTACTTTCCCTGTGCAAGGACAACACAAATGATTCATGAAGCTCATTGGTCTTGG
Organism: Mesoplodon mirus; assembly: GCF_964341445.2. Taxonomy (NCBI): domain Eukaryota; kingdom Metazoa; phylum Chordata; class Mammalia; order Artiodactyla; family Ziphiidae; genus Mesoplodon; species Mesoplodon mirus. Next base: position 67,403,661 of record NC_138989.1, read on the forward strand.
AAGCAATCAAGCATTAAGCTGTATAGAGGGACCACCTGGGCAAGATGGGGATTTCCAGGCAAGTCCAAATAGGGAGCAGCACTTGGGGGTGTCATCACTGTGTTCAAGGTTCTGAGCCGGCTTCTGGTTCTAAAATTCAACCTGAGCATAAGCGAAGTACTCAGGTTCCTGGGAACTGACTTTTTCTAAACACACAAAGAGAGTGGTATATAAACTAGAATGTCGCTTCATTCTTGTAACACAGACAGACTAGATATTTGTGTTCTTTAGTTAGTGTATTTTTTCCCTGTAAGCAAGCAGCGTGGGAAGACAAGTCATAATCAGTAGTGAACATTGGGAACTTAGAATCAGAACTGGAAAGAAAGTTGGAGGTTAAGTGGCTGGTGATAGCCAGATGTGTCTCTTTCCACCAAAGTGATGTACCTGCCACACAGATCTGATCATGACATCCCTCCTTGGTCTGCATCTCTTTGGTATTCCCTCTTCTAGCCTCTACCATCTCCCCAAATGTTAAAATAAAGCTTCAGCTTGGTAGCCAATTTATCTAAGGTAATGATGCATATCTGTGTTCTGATCCATTATGCGATCCATTATTTTATGTTTATTGGGGAGTACCTCATTGTTTTTTCCAGGTGCTAGCAATAAAGTATTTTGTATTTTTTTTATTGAAGAGTTAAATGTAAAAAGTTAAACCATAAAAATAAGAAGATATAGGTAAATGTGTGGTATTTAGGTAGGAAAGGGCTTTTCATGTTTAAAAGCAACAGAAACATTTAAAAAGGAAAATAATAGATTTGATTATTAGTTAAATGTAATGAATAGAAAATAAATTATTATTTTAAAATAAAAAATTCTCCACAGCTACAAAATGCATAAAGTTAAAATGCAGGTCAAACACAGAAAAAATATTTGGAAGATGTGACAAATAGAATCATTGAGAAAGTCTAAAATAGCCTTAATATTTAAATAGCTCAAATGAGCAAATAAGAAAGTAGCAAGAATTTTTATAGATAATTGGGGAAAGGACATGCCCAAGCAATTCATGAAAATGTGATACTAATAGTTATATAAAATGTATAAAAGAATATTCAACTTGCAGAGAAATGAGAGAAAGGCTAAGGCAAATGGGAGACCATCATGGCAGAGACAAGACAGTGCTCACCCAATGTTCCATGCCTTCCTTGACTTTTTCAAGCCTTCCTTGCAGTGAAGCTGGGTCATGTGACTAGTTTCGATCAGTGGACTGTGAGCAGATGTGACATATGTGGCTTCTCAGCCAATGTAATTAAGAACAAGTTTGCCTCCAGCCCCCTCTCCTCTCTGATGGAATCTTGGAGACCCTGTGTTCCACAAGCTGCAGCTGCAAGATGGAGGGTTTATGTGAATATAAGATAAGATTTGGTTGTGTTAGGTAATAAGTCTGGTGTGTTTTAGAAACAAAGGGAAAGGGACTTCTCTGGTGGCACAGTGGTTAAGAATCCACCTGCCAACTCAGGGGACCTGGGTTCGATCCCTGGTCCAGGAAGATCCCACGTGCTGCGGAGCAACTAAGCCCGTGCACCACAACTACTGAGCCTGTGCTCTAGAGCCTGCGAGCCACAGCTACTGAAGCCTGTGCACCTAGAGCCCATGCTCCACAACAAGAGAAGCCACTGCAGTGAGAAGGCTGAGCACTGCAACGAAGAGTAGCCCCCGCTTGCCGCAACTAGAGAAACTAGTTGCAACTTCGACTCAATGCATCCAAAAAATAAATAAAAATAAATAAAATAAATAAAAATAAATAAAAATTAAAGAAATTAGAATTAAAGAAAAAAGAAACAAAGGGAAGGCCAGTAGAGCAGGGCTAAAGTGGACGAAGCAGAAAGTGGCAGGAGATGAGGTTGGAGAGAGGCAGAAGCCATTTCAGGGAGGATTGTGTAGACAGTGGTGAAGAGTTTGAAATTTTTAGTGTGATGGGAAGCAGTGTATCAAGAATATGCCCTCAAGAACCTCAAAATTGTCCCTACTCTCTGATCCAGAAATATGCATAATCTATTCTAAAGATTATAAGAAAAAATACATAATATTTTTTTCCTAAATGATACTAGCAAAAGGATAAAAAGCTTAAATGTCTAAAAATACAAGAATGATTAAAGCATAATATTGTTCTTCCTAAATAGATCTTTTCCTAGAGGATTTTAAAGACAGAAATACTTATGTTGCATTTATAATCACAACAAAACAGAAAAGAATTAAAGAGAATGTAGGTCTTCAGTGAAGGATGGAAAGGATGACCTGAATAAGTGGAGGAAAATACCAAGATTCTGTATTCAAGGGTTGAATATTATAAAAATGTCATTTCTTCTATTCAACTATCAATCGATAAAATTTCAGTTAAAATCCCTGGAAAATTTTAATTAAACCTCACGAACTTGAGTCTGAAGTTCATCTAGAGGAAAAAAAATCTGTGAGAAGAACTAAGAATGGTTTAAAAAAAGAACAATGTAGGCTCCCACACAGCTCTGGAGATTGGCTCAATGGAAAGAGTAGAAATCTAAAAAGAGATCCACATTTACAAGAAAATTTAATATATGATAAAGCTAGAGTTTCAAAGAAACGGGAAAAACTACACAAGAAATGGGCCCGAGACAACCGAATATCCATTCACATAAAATATAGTTAGCTCTGTGCCACACATAATACCCAGAGAAATATTCCATGTGGATTGAAGAACTTCACCTTTCAAAACAAACCCACTATAAAAGCAGTAGAAGAGTATGTAGGTATGAAAAGCAACCAGGAGTTCCTCAAAAAGTTAAACATAGAATTACCAAATGATCTGAAAATTCCACACCTAGGTATGTACTCCAAAAATTAAAAACAGAGATGTAAACAGATACTTGCACATCAATATTTATACCAGCATTATTCACGATAACCAAAAGGGGGAAACAACCCACATGCCCATCAACAGATTACTGGATAAACAAATCGTTTTATAGACATATGTATACACCACCATATTAGTCAGCCTTTAAAAAGGAAGGAAATTCTGACACATGCTACAACATAGATGAACCTTGAAGGCATTATGCTAAGTGAAATAAGCCTGTGATACACACACCCAAAACAAATATTGTATGATTCCACTTATATTAGGTATCTAGAATGGTTAAATTTATAGAGACAGAAAGCAGAATTTTGGTTGCCAGGGGCTGGAGGAGGAAAGAGGAATGGGAAGTTATTGTTTGACAGGTACTGAGTTTCAGGTTGTGATGATGAGAAAGTTCTGGAAATGGATAGTGCTGATGGTTGCATAGCACCATGCATCTACTTGATGCCACTGAATTGCAGCACTTAAAATGGTTAAAATGGTAAATTTTATGAATATTTTACAGTAAAATTGCAAAAAAAGGTAGTACACTAGGAAAAAAGGCAACCACAAAGGTTTGGGGCTATGTATCAGAGACAAACACTATTTCATAGTACAGGGAAGATTTGAGAGGCAGAAGTTCCTAGATAATTGAGAATGAATACCAGTTGAGATTGTATAGAAATTAAAATTGACAACATAAAAGTATAGCTCAGAAAAAAGCAAAAAGCTGAAAAAAGAGAGTTTTCAAAGAAACAGTGTGCCTAAGTTTTTATAGATTGAAAACAACAAAAGGAAGCAGATCTGCATTGAACTTGACTCACATGAAACAGGCATTACAAATTTTTTATTTAATGAGGATTTAATTATTGATACAAAATGAAAGAAAATGAGTCAGAAAATTGTTCTAATTAAATTCATAACTTGAACAGATCAGAAGAAATCCCTGCAACTCCACATTCTTCCCTGAGTGAATATTTAATTACGATCATGAAATGTCTCTTGCACACAAAGAGGCTCACATGCAATTAGTGGATGGGAACAAAAAGGCTGAATAAATAGCAAACGGTTGATAGTATTCCACAAAGACAAGTAAATGCAGAACATTGACAGAGCTAGAGAACATGGGTGTGATGCTCTTAAAAAGAAAACATAATGAGGACTTCTGTGGTGCAGTATTTACTGAAAAATAATTTCTAGGTTCAGCAGAAATAATTTCAAAATTGAATGCTTAGAATGGCCAAGCATGTGAGATGGAAAATAAATTATGAAGCAAATTATCACTACCTAGGATGGAGAATTCAATGTATCATTATTGATTTAATAGGTAATTAAGTGGCACAAAATATCATACAAGAAATTTTCAAACCGTGTAACCTTCAAAGTCAGTTTGATCAGATTGTGGCAGGGATAAAAGTTGTGTTAAACAACTAAAATTTATTGTACATATCATTGAACCAGAAGACAAAAACAAGGAGGTTGTTGAAATGAATCTTTCATTGATTTTACATGTGTTGCAAAAACTATATTTAAAAAAAATTATTGGGGCTTCCCTGGTGGTGCAGTGGTTGAGAGTCCGCCTGCTGATGCAGGGGACATGGGTTCGTGCCCCAGTCCGGGAAGTTCCCACATGCCATGGAGTGGCTGGGCCCGTGAGCCATGGCCGCTGAGCCTGCGCGTCCGGAGCCTGTGCTCCGCAACGGGAGAGGCCACAACAGTGAGAGGCCCGCGTACCGCAAAAAAAAAAAAAAAAAAAAAAAAAAATTATTGAAGAACTGAAAAATCTTCAGACATTCAGCATTAATTTAAAAGATGAAGGAGGGCAGCCTAGGGCAGTGGCACTGACATGGTTGGTAAAGAAAAACATGCACAAGCCAGACTTTTGTCTGAAATATCCAGAACCATTCTTTGTGCCTAACTAAATTCTAACTGTGAATTTGTTACTAGGAGAGGTGGCCTCAGCTGTGCAAATGGCAATCACGTTTTTGGGGAACAATTCAGAGATTAGGTATAATAATCTCTGGACCAGTGTAAAAATGGCATATTTTGAAGAAATGCGTATCAAATTTGATCAGCAACCACTCTCCGATAACATGGTTGGGAAATGTTGTGAAATCAACTAGATTTAATTTAGGTATGACACAAGATGCATTGGAAGAGTTAGGCAGAACAGCAGAAGATTCTCAAATAGAGTGAATCACAGACTGGCAGAAAAAGAAGTAAATATTGAATCTGTACACTGATTGCTATTTAGTATGAACTGACATATGCAAAAGGTTATAAGAAACCTAAAGGGATCTAAATGTAGCTATTGACTTTAAAAAGGATTAAGAATATTTTAAAAACTACTAGAGAAAAATTTTCTATGTCAAAATGGTATGAGAAATATGCAATAAAATGACATTGCAATAAATATAAGGAAATGAAAACAGAAAGAAAAACATTTTAATGATTGAGAGGGACAGGATGTACCAAAACTAGTATGAAAGTAACTTCTAGAGAGACTATTTCCTGAGCATTATAGATAAACGTAGTCACATATAGATAAACATGAAGATAGAGGTGAAAAAATCGAGTAATATATCTTATAATGTAATAATATTTTTGTTTTTTTAATAAAATCTGAGCATTGATAAATTTAAGTAGAACTTAAAAAATTTAGTATGGATGTAGCCTATTGCTTTAAAAGATGGTGGAAATTTCAATATTAATATAAATGAATTTGGTACCTTTCTTTCTTGTTGATGAAATATGAACATCATATCAGAATATGCTGCCCCGAAATACGCCACTTTGGCATAAGGATTATTTTCAGCTGAAGGCAATTAAGAAGCTGCAAATGTAGAAACAGCTCTTTGCTCCCACCCGCTACCTGCCTAAAAGCAGGACATAAACTCCCCTTTGTGAAGGTGATCCGTCTCTCCTATCCTGTACCAGGAGGAGAGCAACGCTTATCACCGGAGACGGTTAGCGCTGAGGTGGGGCTGCACAAACAAACTTTACCAAAATAACCCCTGGCTTCCATTAGTTCCCCCGTGTATTTACTTTCCCACAGTTTCCCACCCCGAGAAGCCCAAGACCATTTTCCTCTGTCTTGTCACTTTCCCATAATTTATCGCCCTTTGTTAAAATGGAATATAAACACCCCTCCCACCCCCCCCCCACCCTGAGTTTAGCTGCTTCCTTGTGTCCTCATTCATTTTCTGTGAAGGCCTCTGTGCGTGTAAAAATGAAAATATTAACGTCAAAGAATTTGTATGCCTTTTCTCCTGTTAATGTCTTCTTTCAGTTGAATTCAAAGGTCCCAGGCACAGAACCTAAGACGGTAGATGTAAGGTTTCCCTCCCCTACACTGCGGTTATTCTTTAATGTTTCCATTAGCTGTTAAGCTCTTGTCTCTCAGCTTCAAATTCATCTACTCCTTGCTATTTGGCTTTGTGATGCTGGAGCTGGAACTCTTCAAACCACGTCTCTGCTTTTCCAGCTGGCTCCAGGTTGGGCTGTGCCATCCGGGTTGTCAGAGGGAGATGGGGAGGCTGGAGGGAGAAAAAAAGGACTTGCTCCTGCCTGTTGCTTCCTCGACGTGCGAGAGTTGCTCCAGGTTTCTTCACCCCACCTGGCAGCAGTGCCTCCCAGCTAAAGCCACTTGGCAGTTTTCCACCACTTACAAAAGCAGCCTCATGATGCCCCATTGCTGATGTGCCAGCAACCAGCCATCTGGTGATCCGTCCTCTGGGATCTGGGTCCCAGGCCCTCAGAGCCCTCCTTTAAGTTCCTGAATGTTAAGAATCCCAGCCTCTTCCTTTTGTTCCCTCAAGCCCTAGGGGTAATAGCTGTTTCCTGTACTAGCTACTTCCATGATACCTTAGAGTTCTCTGAAAACATTGAAACATTTTTTTAAATTAAAAATTGGAGTAAAACATATATACATAAAATTTACCATCTTAACCATTTAAAAATGTACAGTTCAGTAATGTTAAGTACATCCACGTTGTCCCATGCAACCAATCTCCAGAAGTCTTTTCATTCTGTAAGGCTGAAACTTTGTACCCAGTAAAAATAACTCCCTACTCCTCCCCTGCCTCCCGCCCACCCCCCCAGCCCCAGCCCTTGGCAACCACCATTCTACTTTCCATCTGTGAGAATTTGGCTACTTTAGGTACTTCATATAAGAGGAATCATACAGTGTTTCTCCTTTTGTTATTGCCTATTTTGGCATAATGTCCTCAAGTTTCATCCAAGTTGTGGTAAGTGCCAGAATTTCCTTCCTTTTTAAGGACAAATACTATTCCACTGTTTGTCCATAGCAAAGTTTGTTTGTCCATTCTTCCACAGATGGACGTTTGGGTCAGCATCTCTTTTTACCCTTGCAGTTACCTTTACCAATTGTTTCTATTTATTTAGCAATTCTTCATATCGGATTCTCTGTTCAAAGAAGTGGTATGATTTCTGCTTTTTAACTGGATGTTGACTAATAGGATGGTCAATCTTTCATATTTGAGTGGGTGTGGTCTGTGACTAGCCTGTCTTCTGGGTGGAGGAGCTATTGTCCCTGGGAAGAGGACTCCTTGAATTGCTGGAGGCGCCACCCTGCTTCACTAGCTGCAGGATACTGTGGGCATCTTTCAGAGTCAGAAGAGCCAATTCACAGAGCTCTTTGCATGGATTTAGCAAGAAAACCGCTACTGGAATATGCCGCTCCCTGCTTCTTGTTCTTCCTACTGCATTTCTTGTGGTCTTCCAGGGATATTTGCAGATCTGTTTCTCTCCCTTTACCTGCAACGCTGGCTCCAAGAGTCCCTCCCAGACTCACTGGCCACGGCTCAGCCTTGTTGTCCTAAAAACAGTTTGAGAATTAATCCCCATGTCTCTTCTTGCTCTTGGAATTCGTGGATGTTGAGCGGGTTTGGCCTCTGGAATTTTCTGATTTCTACAGCAGCCTTCTCCTGACCTGCATGTTTGGATGTGGACTTCTTTGCCAGTCTGATCTTTATGCTTTCTACTTTGCAGGATTTCTTATCTAATCTCTTAATGCCATGCCTTTTGGTTTTCTAGCACTGTACGTGTTTATTCCTTTGAAATAGTATATTTCTCCTGTTTCAAGGGATTTTCAATTAGAGTGGAGATATTCTTTGTTCAGTATTTTAATCCAATTTTCTATGTACTTCGTTTTGATAGTTTTCCCCCAGATTTCCTATAAATGGGTTTTACTTTTATAATCAGAAAAAAAAAGCTAGATGCCACCCAAGCTTGTGTTACTTTCCTTGTAAACTATCAATCCCTCAGGGACATAAACTTTTAGTTATTTCAGAAGGAAACATGGCCGTCATAATTCATGAAATCTCCAGAGGCAACACATTGCAACTTAATTTCTTAACAGGTGCTTTATTCATTTCATAACTGCATGGATAAATAACGTATGAAAATGAAATGGCAGTTATGATCATCATATCAATGGAAATATTCTTAAAGTCATTTGAATCAATTCAAGGCTGACAAGAATTTATTGTATATTTAAAAATTTACTTATCTAGGTATCTTTTATTATCTGGGCTCAGAATCTCCAAGAATTTTCAGGAACTGAAGTGAAATAAAATCTCTATGAAATAAACTGAAAGTGAGTGAGGTGTTTGTAAATGCAACATGTACATATTGCAAGTATTTGTTTGTATATGCAACATATAGATATTATATAGATATTCATGATTCCTCAAGCACCAGGGCTCATAGATAAATGATGCTCATTACTTTGGCATACTGACTGAACCTACCAAATGTCAGGTATTGTTCTAGTGCTGGGCTTATGATGGATAACCAAAATAGACATGTCCAACTTGATCCACAGGAACCAAAGTTGAAGTATATTTTTGGAGCTTTAAGAATAATATTCTTATCTTTATTATTACCCTTATAAAATTTTTCTTTATCAAGTATATTAGGACTACGGATTAAAATGATGTTAAATATAACCATATTATTGAGTATCATGAGTAACAACAATGCATTAGTTCCTCCCACCAAATCATGAATGGTCAATATAAGTACTGATGCATTTAAAACAGACATTTTCATTCCAGTTTGGTATAGACCAAAGGTTTGTTAGGTAATCTAAAATTAAGCTCAAATGATTTTAATTTAATCTGGGGCCATAATATATGCTTTTAAAATGGGACTTGAAGGGAAGAGTTACCATCTTATTTGTGATATCTATAGTGAAACTGTGTTGTAGATTTCTGTTTCAGAGTTTAACAAAGCATTTGTTGAGAGGTGACATAGCAGATTGTAACAGTTCGTTATTGACAAAATCTGCTGCATAACAAAGCATCCCCAAACTCAGTGGTTAACAGTAATTATTCTCATGGACCTGAGGGTTGGCTAAGGGTGAGTTTGATCTGGGTTGGGCTAAACCAGAGTGACTTGGCTCCACTCCACATCTCTCATCCTTTTTATGAGACTAGCAGGTGAGCCTAGGTAGGCTCTTTTCATGGTGTTGATAGAGGTAAAAGGAGCAAATGAACACATATAAGCCTTCTTGAGGCTAAGGTTCAGAATGGGCACACTGTCACTTCTGCCTCATTCTACTGACCAAAGCAAGTGTTATGGCCATATCCAAAGGCAAGAGAAAGGGAAATATGCCAGCACACAGTTTGAGGACACTGCAAGGTTTCATGGAAAAGGCCATGGATACAAGGAGGGATGAATAAGAAGGGGCAATGATATAATCTATACACAGAAACTACCTGGTTATTATTCACCCAAACTGTTCCCTTTTCTGCCTGGTGCCTACAGCCAGGCCATATTTCCTTGCATCTCATGTAGTAATGTTCTGCCTGTATGACCAAGTTCTTGCCAATGGAATGTGAGCAGAAAAGACTTGACCCATAAAAATGTCTAATGAGAACTCTGTGTTATTTCCCCATTTCTTTGGTTTGATGTAGACAAGCTAGGAAAACTTGAAAGCCATGTATTGAAGATAGTCAGAAGCACAAGATGAAGGAGGCTGTGTCCAATCAGTAACTCCCATTTGGACTTTATGTGAGAGAGAAATAAACTTTTATTGTGTTGGAGCCATTACTCATTTTGGAGTTTGTTAACGCAGCCGGAATGACCTTCAATAATACATGTGATATATATAGAGAAAGGCCCTAATAGTGCCCCCAGTGCTTCTTGAGAGCACTTTGAGACACACCGCCTTAAAGCTTGTTAGATTTAACTTCTATTCCATCAGGGGATCTTCTCCATATTTACGTAAATCCGGGAGGAAATACCTGGGTTATCCTGAGTTTGGAGAGAGATTTTTCCCGGTCACCAGGGCAGGACTGAGCAGGAATGAACAATTTAGTGATCAAAACAAGTCCCTGCAAACAGTCAGGGATGGAAATATCTTTCAACATCAGTTAGGCCTTTTTTTTTTTTCTTGGATTATCTCTTCTTGGTTCCATTAGATTCCTTTAGCAAGAACAAAAGAGGGAAAGTACTCTAAGAGGAAAAGTTGGGTGTGTGGTTTTCATCTGGTCCCATGAGCTGAGCCCTGCCAGACTGTGTCTGTGGCCAAGGCCTAACTCACACCAAGAATCCTCCTCTCTTAGTAAACACCAGGTACATTCTCGTTTAGAATTTAGAATGTCTGTTTTATTTTAGAGTTTAGTTTTTGGCATGTAATCCAACATAAGTTTTAAAACATTATCCATTGGGCATATCATCTTCAACAGTCTTAAAAAGGCTTTTTCGTTTATTCATTTGGAACAATTTTGCCTCTTAAAAAAGCATCCATGCATTTGTAAGGGATGATAGCATCCAACCACATCCATCACATAATCCTCCTACCTTGCTTCTAATGTCAAAAATGCTACTTGCCTCTAAGCTCTTCTTTAGGTGCTTTTCTCTATTTAGTAACAAGTAGAACATATCCATTACATCAACAAATCTGAGAGTAAATTTTGGAAGTCACCTCATCTTATGAGTTAGAGAAAATGCCTAATCATCTGGTTTCCTGGATATTCACCAATTCCTCTGTGGCCCTCAGGAGATATAGAAGAGATATAGAAGAAAAAGAGATTGGTATTAGAGATGAAAATAGCTTCATTTCAGGCAGAGAAATAATTAGAATTTTTATCTCCAGATCATCTGGGTTATTATTGTCATTCCCTTTTTTCCCTCTCTGTCCAGAAATTCCTCAGTTCTGGTGGATTTTCCCTTGTAGTTAATAATAATAGCTCACGTTTATTGAGCACCTACTGGGTCTTAGGCATTTAACATGCACTTACTCATTTAATTCTCAGGAAAATCCTTTGAGATGGATGATAAGATCCCCATTTTATAGGTGAGGAAAGTGAAGCACAGCTGGTAACAGATTGGGCCATGGTTTGAACCCAGACAGTCTAACTCCAGAGGCTGAGCTCTTCTCTGCTATTCTGTGAGTCAAAAGTCATACGATTCTCAAGATTGATTAGTCGTTTGCTGTACAAGAGTGATTAACTCCGTCAAGAATCTCCAATAACTTTGTCTTGGCTGATTTGATGGTGTCAGGTAGATGTGGATGTCCACCTTTTATTATTTATTTATTTAGTCATTTATTTATTTTAACTTTTAAAATTATAGTTGATTTACAATATTATTTTAGTTTCAGGTCTACAACATAGTGATTCAATATTTTTACAGCTTCATTTAAAGTTATTATAGAATATTGACTATATTCCCTATGCTGTATATTACATCCTCATATCTTATTTATTTTATAGATAGTAGCTTGTATCTCTTGATCCCCTCCCCTATCTTGCCCCTCCCCCCTTTTTTTTTTGTTGTTGTTGTTGCTTTATAACAAATTTAATCAGTTATACATATACATATGTTTCCATATCCCCTCCCTTTTGCGTCTCCCTCCCACCCTCCCTATCCCACCCCTCCAGGCGGTCACAAAGTACCGAGCTGATCTCCCTGTGCTATGCGGCTGCTTCCCACTAGCTATCTACCTCACGTTTGGTAGTGTATATATGTCCATGCCGCTCTTTCACTTTGTCACAGCTTACCCTTCCCCCTCCCCATATCCTCAAGTCCATTCTCTAGTAGGTCTGTGTCTTTATTCCTGTCTTACCCCTATGTTCTTCATGACATTTTTTTTTTCTTAAATTCCATATATATGTGTTAGCATACAGTATTTGTCTTTCTCTTTCTGACTTACTTCACTCTGTATGACAGACTCTAGGTCTATCCACCTCATTACAAATAGCTCAATTTCATTTCTTTTTATGGCTGAGTAATATTCCATTGTATATATGTGCCACATCTTCTTTATCCATTCATCCGATGATGGACACTTAGGTTGTTTCCATCTCCGGGCTATTGTAAATAGGGCTGCTATGAACATTTTGGTACATGTCTCTTTTTGAATTATGGTTTCCTCAGGGTATATGCCCAGTAGTGGGATTGCTGGGTCATATGGTAGTTCTATTTGTAGTTTTTTAAGGAACCTCCATACCGTTCTCCATAGCGGCTGTACCAATTCACATTCCCACCAGCAGTGCAAGAGTGTTCCCTTTTTTCCACACCCTCTCCAGCATTTATTGTTTCTAGATTTTTTGATGATGGCCATTCTGACTGGTGTGAGATGATATCTCATTGTAGTTTTGATTTGCATTTCTCTAATGAGTAAAGATGTTGAGCATCCTTTCATGTGTTTGTTGGCAGTCTGTATATCTTCTGTGGAGAAATGTCTATTTAGGTCTTCTGCCCATTTTTGGATTGGGTTGTTTGTTTTTTTGTTATTGAGCTGCATGAGCTGCTTATAAATTTTGGAGATTAATCCTTTGTCAGTTGCTTCATTTGCAAATATTTTCTCCCATTCTGAGGGTTGTCTTTTGGTCTTGTTTATGGTTTCCTTTGCTGTGCAAAAGCTTTTAAGTTTCATTAGGTCCCATGTGTTTATTTTTGTCTTTATTTCCATTTCTCTAGGAGGTGGGTCAAAAAGGATCTTGCTGTGATTTATGTCATAGAGTGTTCTGCCTATGTTTTCCTCTAAGAGTTTGATAGTGTCTGGCCTTATATTTAGGTCTTTAATCCATTTTGAGCTTATTTTTGTGTATGGTGTTAGGGAATGATCTAATCTCATACTTTTACATGTCCCTATCCAGTTTTCACAGCACCACTTATTGAAGAGACTGTCCTTTCTCCACTGTACATTCCTGCCTCCTTTATCAAAGATAAGGTGACCATATGTCCGTGGGTTTAACTCTGGGCTTTCTATCCTGTTCCATTGATCTATCTTTCTGTTTTTGTGCCAGTACCATACTGTCTTGATTACTGTAGCTTTGTAGTATAGTCTGAAGTCAGGGAGCCTGATTCCTCCAGCTCCATTTTTCGTTCTCAAGATTGCTTTGGCTATTCGGGGTCTTTTGTGTTTCCATACAAATTGTGAAATGTTTTGTTCTAGTTCTGTGAAAAATGCCAGTGGTAGTTTGATAGGGATTGCATTGAACCTGTAGATTGCTTTGGGTAGTAGAGTCATTTTCACAATGTTGATTCTTCCAATCCAAGAACATGGTACATCTCTCCATCTATTTGTATCATCTTTAATTTCTTTCATCAGTGTCTTATAATTTTCTGCATATAGGTCTTTTGTCTCCTTAGGTAGGTTTATTCCTAGATATTTTATTCTTTTTGTTGCAATGGTAAATGGGAGTGTTTCCTTGATTTCACTTTCAGATTTTTCATCATCAGTATATAGGAATGCCAGAGATTTCTGTGCATTAATTTTGTATCCTGCAACTTTACCAAATTCATTGATTAACTCTAGTAGTTTTCTGGTAGCATCTTTAGGATTCTCTATGTATAGTATCATGTCATCTGCAAACAGTGACAGCTTTACTTCTTCTTTTCCAATTTGGATTCCTTTTATTTCCTTTTCTTCTCTGATTGCTGTGGCTAAAACTTCCAAAACTAGGTTGAATAAGAGTGGTGAAAGTGGGCAACCTTGTCTAGTTCCTGATCTTAGTGGAAATGGTTTCAGTTTTTCACCATTGAGGACAATGCTGGCTGTGGGTTTGTCATATATGGCCTTTATTATGTTGAGGAAAGTTCCCTCTATGCCTACTTTCTGCAGGGTTTTTATCATAAATGGGTGTTGAATTTTGTCGAAAGCTTTCTCTGCATCTATTGAGATGATCATATGGTTTTTCTCCTTCAATTTGTTAATATGGTGTATCACGTTGATTGATTTGCGTATATTGAAGAATCCTTGCATTCCTGGAATAAACCCCACTTGATCATGGTGTATGATCCTTTTAATGTGCTGTTGGATTCTGTTTGCTAGTATTTTGTTGAGGATTTTTGCATCTATGTTCATCAGTGATATTGGCCTGTAGTTTTCTTTCTTTGTGACATCCTTGCCTGGTTTTGGTATCAAGGTGATGGTGGCCTCGTAGAATGAGTTTGGGAGTGTTCCTCCCTCTGCTATATTTTGGAAGAGTTTCAGAAGGATAGGTGTTAGCTCTTCTCTAAATGCTTGATAGAATTCGCCTGTGAAGCCATCTGGTCCTGGGCTTTTGTTTGTTGGAAGATTTTTTATCACAGTTTCAATTTCAGTGCTTGTGATTGGTCTGTTCATATTTTCTATTTCTTCCTGATTCAGTCTTGGCAGGTTGTGCATTTCTAAGAATTTGTCCATTTCTTCCAGGTTGTCCATTTTATTGGCATAGAGTTGCTTATAGTAATCTCTCATGATCTTTTGTATTTCTGTAGTGTCAGTTGTTACTTCTCCTTTTTCATTTCTAATTCTATTGATTTGAGTCTTCTCCCTTTTTTTCTTGATGAGTCTGGCTAATGGTTTATCAATTTTGTTTATCTTCTCAAAGAACCAGCTTTTAGTTTTATTGATCTTTGCTATCGTTTCCTTCATTTCTTTTTCATTTATTTCTGATCTGATTTTTATGATTTCTTTCCTTCTGCTAACTTTGGGATGTTTTTGTTCTTCTTTCTCTAATTGCTTTAGGTGCAAGGTTGGGTTGTTTATTCGAGATGTTTCCTGTTTCTTAAGGTGGGATTGTATTGCTATAAACTTCCCTCTTAGAACTGCTTTTGCTGCATCCCATAGGTTTTGGGTCGTCGTGTCTCCATTGTCATTTGTTTCTAGGTATTTTTTAATTTCCTCTTTGATTTCTTCAGTGATCACTTCGTTATGAAGTAGTGTATTGTTTAGCCTCCATGTGTTTGTATTTTTTACAGCTCTTTTCCTGTAATTGATATCTAGTCTCATAGCATTGTGGTCGGAAAAGATACTTGATACAATTTCAATTTTCTTAAATTTACCAAGGCTTGATTTGTGACCCAAGATATGATCTATCCTGGAGAATGTTCCATGAGCACTTGAGAAAAATGTGTATTCTGTTGTTTTTGGATGGAATGTCCTATAAATATCAATTAAGTCCATCTTGTTTAATGTATCATTTAAAGCTTGTGTTTCCTTATTTATTTTCATTTTGGATGATCTGTCCATTGGTGAAAGTGGGGTGTTAAAGTCCCCTACTATGAGTGTGTTACTGTCGATTTCTCCTTTTATGGCTGTTAGTATTTGCCTTATGTATTGAGGTGCTCCTATGTTGGGTGCATAAATATTTACAATTGTTATATCTTCTTCTTGGATCGATCCCTTGATCATTATGTAGTGTCCTTCTTTGTCTCTTCTAGTAGTCCTTATTTTAAAGTCTATTTTGTCTGATATGAGAATTGCTACTCCAGCTTTCTTTTGGTTTCCATTTGCATGGAATATCTTTTTCCATCCCCTTACTTTCAGTCTGTATGTGTCTCTAGCTCTGAAGTGGGTCTCTTGTAGACAGCATATAGATGGGTCTTGTTTTTGTATCCATTCAGCCACTCTGTGTCTTTTGGTGGGAGCATTTAGTCCATTTACATTTAAGGTAATTATCGATATGTATGTTCCTATTCCCATTTTCTTAATTGTTTTGGGTTCATTATTGTAGGTCTTTTACTTCTGTTGTGTTTCTTGCCTAGAGAAGTTCCTTTAGCATTTGTTGTAAAGCTGGTTTGGTGGTGCTGAACTCTCTCAGCTTTTTCTTGTCTGTAAACGTTTTAATTTCTCCATCAAATCTGAATGAGATCCTTGCTGGGTAGAGTAATCTTGGTTGCAGGTTTTTATCCTTCATCACTTTAAGTATGTCCTGCCACTCCCTTCTGGCTTGTAGAGTTTCTGCTGAGAGATCAGCTGTTATCCTGATGGGGATTCCCTTGTGTGTTATTTGTTGTTTTTGCCTTGCTGCTTTTAATATGATTTCTTTGTGTTTAATTTTTGACAGTTTGATTAATATGTGTCTTGGCGTATTTCTCCTTGGATTTATTCTGTATGGGACTCTCTGTGCCTCCTGGACTTGATTAACTATTTCCTTTCCCATATTAGGGAAGTTTTCAACTATAATCTCTTCAAATATTTTCTCAGTCCCTTTCTTTTTCTCTTCTTCTTCTGGAACCCCTATAATTCGAATGTTGGTGCGTTTAATGTTGTCCCAGAGGTCTCTGAGACTGTCCTCTGTTCTTTTCATTCTTTTTTCTTTATTTTGCTCTGCAGCAGTTATTTCCACTATTTTATCTTCCACCTCACTTATCCGTTCTTCTGCCTCAGTTATTCTGCTATTGATCCCATCTAGAGTATTTTTTATTTCATGTATTGTGTTTTTAATCGATGCTTGATTCATCTTTAGTTCTTCTAGGTCCTTGTTAACTGTTTCTTGCATTTTGTCTATTCTATTTCCAAGATTTTGGATCTGGGAAATAGAATCTTGGATCATCTTTACCATCATTATTCTGAATTCTTTTTCAGGTAGAGTGCCTATTACCTCTTCATTTGTTAGGTCTGGTGGGTTTTTATCTTGCTCCTTCTCCTGCTGTGTGTTTTTCTGTCTTCTCATTTTGCTTATGTTACTGTGTTTGGGGTCTCCTTTTTGCAGGCTGCAGGTTCGTAGTTCCTGTTGTTTTTGGTGTCTGTCCCCAGTGGCTAAGGTTGGTTTATTGGGTTGTGTAGGCTTCCTGGTGGAGGGGACTAGTGCCTGTGTTCTGGTGGATGAGGCTGGATCTTGTCTTTCTGGTGGGCAGGTCCACGTCTGGTGGTGTGTTTTGGGGTGTCTGTGGACTTTTTATGATTTTAGGCCACCTCTCTGCTAATGGGTGGTGTTGTGTTCCTGTCTTGCTAGTTGTTTGGCTTAGGGTGTCCAGCACTGTAGCCTGCTGGTCGTTGAGTGAAGCTGGGTGCTGGTGTTGAGATGGAGATCTCTGGAAGATTTTCGCTGTTTGATATTATGTGGAGCTGGGAGGTCTCTTGTGGACCAGTGTCCTGAAGTTGGCTCTCCCACCTCAGAGGCACAGCACTGACTCCGGGCTCCTCAATTTGGGATGATGTGTTGTCTATTCATGTATTCCACAGATGCAGGGTACATCAAGTTGATTGTGGAGCTTTAATCCGCTGCTTCTGAGGCTGCTGGGAGAGGTTTCCCTTTCTCTTCTTTGTTCTCACAGCTCCTGGGTCTCAGCTTTGGATTTGGCCCCGCCTCTGCGTGTAGGTCGCCGGAGGGCGTCTGTTCTTCGCTTAGATAGGACAGGGTTAAAGGAGCAGCCTCTTCGGGGACTCTGGCTCACTCAGGCCGGGAGGGAGGGAGGGGCACGGAGTGCGGGGCGAGCCTGCAGCGGCAGAGGTCGGCGTGACGTTGCACCAGCCCGAGGCGCGCCGTGCGTTCTCCCAGGGAAGCCGCCCCTGGATCCCGGGACCCCGGCAGTGGCGGGCTGCACAGGCTCCCGGAAGGGCGGTGTGGGCAGTGACCTGCGCTCGCACACAGGCTTCTTGGCGGCGGCAGCAGCAGCCCCAGCGTCCCACGCCTGTCACTGGGCTCCGCGCTTTCAGTCGCGACTCGCGCCCGTCCGTGGAGCCCCTTTAAGCAGCGCTCTTAATCCCCTCTCCTCGCGCACCAGGAAACCAAGAGGGAAGAAAAAGTCTCTTGCCTCTTCGGCAGCTCCAGAGTTTTCCCGGACTCCCTCCCGGCTAGCTGTGGCACATTAGCCCCCTTCAGGCTGAGTTCTCGCCACCAGCCCCAGTCCTCTCCCTGCGCTCTGACCGAAGCCCGAGCCTCAGCTTCCAGCGCTGCGTGCCCCGGCGGGCGAGCAGACAAGCCTCTCGGGCTGGTGAGTGCCGCTCGGCACCGATCCTCTGTGTGCGGATCTCTCCGCTTTGCCCTACCCAGGTATGTGGGGAGTTTCTTGCCTTTTGGGAGGTCTGGGGTCTTCTGCCAGCGTTCAGTAGGTGTTCTGTAGGAGTTGTTCCACGTGTAGCTGTATTTCTGGTGTATCCGTGGGGAGGAAGGTGATCTCCGCGTCTTACTCTTCCGCCATCTTACCCGGAAGTGGACCTCCCCCTACTTTTTAAAGCCTTTTCCCTTCTCCATACAATAAATACTGCTGATTAGTAGTAATAGTGGACACAAACATTTCTTAACCCCTTTATACATTTCAGGCTCCTGGAAAGCTAGGTTCTTCTATTTTCCAACTGTACATAGCCTCAGAAGGTCTTAACATTTACTGTTGCTCTTAGGTGTTTTCAGTCTATATTCCATGGAAATGGGGCTGGTATTCAATAGGAACCCACCATAATGCTGGCTATACTGGTTGTTAAAGTCATGACATACAGTAGGTAGTCATTGGCCCAACCTCCCAACCCCTCCACCTTGAGCCTTCCCTAGAAATTTCCATCTCTTCATACTATCTAGCAACTGAAGAGTTAACGCCCTCTTCCTGGACCCTGCTCCTTCTCTGCATCAGTGCCCCTTGCTCAACCTTCATTAATTCATCTCTACAGTGGAACAAATTATATCTGCTCTGCCTTTGTCAGTTGGCTGAGGGAAGGATCATGGGAAAGGAAATGGCTGAAAACTTGCTTTAAAAACTGAGAAATACAAACACCAGGGAATTTCACCAAGTGGAGGAGTTTCGTTCTCAGCTTGGCAGGGGGCAACGAATGACCTCTGGGTCCTGCTAGTGCTCCTTAAAGAATGACTAAGAGTCTGCAAGTTTTTTCACAAGTGGAATTAGGTGTTCGATGGTTTTGTGAAGTTACTAATGCTTTTATAGTTTAAGTTCTTGTAGAGTGTATGATTTTTTTAAAATCTTAGTTCCTTTCTCTTCCCTTTTCTCCAAATTACACTCTCATTTTCACTCATTCAGAAGTGTAATCAGAGTGTGTGCCAGAAAGTTAACTGCATGTGGGTAGGAAACTGAAGGTTAAAAACCTATGCTGTTTGCTAATTGTTACTTTGAGCAACATGTAAAAATGAAAGGTCAGATTTAAAATTTATTTCAAATTAGTTTTCATCTTCAGACTTACCACCCTAACATTTGCTCATTTTAAAATGAATATTTGAGTTACCTTCTTTCCTACAGCATAGATCTTTATCTTGTTTATAAATATATTTTAGTTTTTAAATTATTTTCTTTGTTAACATTATTAACACCTTACCATTTTGCTTAAAGTTTCACATTTTTAAAACAAAGATTCTACCGTTTTAAGGTTGAACATTTTCTTTTTGTGTTATCTTTTTTTCTTATTTAAACAGCTTAAAGAGATAAATTCACGTACCGTACCATTTACCCATTTAAAGTGTACAATTCAGTGGCTTTTAGTATATTCACAGAGTTGTGCAATCATCACTGAAAATCATTTTAGAACATTTTCATCATCCCCCAAAGAACCCTGTACCTTTTAACAGTGACTCCCCATTTTCCCCAGCCTTGTCTCCTGCATCCCAGCCCAGCTCCAGACAACCAATAATCCACATCCTGTCTCTACAGAGTTCCCAATTCTGGACAGTTCATACAAATGGAATGATACACTATCTATTCTTTTGTGAATGTCTCCTTTCACTTGGCATAATGTTTTCAAGGTTCCTATGACAGCTTTTTGATAAGAGATCGTGTATTGTCCTTGGATAGCTCCTGTATTTCGTTATTCTATGTGTGTTTCTACATATTGTCTCACCAAATAGACTATAAACATTTAGGGACTGTTTTGACATCTGTGGCCAAGAACAGGACTACTTGGGAAACGCTTCTTCCAATCCTGGTTCAGGAAGAGCTCCTGGAGGGGTCTTTATACAGGCCTTTTCCCCTAGTGTTTAGTCTGGGGATGAATACCTGACTCAGCTGATCTTCCCTGGGATTTTAGAGCTGAGAATTGAGACATGGGGTCCCATGCTTTCTCTAGAGATGGGGATGGAGGAGGTCACGCCTGCTGCTATGTGGAAGAAGATGGTATATGGTAGAAGAGAATGAAACCCACACAAAGAGATGAGCCATTTTGGGACACCTGGCGGCATTCACATTTCTGACTCCATTTATATCTGAGGCCCAGCTGCATCCCTGGCCCTCCTATGCTGTCTATGGTGCACACTATTATACGTTTTGACATATTCTGAGGCCAGTATTTAGATATCAGAATGATCGCTGCATCTAAAGTATCTTAGGAGAGTTCAAAAGTATGGTTCAGCTGTTTCTGGGGGCACTATTTTAATGGATAATCATGAACTAGATTCACTGACATCAATATTTAGCATCCTAGATATTTTATATTACTTGAAGATGTCTTCTATTAGCAAATTTAGGTTCTCAATTCACATTGATGATATATCACCAAATTTTGTGGGTATTTTTTCATCTTTAAAAAATGCATT
Source organism: Mesoplodon mirus (assembly GCF_964341445.2). NCBI lineage: Eukaryota > Metazoa > Chordata > Mammalia > Artiodactyla > Ziphiidae > Mesoplodon > Mesoplodon mirus. Next base: position 67,424,229 of record NC_138989.1, read on the forward strand.
ACCTAGCACATACCTATATGGAACACACAGATTTTTTTTCTTCCACATTTCACTGGTTTGAATAAATAGATGTTCTTTCTTATTTGGACTTGCTTAGTATCATGAAATAAGTAATTGGAAATTGAAGACGGAGGAATCTCAGGCATGCAGAAACTTTTTTTACTTTAAGTATACACTTTAGTATTTTGTGTGTGCACCAAGTACTTCAAAAAACCCTAAGATGAGAGTTAATCTATTATTATTTTGTAACATTACATCTATTTGCTGTTTAAAGAAAAGGTTTGGGTCTTTACACTTTAAAATTTATGAAATTATAAATACTCTTGTTTATTCAGGTGCATATAAAAGACAAACTCTAAGAAAAAATCCTGACCCCTTTTACTACTCTTTTTCTGCTTGGGTGTATGTCATAGGAAGGAAATCTTGACATTTATAATAATTCTGCATGTTTGGTGGAGATTCCTGGCCTTTTTATATGCAGATTTTTTTTTTCTCCCCACTGTCCTATTTTACCACTATTTGCAGACAAACTTTAGCATCAATTCCTTTTACTAACTTATGAAATGGCTGCTTGGGCAAAGCTCTGAAGTACCAAGATAAGGAAAAGAAAAATATAAGTCTAAGAAATGAAGATGGGGAAGAGGAGAATACACTGGGTCAAGATGAAGGGGTGGGTCATCAGAAAGACAAGTGATAACAAATACTGGTGAAGGTGTGGAGAAAAGGGAGCCCTTGTGCACTGTTGATGGAATTGTAAGTTGGCACAGTCCCTATGAGAATCAGTATGGAGGTTTCTCAAAAAATTAAAAAGAGATCTACCATATGATCCAACCATTCCATTTCTGGGAATATATCCAAAGGAAATGAAAACACAACACGAACTCAAAAAGATATCTGCACCCCATGTTCATAGCAACATTATTTGTGATAGCCAACACATGGAAACGACCTAAATGTCCATCAATGGAAAAACAAAGAAGTTGCAAAATACACACACACACACACACACACACACACACACACACACACACTGGAATATTATTTAGCCATAAAAAACCCAGGAAATCCTACCTACCATTTGTAACAACATGGATGAACCTCGAAGGAGTTAAGCTAAGTGAAATAAGTCAGACAGAAAGACACACAATGTATGATCTCACTTATATGTGGAATCTTAAAAAAAAAATTTAAACTCTTAGAAAAAGAAGTCAGACTTGTAGTTACCAGAGGCGGGGGGTGGTGGGAATTGGAGGAAGATGGTCTAAAGGTATACCCTTCCAGTTATAAGAAAAATGAGTACTGTGGATGTAATGTACACATGACGACTATAGTTCACACTCCTGTGTGATCTACGGGAAAGTTGTTAGGAGAGTAGATCCTATGAGTTCTCATCACAAGGAGAAATTCTTTTTCCTTTTTCCTTCCTTTTCTTTTTACTGTATCTATATGAGAAGACGATGTTAGTTGAACCTATTGTGGTAATCATTTCACAATATATGTAAATCAAACTGTGTGCTATACACCTTAAACTTATACAGTGATGCGATCAATTATTTCTCAATAAAACGGGAAAAAAATCTCTCCTAAAAAACACAAAAACGAAGAGGGGGTGGGATCTGAGTCCGATTTCTGACAAGCCAGAGAGCACAATCCTTGGGGCAGGTGCGAGAGAGAGAGGTGGTGTGGGTCCCAGGAAGAAGATGTCCCAGATCTAGGAGGTGAGCTGTGGGCCCTGTCGTTGAGCACTGCGTCTACATCAGGGGTTGGGTCCAATCTTAGGAGTTTGCAGTCAGCTGGAAGGTGCGGGGCTTCACAGATGTGTAAGGTTTCTCATCCAGGTAGAACATGGGGACCCAGGTGGATTCATTGTGCTGAGATAATACAGGAGGCTGGGAAAATTCAGGTTGTGAGCCTGCATAGGTCCTCTGAGCTGCACCTATCGCATAGGATGGGACTTCTCAACCCTTTACACTTGGAGCACCGCCCAGGGCTGGTGGAGGCAGAGCTGGCTGGGCTCTGAGCACCAAAAGCTGCTTCGACCATAAAAATTCCTTTTATCTGGTTTTTGTTCAAGTGTATGGGTTTTTTTTTTTTTTTTTTTTTGTAGATTTGAGAGAGAAAAAGCATTCTGCTGCTACAAAATTAAAAAGGTAGAAATCTTCCCTAAGAAAATATTTCTTCAGCCCGACGTTACAAGGGGGCCAAAAGCTGCTCTGGCAGGAGCTGAGGTTGTCCTTGTGTCTGAGGATGGATGGGCTTCCCCATCTTTCAGAGAAGTCACTTTGCTTCGCTGTCAGTGGTCACTGATGTAATGGAGAAGCCATGGAAGAGGTACAAGGAGGAAATGCTTCCTGGGAGGAGGAAGGTGAGGTTATAGGAAGTGATATTAGGAGGATCACTGGTAGGTAAATATTCTTCAAGGAGAGGCCACAATGATGCCATTTGACCACTAACCCAATAGCAGTGAGAGGCCAAGTGTCATATCAGCAAATAACCAAGTCTGAGTCCTGCATATCGTCTAACTGATGTTTGGGTCTGGGAGGGCATTAATTTATTTCACTTTGTGGTCAGTGGGGCTTGCCAAATGACTGACCTATGAAATTGAGTCAGCCCTGGAGACAGGGAAATGAATTTATTTTGACCTCAGCTGAAAAACCAGATCCAGTAGCTTGATCAAGCTTCATCAGTAGCTTGATTCAAGTTATGTTTCCATTCTGTGTGGATGAACGTATGGCCTCTGGGTGGGGAGGGAAGAGGTGCCTCTGTGGACCACACCCCCAGTCCTTTCCCTTTCATCTCTTTTTTTTCCCCTTTTTTTTTTTTGGGCGGTACACGGGCCTCTCACTGTTGTGGCCTCTCCCGTTGCGGAGCACAGGCTCCGGAAGTGCAGGCTCAGCGGCCATGGCTCACGGGCCCAGCCGCTCTGCGGCATGTGGGATCCTCCCGGACCGGGGCACAAACTCGTGTCCCCTGCGCTGGCAGGCAGACTCCCAACCACTGCGCCACCAGGGAAGCCCTCCCTTTCATCTCTTGCATGGGGTCCTGCAGGCCCAACAAGCTTGAATGGGGTGTCATCCAGAATGAAGAAACTTAGCACCACAGATTACACAATGAACTTTTGAAGACTGCAGACCCCTAACTGGGGAAGTTAGAAGACCACTTGTACAAGAGTTGCTTGAGTATATTTAAAAAAAAAAAAAAAAAAAAAAGCAGGTTCCTAGGCCTCACCTAAAATCCACTGAATGAGAATTTCTGGGGCTGGGGCTCAGGAATACACATTGACGCCAAGTCTTAGGCATTCTAACCTTTGAGAACTATTGCTTTAAAGCCCGGAATGGCTCAGCTATGAAGCTATACATCTGACTACACATTGCCCTCCATGGTGTTATTCTTGACTAAATGACAAAGACTCAACAAGTTGTATTGCAGGGAATTACCGTGTCTCAAAAATTGCTGTACTGGTGGTACGGAATAATCTTAGGGTAAGACCAACCTGTGACTGCTTGCTGGCAGAAGGAGGGGAAATCTTGAGATGGGGAAGAAAGATTAGAAATTGAGGTGTACACACGAGGGGATCCCTTATGGAGATTTTAATTTTTAATTCCTTTTCCCTTTGGACGCTGGGAATAGTTGTGTTTGATGTCCAGGCCTAATTATTCCCTGGTTAACTCACACACTTCAGTGAAGTCTGTTACATACATACAGTGGACTTTACATAGCGTCATAGGGAAAGTTAGGGGCAGACTAGCAAAAGGAAGCATGGCTTCCCTAGAACCACCCACTTCAGAGGCCAGCATGTATAGACAGCATTCATTACAGGCTGAAGGTTACAGAAGTCCAGGCAGGGGCAGTTGGTGGTGCCACGGCACGGTGGGGAAGAGAACGTGACAAGGACAACAGCCATCAATTGCCACTGTCCCTACTCCTGTTTTTATTTTGTCTTTAACCAACCCCACACAGATTTTTATGTCTACTACCCCTAAAACTGCTCTTGCCGAGGTCTCCACTGACATCTAATTGCCAAATTCATTGATAGATTCAAAGAGCTCTTTGATCTTCCCATAGGCATTTGACACAGTTGACCATGTGCTTGTTGGAAACCCCTTACCTTGACTTCTAGATCAGCATTCGATCTTGGGTTCCCTGCTGGCTCACTGGGGGCTCCTTTTAAATCTCTGTTACTCATTCCTTCTCAACATTGATGTGACCCAGAACCCAGTACTTGGATATTTTCTCTTCATTCCCTTTACTCAACCCATGGATGGATGACTCCCTATATGTTTATCTCCAGCTCCAACTTCTCACCTGTAAGTCCAACTGTTAACTGGCCATCTCCACTGGGATGTGAAATGATGCTCACTTAACATGTCCAAGTCAAACGTGTCTTTCCCCTGCTGCTGCTCGAAACCTGCTTCTTCTAGGCCTTCCCCATGTCTCTAACTGCTTGGGTCCAAAGACTTGGAGTTATCCCTTACTCCCTTTCCTCACAGTCCATACCCAGTCCAATAAGAAACCCTGATGGATCTACACCAGCAAACTACAGCCAAGATCTGTCTGCCTCTCACCATTACCACCCTGGCTCAAACCACTATTATCTGTCACCTGGATTTTTGCAATAGATCTAGACAAAATCTAACTTTCCCTGTGCTTCCAACTGTACCCTCTGTGCAGTAAAGGATTAACTCAGCGGGTCTGGGTTGTCCAAACCTTGTACATTTCAAAGAAAGTTTGGCCCTTGTCTGGCTCCTGGGAAATAACTTCTATGATTTTGGAATATCCAGCCCCAAAGAGGTTATTTCCCAGGAGACAGACAAGGGCCAAAATTGTTTATTGTAGCAAAATATACATAACGTAAAATTTACCATTTAAATCACTTTTAAGTGTAAAATTCAATGGCATTGAGTACATTTACAATGTTATGCAACCGTCACCACTATCCATTTCCAGAACTTTTTCATCTTCCCAAATTGAAACTCTGCACCTATTACACAACACACCTTTCCCCTTCCCTTCAGCCCCTAGTAACTTCTATTTTACTTTCTGTCTCTATGATTTTGCCTATTCTAGGTCGCTTATATAAGTGGAACCATACAATATTTGTCCTTTTGTGTCTGCCTTATTTAACTTAGCATAATGTTTTTAAGCTTCATCTATGGTATAGCATTTATCAAAATTTTATTTCTTTATGGCTTAAGTCCATTGTATGCATAGACTAGATATTTTAAAATCCATTTATCTACTCATGGACGTTTAGATTGTTTTCACCATTTGGTTATTGTGAGTAATGCTGCTGTGAACATTGGTGTACAATTAGTTATCTATTCTATTTTATCTTATCTGAGTCCTTGTTTTCAATTCTTTTCATGTATACCTAGGAGCGGAACTGCCGGGTCATGTGGAAATTCTGTGTTTAACTTTTTGAAGAACTGCCCAACTATTTTCCACTGTGGCTGCAATATTTTACGTTCTCACCAGCAATGCACTAGGGTTATAATTCTCTACATCCTCACCATTGCTTGTTATTTTCAATTTTTTTTTTTTTTTTTTTTTTTTGCGGTTCGCGGGCCTCTCACTGCCGCGGCTTCTCCGCCGTGGAGCACAGTCTCCGGACGCGCAGGCTCAGCGGCCACGGCTCACGGGCCCAGCCGCTCCGCGGCATGTGGGATCCTCCCGGACCGGGGCACAAACCCACGTCCTCTGCATCGGCAGGCGAACTCCCAACCACTGCGCCACCAGGGAAGCCCTCAATATTTTTTTTTGATAATAGCTTTCTTAATGGGTGTGAAGTGGTATTTCATTGTGGGTCACAAAGTCTTTTACCTCATTACCTTGCACCTGAATTGACAAAGTAGTCTTTGGGTCCATACCCGCCCTCCCCATTTACCTTCCTTACTGCCTTTGACTATTGTTGTTTATGAATCTTTGTAAAACGCCCCTTGTAATAGATCGTCTTGGTGTCTCCCTTCTCTCTGCACTATCATGTCAACAGTCTCCTGCTTGGAACACAATTTTCTGTCTACCCAAACTTCCTTCCCCACATAAGTATTCCTTAAATATTTTCTGAGGAAATGAATTCATGGACTTGTTAACGAAGACTCTTTCCCAAGGAGACAGAGTCTAGTATACACTTTAAAAAGGAGTAAGGAGTAAGAGTCATAAGAGAGACCCAGATAAAGGGGAATCAGAACAGAAGGGATTCATGGAGGAGAATGGGAATTTGAAGAATGCGTAGGGCTTCGGGGGGCGGGGGGGGGGAAGAGAGAAAGGACCTCTCAACAAAAGAGAACATAGTGTGTGTTTTTTTTTGGCTGAATCCTAAGGTATGCAACAAAGGAACATGCTCTAACTTTTAAAAAGGAGAGGCAGGGGGCTTCCCTGGTGGCGCAGTGGTTGAGAGTCCGCCTGCTGATGCAGGGGACACGGGTTCGTGCCCCGGTCCGGGAAGATCCCACGTGCCGCGGAGCGGCTGGGCCCGTGAGCCATGGCCGCTGAGCCTGCGCGTCCGGAGCCTGTGCTCCGCAGCGGGAGAGGCCACAGCAGTGAGAGGCCCGCATACCACAAAAAAAAAAAAAAAAAAAAAAAAAAGGAGAGGCAGCAGGTTCTGAAAGACTTGAATGCCCTGGTTAGAAGTTTGGAATTCATTTAGTAATTAATCAGGACTTAAGGTTTTTAAGAGAGTCCGTGAATAGTGATTTTTTTAAACTGGGGTATAGTTGTTTTACAATGTTGTGTTAGTTTCTACTGTACAGTGAAGTGGAGTTCCCTGTGCTATACAGCAGGTTCTTATTAGTTATCTATTTTATTAGTTATCTATTCTATTTTATCTTATTAGTTATCTAGTTCTGAAGTTGCAAAGAGGTGTTTGAAGGATGATTTGAATTTTGGCAATTACTATTAAGCAATATATAACCTTTGAGAATATAGTTCATATTCACTGGAGGAGGTAAGGAGGAATAACATATCAGAGAATTGAGCAGGGAATGGAAGGCTCCTCTTACAAGACACTTAGTAATAAAGGACAGGGGGATAGTAGAAGAGCTGGAGAGAGAAGGATTTTTTTAAAATGGGAAAAAAGAGTAGCAGCCCAGTCGACAGCCCTGGTCTCTGTAATGTGCACGTGGGAGCCTTAGCATTTTCTATGGTTTTGTTGTTGTTGTTCTTTTTTTTTTTTTAATGGCAGCTAAAGGTGTACAGACGATGTTAAATTAATTTTTTTAAGGTGTACATTTTCAGTTCATTTAGAGCATGCAAATCTGGTTGGTTTTTTTTTAACATCTTTATTGGAGTATAACTGCTTTACAATGGTGTGTTAGTTTCTGCTTTATAACAAAGTGAATCAGTTATACATAAACATATGTTCCTATATCTCTTCCCTCTTGCGTCTCCTTCCCTCCTACCCTCCTTATCATACCCCTCTAGGTGGTCACAAAGCACCGAGCTGATCTCCCTGTGCCATGTGGCTGCTTCCCACTAGCTATCTATTTTATGTTTGGTAGTGTATATGTCCATGCCACACTCTCACTTTGTCACAGCTTACCCTTCCCCCTCCCCATATCCTCAACTCCATTCTCTAGTAGGTCTGTGTCTTTATTCCCATCTTACCCCTAGGTTCTTCATGACCTTTTTTTTTTTTCTTAGATTCCATATATATGTGTTAGCATACGGTATTTGTTTTTCTCTTTCTGACTTACTTCACTCTGTATGACAGACTCTAGGTCTATCCACCTCACTACAAATAACTCAGTTTTGTTTCTTTTTATGGCTGAGTCATATTCCATTGTATATATGTGCCACATCTTCTTTATCCATTCATCTGTTGATGGACACTTAGGTTGCTTCCATGTCCTGGCTATTGTAGATAGAGCTGCAATGAACATTTTGGTACATGACTCGTTTTGAATTATGGTTTTCTCAGGGTATATGCCCAGTAGTGCGATTGCTGGGTCATATGGTAGTTCTATTGGTAGTTTTTTGAGGAACCTCCATACTGTTCTCCATAGTGGCTGTATCAATTTACATTCCCACCAGCAGTGCAAGAGTGATCGCTTTTCTCCACACCCTCTCCAGCATTTATTGTTTCTAGATTTTTTGATGAATGGCCATTGTGACTGGTGTGAGATGATATCTCATTGTAGTTTTGATTTGCATTTCTCTAATGATTAATGATGTTGAGCATTCTTTCATGTGTTTGTTGGAAATCTGTATATCTTCTTTGGAGAAATGTCTATTTAAGTCTTCTGCCCATTTTTGGATTCGGTTGTTTGTTTTTTTTTGTTATTGAGCTGCATGAGCTGCTTGTAAATTTTGGAGATTAATCCTTTGTCAGTTGCTTCATTTGCAAATATTTTCTCCCATTCTGAGGGTTGTCTTTTGGTCTTGTTTATGGTTTCCTTTGCTGTGCAAAAGCTTTTAAGTTTCATTAGGTCTCATTTGTTTATTTTTGTTTTTATTTCCATTTCTGTAGGAGGTGGGTCAAAAAGGATCTTGCTGTGATTTATGTCATAGAGTGTTCTGCCTATGTTTTCCTCTAAGAGTTTCATAGTTTCTGGCTTTGCATTTAGATCTTTAATCCATTCTGAGCTTATTTTTGTGTATGGTTTTAGGGAGTGTTCTAATCTCATACTTCTACATGTAACTGTCCAGTTTTCCCAGCACCACTTATTGAAGAGGCTGTCTTTTCTCCACTGTATATTCTTGCCTCCTTTATCAAAGATAAGGTGACCATATGTGCATGGGTTTATCTCTGGGCTTTGTATCCTGTTCCATTGATCTATATTTCTGTTTTTGTGCCAGTACTATACTGTCTTGATTACTGTAGCTTTGTAGTATAGTCTGAAGTCAGGGAGCCTGATTCCTCCAGCTCCATTTATCGTTCTCAAGATTTGATTAAAAAAAAAATTTTAGGCCGCACCGTGTGGCATGAGGGACCTTATTTCCCCGACCGGGGATCAAACCCAAGCCCCCTACAGTGGAAGCGCAGAGTCTTAACCACTAGACCACTGGGGAAGTCCCAAATCTGGTATTTTTAATCAAATAAAATATTTATGAAATGGATTTTCTCCTAATTCTGGATTCATCATGACTTTACAATACCAACTAATTCTGATATTTACAATATTTGCCCAAACTTAGAATTTTGCAAATACTGGGTTATTATCAGTGTTTTTAAAATAAACTTAGCATGCAGAATTTGAACTTTTTAACATTGGCACCTAAATTATACATGGAATATATGTTTGTAGTATTTCAAAATTCATATAACTTATTTGGAAAACATAACTTCTAGACTAAAACTTAATAGATTTTCCATTTTATCAACTGGAGTACTTTATCTTAGTTTGTTTTTCAGTGCACATTTCTCATTTTTTGTTCATTTAACCTGCCAATTGTTATTTTTCATGGTAAAGTAGATTTTAGTATTTGCTTTTTGTTTTCTTAATTTTGGCACCTTTCAAATTGGCATATTCTTAAAGTATTTTTCTTCCTTGATTAAAAGCATGTGTGTGTTTAATCACATCAACTTTACCAAATGAAACTAAGCCATACTGTTCTTGAGCCAATTAAGAAAACTGCAGTTTTTAAATGTAACATTTTGGAGGGATAAATGCATGACATGACTTATTGGGTCTAGACTGAAAGAAACTGCCTTAAGGAATTCATTGAAAGTTTTAGTACTGTCTGAAAGGCAAGAGGGAAGGCAAATTGGTAATACGTTACAAAAGAGGGAAAAAGAGAGCAGTTTTGTTTAAAGTAGAAAAGTCTGGCTGTTCTAGAATGTGAAAGAAGACAGTAAAAGCAAATTTGGGGTGCACAGTAAGTTGTAGAAAGTGAAGTTTATCTCCCTGCAAATAATAAGTTTGTAAAGAAACAACGAAAATGTACTGAAATTTTGAAAGTATTTGATCAGTTTTGATGCATTTATTCATAAGATGGAGAAGATGCTGGTGAATACTGTAAAATATTACATGGGTGAAATGTAGAAAGAGTGAAATTACAGTTTAATTTTTTAAATTAAAATAACAGTGACATCATAGTCTTTAAAATGATCTTTTAAATGGGGGTGAAGTGGACCAAAAACCCCTGACCCTGGCTGATTTGTAATTAGTGATATACTCAAGTACATGTTGAATATTCATGTGAAATATATTTAGCCAGTGGAAATGAAAATTGGAAAAGACTGTAAATAGATCAAGCCAAATGAATTCTCTGACTAAATGAATCATACAGTTAAACAAAAAGCAGGTGCAGAAAGAAAAATGGAAAAACCTGATTGGGGTGTTAGAATGGGGGGGAGGAACAATGGGGAGGGGAGGGAAGGTAAGAATGAGGAAGTGGGGGGAGGGAGGATATATCCTGAGGCTCTTTCCTCAGAGAATGGCGAGATGAAAATGTTACTGAACCAAACTTGGGTCCCCTTTCCCAAGCACAGTAAAGTCAATCAACTGACACCAGATTGTGGGTCATGGTGAAGGAAAGTGCAGCCTTTATTGCAGGGTGCCAAGCAAGGAGTCCAGGCAGCTAGTGCTGAAAAGGCCTGAAGTCCCTGAAGGCTTTCAGGGAAAGGTGTTTGTTTGTTCATTTGTTTGTTTGCCACATTGCCTGGCTTGTGAGATTTAGTTCCCTGACCAGGGATTGAACCCAGGCCCTTGGCAGTGAGAGTGTGGGCAGAGTCCTAACCACTGGACCACCAGGGAAGTCCCGGGAAACGTTTTTAAAGACAGGGTGAGGGAGGGGGATTGTGGGGTGTGTGATCTGCTCCTGGACATTCTTCTGATTGGTTGGTGGCGAGGTAATTGGGAGTCAGCATCATCAACCTTCTGGTTCCAACCCATCTGGGGTCTATGTGCTTGTGGTCAGCATGCAGTTAACTTCTTCCACCTGGTGGGGGTTTCAGTATCTGCAAAACAGCTCAAAGGACTTGGCTCAGAATATTATCTATAGCCCTTGAGGAGGAACTAAACGTCCTTGACTTTGTTTAATGGCTAAGCCATTATTATTTTGTCTTGCTTGGCTGTTTTCCTTTCTTTCTGTATATTCTCACTTCTCTGATTACATTTACTCCTTGGAACTTGGGGAAGGCCTAGGAGGCTGAAGTTTTCCTACAGACAGGAGGCAGGTGGAGGACGTGGGGGGTAGGAGGTGGTCTGTTCTGGGAAGGCCCCCCAGGGTCCTGCTTGGTTATAGACATGATAGCTAGATAGATCCTGGGAGTCCTGGAGGAGAGAATTCAGGGAGTTCTGTTCGATGGCCTTGATCTTAGGGACGTAGGAAGAGGCAAGGCCATTGTCTTCCTGAGATGTGGGAGGAGGTTAGGCTAGTGGTTTGAGCAGGGGAAACAAGGTTCATATGAATGCAGTGGATGGGTGGCAGGGAACTAGGGGGAAGCAACGTGAATGCACTTCAGGTGTTTCTTGAAAAGTGCTGGAGAAGTGGGGGGGCAGGAGGTCAGTGGTGTGCGTAGAAGAGTACACATTGGAACCTTTCTTTCCCTTTAGAAAGCGCAGGGCTCAGGTCGGGGGAGGCTATTTGGAGCCCTTCCCCGCCCCATACTCAGCATACTCAGGTGTTGCCTCCGTCACCTCCAGGCACACGCACAGGTGAGGGTGGTCGCACTGCCCCAGGCAGGGTGCGCCATCAGCATGCTGGGCCCTGAGAGCCACATCATCCCATTAAAAGCACCTGCTTGAGACACAGCTCACACAATTTTGGCTTTATATCCCCTCCCCTCTGAATTTACTCTGTGATCTTGGAAACAAAGCATAGAAAAAAAAAAGGAAAAGAAAAGAAGAAAGAAAAAGAAATCGCCATCCACATAGTCCTTATCAGAAAATTTCAGAGTTATCACCACGCCTGTTCCAGGCAGACTTCTTTTATCTGACTTAGAAGCAGGGCTGGGACTTGGCAGGGAGAGCACGCCAGGGGAAGTAGAAATAAGAGAGAAGGTGGCTTGTCTAACTCCAGTGCCCTTTCCTGATGAAGTGATGACTTCTATGAAGTCATTTTCTCACAAAGTCATTGTGTCCTTAGGCTGCGGTCCCATATTGTGTCTCCATTGCCTTCATCATATTGCTCCTTTTTCTTAACCAATCAAAATTCTTCAGGCTCTGTGATGCAACGTCCACCTCAATTAAGAAGATAGCTATGCTGTTTGGTCCTTGGTTTGATTTCAGAAAATTAGCAAACATTTATGGAGATGCTGCATTGGGCAGGCACAGCGTCTAGTACTGTGAGCAAGACAGGGCTGAGCAGGAAGACACAATGTAGGGAAAGAGGCCGAGCCTGGTGAATGTGGAGACCCAGCAGGAGTGGGACAGCAGCGTGGGGACAGGGTCTGGGAGATTGCTTCCAGCTGGGAGAGCTTGGGAATAAGTGAGTGGAGGTTGACTTTAGAACTCGGCCTGCAGGGTTTAAGGGATGAGGCAGATTTGGACCAAATTCTAGAGAGAAGGGGGTGGAGTCTTCGTGGTGGGAGAAACCAGGTGAGCAGACGTGTGGGTTGGGGATGGGAAAGGGAGCAAGCCAGGAACAGTCTGGGTTTCAGTAAAAGCATGAACAGGGGTACGTGCACCCTCGACTTGCTTGCTCTGCTCAGGAGTTTGGAATTTCTTCTGTGGTCAGTTGAAAGCCTTTGAAGTCTGCCTGTTCATTGCAAAAGCTTTCTCATTTATTTGACTGTCTGCAATTCAATCTGTGTTTCCCAGTTTCATCTGTTAAGAAGGAAAATCTGGACCTTCTGGGCCGCTCTGAGGTCATTTTTGAATCCTGTGCTTTCCGCTTGCCCTTCTTTATCTATGTCCCGCTGCCTTGCTTGGCCCCTCTTGATTGCCTGTCAGCACTATCTACACACAACAGTTTTGTGTGCTTTGCTGCTTTTGAGAGTTCAGGATCACATTTTGCCAATTTTCAGTTTTAATAAGTTTTCTTACGTTTTCAAGGCTGTCTTTAGGAACAAAAATATATACATGTAACGAGCCACAGATGGCATCCTGAATATTGTTACGTTACAGCTGAGATGAAAACATTCAGAAACACAGCAAACATCTCATTTCCTCAGACTTTTGGCCTTAAAACCACTTTATTTTATATAATTATTTATTTAAAAAAATTGAAGTATAATTAATTTACAATGTTGTGTTAATTACTGCTGTACAGCAAAGTGATTCAGTTATACATATATATGCACATTCTTTTTAAAATTTCTTTTCCATTATGGTTTATCATAGGATATCGAATAGTTTTCTGTGCTATACAGTAGGATCTTGTTTATCCATTCTATATACGAAAGCTTACATCTGCTAACCCCAATCTCCCACTCCATCCCTCCCCCAACCCTCTCCCCCTTGGCAATCACCAGTCTGTTCTCTATGTCTGTGATTCTGTTTCTGTTTCATAGATAGGTTCATTTGTGTCATATTTTCGATTCCACATGTGATATCATATGGTATTTATCTTTTTGTTTCTGACTTACCACTTTAAATAAAAGTTGACAGGTAAGAAAATGAGAAGGAAGATCTTGATCCTTAGAATATTTGCTTAGTAAGCTCAGTGATGGAAGTTCTGGAGAATTCTTCTTGTGGCACTTAGTAGGTGCTCAGTTAAACACTAACTGTTAGTTCTGAGAGAAGATTTCATGGTTAGATGGAAGGCACCAGGAGGTTTCCCTCTCATGCTGGGATCCCTCATTTAGTCCCAGTATTTCACAGTTCAGTGCGTTATTTTTAATGAAAAAGGGCAAGCCATCTAATTGATTAATCAAAGGGAATGGTTTGGTAAATATAGCACATCCCCTTGAGAATGCTTATGTCATTTTAAAAATGATGATTACTAAAACAGTTATGAAATATTATAATGTGATATTAAGAGGAGAAAAGCAGAATGTAAAGTTGCATATTACCGGAGGTTTAAATATTTTAAAAATAAGATGTGTCTATTGCACAGACAACCTCTTGGAGACAGAAGGCTGGATCCAAAGACTGGTCAAAGGTGGTCCCTGGGAGGGGCCAACCAGATGCAGGATTGCAGGCTAAATCTGAAGCTAAGTGAGCAATAAACATACCTGAGTATAAATATCTTTTCAAAAGAGACTCATGTCAGGTAAACAGTGTCGTTTACCTGAATCCAGGTATCAAGTAAACTGAATTTGCTTGCTAGCTACTCCCTTCTCCATTTCTTTGTCTTTCCAAATACTTTCCATTTGGGTTGTTTCCTCTAAAATTGGTGCAGATGATCTTTCCCATCAAATTAATGTTGTTTACGTATCTCCTAAAAAATACAGATGCCCCTGGTTAGGTCCATTGCTGCCCATGGCCTAGAGCTTTCTCAGAATAGTGAATTATATGTCTGTGACTGGTATTAATAGATGAACTCATCTACATTAGGACTTGTGGCTGCCTCTTTCCCCGTGTCTGGGGATGGAAGGAACTGGCAGTAATGAGTGATCACCTGGCTTTCACAGATGCACAGAATCTGGAAGGTAACTTAGGTAGATGAGTGGGTGCTGGGTTTATGGTGGAGGACCCTACCATACTGTCATGAAGTTGCTTGCACATTATGTGAAGATCTAGAAATCCCGCTGTTGAAAAAAGAGAGAGAAGGAAGTGGCCACCAATTTCTGGGGCTTTGAGCATCCTGCATGAGGGGCATTACTGGATATTTTTACTTTCTTCAAAGAAAGGTAATTATTTCAGCGCTTCCTCTTCTCTGGTGCTCAGCCCTTATTTTCTTCTTCCCCCTTATCACCCTCCGGCACTTTCCTGCCATCATATTTATGGACTGTGCTCTCTTGATGACGCTTCTAACCTAGAGCTCTTGGGGTGCAGCTACGGCTTACTTGGCTGCCCTCCTTTACTGTGGTCACTCAGCAATGTCAGTTCAGGGCAAGCAGGAGAACAACAAAGCAAACGCCCTCTCAACTCTCCTTTGCTCCTGCTCTGCCCTGGTGGAGTTGAAATCTCACCCTTTCCAGAGGGGTCCAGCCTGAGAAATTATTTTAAAATCTGCTTAAATAAGCTGATCTTTTTCCCACCTGCTCCACCCATATACACCTCTCCTTATCTGAAGGGCACACCTCCGTGTGTGGACGTCGACACACGTAACCTCTGAAATGTTGCTCATGAATGTTGCTCTGAAATGTTGCTCATGAATGTTGCTCTGAAATGTTGCTGTTAAATGGTGAAGTGTATGCGGTTGAGACTTGGCTAACTATTTGCCTGCCTTTCTTCCTGACCCATCACCTCCTACTCTGGGACCCCAAGGGATCATGCAGAAGGCAAACTGGATGGTTCTAGAGATGATCTGGTACCATTTTCTAGATGAGGAAACTGATGCCCACAGATCATAGATCTGCTCCAGATCACAGATCTATAATGCAAGTGACAGCTATGGGACAACACCCCAGATCACTTCCATCCCGATATGGCAGCCTTTTCATTACATTGTTATGCTTACTTGAGTTACTTCCTTAATCCCATGAACTTCTAAGATGCTATGCAGGAAAAGCCACGTTTCCTTCATAACTTGTCCAAATACCATCTTTTTCACAACGCTTTTATAGATGGACCCAGTCATAGGAGAACTCTGCATCCTCCAATCTCCCTTGGCATTTTTTAAACCATGTGAAGCATTTGTAGTCTACATACTGCCATCAATTAGGATTAATTAGGTACATGTTTTACCCTCTGTACTGGACTACAGGAACTACTTGAAGGCAGCAATTGTGTCTTCTTAATTATTGTTTGTCTCATAATGCTGACACAGTGTTTGATACTCAATAAAGGTATGCTGCCCAAATGAAGGTGGGAATGAATGAATGAACAATGAACCCATTGGACTAACACCTTTGTTCCCTCTTGGATCAGGTGCTGTAAATCACAGTATGGTGAATCTCCGGGGACTGAGGGCTTTGTGAGTTATGGGGAAGTCTTTCTGTCTCTCTGGCTGAGCGGGCAGTGATAACATTAAAACTGCAAATTTGGAGTAGCTAGCAGTTAGTAAATCACTGCTTTAGGAAGTACATTCATATGGGCTCTTCATAAATAAATCAATGAAATTGCTGTCACTCGCCAGTCAAGCAGGTCTGCCCCTCAACAGAGCAGGTTTCTCATGTTCACCTGGCTAGGATGTTGACTGCTGCTGAAAATGGTTCCAGCATCAGTGTCCCTGAACAGCTTGGGGCTTCTTGTCATCAGTTCTGCCTTGGAGAACCTTCCTCCCCAACTAGGAGAGGGTAGAAATAGCTCATTGTTTGGTCATGGTGGTGATGGCAATCTGGGTCAGCTGCCCCAATTTCAGGCCTTCCCTACACATGGCTGGACTTTCTATTTGACCTGGATTTCTTCACTTGATAAGTTTTCTTATGGGAGATTCAGTGGCTTTGGGAGCTCGAAAACATGTCTCAATAAAGAAACTGCAGGAAGTTCTCCTGATAAGAAAAACCCTGAATTCTGGTCCATCTCAAAGAATAAGTGAATTTTGGAAACAATTAATTGGCTCCATATACCCTCCTCTCCATTAAAATATTTTTGCTTCTTTATCTTAGTCCTAAAGGTCAAGATCTCTGGATGTACAAGGTAGCAATTAATTGAGCAGGAAGGCTTATTTAGATTCCTGAGCTAATAGGAGATGACGAGTGAAGATTCTCCGAGTTCCTTCATTTTCCTTCACAATGTATTTTCCACAACAAATATTTATTGATTACCTAACATGTGTCAGGAGCCCTGACAGGCTTTGGGGACACAAACATGAAGTAGCTTTTGCTTTCAAGGATTTTATAATTTGAGAGGGTTGCAGATATGTAGATTTGATGGAGGTATGGAGGGAATAGCCCTGTGATGAAGACAGGGTAAAGGGCTCTGGGAAATGAGAGAGAAGCGTCCTGGCTTGGGGAAAAGTCACTCAACTGGAGTGAGTAGGGTTTCATCAGAAGAGGGGAAGGTTATTCCAGACAACAGGAGCAACATGGAGAAAGGACTTGATGGTGAATTTAGGGCATCAGGACCGGCAACCATTCACCCGCAGACCATTATCGATCAATCCACATAGCAGGTTCTGTGCTGACCACTGTGTCAGTCAGGTACATATGGACTGTCTCAGGCAGAGTCTGTCTTCCAGAAGCTCAGCATTCAGATGGAGGGTGAAAATGCTATGGAGAGAGTTGGGGGATAAGGCTGGAAGTTGGGCTGATAGACCATGAGAGGCTCTGGCTCTGGACTAAGGAGTGTAGACTTTCATTGGCAATGTCTCAGCTTATGATCTAAACCAAAGAAGTCCATTAATGAGGGACATATAGGTGTTTCCTTTTTTTTTTTTTGCTTTTTCAAACATTATTGTAATGAATAATTGTGTACTTACATTATTTCATGCATGTGAGTGCCCACCTGTAGGATCAGGTCCTAAATCAGAATCACTGGATCAAAGAGTGTGTGCATTTGTAATTTTATCAATGTTCACAGTACATGAGATGCATTTCCATCCCTACTCATCAAACTCACACACACACACACACACACACTTCACTCACTCACACTGTAATGAAGACAGTCTTTCATTTTATTCTCTAATAATTGCCACAGATGGCCAAGCTCCAGGCTCTCTCTAAAGATACAAAGGCATGCATTTGGAATGGATGAAATTCTGTCCTGGACAGATCCAAGAATACTCTCTGTGTTCTACCTCCATTCAGATTTCTGTCCCATGGGGACCTGGATGAAGCATTGTGGGAAGAAGTGGTTGGCCTTCAGGCTGTTAGACTCAAAGGTTAGGAGTGTCTCCATACACAACTGCTAGATGGGACTCTAAATAAATCACAGTGGGTGGATCATTGTTGAAGTCTTCAACTTTTGTTGATTTTTTTCCATATTTTCAGCCTATGCTACTTCTGGGGGAAATGATTGCTCTAAGTCTCATTTATCCTAAACTTTTAATCTTGGAGTGTGCAGGCCTGTTTAATCATTTACCACATCAATAATAGTTTATATATATATTTGTCATTTTCATGGGATAATAAAAAGTTAGTAGCATATGATTACTTGGACATGTCACAGAAACTTCAAACTTAAATCTGTGTTTTTCAGGCCTCCTCCACCCACCCCCCGCCACACACATGCAAGTGGAAGACGAAGGCAGAAAGCTGTGGTTTCCAGGCATAAAGCCCATGCATACAAAATAAAAGATAACTGAAGTTTGGCCCAACTATCTCAATTGTCATCTCCATCCTCCCCCTGACTACACGGGGATGAGCTCTGACAAGAGACTGCCCACGTTAAGGGTGAAAGTGCTTGATAAAGGCTTATAAGGAAGACTCTTACAGCTTTTAACAAAAATATCAAGGGCAAGTTGTACAGTTAAGTGGCAGAAAACTGAATTTGGCAGTAGTTTGTAGCCTCTGTATTAAAAAGATACACATTATATATGGGATTTTAAAAAATCAAGCAAGCAAGAAACTTGCCTTTATTAAGGACCTGCCCTGCTGAGGCTCTCTATTAGGCAGAATAGAAGGTAATAAATAAGTAAGAAAATAAGCAAATAAATAAATAAGTGAATAGTCAGGGTCCCAGCTCTTTAAAAAATTAGGAAAGAGATGGCAAGATAAGACAAACATACATGACCAGTTTAGTAACCACTTGAGCATTAACAGTATGAAGTTACCAATATATGAAACTCTCTTCAGTGCCAAGCAATTGGGCCTGAATGACTTCTACAGCTCTGAACTAATAGGATTAGAGTTCCCAGCTTGGAAGAGCTCATCACAGCTCAAGGAAAGTTCATTAGAGAGCTAGGGT
Organism: Mesoplodon mirus; assembly: GCF_964341445.2. Lineage (NCBI taxonomy): Eukaryota > Metazoa > Chordata > Mammalia > Artiodactyla > Ziphiidae > Mesoplodon > Mesoplodon mirus. Next base: position 67,443,008 of record NC_138989.1, read on the forward strand.
ATACCTTGCGCCTACTTCCTATTCATCGACCTCCCATTCATTCATGTTCTTTTTGAACATTTCCTATACGCTTTGCATGTACATTTTATATTGGTTTTCTCCTTAGCGGCCTTCAGGATACCTGCCTCCTTTTTCCACACCTTGGGACTCCACTCAGGACAGCCCCACCTTCTATCTATCCAGGGCTTCCTGGCTTGTCACTTCTCATTCATCCCAGCAACCCAATCCTGTGCTCTCAGTCCCCTTTGCTAGAGGATCAGTAAACTCCTTCAGGTCCTCAAAAAGTTATGGAGTTACCATATGGCCCAGCAATCCCACTCATAGATGTATACCCAAAATAACTGAAAACAAGAGCTCAAACAGATACCTGTACATGAATATTCATAGCTGTACTGTTTACAATAGCTAATAGAAAGAAAGAATCCAAATATTCACCATGGATGCATGGTTAAACAAATTGTGGTATATCTATATGATGGAATGCTATTCAGCCATAAAAAGGAATGAAATTCTGATACTTGCTATCACATAGATGGACTTTGAAATATTATGCTAAGTGAAAGAAGCCAGACACCAAAGGTCACATATTACATGATTCCATTTATATGAAATATTCAGAATAGGTAAATCTGTCGAGACAGAAAGCAAATTGGTGGATGCCACCATTTGCGGGGAGTGGTAAATGGACAGTAACTTCTTAACAAGCTTTGGGTTTTATTTTGAAGAGATAAAAATATTTTGGAACTAGTTAGAGGTGGTGGTTGCAGAACGTCGTGGGTATACTATATACCACTGAATTGTCCACTTTAAAAGGTCAATTTTATGTTATGTGAACTTTATTTCAATTTAATATTCAAAAAACAAAAAACAAAGCAAAACAAATGCCTCGTTCAGGAAACATGCTGTAGGTTAAGTGCTCTTCCTCCTGATAGGAGTGGGTCACTGAAGAAACAAAATATTTATTCAGAGGGGTGAGTTTCAGGGTGTACTTTAAGCAAATGAAAGTAATTGCTCAGATTAGTACAGAGCTTTATAGTTTACAAAAGTTCCTTATGTCCAACACCTTATACACCTTTTAGAAAATTTCCCTCATACTTCCTCATCTTATCACCCCAAGTTCTCACTTCCTGTCACCTGGAATAATGTCACCCCACCTCTGGGTTTGAATCTGATCCATTCACTGAGGCCCACATCAAATGCCATTTGTGAACCTCACTTGGAAATACAAGCACATTCTCGTTGCTCAGAGCACCTTAGCTGCCCTTTCTGATGTGCTTAAAAAGCCCTTTGGGGGCTTCCCTCGTGGTGCAGTGGTTAAGAATCTGCCTGTCAATGCAGGGGATATGGGTTCGAGCCCTGGTCTGGGAAGATCCCACATGCTGTGGAGTAACTAAGCCCGTGTGCCACAACTATTGAGCCTGCGCTCTAGAGCCTATGAGCCACAAATTATGAGCCCGTGTGCCATGACTACTGAAGCCTGTGCGCCACGACTACTGAAGCCTGTGCACCACGACTACTGAAGCCTGTGTGCCTAGAACTTGTGCTCCACAACAAGAGAAGCCACTGCAATGAGAAGTCCCCGCATCACTCCGAAGAGTAGTCCCAGCTCACCACAACTAGAGAAAGCCCACGCACAGCAACGAAGACCAAGTGCAGCCAAAAATAAATAAATAAAAACTAATTAATTAAAAGAAAATAAGGGGAGAGATCCTCTTCCCTTAAAAAAAAAAAAGGCCCTTTGGGAAGCAGGTGGGTAATGAAAAGAAGGCTTAGCTCCAGACAGACAATGTGGTACGAGAGGGATTTTCTCAGTCCTTGGAGTCTGACTCTTCTCCTTAGGGTTTAAGACAGTTCCTGGTTATAAGCCAAGATCACTGATGCTGTCTTGGTCAGAGATGACACATATGCTCAGTAGATAACTGATGTTTAGATGCTTTTTGTGAACAACATAATATTGAACAATGCTGGCATTATTTATAATTTGAAGGTGTGATTTGAAGTTATACTTTGGAGGGAGAGAGTTAGAAATCAAGTGATTAGCCAGAAATGGGTAGGGCAGGGGAAACTTATTAAGCAGTTGGCCGGTAGAGCCTCTTGAGGGCAGGGACTCCCTGGTGTAGTCACCATATCTGGTGCCTTCCATGGCACTTGGCATATAGTAGGCCATTTAAACCTATTGACTTAGATGGTACTGACATGAAAACAGACACATAGATCAATGGAACAGAATAGAGAGCCCAGAAATAAACCCACATACTCGTGGTCAATTAATCTACAACAAAGTAGGCAAGAATATACAATGGAGGAAAGATAGTCTCTTTAATAAGTGGTGCTGGAAAAACTGGACAGCTACATGTAAAAGAATGAAATTAGAATATTTTCTAATACCATATACAAAAATAAACTCAAAATGGATTAAAGATCTACCTAAATGTAGGACCAGAAACCATAAAAGTCCTAGAAGAAAACATAGGCAGAATACTCTTTGATATAAATCATAGCAACATTTTTTTTGAATTTGTCTCCTAAAGCAAAGGAAACAAAAGCAAAAATAAACAAATGGGACCTAATTAAACTTAAAAGCTTTTGTATAACAAAGGAAACCATCCACAAAATGAAAAGAAAACCTACGGAATGGGAGAAAATATTTGCAAATGATGTGACCAATAAAAGGTTAATATCCAAAATATATGAACAGCTCATACAACTCAACATCAAAAAACACAAACCAATTAAAAAGTGGACAGAAGACCTTAGTAGACATTTTTCCAAAGAAGATATACAGATGGGTAACATGCACATGAAAAGATGTTCAACATCGCTAATCATCAAAACCATAATGAGATATCCCCTCACACCTGTCAGAATGGGTAACATCAAAAGGACCACAAATAACAAATGTCAGCAAGGATCTGGAGAAAAGTGAACCCTCGTGCACTGTTGGTGGGAATGTAAATTGGTGTAGCCACTGTGGAAAACAGTATGGAGGTTCCTTAAAAAACTAAAACTAAATATAGAGTTACCATATGATCCAGCAATTCCACTCCTGGGTATATATCTGAAGAAAATGAAAATACTAATTCAGAAAGACACATGCACCTCGATGTTCTCAGCAGCACAATTTACAATAGCCAAGATATGGAAGCAACCTAAGTATCCATCAACAGATGAATGGATAAAGAAGACATGGTATATATATGTATATATATACCATACACACACACAGCAGAATACTACTCAGCCATAAAAAGAATGAAACTTTGTCATTTGCAAAAACATGGGTGGACTTAGAGGACATTATGCTAAGTGAAATAGGCAGAGAAAGAAAAATACTGTATGAGATCACTTTTATGAAGAATCTAAAAAATAAACTAGTGAATATAACAAAAAACAAAGAGACAGAGATATAGAGAACAAACCAGTGGTTACCGGTAGGGAGAGGGATGGGGGAGGGGAAATATACGAATAGGGGATTAAGAAGTACAAACTACTATGTATCAAATAAGATACAAGGATATATAGTACAGCACAGGGAATATAGACAATATTTTATAATAACTATAAATGAAATATAAACTTTAAAAACTGTGAATCACTATGTTGTACACCTGAAACTTATATAATATTGTAAATCAACTATACCTCAATTAAAAAAAAAACTGTTGACTTTAGTCCTTTTGTTCATTCACCTATTCTTTCCCTTTTGGGGAGAGGATGATCCTTGAAATGTAAGGCCCTTGAAGATAAGGTCTACCGTCAACATTTGTGGTGCACCTATGTAAACATATAATTCATTCTCCAAAAACATTTGTTGAATGACTGGATGAATAGAGGGAGAGAATGTGAACTTTGGAGTCTGACAGTCCAGTGCTTAAACCCCATCTCTGAAAGGGAACCTCCTACACTGTGGTGGGAATGTAAATTGGTGCAGCCACTATGGAAAACAGTATGGATGTTCCTTAAAATACTAAAAATAGACCTACCATATGACCCAGCAATCCCACTCCTGGGTGTATATCTAGAACAGATGAAAACTCTAATTTGAAAAGATACATGCACCCCAGTGTTCATAGCAGCACTATTTACAATAGCCAAGACATGGAAGCAACCTAAATGTCCATCGACAGATGAATGGATAAAGAAGATGTGTTATATATAGACAATGGAATATTACTCAGTCATAAAAACAAATGAAATAATGTCATTTGCAGCAACATGGATGGTCCTAGAGATTGATTGTAATACCAAGTGAAGTAAGTCAGACAAAGACAAATATCATATGATATGACTTGTGGAATCTACAAAAATGATACAAATGAACTTATTTACAAAACAGAAATAGACTCACAGACATAGAAAACAAACTTATGGTTACCAAAGGGGAAAGGTTGGGGGAGGGAAAAATTGGGAATTTGCAATTAACAGATATACACTACTATATATAAAATAAACACCAAGGACCTGCTGTATAGCACAGGGAACTAAATTCAATATCTTGTAATAACCTATAATGGAAAAGAATCTAAAAAAGAATATGTATATATATATTTGGCTGAATGACTGTGGTGTACACCTGAAACATTGTAAATCAACTCTATGTCAATAAAAAATATAAATAAAAAATAAGTAAATCCATCTCTGGCACTCATTAGCTGTGTTTTCATGTAAATAAGGGAGATGGATAAACCCAACTTTATAGTTTAGTATTAGACACACTTAATAAGTTAGACACACTTAATAAGTGGCAACTGTTATTTATCCATCAAACAATGATCAAACCTGAACAATGTGCAAAGCGCAACACAAGCAACTCCCCTTGACAACTTAAAATCATACATTCTTGTGCTTTGGTCTCATGAACCTGGCTGAGCTTTCATTTAGTCATTCACTCAACAGCTATTTATTGAACTCTTGCTGTGTGTCAGGTACTGTTCTAGGAGCAGTGGGGAGCCACTGGAGGGTTGTTACAAGACGTGTACTCAGATGAGTGTGTTACCAGGATCCCCCTGCTTTGCTGTGTGAAGAATGGCCTAGAGGCTGGCAGGATAGAATGATGGAGAACAAGAGAACGTTCCTTGCAGTTGTCTTTTTTTTTTTTAGAACTTTTTAATCATTATTATTATTTATTTTTATTTATTTCCTTTGTGTTGGGTCTTTGTCACTTCGTGTGGGGTCTCTCTAGTTGCGGCGAGAGGGGGCTTCTCTTCGTTGTGGTGCGTGGGCTTCTCATTGCGGTGGCTTCTCTTGTTGCAGAGCATGGGCTCTAGGTGTGCGGGCTTCAGTAGTTGTGGCATACGGGCTTCAGTGGTTGTGGCTCATGGGCTCTAGAGTGCAGGCTCAGTAGTTGTGGTGCACGAGCTTAGTTGCTCCGTAGCATATGGGATCTTCCCGGACCAGGGCTCGAACCCATGTCCCCTACATTAGCAGGCGGATTCTTAACCACTGCGCCACCAGGGAAGCCCTTGCAGTTGTCTTAATGGAGAGAAGGCAGCTTAGGCTAGAGTGGAGGCAGTGGAGCTGGAGAGGAGATTTGAACTACGTTGGAGGCTGAACAAAGAGGACTTGATGGGTTAGACATGGGTGGGAGTGAAGGAAAGGAAGGCATAGGTTTGTACCTCATGTAACGGGAAGAGTGGAGCTGCAGTTTCCTGACAGGGTGGACGCTGTGGGAGGAGGAGACTTAGAAAGGAGTTCTGACCATCACAAGTTAGATGTGATATTTTTGAGATGCCTATTGGATATGGACAAGACTGGAGCTGTACACATCTATTTAAAAGTTGGTATAAAAGGTACTTTAAAACATGAGACTAGATGAGATCCCCTTAAAAGAGAAAGAGAAGAAAATAAGGGACTGAATTGTGAGAGGCTTCTATATTTAGCGATGGGGTAGAGAAGGAGCCCAGCATGTGTGCTCGTGGAATTTAAGAGAGAGTGTTTAGTAGGAGGAGTGAACGTCTATATCAGTTGCTGCTGAGAGAACTGAGTAAGATGAAAACAGAGAAAGGACCACTGAAACTGGCATCGTGGAGATCCCTTGCGACTTGGTTAAGGATGTTGCAAGTCAGTAAAGAGCATGGGAATCCCAAGGGAATGGGTGGATGGACCAGTGGGAGGTGTGGAAATGGCGCCAGTGTGGACCGCTCTCTCGAGTTTTCTGTGATGTTTAGTGATGTGGGCTGGAAGCTCAAGGCAGATGTGGAGCCTGGGGTGTTTTGCTTTGTTCAATGAAGAAAAAACCCTGAAGCATGTTTGTCAGTTGGCAAGGAGGATCAAGAAGAGGGAGAGGGCTTCCCTGGTGGCGCAGTGGTTGAGAGTCTGCCTGCCGATGCAGGGGACACGGGTTCGTGCCCCGGTCTGGGAAGATCCCACATGTCGCGGAGCGGCTGGGCCCGTGAGCCATGGCCACTGAGCCTGAGCGTCCGGAGCCTGTGCTCTGCAATGGGAGAGGCCACGACAGTGAGAGGCCCGCGTACTGCAAAAAAAAAAAAAAAAAAAAAAGAAATAGAAAAGAAGAGGGAGAGATTGATGCTTCAGAAGGAAGAGGCAATAACTGCATGAGCAAAGCCCCTGAGAAGGTGAGCGAGTGACAGATGCAGCCCACAGGCACAGTGTTATGTTTTGAGAGGCTCTTCTGGAAAGATGGAGAAAATAGGTAGTGTCCATTTTGAGAGATTCTGGACATGAGAGTAAAAATTACTTCAGGGAAGTGAAATTTATGGACCATACCCCCCTAGCAGAATATGGGGACAACCACACGTGTGTGCACACACACACACGCACACACACCCTGTATAGACCTGTACAGTGCCTGGCACACACTAGGTGCATAATCCCTTTCTTTAAACAAAACGTGATCCTGCAAGTAGAGGTCAGCCGCCTCCCACTGTAAAATATTACAAGGAGATCTGATGCTTCTAGGCCTGAGGTGTAGGGAAGGGAGATGGAAACTTCTAGGAGGGGAAGAGTGGGAAAGGAGGAGAAAGAGTATGGGGCCAGGGAAAGAAAGCAGAAAGGGAGAAAGAGAAAAGATGGAGGAGGCAGGGAGAAAGGGGTGAGCAGCTGTGTCAGAGGCAGCCTGGGGCACCGGTGGCTTTGCCCTTGAACCAACTCAACTCCACGAGTCACAGGATACAGCTGTAACCAGCACAGGTGCGACGACGCAGCCCAGCCCGGCTCCTGCCCTGCGAGAAAGGAAGTGCTGTGACGGGCCTCGCTATAATTAGCAGCCGGTGGTAGCCTAGAAAGCTGCTTGCTCTGAGGTTGGTGAGTTCAGAGCCAGCACATGAGCGCAGGGGGGTGCAAATCGCCTGTGGGAACTCCGCGGGAGGCTGGCCTCTGAGTCAGTGTCTCTGCTGCCTTGGCTCTGAGAGCGCAGCCCTGCAGGCTGGTCGCGCTGGGCATGGCCCTGAAGCCCGCAAGGCTAATTGAAGATCGAGGCGTCCAGAATTCCTGGACTATCACTTCTCTGTCTGGGCAGATGTCCTTCACGTCTGGCATTCTCCGGCTCCTGGGGCAGCCCCAGCCAGTGGGAGTGGCACTGCCTTGGCAGACACGGGAGACTGGCCTTGGCAGCCACAGAGGGCGATGCTTTCCCAAGGCCTCGTCTCCTTGGAGAGTCTTTCTAGTGCTTTGGCACATCCATGCTGTTCTCCCCCGTGCTGGCCCATCTTTGGCTCTACTGGTCATCTACTGTCCCACGTGGGGGCATCTTTTTAAAATCACTACAGTGAAATAGGGAGGGAACCCTTCCCAGAGCTTTTCTTTGCGTGTGTGTGTGTGTGTGTGTGTGTGTGTGAGAGAGTGAGTTTGGAATTTCGGAGGGAAAATGTAGAAGGCACAATTTGTTTTTGCTTCACTCTTCAGCAGTGAACCCAAATGTCCTCCTGCTGTTACTCTGTATCAGATTAAGTAAATCCAGCATGGGGCAGCCTCTATTTTCTCCTCCCAGCCCTGATGAGTGGTGTTCAAGGCAGAGCCCTGCCCTCTTTCTAAGGCAGGCGCTCCTTCCTCCAGCCTGCCACCTATGGAATCTTAAGAAAATTGTTTTGTATTGGGATATCATGTTAATTTCCTTGTAACTTCCCATCTCCAATCTTGGTTTTTTCCTGGGCACACCCCAGATCTAGTTGACTTTCCCCTCCAAATAGGAGCCTTTCCTTTCTAATTGTGAAACAAATCATTATTTCCTGCCTGTTTTATCTTTTCTAGACTCATCATCCCAATTACTTTGACCACACATTAATTCACCAAATATTTGTTTCTGACCAGCTGAGTGCCTTTACTAGGCTAGGGACTGGGATGTATCCATTAGCAAAATGCAGCCCTGGGAACTAGAGGAACTCACATTTTTGTTTAAAAGAACACTGTGGGCAAAATAGAAACATGTTGTAAAATTAGAATATGAGGTTATAAGAACCGTAATGGAGATTAAAAACTTCTATTGCCTCTTTAGGGCTCATCACACCCCAGTGCTAAGTGCACTGTGTACATTATCTTACTTAGAACTCAGGACAACATCATCTACTTATAGACAGGTCAGGTGTTCTGCCCAGATTCACAGGGCTGTTTAAGATGCCTACCAAGCTTAAATAGAAGGGCAGATTCAGGGTTTCAAACCACAGAGACAAATGCAAAGTTTCACCCTCAAGTTCATATACCACAAACAAGGATTTGGACTCAGGTCATCTGGTTGCAGAGCGCATGTACTTGACCACGATGCCATCTTGCTTTCCTGGAGGGCTGTGGGGATACCGAGGAAGCATAGATGTAAGAGTGTCCTTAGCAGGGCTACTACCTCTGACCTGGGCTGCAGAGATGTTTTTATTTAATTAATTTATTTAAAAAATTTTATTTAATTAATTGTTTAATATTCTTTATTGGAGTATAATTGCCTTACAATGGTGTGTTAATTTCTGCTGTATAATGAAGTGCATCAGCTATACATATACATATATCCCCATATCTCTTCCCCCTTGCGTCTCCCTCCCTCCCACCCTCCCTATCCCACCCCTCTAGGTGGTCACAAAGCACCGAGCTGATGTACCTGTGCTATGTGGCTGCTTCCCACTAGCTATGCAGAGATGTTTTTAGATACTCCCCCCCCCGCCCCCCGCAGGAAGCCTGATGTGCTAGCTCTGACCTTGCTGTGGTTCTTGGCACTGGACAGTCCGTTTCACGTTACTGACACCTCTGCTGCTCTGAATACATGCTTTCTTCCAGCTTTCTCTTCACACTGTAATAGGAGCTAGCATGCAAACTCGAGGCCACCCCATGCACCTCCAACAACGATTCATTCTTAGAGGAATCGACTTGCAAAGCCATCCTGGGAGCTATTGAATTAAATGCTGTCGCTTGGAAGGCAGCCTTTGTCCTGGAGAGGATGGGTGGAGCTTTATGCCATCCTCTGGCAGCCTTGTTCAAACTGTGTGGGGAGACTGGATTGTCCTGGGCGCTTCTGTGACATGACTGCCTGACACCTGTTCATGGTGCCCACTGTGAGCCTCACGGGGGGGAACCTGACAGCTGTCTCCGTTCACCCCACCCTTCCCTGACGGGCCCTGAGCAGGCAGTTCTTGGCAGGGCTTGTCAGGGCTCTGCACGTTGGAGCATACCAACGAGTCCACATTCTCTTCCATTCTCCTGGCTCCAAGCAGCTTTTCTGATGATTGCATCAGAGCATGACATGCAGGAATAATTACTATTATCATCATTATTTTTAACATCAATTGTTCACCATTGAGACCAGCGGGCATCTTCAGGGAACAGAATCAGACCTGTTTCCTCCCCCCTCCTCCCCCAGTCGGCTCTTCATTTAAATTAAACAGAGATTGCTCACCAAGAGGGGGTTAGGATGGTGGTGCTGGGGGGTGTTTGGTGCAGGAAGATATAATTCAATTTTTTTCTCTGTTTTTTGGGGGGCAGATATTAACCCTTGTATTTCTCCCTTCTGATTTGGATGATTTTTCTCTTTTAATAAAAACCCACAATAATCATTATATTATGTAGAAGTTGGACCTCTCAGGTGACATTTTTGTAATTATTTCATAGCTCTGGGCAAACCAAAATTCATTAAATTTGAATTCACATCTGCAAGAGATAGGGGAAAAATGCCTAAATGGTCTTGGGAGAGCCTGGGCTGATGGGGGTCAGAAACTTTGCTGCTCTGAATCTTGTTTGCTTTTCTCCTGAGCAAGTATCTCTCATGATTTCTTTGTTGATAAAGACGTTTATGTCTCCCTCTGTTCCTTGTCTCCTTCCTGTGAACTGCTGTCCCCACCCCAAGCAACAGTTCTAGAGAAATCTTCCCAAATTAGCAGTTTCAACCACACCATCCCCTTTCTCAAAATTCTTCACCCTTTCCCCACTGGGCTGCCCCCTCAGAGCTCAGGGTTTCTAAGTTTTTATGGATCTGCTTCCCTCCCATCTCTTTAGCATCACATTGTACTCTTTGGTCTCAAAAGCTCCATTTCCTCAACAGCCCACAGGCTCATCCTGCTTCCCTCTATCTGGGGCCCTGGTCATGTCACTTCTCTTGCCTTCAATCACCTCCCTGCCCCTCCACTCATCCACGCCACCCAGTGGCCGGGCCTGTCCTTCTGGAGACCTTTCCTGGTGCCTCAGTGCTCTCAGCCTCCTTTGAACACCTCTGGTACTTATAGTGGGTGATGGGTGTGTTATGTCCACATTCCTCTGTTGAAGCTCTAACCCCCAGCAGAATATGACTGCATAGGAAGATAAGGTCTTTAAAGAGGCTATAAAGTGAAAACAGAGCCCTTAAGGTGGGCCCTCATCCAATCTGACTGGTGTCCTTACAAGAAGAGGAATTTTGGACACAAAGAGAGAACTCAGGGTGCGTGGGCACAGAAAGAAGATCATGTGAGGACACGGTGAGAAGGTGGCATGGACAAGTCACGGAGATAGCGGCCACAGGAGACACCAACCCTGCCTCCAGCTCAGACTTCTAGTTTCCAGAACGATGAGACAGTAAAGCTCTGCTGTTTAGGCCACCCAGGCTGAGGTACTTGGTTGGGGCAGCCCGAGCGGACTAACACATGATGGGAGCTTGTATTACGGTCCTCGTTATTGTCTCTTCCCTTCCTTTTATGAGGATGTGCGTCCTTGCTCTCGTCCATGACTGTGGTGCCCTCCCTACGCTCCTGGGAGAAGTGGACAGGCTGGCTGTTGGACTTGGCTGTGTGACTCACTTGACCCATGTGTTTAGAGGGGACGCAGTGTGTGCTGTGTGCAGCAAAGGCTCTAAGGTCCACCGGGTGGTTGCCTCTTGCCCTTTTTCCTCACTGAAGGAACAGCGTGTCCTGGATCGTTGCTGCTCCTTCGGCCTGGGCCCTGGAATGTGAAGACACATGGAATAGAGCCAGAGACACTCCCAGCAGTAGCTGGCATGGAACAGGAGTGAAATTAACTCTTGTTGGAAGATTTGGGGCTTGTTATTGTAGCAAAGCTACCACATAGTTTATACCACAATTTGTTCTTTAATAATAAGGAGTTGTTATTTCATGTGCCATATCATCTTTTCTGGGAAGGCTTCCTGAACCTCCAAGCCCCTCATACATGCTCTGTTATATCTCTATGCAATCACTCATCGTCACTGCACTCATGAATACAGTAAATATTTAATGAGCATCTACTTTGCACCAGGCATTGACCTGGTGTATTTCTCTCTTAACTCTCTTGTCTTCTCCACTAGACCACGAGCTGCTTTAGGTCAAGAACTTGTCCTTATTCACCACTGTATCCCAGTGCCTAGCGGGGCAACTGGCACATGGTATTACTCAATAAATATATGTTAAATAAATAAATGACTCTGCATGAGTCTGGACAATTGGATTATAAGATCTTCCAAGGCTGGTGCTTGTTTTCTCCATCTTCTGTGCTCTTCCCCAAATCTGCCACAGAGCTAAGCATGGAGTAGTAGGTCATTAAAACCTAACTCACCTATTGGGACTGAGTCAGACTTGTCACTTCTTTGGGATCCTGACTACTTATCGAATGGGAATATTTTGATACCCACAGAGATGGGTAATAATGTTTGTGAAGGCACATCGTAAAGGGTAATAATGCACTATCCACGCCTTCTCTATTTTTGCAGTTATGATCTGTCAGTGCTCTCCTGGAAATGGACAGTTATAGCACTTGGGAGAACATAAATGTGTGTACTCTTGGAATGAAACTTTTCGTGATTCCAGGTAGGGAGGTACCACGTGGCCCTAGAGGATCAGAGGCCCAAACCTGCAGATTCCGGAGTGTGTATTTCTCTAGCCATCACTCTCAATGGGCTAGCAGCAGCCTCCCCCATTGAACTCCAAGGAATCCCGGGAGCAGAAACCAGATTTTCCAAACAGGAAATCCGTTTGAAGGGAAGGGGAAGGCTAGTGGCCACTTCCATTGAGGAAAGCGTATGTTTAGTTTGAAGCTCAGCGATAGATTGGTTTCTTCCCCCTCATCACTGCCCCCACCCGCTACCAGCCTCTCCCCACCTCCTCTCCATCACCTGACCAAAAGACACAGGACACCTTCTATGGGACAGGACAGTGCAGAGGAAAGGAGCCTGAACCCAGTCGGGACACTTGGGTTTGAGTTTAACTAGTTATTGCTTTATTAAATGAGCTGGACCTGGTGGGGTGCAAGCAGGAAGCTGCCTTATTCCAAGCAAAGCCTTTTCCCTCTACCAGTCTTCCCTTGATGGGGTCATGGGGAGATCCAAGAGCTTTTCCCATCACTGTACAGAGTTCCAGTCAATGTGATATCAAAACTCTAAACTCTCATCCAATTTAAACATTTTTCTCCCTCAGCCAGGGCCTATCTCAGCTTATAAAACCTGAGTATGGAAGCAGGATGTGGTCAGCTTCTTCTCTCTTCTTCTTCCCCCTGCTCCCTCACTTGGTTGTCATTTTTGGCCCCTCCAGGTTTGCAGGGAGGAGAGATTGTACGGTGGTCATTAGATGCTGGTGACCTCCGATCATGCTGGGTTCCAAATGCAGGTCTTTTCTCTCATAAGGTTTGTGTAACCAGCCTCCAAGGTGGTCTCCAATGACGCCTACCTCCTGACATTACATTCTTGTGTGGTACCACCTCCTTTCCTCCATTGTACCCTGGTTGGTCTGTGTGACCAATAGACTATGGCAGGAGTGATGGTGTCACTTTGGAGATTAGGTTATAAAAAACACTGTGGCTTCTGTTTTGCCATCTCATTAGCTCTGCAAGAAGTGCGCTGTCCTGTGAGGAGCCCTGTCAAAGACCCATATGCTGAGGAACTTGGGCTTTCAGTCAACAGCCAGTGAGGAACTGAGGCCTCTTTCCAACAGCCTCATGAGTGCATTTGGAAGTGGATCTTCCAGCCTCGTCAAACCACCAGATGAGACTGCAGCCCAGCTGACATCTTAACCCCAACCTTGTGAGAGACTCTGAGGCACAGCCATCCAGTTAAGCTTCTTCCAGTTTCCTGACCCTCAGAAACAGCATCAGATAATAGAGTTTGCTGTTTGAAGCCACTACATTTTGGCTCTTCTTTCTCTGTTGGACTCCTGTCTCCCTCAGGTGCCATCCCCATGGGTTCTGGTGATGTGCTGCTCTGTTGGGATCTTTTAGCCCATCCATAGAGGAATCTCTCTCCTGCTAACCTGGTCTGACTTTTCTCTTCAGGAGACCACTCCTGTCCATGAGAGCATGCATGCCCAGACAAACCCTAAAAGAGCAGGTTTTCCCCAGTGTGGCCCTGTTTGCACATCTCCACAACTTCACTCCTTCAGACTTTGTAGGATTCAAATTGTATTCTGGTCCCTGTGTCTCCCAAGCCATGGGAAACACATGTCAACCTCTTGGATTATTCTTTAAAGGTCCTCCCTTTCCCAGGTGGAAAGCCCCCCCCCTTCCCATAAGTGTGTGTGTGTGTGTGTGTGTGTGTGTGTGTGTGTGTGTGTGTGTGTGTGAATACACAGTACATCAACTGCAACACTCTCTATATAAGAAATTCACACCTCCGGTGAATTCTCCAGTGCTGGGTTGTGGCTGAACTTGTTTTTATTCATTTCCTTTGTATGTCCTGCATGGATGGTCCTTGTTCTGGAATATGGGAGCACATGGCCTATGTTAAAATGCCAATTTGTTTCAGTCAGGAAATGTATGGTTTTCAGATCTGGCACTATCTAACTGTGTGATTTTAGGAAAGTCATCTAACCTCTCTGAGCTACAATTGAGGGTGTATGTATGTGTATGTGTGGAATCCTGATGATCTCTTCCAGCTAGAAAATTATCTTCTGTTTTATCCTTGCTCTTAGTCTTTACCCTTCTTACAAGGGGACACATATCTTCTGAGTCATAGCATCTCACTCTGGGGCCTGTGGCAGACTAAACAATGGCCCCCCAAGATGTCCATATCCTAATCCTTGGCCCTGTGAATATGCTAATTTAGGTGGCAAAAACAAAGACTTTATAGATGTGATTAATTGAAGGATTGTGAGATAGAGTCACCTGGATTATCCAGGTGAGCCCAGTGTCATTGTAAAGGTCCTTACAAAAGGGAGGCAGGGGCTTCCCTGGTGGTGCAGCGATTGACAGTCTGCCTGCCGATGCAGGGGACACGGGTTCGTGCCCCGGTCCGGGAAGATCCCACATGCCGCGGAGCAGCTGGGCCCGTGAGCCATGGCCACTGAGGCTGCGCGTCCGGAGCCTGTGCTCCGCAACGGGAGAGGCCACAATAGTGAGAGGCCCGCGTACCGCCAAAAAAAAAAAAAAAAAAGAGGGAGGCAGGAGGGTCAAAGGAGAGAAGGAGATGGGATGAGGGAAGCAGGGGTCAGAGTGATGTGAGGAGGAGGTCATGAGCCAAGAAACGCGGGAGGCCTCTAGATACTGGAAAAGGCAAGGAAACCAATTTCCCCTGAAGCTTCTAGAAGAAATGCAGCCCAGCTGACACCCTGATTTTAGACAAAGTCTGACTTCCAGAACTATTAAGATAATAAATGCATGTTTTAAGCCTCTAAGTTTGTAGTAATTTACTACTGGAGCAGTAGGCAACTAATGCAGACCTGGATGAAGAAAGGGCCTATGGGTCTGTGTGTCTCTAAACTGACCAACCTCACAGGCTCGGGTTGCTCTGTTGATGTCACAGGTCCTGCTCCACTCATTCTTCTAGCTGAGTGACACTTTTCTCATCCAACTTCCTCTTTTAAATGTATGAGAGTCTGGTTTTGTTTTGAGATATTGTTTGAAGTATTTTACAGATGGACCCATGTGGGCACCAGAGGATATGGTGATGCTTTCCTAAAGTAGGTCATAAAACCATTACAGGGACACACAGGCATAATGGGGAATTCGTGTTGGTCAGGCCGTTCCCCCAAATTCTCCATGATCAGTTCTTGATGGGGCCTCATTACGGACAGGGTCATCTCCAAGAAGAGAGAGAAGGCAATGAAGGGATTGCTGGACTGACCTAGTTCTCACTGAAGAGGGGGTTGCTTGTTAGGGAAATAGCTGGAAACCCAGGGGAAAAATGCCATTGTGAAGTCTGCAACTGCCAAGTTAGCTGTTGCTAACTGGACTGTTGAGTTAGCTCTGCATATACTCCAGAATTTTAAAAAACAGTGTTCAAGGGGAAAATAAAAATAAGCCCAAGGCTTGAGACTCTAAAACGGCAGTGGTTCAAGGTAAAAAAATGATTCTAGTGAAGATAAAAAAGGCTACCCAGGAAGCTCTCTGGTAAGTTTTGATGGAAAAATATACCCCCTTCACCCCCAAATGTATAAAATATGGGGACAAATGACCACCAAAGGTAAATATAAAAAAATGGTGTGTGAGAAAAGTATCAGGAGGACTAATGAGGAAAATAAGTGGAGCCTGTGAAAAATGCTGAGAATAAGAAAAATAGCTTATAGTTTGTGGAGCCTGATGAAGAATCAAGGATGAACAGGTGTTGGGCCAGGTAACATTATAATATCCAGTGTTGCCCTGATGTGGAGACTAGTGGCCAAATCAGAAAGGGATGGGCAAATAGGATTATAAGAAAAGTGAAAGCCTAGTGAATTGAGAAAGTAGGAAGGACATCTCCTAGTAGTTTTCAATTATATTCAAACCTCCAGGGCCAGGTGGATTATATCCTCAAGTAGTGGTTCCCAAAGTGTGGTCCCCAGACCAGCAGCAGTAGAATCTCCTGGGAATTTCTCAGAATTGGAAATTCTTGGGTCTATCCTAGACCTCCTGACTCAGGCACTCTGGGCCTGTGTTTTAATAAGCCTTCCAGGTGATTCTGACATGAGGGAATTCATAACCTGGACTCCACGGGTGGACTTCAGTGGGTCCCTTAACCCTCTGGTATAAGACACAAATATTTTTTTCAATGTTCATTGGCCGGGCGGTGGCTTTTATCAGATTTTCAGAAGGATTTGAGACCCCAAAATTTCAGAATCGTTCTTCTAGCATATTGAAAGAATTTATCGTTATCATTACAGACCACTGTTGGTGCTCCAAGAAACCGCAGAGAATCATATTTTGGCAAATAAAGTCTTTCTAGTTTTTTAAAAATCAGAATTAGATGGCTCCTGACAGCTACAGTTTGGTTAACTTTACACTGATTTCTGGCAAAATTCGAGAATGCTTTATTAGGTGGGTAGGGTGTGAACACTTAACAAGGAAAACAGCTGAGCTGTAAAGAGCCAGATTATACCAAATCATCCTTGTGCTGTTTCATTTCTGCTTTTAAAGAAAGTTCCTTATGTTTAAATACAGAAAAGTGTAAAAGAGAAAGCAAAGATGGCCCGTAATCCCACTGTAAGATAACTGAACTCCCCTCCCTCACCCATTGGCTTTCTTAAAGGTTTTGTGTATTCTTGTGGAAAAGAAAATTTATTTTATTTTTTTTCCTTCTTAAAAAAATACTTAACTTTTAATTGAAGTATAGTTGATTTACAGTATTGCATTAGTTCAGGTATACAGCCCAGTGATTCAGATATGTATATATATGTGTGTATGTGTGTGTGTGTGTATATATATAGTTTTCCAGATTCCTTTCCCATATAGGTTATTACAATATATTGAATATAGTTCCCTGTGCTATACAGTAGGACCTTGTTGTTTATCTATTTTATACATAGTAGTTTGTATACGTTAATCCCAAACTCCTAATTTGTCCCTCTCCACCCTTTCCCCTTTGGTAACCATAAGTTTGTTTTCTATGTTTGTGAGTCTATTTCTGTTTTGTGAGTAAGTTCATTTGTATCATATTTTAGATTCCACATATAAGTGATATCATATGATATTTGTCTTCCTCTGTTACTTCACTTAGTATGATAATCTCAAGGCCTATCCATGTTGCTGCAAATGGTATTATGTCATTCTTTTTTATGGCTGAGTAATATTCCGCTGTATATATGTACCACTTCTTCTTTATCTATTCCTTTGTTGATGCACATTTAGGTTGCTTCCATGCCTTGACTATTGTAAATAGTGCTGCAATGAACATTGGCGTGCATGTGTCTTTTCAAATTATGGTTTCCTTTGAATATATGCCTGGGAGTGGGATTGCAGGATCATATGTCGCTCCATTTTTAGTTTTTTAAGGAACCTCCATACTGTTCTCCGCAGTGGATGTACCAGTTTACATTCCCCTCAACAGTGTAGGAGGTTCACTTTTTCTCACACCCATTTATTATTTGTAGACTTTTTTGATGATAATCATTCTGACTGGTGTGAGGTGATATCTCACTGTAGTTTTGATTTGCATTTCTCTCATAATTAGCGATGTTGAGCATCTTTGGGAAAGGAAATTTACATGTAAATGGATTGCTCTCTTTCTGCAGGTACACTATTCTGTACTTTGCCTTAAAAAAATTAATTGTATATCTTAGAGATCTTTCCATGGTAACACTCATAGTGTTACCTCATTATCTTTAATGGTTGTATAGCCTTCCTTCATATCTTTTACTGTTTAGAGATATGTTTAAAAAATTGATATTATTTATGTTTGTTTTTTAATGTATTGCTAGCAATGATGCAATAAATAATGTTGTACATATATTTTATATGTACTTCCAAGTATATCCATAAGATAAATTCCTATAAGGAGAGTTACTCAATCAAAATGTACATGCATTTTAATATTTCAAAATGCCCTCCAATATGATTCTGTCACTTTATTCTCATTTGAACAGGACATGAGAATGCTTGTTTTTTCCCACATTATTGCTACTACTAGGTTTTAGCATTAAAAAAATTGACAATCAAATAGGGGAAAAAACCCATCATATTCTTGTGTTTTATTTGCATTTATTCATTAATAAGCTTAAGCATTGTTCCAAAATTCTGTTCACCATTTATACTTTTCTTTTAACGAACTCCTCTTCATAGCATTTGTTCATTTTTAATATGTTGCTTAACCTTGTATTATTGATTTGAATGATATTTATAAGTTAAATTATCCTTTGTTCACTGTATGTTGCAAATATTTTTCCAGTTTTTGATTTGTCCGCTAAATTTGCTTAATGGCTTTTTCTTTTGCCACACTGATTTAAAAAAAATACATAGTCAAGTTTATTGTTCTTTTATGGTCTCTGAGCTCATGGTTTTTAAAATGCAAATGGTGCTTCTATAACAGTAGGTTAGGGAAACTCTACAAAACCCCTTAAATAAGGACTTCATCCATGTTTTATAAAATTTGCCATGATATCCTTGTGGACAGAATGGAAAAATGAGAGTTGGATGATGTATATACATCAAAGTGCCTTTATAGTATACTGAATGAAGAGTGCTGATTAATGGACCCATGTCAGCTTGGATACCCTTGGCCTTGATGAAGACATAATTCTCATATTTCACACAGAAGAAAGGTCAAGATGGGATATTTAATTTCCTGGATAACAAAGTCAAGATTCAGGAAGATCTTGACAGCCCAGAACAATGAGTTTAAAACTAACACAACAAATGTAAAAGAGATAAATCAAAGATTTGTATTTTTCTAAAAGTTTGAGTATATGAGGACAGATGGGAAAGGCCGAGATAGCAGATACTCACGTAAATAATATCACAACAGTGACACAGCTCAGTGTGAGTTAATGGTGTACTAAGAATACCAAGAAGGTCAGGGTGGTCTTAGGTTCTTTCTGGATTATCCAACATTTTTTTTGTTGTTGTTGCAGCTTCTTTTATTTTGGGTTTTATATATATATATATATATATATATATATATATATATATATATATATATATATACACACACACACACACATATATATATATATATTTTAACATCTTTATTGGAGTACAATCGCTTTACAATGGTGTGATAGTTTCTGCTTTATAACAAAGTGAATCAGCTATACATATACATATATCCCTATATTTCTTCCCTCTTGCATCTCCCTTCCACCCACCCTCCCTATCCCACCCCCATAGGTGGTCACAAAGCACTGAGCTGATCCCCCTGTGCTATGCGGCTGCTTCCCATTAGCTAGCTATTTTACATTTGGTAGTGTATATATGTCCAGGCCACTCTCTCACTTTGTCCCAGCTTACCATTCCACCTCCCCATGTCCTCAAGTCCATTCTCTTGTAGGTCTGCATCTTTATTCCTGTCTTGACCCTAGGTTCTTCATGACCTCTTATTTATTTATTTGTTTATTTATTTTTAGATTCCATATATATGCGGTAGTGTACAGTATTTGTTTTTCTCTTTCTGACTTACTTCACTCTGTATGAGAGACTCTAGGTCCATCTAGCTCACTACAAATAACTCAATTTTGTTTCTTTTTATGGCTGAGTAATATTCCATTGTATATATGTGCCACATCTTCTTTATCCATTCATCTGTTGATGGACACTTAGGTTGCTTCCATGTCCTGGCTACTGTAAATAGAGCTGCAGTGAACATTTTGGTACATGACTCTTTTTGAATTATGGTTTTCTCAGGGTATATGCCCAGTAGTGGGATTGTTGGGTCATATGGTAGTTCTATTTTTAGGTTTTTTAAGGAACCTCCATACTGTTCTCCATAGTGGCTGTATCCATTAACATTCCCACCAGCAGTGCAAGAGTGTTCCCTTTTCTCCACACCCTCTTCAGCATTTATTGTTTGTAGATTTTTTGATGATGGCCATTCTGACCGGTGTGAGATGATATCCCACTGTAGTTTTGATTTGCATTTCTCTAATGATTAATGATGTTGAGCATTCTTTCATGTGTTTGTTGGCAATCTGTATATCTTCTTTGGAGAAATGTCTATTTAGGTCTTCTGCCCATTTTTGGATTGGGTTTTTTGTATTTTTGATATTGAGCTGTATGAGCTGCTTGTAAATGTTGTAGATTAAGCCTTTGTCAGTTGCTTCATTTGCAAATATTTTCTCCCATGCTGAGGGTTGTATTTTCGTCTTGTTTATGGTTTCCTTTGCTGTGCAAAAGATTTTAAGGTTCCTTAGGTCTCATTTGTTTATTTTTTTTATTTCCATTTCTCTAGGAGGTGGGTCAAAAAGGATCTTGCTGTGCTTTATGTCATAGAGTGTTCTGCCTATGTTTTCCACTAAGAGTTTCATAGTGTCTGGCCTTACATTTAGGTCTTTAATCCATTTTGAGTTTATTTTTGTGTATGGTGTTAGGGAGTGTTCTAAGTTCATTCTTTTACATGTAGCTGTCCAGTTTTCCCAGCACCAATTATTGAAGTAGCTGTCTTTTCTCCATTGTATATTCTTGCCTCCTTTATCAAAGATAAAGTGACCATAGGTGTATGGGTTTATCTCTTGGCTTTCTATCCTGTTCCACTGATCTATCTTTCTGTTTTTGTGCCAGTACCATACTGTCTTGATTACTGTAGCTTTGTAGTATAGTCTGAAGTCAGGGAGCCTGATTCCTCCAGCTCCGTTTTTCTTGCTCAAGATTGCTTTGACTATTCAGGGTCTTTTGTGTTTCCATTCAAATTGTGAAATTTTTTGTTCTAGTTCTGTGAAAAATTCCATTGGTAGTTTGATAGGGATTCCACTGAATCTGTAGATTGCTTTGGGTAGTAGAGTCATTTTCACAATGTTGATTTTTCCAATCCAAGAAAATGGTATATCTCTCCATCTGTTTTTATCATCTTTAATTTCTTTCATCAGTGTCTTATGATTTCCTGCATACAGGCCTTTTGTCTCCTTAAGTGTTTATTCCTAGATATTTTATTCCTTTTGTTGCAATGGTAAATGGGAGTGTTTCCTTAATATCACTTTCAGATTTTTCATCATTAGTGTATAGAAATGCAAGATATTTGCATTAATTTTTGTATCCTGATACTTTACCAAATTCATTGGTTAGCTCTAGTAGTTTTCTGGTAGCATCTTTAGGATTCTCTATGTATAGTATCATGTCATCTGCAAACAGTAACAGCTCTAGTTCTTCTTTTCCAATTTGGATTCCTTTTATTTCTTTTTCTTCTCTGATTGCTGTGGCTACAACTTCCAAAACTGTGGTGAATAATAGTGGTGAGAATGGGCAACCTTGTCTTGTTCCTGATCTTAGTGGAAATGGTTTTAGCTTTTCACCATTGAGGACGATGTTGCCTCTGGGTTTGTCATATATGGCCTTTATTATGTTGAGTTAATTTCCCTCTATGCCTACTTTCTGGAGGGTTTTTATCTTAATGGGTGTTGAATTTTGTCAAAAGCTTTCTGTGCATCTATTGAAATGACCATATGGTTTTTCTCCGTCAGTTTGTTAATATGGTGTATCACATTGATTGATTTGCATATATTGAAGAATCCTTGCATTCCTGGGATAAACCCCACTTGATCATGGTGTATGATCCTTTTAATGTGCTGTTGGATTCCATTTGCTAGTATTGTGTTGAGGATTTTTGCGTTTATGTTCATCAGTGATATTGGCCTGTAGTTTTCTTTCTTTGTGACATCTTTGTCTGCTTTTGGTATCAGGGTGATGGTGGCCTTGTAGAATAAGTTTGGGTGTTTTCCTCCCTCTGTTATATTTTGGAAGAGTTTGAGAAGTATAGGTATTAATTCCTCTCTAAATGTTTGATAGAATTCACCTGTGAAGCCATCTGGTCCTGAGCTTTTGTTTATTGGAAGATTTTTAATCACAGCTTCAATTTCAGTGCTTGTGATTGGTCTGTTCATATTTTCTATTTTTTCCTGGTTCAGTCTTGGATGGTTGTGAGTTTCTAAGAATGTGTCCATTTCTTCCAGGTTGTCCATTTTATTTGCATAAAGTTGCTTGTAGTAATCTCTCATGATCCTTTGTATTTCTGCAGTGTCAGTTATTACTTCTCTTTTTTCATTTCTAATTCTATTGATTTGAATCTTCTTCCTTTTTTTCTTGATGAGTCTGGCTAATGGTTTATCAATTTTGTTTATCTTTCAAAGAACCAGCTTTTAGTTTTATTGATCTTTGCTATCATTTCCTTCATTTGTTTTTAATTTATTTCTGATCTGATTTTTATGATTTCTTTCCTTCTGCCAACTTTGGGGTTTTTTTGTTCTCCTTTCTCTAATTGTTTTAGATGTAAAGTTAGGTTGTTAATTTGAGATGTTTCTTGTTCCTTAAGGTATGATTGTATTGCTATAAACTTCTCTCTTAGAACTGCTTTTGCTGCATCCCATATGTTTTGGGTTGTCGTGTTTTCATTGTCATTTGTTTCTAGGTATTTTTTGATTTCCTCTTTGATTTTTTCAGTGATCTCTTGGTTATTAAGTATTGTATTGTTTAGCCTCCATTTGTTTGTATTTTTTACAGATTTTTTTTCCCGTAACTGATATCTAGTCTCAAAACATTGTGTTCCGAAAAGATACTTGATACGATTTCAATTTTCTTAAATTTACCAAGGCTTGATTTGTGACCCAAGATGTGGTCTATCCTGGATAATGTTCCATGAGCACTTGAGAAGAAAGTGTATTCTGTTGTTTTTGGATGGAATGTCCTATAAATATCAATTAAGTCCATCTTGTTTAATGTATCATTTAAAGCTTGTGTTTCCTTATTTATTTTCATTTTGGATGATCTGTCCATTGTTGAAAGTGGGGTGTTAAAGTCCCCTACTATGATTGTGTTACTGTCGATTTCCCCTTTTCTGGCTGTTAGTATTTGCCTTATGTATTGAGGTGGTCCTATGTTGGGTGCATAAATATTTACAATTGTTATATCTTCTTCTTGGATGGATCCCTTGATCAGTATATAGTGTTCCTCTTTGTCTCTTGTAATAGTCTTTGTTTTAAAGTCTGTTTTGTCTGATATGTGAATTGCTACTCCAGCTTTCTTTTGATTTCCATTTGCATGGAATATCTTTTTCCACCCCGTCACTTTCAGTCTGTATGTGTCCCTAGGTCTGAAGTGTGTTTCTTATAGACAACATATATATGGGTCTTGTTTTTGTGTCCATTCAGCCAGTCTATGTCTTTTGGTTGGAGCATTTAATCCACTTACATTTACGGTAATTATCGATATGTATGTTCCTATTACCATTTTCTTAATTTTGGGGGGTTTGTTATTGTAGGTCTTTCTCTTCTCTTTTGTTTCCTGCCTTGAGAAGTTTCTTTTGCATTTGTTGTAAAGCTGGTTTGGTGGTGCTGAATTCTCTTAGCTTTTGCTTGTCTGTAAAGCTTTTAATTTCTCCATCAAATCTGAATGAGATCTTTGCTGGGTAGAGTAATATTGGTTGTAGGTTTTTCCCCTTCATCACTTTTAATATGTCCTGCCACTCCCTTCTGGGTTGCAGAGTTTCTGCTGAAAGATCAGCTGTTAAACTTGTGGAGATTCCTTTGTATGTTATTTGTTGTTTTTCCCTTGCTGCGTTTAATTTTTTTTTTTGTATTTAATTGTTGATAGTTTGATTTATATGTGTCTTGGCGTGTTTCTCCTCTGATTTATCCTGTATGGAACTCTCTGTGCTTCCTGGGCTTGATTATTTCCTTTACCATATTAGCGATGTTTTCAACTATAATTTCTTCAAATATTTTCTCAGTTTCTTTCTTTTCCTCTTCTTCTTCTGGGGCCCCTATAATTCAAATGTTGAAGCATTTAATGTTGTCCCAGAGGTCTCTAAGACTGTCCTCAATTCTTTTCATTCTTTTTTCTTTATTCTGCTCTGCAGTAGTTATTTCCAGTATTTTATCTTCCAGGTCAGTTATCTGTTCTTCTGCCTCAGTTATTCTGCTACTGATCCCTTCTAGAGAATTTTTCACATTTATTGTGTTGTTCATCATTGTTTGTTTACTCTTTAGTTCTTCTAGGTCCTTGTTAAACTTTTTTTTATTTTCTCCATTCTATTTCCACGATTTTGGATCATCTTTACTACCATTATTCTCAATTGTTTTTCAGGTAGCCTGCCTATTTCCTCTTCATTTATTAGGTCTGGTGGGTTTTTACATTGCTCCTTCATCTGCTGTGTGTTTCTCTGTCTTCTCATTTTGCTTAGCTTACTGTGTTTGGGGTCTCCTTTCTGCAGGCTGCAGGTTCGTAGTTCCCATTGTTTTTGGTGTCTGTCCCCAGTGGCTAAGGTTGGTTCAGTGTGTTGTGTAGGCTTCCTGGTGGAGAGGACTAGTGCCTGCGTTCTGGTGGATGAGGCTGGATCTTGTCTTTCTAGTGGGCAGGTCCACGTCTGGTGGTGTGTTTTGGGGTGTCTGTGGCCTTATTATGATTTTAGGTAGCCTCTGTGCTAATTGATGGCGTTGTGTTCCTGTCTTGCTAGTTGTTTGGCATAGGGTGTCCAGCACTGTAGCTTGCTGGTCATTAAGTGGAGCTGGGTCTTGGCGTTGAGATGGAGATCTCTGGGAGATTTTCACTGTTTGATATTACTTGGAGCTGGGAGGTCTCTGGTGGACCAGTGTGCTGAACTTGGCTTTCCCACCTCATAGGCACAGCCCTGACGCCTGGCCGGAGCACCAAGAGCCTGTTATCCACACGGCTCAGAATAAAAGGTAGAAAACAGGAAAGAAAGAAAAAAAAGATAAAATAAAATAAAAAGTTATTAAAATAGAAAATTAAAAATAATTATTAAAAAATTTAAAAGGTATTAAAAAGAAAGAAAGAAGAGAGCAACCAAACCAAAAAACAAGTCCAACAATGATAACAAGCTCTAAAAATTATGCTAAAAAAACAAAAACAAAAAAACAGAACCCTAGGACAAATGGTACCAGCAAAGCTATATAGACAAAATCACACAGAGAAGCATACACATACACACTCACAAAAGGAGAAAAAGGGGAAAAATATATATATAAATCGTTGCTCCCAAAGTCCACCTCCTCAATTTGGGATGACTTGTTGTCTCTTCAGGTCTTCCACAGATGCCGGGTACATCAAGTTGATTGTGGAGATTTAATCCGCTGCTCCCGAGGCTGCTGTGAGAGATTTCCCTTTCTCTTCTTTGTTCGCACAGCTCCTGGGGTTCAGCTTTGGATTTGGCCCCGCCTCTGCGTGTAGGTCGCCTGAGGGCGTCTGTTCTTCGCTCAGACAGGACGGGGTTAAAGGAGCAGGTGGTTCAGGGACTCTGGCTCACTCAGGCCGGGGGGAGGGAGGGGTACATAGGCGGGGTGAGCCTGCGGCGGCAGGGGCCAGCGTGACGTTGCACCAGCCCGAGGCGTGCCGTGCGTTCTCCCGGGGAAGTTGTCCCTGGGTCACGGGACGCTGGCAGTGGCGGGCTGCATAGGCTCCCCGGAAAGGGGGCGTGGACAGTGACCTGCACTCGCACACAGGCTTCTTGGTGGCGGCAGCAGCAGCCTTAGCATCTCATGCCTGTCTCTGGAGTCCGCACTGATAGCTGCGGCTCGTGCCCGTCTCTGGAGCTCCTTTAAGCAGTGCTCTTAATCCCCTCTCCTCGCGCACCAGGAAACAAAGAGGCAAGAAAAAGTCTCTTGTCTCTTCTGCAGGTCCAGACTTTTTCCTGGACTCCCTCCCGGCCAGCCATGGTGCACTAACCCCTTCAGGCTGTGTTCACGCCGCCAACCCCAGTCTTCTCCCTGGAATCTGACCTCTGAAGCTGGAGGCTCAGCTCCCAGCTTCCACCTGCCCCGGCGGTTGAGCAGACAAGCCTCTCGGGCTGGTGAGTCCTCTGTGCAGGAATCTCACTGCTTTTCCCTCCACATCCCTGTTGCTGCGCTCTCCTCCGTGGCTCCGAAGCTTCCCCCCTCCGCCACCCGCAGTCTCCTCCCGCGAAGGGGCTTCCTAGTGCTCCCTCCCACTGGTGCAGGTCCCGTTCCTATTCTTTTGTCTCTGTTTATTCTTTTTTCTTTTGCCCTACCCAGGTATGTGGGGGAATTTCTTGCCTTTTGGGAGGTCTGAGGTCTTCTGCCAGCGTTCAGTAGGTGTTTTATAGGAGTTGTTCCACATGTAGATGTATTTCTGATGTATCTTTGGGGAGGAAGGTGATCTCCATGTCTTACTCTTCTGCCATCTTGAATCCTCTCCCTATCAACATTTTTTTAACTCTAAATTTTGAAATAATTATAGACTTACAGAAATTTTCAAAAAGAATACAGAGAGGTCCCATCTACATTTTCATCTAGATTTTTCCAGTGGTAACATCCTACATAAATACAGTACATATTGAAAGCAGAAAATTGACATTTGTATACTTTATATGCCTTATGTTTCACCAGTTTTAATATTCACTCATTTGTGTGTATGTGTAATTCCATGAAATTTTATCAAGTGTATAGACTCATGTATTCATAATGATTTTTAATTAGTATGTTAAGTACAAATAGATTTATCTGTGGAAAAAATGTGTTCCTCTATTTCAAACAAATCAAGCCCAGGATTTTACAAAGGTGATTTACCTCAGACAGAAGCGTGCATGGGGTGAACTTGCACAAAGTACTCTAATTGTACCTTGATCATACTATATGGTACATTCCTAAAGCTATATTTCAGCTGTATATTGACACATTATAGAATTGAAGGGAACAGGGACATCAAGCAATGATTTTCAAAGCTCCTGTGAGGACCTGTCACACAATAAAGGGGTTAGGCTTATTCCATGTCAGTAGAGTGGCTGTTAAGAGAGGTTGGAGACAGTTATAAGAAACAGACTCCTTGAGACTTTGACTCAAGGAAATTTTTTCCAGGAAGGAAAGCTGTGAGACAGTGGAATTTGGCTGCCATGAGAGCAATAGGCAGGAGTTTTCAAACAAAGGCAGAGTGACCACATGTCAAGAGGGGCTTATAGGGGATTCTTAAAGTCTGGATTAAAAGACCACTAAAGTTCTTCCCAACTCAGGCTCTGGGATTTTATATTATATTCTAGAGTATATTATATTCTAGACTATTCTGGAACATTCTAGGATCCTAGAGTATATTCTATATACTCTTCCCGGAGGAGGCAAGGGAGAGAGAAGAGGTGGAAGGAAGTGCTAGTGGTCCTAGGGGCACTCATGTAGTAAAGAAATAACCGAAAGCAGTTATGAAGGTATATCTTCAAATGCTGTCTCTGTTGAACTCTTCCCATCAGCTTTGTAAAGAGCGTGATTGTATTCAGCTACCTATTAATTATGAAGACATAGAGGTTTGATAGTTATTTCTGTTACTCTTTGTCATTCTCTCTTCTTTGCCTTTGTCTCTTTTCTATTGATAAATTGGTGATAGTTGTTTTACTCTAAAGAATGCTTATCTAGCAGGCTCCTGATACTGTTTTGACTGCTTTGCTTCTAATCTAACTTGAATAGACCTAGGTTATTGGCTGGTGAGTTTACAGTTCTTTAAGTCACAAATGTTTGTAGATGGTAAGGATCTAAGGAGCCTGGGAGGTACTGAGAGGTAGCTGCTGTCATGCTCTGAGACATGGTGTAATTAGGAGCTTGTGTCAGAGTGGAAGCCAGTCCCATGGAGCTGTAAAGGAGAACATCTGCTCCAAAACCATTTACAGGGAAAGAAACATCATGTATATCTGTTTGGGTTCCATCCAATTTAATAAAATGGGACACTCAAACACAGGGACTTAAGCAAATGGAGATCTATTTATTTTTCACATAACAAGAATTTGAGAGGTAGTGATTGCCAGCTTTAGTTCAGTGGCTCTATTATGTTAGGGCTGTGTGTCTGCAGTTTTCTTGCCTTTTTCCTCATGGTTACCTGAGGGCTGCTGCAGCTCCAGTCAACATATCTGTATTCAAGGAAGGAAGAAGGGGGAAGAGACAAGGGGAAAGGAGGAGAGGGAAATTGGAAGGGTTGACATAAATTTTTCAGGAAATTCATGAAAATGCCCTCCCAATGTCTTCCCTCATATCTTACAGACCAGAATTTTCTCTTCTACCCACAGTTTGGGGTTACACAATTTGACTGAGCCATTTGTGCGATGCTTTAATAATACCATGAGAGGAACCAAGAGAAGGGGAATGGAGAGTTTTCTACAGTGTGCAGATGGTTCAAGGATATTAACCTGGGAAATGGACTATGGATCTCCATTATAACTCCAAATGGACTATAGCTTGCCATTTATTTGTAGCATCCTCCTTATATACTCATTTATGTCTGAGATTAAGAGAAAGTGTGTAGGGGTATATGGATTCTGATAACTCTCCACTGAACTGAAATGATCTGCAGTATAGGATAGGAAATTGGTCCTAAAAACTCTTCTTGTGATTTTGCTGCAGCCATTCTCTGGAAAATGATCAGTTTAGAGCAATTTCTTCATCCTCTATCTGTTTGTTTGTTTTTGTTTTTTGTTTTTTGTAAACATGGTGAGATGACGTTCTGGGCTGTTGCATTCTGGAGCCCAACTATGTTTCAGGAGATTGTTCTTCTCCATTTGAGAGTTGTATTTCAGTAACTGAGACCAGAGTTTGACTCTTTGGGTCTACAATGTGACTAAATTAAATCAGGGATTTCATGGAAAGAACAATAAAAGCCCAAATTCTGTTACTACGCTATTTTCTTAATATGTCTGAGCAGGCAGATCTTTTAAGTGGTGATATAAAACAGGCACTATATTCTTGGACTCTTAAGTGCTGGTTTTAGAAAATGTGTCTGGCAACATAATGCTGATTGTTTAAGGGGACTTTGAGCATCTGATGAAGGAGGTTTGAATTATCCCCTTTTTATAAATGAGGCAAACCAAGGGTCAGGAGAGTTGACGAACTTGCCCGAAGTTTCTCGATTCGAGCTGAGATTCATGGACCTTCCTCTTCATTAGGAGGATGCCCTATGCTACTGCTAAACTCCACAAAGTGAGTAAAATAGGGTGCATGTAGGTAAAGAAATGAGGCCCAGATTGAAAAATTGTTCTGGAGGCCCAAGGTCACTGTGGTTTGGTGTTGGTGTTCTGCCCTTGTGACTTAGTGTATGTGTGTGATGGAGTGATTTAGACGAGAATCCTTGAGCTCAGTCTTCCAGTGGATGTGGGTGCTGCCTGTCTGCTACTGCATCCCAGTGCAAAGAGGACACTAGCCTCACATGTTTGTCCTCCTGGATGTCCACCAGGTCTTGACAAGCCCTTGCCCTGTGACCACTATTACACATCTGGCTACTAGGGGCACACAGACCCCACTGACCTGGCCTTGCAGGGGGAAGACACAGCCCTGTTCTCTCTTAGCTCCCCAACCTCGAGAAGAGACTGAACATTTCCAAACAAGCTTTCACTAAGGCGGCGGGGTCGGGGTGAGGGTTTAAAAAGATGGGGAAGCTTAGAACGAGAGATGCCTTTAGCAGTAGCACTTCGGACCACAGATGGGCTTGGCTGGCACAGCCTCATTTTTCTTCATTTCCATCATGTCTAAGGGACTCTGTCCAAGGCTCCTATTCCAAAGTCTGTCCTTGGAAGTTTCTCCTTTCCCTTCTCCCTTGTGGGTGCCTGTCCTGTCCATTGTGGAGGTTCTGCAGGTGGGATGGAGGAACATGGGCCAGGGCAAGTATGTATGTATTCACTTCACAATCAAAGGCTTTTGTTCATGGATGGCAAAAGCTGGATTTCCCATATTTTTAAAATGCCATGATTTTGAGTGGATATTGATAAAATAAGAATAAAGGGCACAGAAATGTTTTTATTTACATTCTTGTTTTCATCTCCAACTCTCTAGTATCAAACTTGACATTGCTCAAAACATACTATTATATATTATGTATATGCATATACATGCGTATATATCCACACACATGCACACATGTATTTTATGCATATACACACATATCTCTGTGTTTGGGATGTAGTTGCTTAGAATACTGGAGTAATGGATTGAGCATACTTTTATCCATTTGCTTTCAATTTAAGCAATTTAGCTTATAATAATAGGTATTACCATGAGTCATAAAAACAGACAAACTCTTGGACACAGTCCTCCTTGGGAAATGATACCAAGGAAATCATTTAAAAGAAAAAGAAAGTTATAAAACATATTGCTGTGTTTTTTTTGTTTAACATACAGGTTTTTTTTTTTTTCCACTTACAGTGTATAAGTCCTTTTCACACGTATTATCTTATTTCATCTTCACAACAACCCTCCAGGACAGGTGGTTTTATTTTTCCTCCTTATTTTAGAAATGAGGGAACAGGCTTAGAGAGGTGGTGTGGTTTCTTTAAGGTTGCACAGTGAGAATGAGAGGGAGAGTTGGGAAACTTTTGCTTAGTTTGGAAAGCAGGGAAAGCTAACCCAGAAAGATAGGACGCTGGTCAAAAAGATCCACAACAAAGCATTTGGATGTGCATGTGCTTTGGAAGAAGAAATGGGAAATCCAGGTCTTTAGCTCCAAGTTCAATGTTTTCTTTACCACACCATCACCACTCCCCAGTGAAAGGACTTTTTAGTAACCTGTGGTTTGCCAATTTGATGAACATCATGGAGGCTTTACACACTCTAACTACAGAAACTATGGAACAGGATAGAAAGTGTTTATGGCATAATTTAAGTTACAAAATAAAACAAAAAGTTATATCCATAGTATAATATAGATGTGTAATATATATATCACACATCTATACAAGGATAAAACATGGGAAGGGAATATGGAGAAATAAAAACAGATGTCACTAAGGGGATTATAATAAATTTTCATAGTATTTTATCCTTAATATAGATAGAATTAACAATAAATTTTAAAAATCCAATTACTAATAAAAATAAGCATTTATTGAGTGCAAGGATTGGGCCTGAGTGCTTTTTCATGCCAAATTCTATGTAATCACAACTCCATGAGGTAAATATTATTATAATTTCTACTTTGTAGATGAGAACCTTATGTTTTTCAGATGATTGAATAACTTCTCCAGGTTAAAAAGCTAGAAGTCATGACAGGGGCACTTGCATTTAAGCTCGGTTGCCTCCAACCCCAAATACCAACAGTCCTTCAGTGTGTGTCCCGCAAAGGGGACAGTCAGTCCTTAAATCATCCACTTCATCTTACGTGTTGATGTGTCTACACAGACTCTTTTTTGTCTCATCATGGCTGAACTTTAGTTGATTGACAGGCACTAGCCATTCACAGAGTGTCTAATTAGGAACTCTCTGTGGACCATCCACACATACTAGATGTAATGCATTGAGGAAGTAGAGATTTACAGCCTCCTTAGCAGAACAAGGGTCCAGAATAGCGGAGGCTGCTGTGAAGGGTGATTCTCAGCATCTGAGCGTGCTGCCAGCT
The DNA here is from genome assembly GCF_964341445.2 of Mesoplodon mirus. Taxonomy (NCBI): domain Eukaryota; kingdom Metazoa; phylum Chordata; class Mammalia; order Artiodactyla; family Ziphiidae; genus Mesoplodon; species Mesoplodon mirus. Next base: position 67,474,559 of record NC_138989.1, read on the forward strand.
CTGGGTCCTCTATAGGTTTATCTGCAGCCCTGAGCAGAATTTTAGCTTAGGTGGTAAAAATTTAGCTTAGGTCTTTGAAAATCCATGGGATGTGGAGGCATGGTGAGCTGCATCTCCCATCCCAAGGAACAGTGCTAGCCCCAGGCTTTTTCCTCAATCTCCAGGAACAAAGCCAGTATTTTATTGCTTTTGGTCTGAATTCATAGGATAAATACCTCAGTTCTCAGCTGTACTTTGTTCAGGCTTTAACTCTTTGCTGTGCAGAAAAGAAAAGTCGTCCTCTCTCGGCAGGAGGGGGCAACCTGAGTTTCTTGGTTCTAGTTGGGCTAGGATTTTCTTCCCGAGACTTGAGTAATGAGTGCATTGTAGAAATATCCTTTTTAGTTGCAGTTTACAGTGTTGCTGGTCTGTGGGAGCAGATTGCTCCTTGAAGGAGAGATTTCCAGAAGGCTTTAGAGGATAGAACACAGAGCTGTTCTTTTCCATAGCCCCCATAAAAGAGCTCCCAGGTCTCTCTCCTTCGTATGACGGAGTTTTTAATCTGCAGGCTTCAGACACCTTACTCCTTACTTTTCCCAGTTTCTCTTTCAAAGCACATGTACTTTCAAGTGCTTTGTTTTGGATCTTTGTGTCCTGTCTTTCCTGGTTGCATTTCCCTGCTTTCCAAACTAAGCGAAATAGCATCGCCCCGCTCTGTCACGGCCCCCTTTCTTTTACTGCCCTCAGTTATTTTAAATCTTGCGATGTGTTCTTATTCTGGGACTTTTATTCTTTGGTGTGAAATTGGGCCAATATTAATGTTCCTTAACACGATGCATAGCATTCCTCATCTGCAAAGCACTTCACAAAGATTAACTATTGAATCCTCTCAGCATCTCTTATCCTGTGGGGACAGTGAATAGTTGGCTAACAGTAGGAAAGAGAAGGAAAATGATTCTTCCTCTTTCCATAAGTGTCTTTGAGCTTCAAAGCCTATTTCCCACCATTAGCTAGGATACAGAACAGGGGAGAGAGAGGCGAGGAGAGATTTTGAGAGGAAATCCCTTTGTCATCTCATGAAATTTCTCCATCAAGGACTTTGGTGCACGTTCGTTACGGGATAAACTCTGAGAAGCCAACTTTGTTTAAGGACTTGAGTATGAGCTTAATTCTAATCCTAGTTTTCCTTCTGAGGTAGAACTGTAGAACGTTAGAGGATCTTGGAGATACAGTCATTCTGTGAATTGACTTGACAGATGCAACAACTAAGGCAGAGAAATGTCAGATTATCTCAAGGTCACACAGGGCAAGACTGGTTTGGTCCCTGGACTGCCCTTATTAGGTAAAATGCCCAGTCACCTTGAAGGTCTTATGAGAGTGTATTAATTGATTGTGTTACTGGCTAGTGCTGGGCTTAGATTTGGGGCTGTGCTCTGCGTCTGTCTATTGTTCCTGAGTGAGGCAAAGTGACTTGCTGCAGCCAGTGCAGATGGTGTGTGGAAGAAAGACGGAAGAACCACTCTTGTGCAAAAAGGCTGTCTTAGTACATTTGGAGAAAATGGGATATAGAATACATCATTTATCTTTGAAGATAGTCAACAGATATTTGATTTAAACAAACACTCCATTATGGTGTTCAGTGTAGCAATTCTATAATTATAAGTTTTATGGCAACTCCCATTAGTAAGCCATTTTCATCCCTCTCCGAGCTGTCTGAAAGACTGTAAATTGGGTGGAAATTTTCACGGCTGAACCCTGGCTGGTAGAGAATGGATGGCTTCTGGGAGCACAGGGAAGGAAAGAAAATCTCACCAGCTGCCTCTAAGTTATAGTTGAATGGGAAAAAATGTAAGCGTATTCCTTTTCCACTTTGCAAAAGAGTTGAATGTTTCTCTTCTCTGTATTGTGAAAAACAAGGCAGAAAGACCTCATTTTCAAAGCTGTATAGTCACTAAGAAATGGGGGAAAAATGCTTTCCTGAGTCACTTCTAAGCATGCCGTGGATGGGGCTGCTCATGATTTCAGCATCTATCTACCTTGCCACGTTTACATTTTACATTCTCCTCTGCTCTGGCTTGATCATTGTGTTCTTGAAATCCTAGGTTCCTGGAGTTAGATAAAGGATTTGAAACCCTCACTTGGAGGAGAGAGGCTTGGCATGCATCCTAGTTTGTGGACCTAGCCTCAAAGGTTAAGTGGATCAAACTGGTTTTGTACAAGGTTAATACAGTGCCACATGCCAACAGGTGACAAACACATTTTTAAGACACATAGTTCTAGAACACGATTCTAGACATTTCAAAATCTTCCCTTACTGTGTCTTGAAATGTAACTTTTATTACTTAATCATGAGCAAACTTCTTACTCTCAACTCAGTCACATGACTGTCTTCTCTACAGGTCTTGTTTTTTTTTTTTTTTTTTTTTTTTTTTTTTTTTTTGCGGTATGCGGGCCTCTCACTGTTGTGGCCTCTCCCGTTGCGGAGCACAGGCTCCGGATGCGCAGGCCCAGCGGCCATGGCTCACGGGCCCAGCCGCTCCGCGGCATATGGGATCCTCCCAGACCGGGGCACGAACCCGTATCCCCTGCATCGGCAGGCGGACTCTCAACCACTGCGCCACCAGGGAGGCCCCCAGGTCTTGTTTTTGACTCTGAACCCCCTCACTCCATCCTCCCATGGATCTTGATTCCAAGTCATCTTTCAAGGCTTACCTCAGTTTCTTGGTTTCCTCTACTCCCTCGAGCCTCTCCTGATTATCTTAAGCTATAAGTATGTCTCCATTCTCAAAATTACTTGCCATACTGCCAGATTAAAATACTTACTTATAAATGTTTTATATAGTTCACAAATTGTTTCATATGCATTGCCTGTCTCCCTACCTAGATTATATGTGCTTTGGGAGCAGCGATCATCTTCTGTTATGTAGCCAGCCTTAATATTCAGGAGAATTTTAAGACATAGTAACTGCTTAATCAAGAGGTGTTGAGCTGTAACATAGTATGTATGGTAATGTTTTCTTCCCCTTATAGGCTGTGAGGTCTTTAAGGATAAATCTTTTAGTGTTTCATCTTTCTGTGCCTTACACTCATTTGATGCTTAATAAATATTTGTTAAATGAATAATTTGTCATTACCTGAGAGGCCATTTGTCTTTAGTTTCCCTCTAAATCTCCAGGTGCTCAACACTCTTAGAGACATTGATGACTTTAGTTCTTTTTTTTTTTTTTTTTTGCGATATGCGGGCCTCTCACTGTTGTGGCCTCTCCCGTTGCGGAGCACAGGCTCCGGATGCGCAGGCTCAGCGTCCATGGCTCATGGGCCCAGCTGCTCCGCGGCATGTGGGATCCTCCTGGACCGGGGCACGAACCCGTGTCCCCTGCATCGGCAGGCGGACTCTCAACCACTGCGCCACCAGGGAAGCCCTTTTTAAAAAATATTTATCTATTTGGCTGCCCTGGGTCTTTGTGGTGTGCAAGATCTTTAGTTGTGGCATGCAGGATCTTCTTTTTTCAGTTGTAGCATACAGGATCTTTAGTTGTGGCTTGTGGGATCTAGTTCCCTGACCAGGGATCGAACCTGGGCCCCCTGCATTGGCAGTGTGGAATCTTAACTGCTGGACCACCAGGGAAGTCTCGATGACTTTACTTCTGATGGATCATCTTCATCGCTCCTGCTAATTATTTGTAGTGATCATAGGTGCTTGGGATTATTTTTGGATGCTGTTCTTTTCCTCTAATACCCATGTTTTGGCAAAAGTTGTTTTTGTGGAAGGTGCCCATTGTGCTATTTTTTCTTCATCCTTCACACACAAAGACACAAATTTGAAAAATAGTATTATTGCCCTACTATGCACCCTACTTCCTTGTGATATTACTTTTAGTGTCCTTAAACTTTATTTGGAAGGAAATGGAGATAATAACATTGAAGAAAATATTCTCAAAACACTGACCTGTATAACCTGAAGTAAAAATTCCCATAGTCATCCCCCGCCTCCATTCCTTCTCTGATGCTATGGATCCCTGACTGTACAGTTGTACGGTGCTGTCAGGGTGGCCTTCCTGCCATCAGTTTTCTTTATCATGAGGGATCATGGATCACTTTGCCAGAGAACCTCAAATCCCAGCTGCTCTGTTGGCCCAGTAAACCTTTCTTAAAAATTTATTTCCTTACTTAAACTCATCAGTATTATTTCCTCAAGTAATAATAAATTTATTTTTGAGTTGGATTCTGTTATCACCCTATAACTACCCTTCATAATGAAATTATTAAAATATGATAATTTACATAGTTCCTCAGACATACTAAATATTCTGAAATATGCAAATTGGAAGAGATATTTCATTTACCTCTTCATTGAACAGACATGTACTCAACATCTCCTCTGTGATATTTTGTGAAACACTGAAAAAGGATGCATCTTATCTCTGCTTCCTGGAGACTTGAAATCTAGAGGGTGATCGGAATGATATCTAAGTTGAGGATCTAAGACCTGAAATAGAGGCAGAGGCTGCACTTCTGAGCTCTGGCGTCTCAGAGACAAGAACCATTTGTTATGATTTTGAGTAATCTGAGAAGCCTTTCATAAGAGGAAGCTTTTAAATGACATCTTGTTGGTTGAGTAGATGAAGAAAGGGATGGGGTGGGAGTTGGGGAAGAATACCGTAGGCCAAGGAAAGAGCTGGAACAAAAGACAATGGATATAAGTGCACGTGTAGTTGAGGGAGAGGAAGGCTGCAGCCTGGGGAGGGATGCTGGGAGCTGCTCTTTGGGTATATGAGGGATAACAAAACAAAACAAAAGATTAAGACACTCTTTTCCGAAGTAAGAAGTGATACTCATTCCTCTATTTTATTTCTTTCTGCTGAAATGATTAATATGGCAATATAATTAGCATTGTTCCTACAGATGAACCAAAAGTGCTGATGCCAATGCTAAGAGAAAGAAGGTGTTAGGAAATACAGCAGTGAATTACCGGTGATGGCACTCTGATGGACTGGATGAGCCTGGGAGGCAGATACTCAGTTAATCACTGGAGGTTTTCTTAACAGACAGAAAAGTCTTCATGGAATAACAAATATTGCAAAAACTCGAAGTCAGTGGTCCTGAGGTCTGAACTTGCTATGTGACTCTGGGGAAATCATTTCATCTTTCTAGGTCTTAACATCTTCATCTGAAAAATGAAAGAGTCGGACAAGAAAGCCTTTAAGTTTTTTTTGGCTCATCCTATGATTCTCTTGGCCAGTGTTTTTCAAGCTTCCTCTCACATCTGCTTCATTCAGGAGCCTCACCCCTGAGAGTCAGAATTAGGAGGTAATTGTACTTTCTACTAAGACCCTTATGCTGCCCCATTTCCTCCAAGGATTCTTCTGCAGGTAGTCCATGCTGAGGAAATTTGCAAAGTCTTTCCAGACTGATCCAGCCTACACTGATCTCACTTTCCAACTCTAGAGTATTGATTCCTGGAGGACAAAGACCTATTTTTAAGGTTTTCTTATTTTTTCAGTACTGAACCCCATGGAATGTTGGACTTAACTCATTTCAAGAAATCTTTATTGAGACTTCCTGGGTGTCACATACTGGGGACACAGAGACAAAATTTTCCCTTAAGGAGCATTGCCCATTTAGTAGGACATCCATGCAAATGAAACAAATACCTGTCAATTTGTCAATTGATGGAATGGACATTTCATAGTTTTTCAAACTTGATGCCCTAAATATTTACCAATTTTCCCTACTATCCCATTAAATAACAGTTCTCCAATATCTTTGGAGGATTATAAGGTGAGGGATGAGCAAAGATCATACAAGTCATTGTCAATTTATTGAGAACCCACAAAGCAAAGGATAACTTGTGAAATCTTGGTATGAGTACCCTCCTGATGAATTGGCCATAGATCATATTCATATTTAGTTGATTTCTAGAACTTTAGGGTGGAGTGCCTTGTTTTACCTTTTTCCCCTCCTCTGGCTTCTCTAATTTTTGTCTGTTTTCTCTCCTCCCCCACATTTCCCTCCATTTCCCTACTCTTTGACCAGTTACTTCCCTCATCCTCTTAAATATACCTTTATTGAGGGTTAACTATGTGTCAGGCACAGATAATTATTTTACCTAGATCATTATATAATCCCAACAATAATATTTTTATGGAGAAGGAAACTGAGGCTCAGTGATACTAAGTCATTAGGCCAAGGTCACATAATTAAGAGCAGTCTCTAAGAGGAACCTAGATCAATGCGATATATCAAAATCCAGCCTATACAACTTCCTCGCAAAGCAGCTTTCTTTCGTCAGTTAAGTGTGCCTGAAACTTTTCAGACAACCTCTAGAAAGTTAAGATGACTGTGTCTTCTTTTATAACAGATACAATTATTTGAGAAACCAGTGACTAAAACTTGCAAAGCCTGCAGGAAAAACCTTCTGGGCCCTTTGGAGATTTTTGCCAAGTACCAAACATCTCTTCAAAAAAAAGAAACAGCAATTATGATAAAAGAGACTGGAAAATTAGAGGAATAAACAATGTAGTGATTGTACTGGAAAAACCATAGCCCATCTTATATTTCCATTTTATAATGATCCCTAATCTTTCCAGGCTTTTGGAGCCTGCATGTTATCTTAAAACACTTTTTGAACTTTGGCATTTTCATCGCCTTTACAAGAACAGCCATAATGAAGGGAAGACTCTCTTAGCTGCCATGAGTGGAACAATTAATTGTGTTTACCTGCTGATGTTCCAAACCACTTCCTGCTTAGAAACAGAGGGGTGAACTACCTTTGTCGTAAGGATTTTTAAAAAATATTATTTTCCTGGAAGCTGCTTAGAACGTTGTACTTTCGATTTTTTTCTCAGTTGAGCTGAGCTTGAAAATAATAATGTCAATTCAGAGTGAAATATAATTCTTATTGTCACTTTAGTTTTATATTATCTACTTACCCAGTTGTGGTTTGGAATCAATCTTGGAATCATACCCAAGTTAAACTAGTTATTGGACCCCACTGAATTCGATATTAATGATTTGATTGGGAGACCTAGGGACCTAATTCATTGTCTTTTTCCTTATTTCATGAGGCTCTCACATCTGGCAGTAAAATTTCCCTTAAATCAGAGGAAAGAATGACTTGTCAGCTAGCTCCCTTTGAGACTTGATCTAGAACCCTTCTGATTTTAGAATTCTATTGCTTAGTGTTTTCGTCATTTATCGCCGCACAATCTTAGTCCAGGGCAATAAAAAGAGGAACAGCTGTCTTCACAATCCTGATCCCAGACCTCTGCAGAGTGGTAACATCAACCACTATGGAAGATGCTGAGAGGTTCCAATAGAGTGCCCAGAAAAGGATGAAGGGGAAACACATCTGTTATAAATTGTGCTAACGTTGTGATTTAAAGTAATATCATGTCCCTTGAAGGACCTAAAATTGTGCTGAATTATATCATGACCAACAAATATTTGTTCATTATTTACTATGTGCCAGGTGTAAACTAGCTACTAAGGATCCAAAACTAAATAAGTCACAGTCCTTGTCTTCTAAGAGTTTCCTTATCCAACCAGAAACTGGGGAGCATAGAAGTTTTCTTTCTTTTTTTTGTTTTTTTAATTAAATTTATTTATTTATTTTTGGCTGTGTTGGATCTTTGTTGCTGCGCGCGGACTTTCTCTAGTTGCGGTGAGTGGGGGCTACTCTTCGTTGTGGTGCGCGGGCTTAGTTGTGGTGCACCACACTGCGGTGGCTTCTCTTGTTGCGGAGCACGGGCTCTAGGTTCATGGGATTTGGTAGTTGTGGTGTGCAGGCTTCAGCAGTTGTGGCTCGCAGACTCAGTAGTTGTGGCACACGGGGCTTAGTTGCTCCGTGGCATGTGGGATCTTCCCAGACCAGGGCTCGAACCCATGTCCCCTGCATTGGCAGGTGGATTGTCAATCAGTGCACCATCAGGGAAGCCCTAGAAGTTTTCTAATGAATTAGAATTGTAAGGGAAAGGTGTTGATTGCATTTCTTTGTTAGTGAAAATAATAAATTCAGATTTGAAATAGTCAATTGTCCACTATTAGTAGTTTTTTGGCTATTAGGTAATACCTTGGAATGGAGTTGATAGTTCACATAATATGTATTTTTTTTTAATTTTATTTTATTTTTATTTATTTTTTATTTTTTTGCTTTATAACAAATTTAATCAGTTATACATATACATATGTTTCCATATCCCCTCCCTTTTGCGTCTCCCTCCCATCCTCCCTATCCCACCCCTCCAGGCAGTCACAAAGCACCGAGCTGATCTCCCTGTGCTATGCGGCTTAAATTTATAAGAAAGTGCCAAACTTTCCCAAAGTGGCTGTCTCATTTCACACTTCCACCTGCAATGTGTGGGAATTCTAGTTGCTCCAAATTGTTGCCAACACTTGGTATTATTAATATTTTTAATTTTAACCATTCTAGTGCTAGTAGGCGTGCAGAGGTATTTCATTGTGGTTTTATTTTACATTTCTAGATGACTATTGATATTGAGCACCTTCTCATGTGGTCACTGACTATTTAAATCACTTATTTTGTAAAGTCTCATTTACCCATTCTAAATTCTATTGTTTGATTTATTACTTATCAAATTGAGAGTTTTGATATATATTCTGGATACACGTCCTTTGGCATATATATGAATTGTGAATATTTTCTCCCAGTCTGTGGCTTACTTTTTCATTTTATCAGTGGTGTCTTTCATCAAATGAAAGTGTTTAAATTTGATAAAGTTCATTTTATCACTTTTTCCTTTTATGCTTTATGCTTTTCATAACCTATCTGAGATGCCTTCAAGGTCACAGAGATTTCTACTATGTTTTCTTCTAGAAGTTTTACCTTTTATGTTTAGATGTATGGTACATTTTGAATTAACTTTTGTGTATAGTGTGAGATAAGGGTTAAGGTTAATTTTTATCCATACAAATATCCAATTGTTTCAGCACCAGTTGTTGAAAAGACTATCCTTTCCTTCACTGAATTTCCTTGGTGCCTTTGTGAAAATCAAATGACCATATATGTATGTTTCTATTTTTTGGATTCTTTATTCTAGTCTATGGATCTATATATCTGATTTTATGACAACACACACTATCTTGAGTACTGTAGATTTATAGTAAGTCTTGGTATCAGGTAATACAAATTCTCTAATCTTTAAAAAATTTTCCTTTAAAAAGATTGTTTTGATATTTATGGTTCTTTGCATTTTAGAATCAGCTTGGTCAATTTCTATAAAATGTCTGCTAGCATCTTGATTGGGATAACATTAAATCTGTATATTAATTTGTGGAGAATTTGCACCTTAACAGTACTGAATCTTACAATCCCTAAGTATGGCATCTCTCTCCACTTATTTAAATCTTTTTAGTTTCTTTCAGCAATGCTTTATCAGTTTTAGCTACAGATCTTATACATATTTTGTTAAATTTATTCATAAATATTTTGTGTTTGGGGATGATACTATATATTGTTTTTAAATTTCATTTTTCAGTTGCTCACTGCTAGTGTATAGAATACATTGAATTTTGTATAGTGACCATATGTCCTGAGACCTTGCTAAATTCACCTTTTAGCACTTGTCACAGCTCATTTTTCTAGGTTCCCTAAGAATTTCTATGTACGTGATCATGCTGCTTGCAAATAGATACTTTTTTTTTTTTCGTGGTACGCGGGCCTCTCACTGCTGTGGCCTCTCCCGTTGCGGAGCACAGGCTCCAGACGCACAGGCTCAGCGGCCACGGCTCACGGGCCCAGCCGCTCCGTGGCACGTGGGATCCTCCCGGACCGGGGCACGAACCCGTGTCCCCCGCATCGGCAGGTGGACTCTCAACCACTGCAAATCTTTTTTTTTTTTTTTAGTTTTTGGTCACACCCCGCGGCTTGTGGGATCTTAGCTCTCCAAGCAGGGATTGAACCCGAGCCTCTTACATTGGAAGGTAGAATCCTAACCACTGGACGGCCAAGGAAGTCCCAGCTCTCAAATCTTAATTCTCCATAGGGTTCTTCCCTTCTTGTTTGATGTGCTTCTTTCAGCAATATCATTTAGTGTCATAGCTTTAACTGCCAACTATATCCTCCAACTGCCTGATGTACTTCTTCAGCCCAGGCTCCTCTCTGGAGTTCTGAACCCATATCTTTCTATTGTCTATCAGATATCTCATCCTTGAAGTTCTATAAGGCTTCCACCCTTCTGTGTACAATCTTCTTTTTTCAGATATACTCCTCTGGTTGTATCCCATTTCAGTAAATGGTACCACTATTTAATCTCTTGTCCAACAGAGAACCTGGTTTCAACTTTAAATCTTCCCTTGCCTTCATCTGATTCTACCTATTTATTTGATCTATTTAAAGTTTTTCAAATCCACTTCCTTTTAAAAACTTGTGCTTTATTATGAAGTATACAGTACATAGAGAATATAGTATAAAAATGTATAATGAGTGTGTATATATCTATATCTATATATCTATATCTATATCTAGTTTAAGGAATAATCCAACACTCAGGTTAAGAAGTACAGCATTACCACTGTCTTAGAGACTCCCCTTTATTGTTGCATTCACCTTCCTTTCCCCCACTAGAGGTAACCACTGTCTTAATTTTTGTGTTAATCATTCCCTTGCTTTTCTTTATAATTATATCACCTAGTTAAGTATTATTAAACAACACATTATTTAGTTTTGACACACTGAGTAGCAAGAACAAACACAACTGTGCAAGGAAAAAGCAGCAGATGAAGTTTCTCAGTAGAAGACAGACTGAACAGTTTCAGATTCCCTAAGAAATTTGAGAGCTGATAGGTGTTCCTTTTGGGAGAGTGAATGAGCAAAGTCGTGAGAGATTCCTTGAAACCCAAGGCTCACCCTAGTTGGGCTCTTTTGTGGTCAGGTACTATATATCCAGCAGGAGTATAGGCATGGGAAGTGGGCTGCTGTGTATTTTTGCTTCAAAGATCTCCAGAGTTTATCTTAAGCTCTCAGGCCTAGGTCAAAGCAGAACATTTCTGTGGAACAAAATGAGTGTCCTAAGATGGCCAGGCAGCAAGTATGGTGGGGAGAGCAAGGATTTCATCAGCACGTGTTCAAGACAAGACAGGTCCAGATTAGAATCTGGACCAGACTCATTCGGGCATTCTGTTCTTAAGAGCATAGCACAGTGGCAGTGGGCATCCTTGTGCTGTCAATCTCCTGAGTCACTCTTCTCTGATCTGCTCTTGTTGCCTTCTCTGTCTGGTGCACAACAGTCATTCTGGGATCTCTCTTCATTGTCTTCCTGGGAATTCCCTTCACTTCTTCCTTTCTTGCATTTACTGCTCTCTTGATTTATTCTATGGTACTCTATTGGTACCATCTAGTCACATCTTGAGAAAGACAACATGGGAGGTAAAGTTTTTAAGCCATTTCTTGTATTTAAACATCTTTATTTTCCATATGTGATTTTCATATGTGATTGATAATTTATTTCTGATTGATAGTTTAGCTGGGTAGACAATTCTAAGTTGGAGATAATTTTCCTTCATAATTTTTAAGGCTTTGCTACAGCATCTTCTTGTTTCTAGTGTTGCTGTTGAAAAGTCTGAAGCCATGCTCATCTCTTAGAGATTGTATGTAACTTGCCTTTCTCTCTGGAGACTTGTAGAATCTTTCCCTCAATCACAGTGCCCTGGTCTAGTTTCACTATTGTGTTAGAAATTCAGTGGGCCTTTTGGATCAGGTAAATCAATGTATTTTCAGTTCTGGAAAGTTTTCTTGAATTATTCTATTGATAAGTTTCTCCTCTATATTTTCTCTCTTATTTTCCTTCATTTCATCTTTTCACTCTAATGTCTGACACATGCTTGGAACATGATAGATATTCCATAAGTGTTTGTTACAGAATTAGCCATTAGTGTTATTGCTAACATTTTTGAAATATTCATTTTTGCTGGCTTTATATTGCTACCAAGAGATGAGACTTGAGTACATTTACTGAACCTTAACTGTGCACTTGGAGATCTATCTATCTATCTGTCTATCTATCTATCTCACAGATTACAGTCCCTGACTTCTCAGAGTTCATCATTTAACAGAAGAAACAAATTTTAACAGATAATTATTCCTTATTTACAACAAAAGTTTAAACAAAATTGGACATATGAATTGGCTAATGGATCTTTAGGCAGTAGACATTAGAATCTCTTGTTCTTTTTAGATTGATCATAGCTGTAAGCCAGCTTTATATAAGGAAATGCTTCTTAAAATTTAAAGTACATTCAAACTGCCTGGACATATTTTCAATATTCAAATTCTGAATCAGTAGGTCTAGAGTGGGACCTGAGATCCTGCATTTCTAAGAGTCTTGTAGGTGTTGCCAATGCTGTTGGTCAAAGCCCACACTGAGAATAACAAGGCTCTAAGACACATTTTTTTTACCTTTAAAGTCATCTATGTTTAGTAGATAAGTCTTTTGTCTACCTTCTTCTTGATTTTTCCTGGGAGCACTTTCTTAATAAATCTTCATCTCAGAGTCAGCTTCTAGGTACTGAACCTAAGACATCAGCACCCCTCTTTCTTGTCACCCAAATACTAATTGGTTAAAGTAACTGGTGGCATTAGCTTTTGTCCCTCTCACACCATAAACAACTCTAATTCTCAATTTCTTCCAATAAAACTTTTGGTGAATTCATATCTTTAATCAATGAATATTATATTCACCATTTAATGTTCAGTGTTCTATAAATGAATTTAGTAATAATGAAATAAATCTATTGTTTCTTCCTTCTCCCTTACACACGCTGCATGAATTTGTTTTAATTATTTTAAGAAATTGTTAGTTATACAGTTATTGTCTATTCAGATACTAAACTTTTTCTGTCAGGATTTTGACTGTGGTTCTTATGTCTAGGTGGCCATCAATGAAAGATCAATCTGACAGTGACGAAGCTCTTAGGGAGGGAAACAAGGATTATTGTTCATAGAGGTGGACGTGTTCTGATGTAGAGTCAGTATTAGTGATGGGCATCTAGCCTTGAGAAGAGTGTTGACTCTTCCCAAGCACCTTGGAGGAGGAGGATGCAAAACTATTGATTTCAGCCCTTACTGAGATTGCTTTCTCTCCTTGGTATGAAAAATGACCAAATGTGAGATACTCTAGCTCAAAATTGGGAAAAACTACTAGTGAATTTATCTCCAGAAAAATTGTTTGCTCTGATTCCTAGTCCTTGAAGAACACCACCCAGTCTAGGGTCAACTAAGTATTAGGTGATTAAGGATATTATTTTTCTGAAATTGATTTTAATCCACCCTGTAGCAGAAAACCTATTTACTTAGATGACTTTTGATTTGGAGGACACAGCTACTTGGCTGAAGTCTTGGGAGTGAGAGGTAAGTGAGAAATGATGTGCAATCACTTTCAACAAGGCCAGTGTCAGCATCATAGAGTATCTCAGCTGGTCCAGGTATACATGTGGTGCAGAGCTAGGAGACATTTCCTAGTTCCGATGATCTGGTTACATTCGCTGAGTAGCCCCTCGGATAAACAAAGACAATAGAAACTCTGTCCACAATTTGGGCTGAAGAGACACACAGACCCTTCTGTTGGATGTGGGAGAGGAATGGGGGTATGGGGATATAGAGGGTGAGGGGCATTGGGCAAAGAAGGTCAGAGAGGAAGAGCTGTTGGTTATGGTGGGTGGTTATTAAAGCTATCCCTACCCAGGTACCCTCATGGTACCTGTGGGCCCAGGGACTCTCACTGTGTACAAGTTGAATGGAAAAAGTTGACAGCATTATGGGGTTCCAGAAAGACATGCTGTGCCTGTACCCCCAACCTCCCATTTTAAGTACACATAAGTCAGAGCAAAGAGCATCATGGACTACATCTGGGTTTGAGGAGACCAGACTGGTGGGAACATCATGGCTCCATGGCAGAGATGTGTCTGAAAGCCAGGAGAACCTTTTGCCTGCAAATTCCTGGCCCAGCTTATTTACACTCACAGGTGGAGGAAGCAGAGTACAAGGAGGAACAGTGACCTGGAGGTGTGACCCCAGAGGTGACCTCTGGTTCTGGATGAGGGAAGGCAGAGGAGTAGGAAAGGCTCGGGGTGGGAAAGCCTAGATGGTGACTCTGGGGAGTCTCACTGTGAGTGAACCTGGACTTTCCAAGAATCCATGGGCTGAGAAGAGGGAAGGAGAGAGAAGGAGTGACAGGGGAATTCAGGAAATTGCTAGGTGAGACCGTCTGCTCAGGGGAGCTGGGAGGGGGCTGCTGTGAGCCATGAACAGGAGGAAGCCCAAGCAGGACATTTCTTTGATCAGAGTTCAAGTGCTTTTTGAAATGGAAGATGGAATGGGGTGACCTTGAAAGAAGAAAAATAACTCAAGTGTATAGGCTAAAGGAAAAAAAAAAACAGAGGGATAACTGAAGGGAGTATGAGAACAGAATAAGCTTTGGAAAACTAGCTATGCTTTAAACTCATGCCAAACTGACTTCATTAATATGAACATGGATGTGTGTAATTTATAAAATCCATATTGTACAACTCAAGATTCTGTCACACTGTCATAAAATATATGTGTACTGGAATGGCCTCAGCCAGCATGCAGTGGATCTGTTTAGGAAGAAGAGGGAGGGGAAAAGCTGTGGTTCTAAGAGGTTCTAAAGGCCTCAATTTAATGAACAAAAAATTCAATAAATAGTACTTACCAGATGTCCATCCCTGTGCAATATGGAAATTCAAAGGCCTCTGCTCTCAAAAGATGTTGTCTGGTAGAGATTCATAGTTACCATGTGCCAGGATGATCAAAGGAGAGGGAGAAGGAATCCATGTCACAGGCTGGTGATACCTTGGAGATTAGGGACTATTGACAAGACATTTTCTTGGGCATATTCTTTGCATATCTGGAAACATTTTTTAAAATTAATTTTTATTAGAGTATGATTGCTTTACAATGTTGTGTTAGTTTCTGCTGTACAGCAAAGTGAATCAGTTATATATATACATCTATCCCCTCTTTTTTTAGATTTCCTTCCCATTTAGGTCACCACAGAGCATTGAGTAGAGTTCCCTGTGCTATACAGTAGCTTCTCATTAGTTATCTATTTTATACATAGTAGTGTATATATGTCAATCCCAATCTCCCAATTCATCCCACCCTGCCGCTTCCCCTCTTGGTATACATAAGTTTGTTCTCTACATCTGTGTCTCTATTTCTGCTTTGCAAATAAGTTCACCTGTACCATTTTCTAGATTCCACATATAAATGATAGTATATGATATTTGGGAAGCATTATTATTATTATTATTATTATTATTATTATTATTATCATTATTATTATTATTTTGGCGGTACGCGGACCTCTCACTGTTGGGGCCTCTCCCGTTGTGGAGCACAGGCAGGCTCCGGACGCGCAGGCTCGGCGGCCATGGCTCACGGGCCCAACGGCTCTGCGGCATGTGGGATCTTCCCGGACCGGGGCACGAACCCGTGTCCCCTGCAACGGCAAGCGGACTCTCAACCACTGTGCCACCAGGGAAGCCCGGGAAGCATTATTTTTAATGAAATATTTCAGACATATAGGATAAAATAATGGATATCCATGTGCCCACCACCCAAATTAAGAAACAAATATCAAAAACACAGATGAAGTCCCTTATGTTTGAAATTCCTGAGATATTTCAGTCTTTAAAATCCTAGCTAAGCAAACTTCTTATAGGACCTGTCTTGGTTTGGGCTGCTATCACAAAGTACCATAGACTGTGTGGCTTACAAACAACAGAAATTTATTTCTCACAGTTCTGGAGGCAGGGAAGTCCAAGATCAAGGTGCCTGTAGATTCAGGGTCTAGTGAGGGGCTTCTTCCAGGTTCAAGGTGCCTGTCCCCTCTTCTCATTGTGTCCCCACATGGTGGAAGGGGTGAGGGAGCTCTTTGAGGTTTCTTTTAGAAGGGCACTAATCCCATTCTTGAGGGCTCCATGTTCATGACCTAATCACCTCCAAAGGCCCCACTTCCCAATACCATCTCATTAAAGATTCTTTCAACGTATGACTTTTGGGGGGGGGGACACAGACATTCAGTCTGTATCAGGACTTTTTTTTTTTTTTTTTTTTTGCGGTATGCGGACCTCTCACTGTTGTGGCCTCTCCCGTTGTGGAGCACAGGCTCCGGACACGCAGGCTCAGCGGCCATGGCTCATGTGCCCAGCCACTCCACAGCATGTGGGATCTTCCCAGACCGGGGCACAAACCCATGTCCCCTGCATCGGCAGGCGGACTCTCAACCACTGCGCCACCAGGGAAGCCCCTGTATCAGGACTTTAACACTCGCAGGACCCTGGGATGAATTAGGCCGGTGATGGGTGAGGCTATGAAGTAACGATTAGTCCCAAGAATGCCCACCTGGAGAAACCTCCCTTTTAAAGTGAAGTCTTGCTCTTCCGGCTCAGAACTTGGTGATCAGGAGACCTCCTGCTGAACGCCCAGGCTTGGGACTTGATTTCTCTCTGAATCTGAGGGCTTAGAATAATCCAGGGTAGAAATAAGAGCGTAAAGGAGCACTTAGTCACCCTATAAGCAGGTCTAAGATGCTCATCTATGTTAGAACACAGGAAATTCTGAAAGGAACAATTGTCTCTCTTTGAAGAAACTGTCAGTGGAAAGCTTTTAAAAATAATTTCCTTGCAAAATGCATAATGCTCTTACGCAGAACTCTCTGACACTGCTATTTAGCAGCCTCTTCCATTTGTATGAGCTCTGGGAAATTAAACATTCCTTGTGCAGACTCAGAAAATAGCTTGCTTATCACACCGTGCCTGTCAGTGCATTTTAGGCACCTGTCCTGGCACAGTGGAGCTGCAGGCAAGGCCGGTTCAGTGTGATGTGTGTGTTGCTGAGATCAGGGCCTTTAGAAGTTCTGGAGCTTGAGACTTTATAAAGGAGTGGATGGATTAGCAGGATCTTTCTCCCCAGCAATCTGTCTGCCTTTCCTTCTGGGAGTTCTGGTAGCTTAAAAGCTCTGTTAGGTCCTCAGGGCCTCAGAGATTCCAGTGGAGGGGAGCAATGATCCTGGATCATGTTCTCCCAGTTTTGGCTATTGTAATATGCAGCAGGAATGCAGCTAGAAGGTTCCAGAAAGATCCAGGCACTCCGAGGACCAGCAGTTAGTTTGATCATTTGTCTAAATTCGACAAAACTATGGAGACAGTAACAGCAGCCTACCATCCTTGAGCACATACAATGGACTGATCCATTTCTACACATTATTGTATTGATTCTCATAACAAACCCAATGAAGAAGGCTTTATTTTCCCCATTTTAGAAATGAAGAAGAGGCTAAATAACTAGCTTAACATCATACAGTCCAGAACTAGCAGGGTTGGGTTTGAACCTAGGTCAGTCTGGTCTCAACGTCTGTGCTCTTTTTACATTCCAATGATTCCCAAATCGGTGTGGGTAAGAATCACCTACTGTGTGATTGAAATAATCAGATAATTGGTCCTTACCACCTTGGGACTGATTTATCTAGACCAGGGTGGGGCTGCTTTTTAAACACATTTTTTTTAATATTTATTTTTTTATTTATTCATTTGGCTGCATAAATTCTTAGTTGTGGCACATGGGATCTTCATTGTGGCATGCGGGATCTTTCATTGCGGTGCACGGGCTTTTTGTTGCGGTGCATGGGCTTCTCTCTAGTTTCAGCCACAGGCTCAGTAGTTGCAGCATGTGGACTTAGTTGCCCTGCAGCACATGGAATCTTAGTTCCCCGACCAGGGATCGAACCTGTGTCCTCTGCATTGGAAGGCGGATTCTTAACCACTGAACCACCAGGAAAGTCCCTTTTAACACACATTTTAAACACACTCCATGAGTGGCTTTGACGCAGGTGGTTAGGATGCCACATTGAGAAACACTGGAATGTAGGTCTTCCAGTGGCCAAGCCAATTTCTGGACATCTGTAGCCATGCAGCAAGGGGAGAAATACAGAGAGTGGAATGTTAGTTCAAATGAGTTAATTTCCTTGTTGTGGAGAACTGCGAGGGATGGACTTCAGCTCGCCCAGTGGTTTGGGCTCCAGGGTGAGGTCCACACAATTACATGACATCAGCCTGGGCCTCTGGGTCAGCTGAAGTAAACCTTGAAGCCCAGGTATTTCCTAGAATGTCTCTGTTGTCCACTTAGGGTCAGAAATTCTTCAGGGCAGTCAGTGAGGTCAGGGTCTCTTTGGCCTTCCTGTCTGTATTATAATTGATTAGAACTGAACTGATTTGGGGCAGGATATGTGACCCCATTTCTTTGCAGGACACTCCCAATGGCACATGATCCAGTCCTTACTGAGGAGCCGTTGAGTCCAGTGCTGCTTTAGCACGAGTCCTGCAAAGGAGGATGGTTCCAATCAATCCTACTGGGTCTGGCACAAAGTAAATTGTCGATCAATACTTATTGAATGATTGCTCCTTGAGAAACCATTCTAGCAGGTCACGGTCCCTACCAGCCTTCGTCACAAGCAGGTAGGAAGTCAAATTGGCAAGTGTCTCCTTCTTCCCTTCCTCTTTCCTCCTCTCTTTGCTGCCCCAGTTCTGGGGTTCACTGAGTTAGGATGAAAAAACTCTCTTCAACTTGACACACTTAAATTCAGCCAATTTCATCCTGGCATGTGGAAGATATGGCTGCAAAGCCATTGATTGAGAAGATCCCAGAGACACAGAAAACTTCCCATCAAAGCCGGCTGACCTGTCAAATTACCCCAGGGCCTAAAGACAAAGGATTTGTTAGTTACTTCAAGATAAAAGGTTAATGATTTACTGTGCTCTCCTGGGGAGGTTCACATTTTATAGGTGAGGGTGTGAGAAAAAGAGAAGATACTCTAACAAAAGCATTTCAGGAAGTGATGGCGACCAGGTAGCTGGCAGGAAGTGACAGGGAAAAAAGCCCATGATTGAGCCATTCAGATTTGAGACCTCAGGGAGGATTAACCTGTAACTTTTCCTGTCTTGTGCCTTGCTACAAATGCCCTGCAACTCTGGGCACACTTCGATGGCTCAGCATTCCTGAGTCTCCAGGTGAGCTGAGCTTGGATGTGTGTGAGCTGAGCTTGGACGTGTTTGAGCTGAGCTGAGTGTCTGGATGCTGGCTGCATCCATCACCTCTGCAGTCATCTTCTGAGGGAGATTCCTGGCTGCGCTGGGCTCTCCTCCTCAGAGTGGCTTCTCTGTGGCACTCAGGTCATGTGGGTCCCCACTTGATACCTTGGAGGTCATCTGCGTAATTGTTTTTTTTTTTTTTAATTTTGAAGCTTTATTACTGTGTAGGACCATAGAAAGGGCAATTATAATAATATGTGACAATAGGAACCAAAACATAGGCACCAATCCTCACCGTAATTTTTAATCATCTTTTTTTCTTCTTCTTCTTTCTTACCTTGTTTTTTTTAATTGAAATATAGTTGATTTATAATGTTGTGTTAGTTACTGCTGTGCAGCAAAGTGATTCAGTTATACATATATATGTACATTCTTTTTTAAATTTCTTTTCCATTATGGTTTATCATAGTATATTGAATATAGCTCTCTGTGCTACACAGTAGGACCTTGTTGTTTATCCTTTCTATATATAAAAGCTTACATCTGCTAACCCCAGCCTCCCACTCCATCCCTCTCCAACCCTCTCATGCTTGGCAACTACTGGTCTTCTCTCTATGTCTGTGATTCTGTTTCTGTTTCATAGATAGGTTCATTTGTGTCATATTTTGGATTCCACATATAAGTGGTATCACATGGTATTTGTCTTTCTCTGCCTGACTTACTTCACTTAGTATGATAATCTCTAGCTGCATCCATGCTGCTGAAAATGGCATTATTTTATTCTTTTCATGGCTGAGTAGTATTCCATTGTATATATGTACCACATCTTCCTTAACCATTCATCTGTTGATGGACACTTAGGTTGTTTCCATGTCTTGGCTATTGTGAATACTGCTGCTGTGAACATAGGGGTGCATGTATCTTTTTGAATTATAGTTTTGTCCATCTGAGCAATTTTTTTTTACAACTTTATTGGAGTATAATTGCTTCACAATGGTGTGTTAGTGAATCTTTATAACAAAGTGAATCAGTTATACATATACATCTGTTCCCATATCCCTTCCCTCTTGCGTCTCCCTCCCTCCCACCCTCCCTATCCCACCCCTCCAGCTGGTCACAAAGCACCGAGCTGATCTCCCTGTGCTATGCGGCTGCTTCCCACTAGCTATCTACCTTACGTTTGGTAGTGTATATATGTCCATGCCACTCTCTTGCTTTGTCACAGCTTACCCTTCCCCCTCCCCATATCCTCAAGTCCATTCTCAAGTAGGTCTGTGTCTTTATTCCTGTTTTACCCCTAGGTTCTTCATGACATTTTTTTCCCTTAAATTCCATATATATGTGTTAGCATACGGTATTTGTCTTTCTCTTTCTGACTTACTTCACCATCTGAGCAATTTTTAATGTACTAAGACAGGGGCCGATTTTGCACCCCCAACCCTGAGGGAATAATTAGCGATGTCTGAAAGACATTTTTGGCGGTCATAAGTGAGATGGTGGCATTGTTGCTATTGGGATGCCAAGGGTAGAAGCCATAGATACTGCTAAATTTCCAACAATGTACAGGGCAGTCTCACCCAGCAAAGAATTATCCAATCCAAACACCAATAGCTAAGGCTGAGAAGACTTGTACCAGCGGAAGCCTATTGGGAGATAAGTACACATTTCATAAGGGCGGCGGGGACAGGTGAGTGGCTGCAATTAGGGCTGGTGTGGGATTCTGCCTCCTCAGCTAGGGATTTCAGGAGTGGTTCCAAACCCTAGCTGTGATCCATAAATTCACTGATGGGAAGTGGCCTTGCTCAAGGAGAGGGAGGACAAACTAGAGTCCAACACACCCTTTTCTCATTTTCCCCAGGCTCCCCGTCTCCTCCCCCCAAACCCTCACGAGGAAGAGGTGTATGCCTGCCATGGGGCCCCAATTTTCCCAAACTAAATGGAAGGGCTGTGGACAGGCTGTGCATGGGGCTGGGGACGGCCACCTTCTGGTAGACGGAGCCTTTCCTGGAGCAGGTCCTTAGCCTGCAAGGTCCATGGAGAGTGAAGAGGGAGGGGTTCAGGGCCCAGCTCTGTTTTTTGTCCACAGCTTCTAGCACAGGTTGACACACATGGGGCACTCATTAAACCTCTCTTGAATGCATGAATGAAAGGGTGCCCTATTGAGCTTGAATAATTCTTAGACGTTTCTTACCCCAAACTTGAGGGTGTTTCCTGGTTAAGAGGATGCAGGTGGCTGATGGAGCCAACAGGAGGCGGCCCTCATTTTCTCTCCTGTCTGGGCCTCCGTTAGCACCGAGCCCCTCCCCTTGTTCACTATGATGTGGTGGTGACTCACAGGCTTTGGGACTGGGTGGACTCATGCCCGCATCCTGGCTCTGCTGTTTCCAGGTGGTATAAGGTTGGCCAAGTGGCTTAACCTTGGTGAGCTTGTTTCCTCATGTGTAATGTAGAGATAATAGCAGTTTGCTACTTAGTTCATAAAGTTTTAGAGGATTACATGAAATAATGCATGAGGAGTAGAGATTTTCCCAAGAAGCTTGTAGTTAGAGGGTCAGATAGAAAAGTAAACAAGCAAAAATAGAATCATGTAAGTGTCATAGTAGAAATATACATTAGATAACATATGAAAACACTTAGCATAATGCCTGGCCCTTGGGAGGGATTCAATAACAAGAATTCCGTTCTCCTTATGAAAAATGCCTGTGGGACTTCAGAAGAGGGACCCCATGAGAGTAAAGCTGGGTGTACACTTTGAGTTCTAGAAGGAGGAGGTTAAACAAGTTTATATTTGATGACCTCTATTTACTCCACATAACAGAGATACATGTCATTTCCAGAGGGAGGAAAGGAAATGGGGACAAGGTTTGGACTGGAGAGGGTGGGAAGTGTTTGGGAAGCTGATGTGGGAAACAGGAAAATGTATCGAGTGGGAATGAGAATGCACAAGAGAAGACACAGCTAAGACTGAATTTATTTACTAAAAGTAAATAGGCTAAGACTTTTTTTTTTTTTCTGGGTTTCTCCTACAGTATGGAAGAGTCAGACCTCCTTCAAGTGTGGGCTCATGGGCTGTCGGGAAGGCAGGGACGTTGATGGTATTGATGAGGGCACAGGTGAATCACTGAGGTCCAAGGTGGTGAAAAGGGATGTGAATCCAGGAGGTGGGCGCAGACTAGGAAGAGGAACTGAGGGACTGGTGTTATGAGGAAAAAGGGAGAGAGAAGACACAGCAGAAGGGCAAGAAACTGGGCTCGGACAAGAGCATCTGAGTTTGCTATTTTGCAGGAGCAGGGGTTCTGGGTGATGAGAAATTCTACAGTGAGCATGTGTTGATGGGTTCCTAGGAGGGGTAGAGGTCCTTGGAGAAGAAGAGGCTGAATTCAGTGCACACTGACTTTGGGTGGTGGGGGGAGGTGAGGTGGGCTGGAAATGGAGTCACGCGGAAAATCCTTGGCATTTGTTATGGTTTGAATTGTGTCCCGCTGTGAAAGATATGTTGAAGTCCTGACCCCCAAGAACCTCAGCATGTGACCTTATTTGGAAATAGGGTCCCTGCCGATGTTAAGGTGAGATCACACTGGAGTAGGGTAGTCCCGTCATCCATAGGACTCATGTCCTTATAAGAGAGGGAAAACGACATGTAAAAACAGAGACGCACAGGGAGAGGGAAGATGATGCCACATGATCACAGAGGCAGAGACTGGAGTGAGGCATTTACAAACCAATGAACACCAAGATCGCCAGCCAACACCAGGAACGGGAAGAGGCGAGGAAGGATCCTCCCCTACAGGTTTCAGAGGGAGCATGGTCCTGCCAACACCTTGATTTCCGATGTTGGCCTCCAGCACTGTGAGAGGGTAAATTTCTGTTGTTTTAAGTCACCTAGTTTGTGATGCTTCGTTATGACAGTCCTAGGGCGATAATGTACACTCCTGTCTCCTGGTCCAAGGTTACCCGTCCTTTAAAGGTCCACTCAACTTCCAGTGCCTCCAGCAAGGCTTTCCATTCCTCTGGTCATACTGACCTCCCCTGGCTTCCTTCTCTGATTTCCAGCTACACTGGAAGTCTGGTACAATTATGCATGAAATCAGCATGTAATTCTGATATGTTTTATGATTTCCTTCAAGTTGATTGAAGATTTATCTTTACCTAGTCTGTAAGCTCCTTACCTTTCTGAATTTCTGACACAGCCTCAGGCAGTGCTGGGTTTCTGGTAGGCACTCATCCATTACTCATGAATCTCTTGCTGGCAGTTTCAGAATAGTGTCTAAACTTGATCCTCATCTAGGTCACTTGCAGTGTGCTTTTCTGGGGTACCACTATCCTGCTGGAGTTTGGGTACTGATGGGCTCTCTCGACTCATTATGGAAAACTGTAAAATGCACATCATCCAAAAAGTCATAAGGCATTTTTTAAATCATGAGAACAGTTCAAACACAGGAATGCCCAACTGAAGGAAACCCCCAATACCAAAGTACATGCACAGCTGATTAAATGATGGGAAGGGGAGGGAGAATATTTTATTAACCCAAAGTTTTTTTTTTTTTAAATTACAGTTTTAAATTGCCCAATAAGGCTTGGAACATTTTTTCTTTTTAAATAACTTTTATAACTATTTTCCTGTTCACACCTGTCACAATAGAATTTAATTTATACAGCTTTCTGGGGACATGTACACTGATTAAATTAGTTACACTGAGGCTGAACAAAACTTAAAAAAACAAAGAGGCACCACCCTTCTATGAAAGGAATGCTGTGAATACATAAGTGACTGTCTGTGCAGAAAACACCTTTTGAAGTTTATTTAAGAGGTGAGAGAGTAACATTGACATATATACACTACCAAATGTAAAATAAATAGCTAGTGGGAAGCAGTTGCATAGCACAGGGAGATCAGCTCGGTGCTTTGTGACTGCCTGGAGGGGTGGGATAGGGGTGGTGGGAGGGAGACGCAAGAGGGAGGGGATATGGGGATATATGTATATGTATAGCTGATTCACTTTGTTATACAGCAGAAACTAACACACCATTGTAAAGCGATTATACCCCAATAAAGATGTTAAAAAAAAAAAAAAAAAGATGGACTGTTTCTGGGTAAGGGAGCTCCAGAAGTAGAAGCAGGGGGAGGGAAGAAAGGGAGACTTTTCACTTTGTACTATTTTATTTTGAGTTTTTTTTAAAAAAATCATGTGTGCTTATCAGAGAGAGAAAGGGAGGGAGGAAGGAACAGAGGAAGAGAAGAGGAAGGAAGGAAACAGGAAGAAGAAATAAAGGTAGCTCAGACGGGGGGACAATTAGAAAGCAAAGACAGGGTCCTTGGAAGGATGATCTGGGCTTGGATATGGGGTAGTAGCCTTCACTCAGATGTAGTCAGGGACAAGCACACACACACACACACACACAGATACACACCTTTAATGATCAAGTCTTCTATCTTCAGAAGCCATATTCTCATAAAGCTTTTCCTGGGGTGAGATGATGCTCTCCTTCTTGACGTCAGTCCAAGTACCCAGGCAGGGTTTCTCTGCTGGCTTAATTGCTCTTGTCTGCATCCCAATGCCTCTCCCTGGGGAGCCTCAGTTACCTTGGTTCCTCTGAGAACCACAGACCTCTCTTTGGCCCTCTTCCCCTATGAGAGTCCTTTCCTCAGTCATTTCCTCTGCTTGGAGATTTCAGACTCTGATTTCCTTTCTTTTTGTAATGAATTGCATGCAGCAGATATTGGGGACACTGGAAGCAGTGGGCTCCAGTCTCCCCAGGTCACATAGCCACACATAGCTATACCCAGGTCACAAAGATGGCATTGCTGGGGCTAGATTGTAGGGCTCCTAACCCCTACCCAGTGCTTCTTCCACAGTCCCACAGCCTGACACTCAGATTACACACCTCCTGCTACATCAGAGAGGTGGGCAGAACAGGGAACCTTGGCAGAAGTGCCGTGGAGAGCGTGTTTGCGATCCAGACAGCAGCAGAACTGAGTTACTGACAAGAGTCCCTTGAGTAGATCATTACCTTGAATGTATTGGTTGACTCTGTTAAAGGAACAGTTTCTGAATGACTCACTCATCAGTGGTTTGGTCCTTAACACTCTCTAGACTGTGATTCATCCCTGCATTCATCCCAGCCAGCCCAATGCCTGACACATGGTAGGCTTATCACAAATTTGTGTCGAGTGAGTGCACTGACTTACCGTTTATATAGAAGGGAGACATCCAGTCCTTTACTGTAGTTTTACAACTAAACTGAACTCATTTGGAAGAAGAATCTCGATAAAAAGAACTGTGTCAGGGGAAGAGGGAAGGCTGAAATAGAGGCTGTGTGAACCCATCTCCTGGTGCCTGTGTGTGTGCGTGCGTGCAGTGAAAGTGAGAGTAAGGGAACTTGGATTGGCTGCATGCTCTTTGGCCCTCAGGGACAGTGGGGTCACAGCCGCCTCCCCACTGCCCCCAACCCCGGCCTGGGTGGCATGGCACTGCTGGGGGAAAGAATGCAGCTTTGGGGGAAGTGGGTGGACGGACAGCAGGGCTGTGTGTTCTGAGCCAACTTGTGGTAGAAAAGAACACCAGCTGGGACATGAAACAGTCCAGGAACTGAGAACCTGTGCTAAAAGGCATGGAAATCGACAGACAGGGAGCGGGCACATGTTGGAGATACACAGGGACACAGATGCACTGAGCTGCAAGACTGTGTGTGGGGTTAGCCACTTCCCTCCCTCCTGACTCCTCTCCACCCCACGCCCTTTCACATACAGCTCAGAGCAGCTGAAGCAAAGATCTCCTTCTACTGAGAGTCTGAAGAGTCTGTTACAGAACAGGGTCTCTGGACCAAATTCATAGCCTGAGTTCCTTGGCCATCAAGACTCTTAGGTACGTAATCGTTTTCTTGACTCAGTGAGAATTTTAGAGAAAACCATTGTCCCCTCCCCCAGAGAAACAGAAACAAAGGATATCCAGACTCCACGTGGGAGGGAAGCTGTTCTCTCTAGTCATATGCCCTCTCCAGGGACCCTTATAATCTGAGCCTGAAGAAAGCTTTGCGTCCACCTGGTCTAACCTTCATTTTTACAAACAAAGACATTGAGGGGCAAAGAAAGGATCATGACTTACTCAGGGTCACAAAACCAGCAAGAAGTGGAAACAGTGCTCAAACTGGGTCTTCCTGTTTGAAATTGCATAAGTTTTCCAGTCCAGCAGTGATCTCACTATGGCTTCTGCAGGGATCTAGGGGTTCACAGTCTATCTAAACCCTCACTGACACCAATGCTGGGCTACAAAGGATGATCACCAGGGCCCTTAGCAGAGGAACAGATTGGGCTAAGGTTTCCTTTGGGCTCTTTCCCTTGCTTTTTTCCAATCCCTCTTTCATTTCTTGTTATCTGGCTTCCTCTCTCTCTCTCTCTCTTGCTGTCCCTGGTGTCTGAATACCCAGAGGCTGTGTCCACCTGGCCAGCCTTCCTTCTCTGAAGTGTTCAGAGGCCAAAGCACCATTTCTTCCTCTGCAACTTGGATCTTGGATCAGAACTTTTATTTCTCCCCAGCTGAGCAGCTCTCAGCTATGTGGTTGGGTGGATTCTGTGACTGGAGGAATTCACTGGGTGGCATGAGTGTTGCGTACTTAACCCTATCAGAGTCAAGCCCATTAACCCAGCTGACTGACCCACGGGAACACTGTCTGCCTTGCTGATGTGCCCTTTCTAAGCAGCTCCGCTCTTATGTCAGAAGAGCCGAGAGGGAGAAGACAGCTACTTGGCCAAGTGATCCAATCCTGATGTGGTTGATGTTGATTCAGGAGTTAGGGGAGCAAGCAGCTCTAGGCCCTTTAGTGCCCACTGAGCCTCTAGTGTTCCCTAGTTATGCCCACCTACTTCATATGTATACACTGCTAACAGTCCTTCACTGAGCAGAGTAATGAGTGCTGCAGACACATTGCCTCATTCGGTTCTCAGCCTGGGGTACAGGCATTATCCCCCATCTTGCAGATAAGGGCAGAGACTTAGAAGAAGGATCAAGTTACTGTTAGTAGGGGAGCCACGATTTATTTATTTGAAGTATAGTTAATTTACAATGTTGTGTTAATTTCTGCTGTACAGAAAGGGATTCAGTTATACATGTACGTACATTCTTTTTTATATTCTTTTCCATTATGGTTTATCCCAGGATATTGAATATGGTTGCCTATGCTATACTGTAAGATCTTGTTGTGTATCTATTCCATATGTAATAGTTTGCATCTGCTAACCCCAAACTCCCACTCCATCCCTCTCCCATCCCCCCTCTTCCTTGGCAACCACAAGTCTGTTCTTTATATCTGTGAGTCTATTTCTGTTTCATAGATAAGTTCATTCGTGTCATATTTTAGATTCCACATGTGATATCATATGATATTTGTCTTTCTCTTTCTGTCTTACTTCACTAGTATGATAATCTCTAGGTCTATCCCTGTTGCTGCAAATGGCATTATTTCATTCTTTTTTTTAGGACTGAGTAGTATTCCGTTGTATATATGTACCACATCTTCTTTATCCGTTCCTGAATGTCGATGGACACTCAGGTTGTTTCCATGTCTTGGCCATTGTAAATAGTGCTGAGGAGCCACGATTTCAACTGAGGTCTCTCTGCTCTGAAGTCTTCCATGCTTCCTAAGGCTCTGCCTTCCCATGTCTAGTGCTTTTTTGCCCTGCCTGTTCCTGGATTCCCATAAGAAGTTCTACTTTTTAAAATCACCAGCTGTGACATTCACTCTCTGGGGATGAAATGACATAAGCTTTCTTATTCTAACAGAAACATGAGCAAGGGAGAGGCCATCTGATCTCAGTGTGTGGGCAGCATTGATGCTTAATACTGAGTTATGAGATCATCATCATCTTGCCTGACCTCCCTGCAGTGCTGGAGGGGGAATTTGTGGGTTCATTAGGAAAATTGTTCCAGAAATGTTCAGCATTGTTCTCGTCTGTGGTGAAGAGAATGGCTGAGGGGAATACCTACCCAGACTGGCCCTGGAAGGCAAGTTGCTGGGTCAACCTGACATGATGTCTGGGACTGATGGAAGTCAGCCAAGAGGGTAGTTCTGCCTCACTCTCCATGGACAAGGCCCTGGGGCACGCTCAGAAGCTCAACAGGAGAAACCCTTGTGGAGCTTGTGGCGCTGTGTGAAGAACACAGGCTGAGAATCCAGATCACTGGAAATGCCCCCTCTTGGGCCCCAGTTAGACTATATATGGTCTTTCCATCTCTCACATGTCCAGGTTTCTGTGAGAAAGGTAGCTCTGGTCTTTCTTATCTGTGATATCACAGAAAAGATATCACAGATAAGAAAGATTAGATTCGATGCCACATATAAGACTGGTCTACCTTTCTTATCACAGATTTTAAAAAATATTGGAGTCAGCGTCTACCTCTCCCTGTAGGGTTCTCCTCAGTAGGTTAAACATTCTCACGTGCTCTTCTTTCTAGACCCAGACCCTTTGCTCTCAAGTACCAGAATTGATCAAACCCTTCAGATAGGGGTTGGCTTGATGGAGAGATTAGAGTGGGACTTTGTTTGACCTGGGTGCTATTCTTCAATAACACCATCTTCTCTGAAGTGTCCCCCTGGTGACCTGCTGAATCATGGCCAAATTATTCTACTTACGCCAGTTATAACACAAGATGATCCGTGATGCAGAGCACATAGTTTACATGGTGATATTTATTAAGAGGCCAGCTAAACTGGGCATGACTACTGTTCTGCTTGGGGACTGTTGGCTAATTTGACAAATCCTTTACTCTCTTCAAAGGCTTTAAAAAACAAATCCTTTCTTTCAGTTACTGACAAGGAGCTAGTCCCCATTCTAGCTTTGGGAGAAATGGAAAGAAAGTCTGAGAAACAGTAGAAAGTGAAGCCATGTTTAGACAATCCAACCTCATGGAAACCCAGGGAATATCTATTAGGATCCACCTGGTAGGTCATCCTCTTGCAGCCTGCCTCATATCAGTCCTAACTCTACCATCTGACAGATACCAGAGGCCCCTGCACAGATAAAGGTAAACCTGTTTTTCAATAGGGCAGAATTCTTAATTGTGGGGTTAGTGCCTTGAACACTCAGAAGCTGCCCTGGCTGACCAGACCACAGCTCCAGGACAAAAAGCCATCAGTTCAGGAAAACTTTGTTATGTCAGAATGGCATTCAGAGCCTCCATTTAATAAAACTTTATTTATGGGCATAGAAACCTGAATTCTATGTAATTTTGATATGTTATAAAATATTCATCTTTTGCTTTAAAAAACTATTTAAAAATGTAAAAACTATACTTAGCTCTTGGGACGTAGATAGTGGGTCGAATTTGGCCTGTGGTTCGCCAATCCCTGATTTAACTAACAGTAATGGACACCTGGCTGATATCCCCAGGCACCACCACAGACCGTTAGCTTCTACCTTTCTGGGACTTCTCTCCTTCTTGAGCCAATTTAGATCAGGTCCAGTAGGCCCCACCAATGATAGGAGCTGGAGTTACTACTGTGGCTATAGGCCTAGTTGTACCATAGTTTCTCCCAATTCCTCAGAGAACTTGTAGACTTTGTGGAATTACCTTTTTCCCCTCCAGAGCTGGCTGGGTGCATGGATTAATTTCCTATTGTTGCCATAATAAATGACCGAAGATTTAGCAGCTTAAAATAACACAAATTTATTATCTCATAGTTTTGTGTGTCAGAAGTCCAGATTTAGGCCATGTTGAGTTGGGTTTCTACCACTTGCAATGGAAAGAATTCTGGCTGATGTGGTGACATATAACATAACTACCCTATATTCTGTTTGTAAGGCCTCTACCACTAGACTGTAAGTTCTTTAAGAGCAGTAGTTGGGTCCCTTACATTTATCTCCCACAGTGATGGCCACTTCATAAGGGTATGAATTATGAGGCATTGTGGTACAGCAGGCAAGAGAGCCTGCTGTGGGGGGAGGGAAGAGAGACCATCTGAGTACAAAAAGGAGATGGAGAAGCACAATGGGTGCCAAAGAACCAGTATAGGAATACATGTGCTCACAGATGGAGTCTGAGAAACAGAAAACTCAGGAGGAAGAGGAGGCAAATGTGGCTCTTGCTCCACTATCGCTCCCACTCCCATCCTTGTCTGTCTGACTGTCTCATCAACAGTAATGGACACTTGGCTATAATATCTAGGCACCCTTAGATTTTTAGCTCCTACGTTCCTGGATCTTCTCTACTTACTGAGCCAATTCAGACCAGATTAGAGAGGCACCACCAGCAATAGGAACTGTTCTAGGCCTAGTCAATGTGCACCCTCCCCACCCCCATGTCTACCTCATACACAGCAAGTCCCTGACTTACCAAGACAGTCATGCTCACCCAGATCAGCACTTCCTGCCCACCATTTCCCCCCCCATCCCCTCTGTGGGGGGCAGGAAGGTTTATGAAATGGTTTCTGTGGCTGAGGTGGGGAGGGTGGGAGGTAGGGGAGGAAATGTCTTCTTGGTTTGATACATTTGAGCAGATAAGGCTTCTCCGTTCACACTCTGACATTGGCTCTGGTGCCCAGTGGTTAATAGCTGGACTCCAGGGTCAAGTCCTATTTTTGCCCTTAATCTCTGTGAGACCTTGGTCTCAACATCATTATTTGCATAATGAGTAAAATAATATTACTGATATCATAGGGTTACTTATGAAGATTAACTACTGTAAAACACCATTAAATAATGTAAAACATGAAATAATATAAAATGTGTAAAGTTCTTATAACATACCTGGGACCCAGTGAGCACTCAATAAGTATAACCCATTCTTATTTTTTTTTACTGTTATATATTTTTATTATTCTTTTCCAAAATCAACCAAACTCTCCGGTGGGCCCAGCTCCCAAAATGTTTTGTTGTTTATCGGCTCTAAGGATGTATTTGATAACAAGGTGAAGAATAAATCTAAAATTTCGGTTAACTGTAACAGACAATTCTGGTCTATGGGGGCAACTTTTGCACAGAGCCTGTGACTGTAAAGGGACAAGGCTGTCTTGTAGATGTGGCTCATATGGAGAACTCTGACAAGTCACAGTGGATTCTGAAAGATGGACTTCAAACTTACAAAAGAAGGATAATTAAATCAGGGGTTTTATGGGAAATTATTACTGTCTTAGTTTCTGGGTGTCAAGAAAGAAGATCAAAAATAATTTTCAATGTGAATAGGAATTTTTGTCATCCATTTGAGGAAAAGGTTTTATCTTCTCTTGTATATAGTAGTCATTTTAAGATGAATTATTAGCTTTTACACTTTAATCTGATGTCACATGTTCCATCTTTATTGCTTTGATTTAATATTCTATCTTAAGCATGTTTCCAGTGAGAAATAATGGAAGAAATATTGCTGGGTAGGAGATTTCAAGATTTCCAAAGGGTGAATATGAAGGAATTATAAAAAATGAATTTCTGATGGGTTTTTTTTTGAAGAATTTAGAATTTTTAGAGTTCTATTCTTTTCTCTAGGATAGATGCAATTTTGGAAAGTTAGATCATTGGACACAGCTCTGTGATCACATTAGTTGAAAGGAATTTCCACATCCTTGAATTCCTTCAAATGCTATGCCAGTCTGACACATCCTGTGACTTCTCTCTATATTCTTTTTATATCTGAGCTTTATTTTTCTTTTTAGATTCTGAACTCTTTAAGAGAAGGAAATATATAAATATATACACACACACACACACACACACACACACACACACACACGTGCCCATCTTTCCCAATAGCTAACCAAGGATTTTGTATGTAACAAAAGCACTTGATAAATGGGTGGGTTTGTGGAAGTTAAGCATAGTGGAAAGAGTGATTCCAGAATTCTATACAAGATCATGGTCACCGTCCATGGTCAGGGTCTCATGTCATCTACTTACTAAGTGAATGACCTTGGGTCTCAGTTTTCTGATCATCCTGAAGCTGGGTGATATCACTGACTTTCTAGGAAAACTTAAAATTCCATACATGATAGAGCCTGTTATCTGGCATGAAATAAGCCCCAAGTTACACAAGACTTTAAAATAATGACCATTTACAATAATATGGATTTTAAAAGAACTTATGAAGAATTTTCATTTTCTCCCCATTGCCCACCAACTGGGGAAATCATCTTCTATTTTTTTGAGAGTTTAAGCCTTCAATTGATCATACCTTCAAAGCAAAATTTATGTGTCTTTTGCATCATGGAGTGTTAGAGTTGGAGAGGCTATTTAAGGTTATTTAAGGCTATTTTGCCTAAACCCTGCTCCTAATGTGGAAACTGAATCTGATTTCATGGCAGGAGGCCAGTGGGCCTGGACCTTACAGGGAGAGTGGAATTGGCTAAGTGGAGAACGGGGAGGCAGAGATGGTGTTGGTTCTAGCAGGAGCATGGAGGCGATGGTGGGGAGGGGTATAGGGATGAGCTAAAGGGAAGAAGGAACTTACTAGGTGGGTTTTAGAAATAATGAGAAGACAAGGCTGACTTGTGAGCAAGGGGACCTGCATTTCATAAGCCAGGCACTATGCCAGGTGCTTTACTGAATGTTCACAACAATTCCATTATGTCCTTGATGCTCTTCATCCATTTTACAGATGAGGCAGCTGTTCATAAAAGTTAGCTTGTCATTGCTATGTAGCCAGTGTGTTTCCCCATTTATTATTCTGTGAAGGCTCACAAAGGAGAACAACAGTGACATTAGACAGGAAGGGATGTTGGGGCCATTTTATAAAGGCTTTGATGTCAGGCTAAGGAGGAGAGGCTCATCTTAGAGACAATGGAAAGACATTCAAAGTTTTCAGTTTCAGACTTGGGGAAATGAGGTTTATGATACAATAAAAGAGGTGAGTTAGGAAGCTTTAACCCAACAGCTGTAAATTCCTCAGTTCATCTTTGAAATGTGAGCTTTTCACTTCAGTTCCTGTCAATCCTAATTTGTTTATTAGGTGTACCCTTTCTCCAGGGGGAATGGAGAAAGGCAGAGTGTCTAAGACTCCACCCATCCACACTGGCACTTATTAAAGGTATTGTAATGAAGAGCAGGAAGTTTTCCCAGTTTGCTGCTGGCAGAATCCAGAGCAGAGGAGGGCATGCTAATGCTTTCTTAGCAACATGGAACAATTGTGCCCAAGATAGCATTAGAAGCACTCGTTCTGAATTTTTCATATCTTCTTCATTCCAGTTTTATCCCCTCAAGTCATGGATTAGCCCTAGGACTGGAAAGTTTTTAGCCCACCATCAATTTCTTGGCTGTTGAGGAATAGGGATGTCATTGATATTATTACATTATTGCCCATAATAAGTTTAATATGAAATGGAATTATGTGACAGGACTCGACAGCTGTCCATTGCCTTGAAAATTAATATCTCACCTTCACCTTGGTGTTTTTATTTAATAAGTGTTTTACCTCATCATTTGTCTTTTCAGCAGCACTGTTATCCATCCCACCATGCAATTAGAGCAGCTGACTGCTTCATTAGCCACGAATCCATCTTGGCATGGTCTCCCTTCCCCTTTCATACTGTGGGCCTGTTGAGTTCCAGATCTCCTGGCACTGCCCCCAAACAGCCAGGGTGACCCTCTGTCAAAGTCATTGGCAGTGGGCTTCTCTTTCTAATTCAATCATGTTGACCCTGGACTACCCAGAGATGCCCAACACAAAGACCCTGGAAGCATGGGTGTTGACAAATTGTTGGGACTTTCTTGGCTGCTTGCTGCTCTATTAAAACCCACCCTCTTTTTTTTAATTTCTTTTGCTGTAGAGTGTTATTCTCAGCCAGGTGACCAGAAGAGGGAAGAAATGACTCCAAAAATTTTTAATCTCCACTCATGAGTAGGTGAGTTAATGTATTAAACTTTCAAGGTAACACAACGCAAGCCCCCTTTTTTCATCTCTTCTTCCCATAGAGAATTTAGAGCCACGAGGAATGTCACAGACCATTGTGGTCCAAGTACGAGCAGTTCTGATTCAGTAAATCTGGAGTGGGGTTAAGTACACGTGTCTTGAAAAAGATTCAGTTGATTCTTAGAGGTCACAAATATTACTCTTGTGAGAGAATGATTGAGGTTCTAAAGCTGCACTGTGGAATACCGCAGCCACTTGTCACATGGGGCAATTTAAACTTAAATGAATTAAAGTTGAATAAAATTGAAAATATAGTTCCTCAGTCATACTAGCCACATTTCAAAGCTCAAGCCACATGTGGTTAGTGGCTACCATATTCAACAACTTTTCATTATGGAAAGTTCTGTAGGACAGTGTTGCTATAAAGCATGAATTCAATATTGTTTGTTGTTTATTCTAAGTGGAGAAGCAGTGCCTTGGGAAGCAGAGCAGGATGAAAAGTCAGACAGAGGTCTTAGGACCTACTGTCCCTGAGTGGGAAAGCACCGGTCAGTGGGTATTTCCCTGGTGCCCAGAATATCAGTCCACTCAGGTTAGATTGTAACTTCTAGCCTGGCTGTGTTTTCATCAGGTTTTTAGCAATTAGAACACATGCCATCATTTTTATTAAACATCTTTTTTGGAGTAAAATTCCTTTACAGTGTTGTGTTAGTTTCTGCTGTATAACAAAGTGAATCAGCTATATGCATATGTATATCCTCATATGCCCTCCCTCTTGAGTCTCCCTCCCACCCTCCCTATCCCATCCCTCTAAGTGATCGCAAAGCACCAAGCTGATCTCCCTGTGCCATGCAGCTGCTTCCCACTAGCTATCTATTTTACATTTGATAGTGTATATATGTCAATGTTACTCTCTCACTTTGTCCCAGTTTACCCTTCCCCCTCCTTGTGTCCTCAAGTCCATTCCCTGTATATGTGTCTTTATTCCTGTTCTGCCCCAGGTTCATCAGAACCTTTTTTTTTTTTTTTTTTTAGATTCCATATATATGTGCTAGCATACGGTATTTGTTTTTCTCTTTCTGACTTACTTCACTCTGCATGACAGACTCTAGGTTCATCCAGCTCACTACAAATAACTCAATTTCATTTATTTTTATGGCTGAGTAATATTCCATTGTATAAATGTGCCACATCTTCTGTATCCATTCATCTGTCTATGGACACTTAGGTTGCTTCAATGTCCTGGCTATTGTAAATAGTGCTGCAATGAACATTGTGGTACATGACTCTTTTTGAATTATGGTTTTCTCAGGGTATATGCCCAGTAGTGGAATTGCTAGGTCATATGGTAGTTCTATTTTTAGTTTTTAAGGAACCTCCATACTGTTGTCCATAATGGCTGTATCAATTTTACAGGTAGGTTTCCCCCTCAGCCCAGTCCTGCCTTCCCCACTGCCATACAGATGTCTCTCCTGAATACATTTGCAATAAACTTTCTGCATGAAACTCGGTCTCAAAGTTTATTTCCAAGTACCGAATCTAAGATAGCTATGCTCACACACAAAATCACATGGCCTAAACAGACTGCACTGGAACAAATAACGGGAGAAGTTTCTTATCTTGGGTCCATCTCTTTAAGAAAGTTCTCCATTTAATCAAATCTACCTGCCCTCTTAAAATCTAGAGGAATAATTCTCCCTCCATGTCTCATTCTGAATCTATGAGGCTACACAGACTATTGAATAAATCCACTGCATAGTATCCTCCTTTTTGTGATTTATGTGTGTGGGTTTACCTCTGGGGTTTCTCTCCTGTTCCATTGATCTATATTTTGGTTTTTGTGCCAGTACCATATTGTCTTGATTACTGCAGCTTTGTAGTATAGTCTGAAGTCAGGGAGACTGATTCCTCCAGCTCTGTTTTTTTCCCTCAAGATTGTTTCCCTCAAGATTGGCTATTTGGGGTCTTTTGCATCTCCTTACAAATTTTAAGATTTTTTGTTCTAGTTCTGTAAAAAATGCAATTGGTAATTTGATAGGGATTGCACTGAATCTGTAGATCACTTTGGGTAGTATAGTCATTTTCACAATATTGATTCTTCCAATCCAAGAACATGGTATATCTCTCCATCTGTTTGTGTCATCTTTGATTTCTTTCATCAGTGTCTTATAGTTTTCTGAGTACAGGTCTTTTACCTCCTTAGGTAGGTTTATTCCTAGGTATTTTATTCTTTTTGTTGCAGTGGTGAATGGGATTGTTTCCTTAATTTCTATTTCTGATCTTTCATTTTTAGTGGATAGGAATGCAAGAGATTTCTGTGCATTAATTTTGTACCCTGCAACTTTACCAAATTCATTGATGAGCTCTAGTAGTTTTCTGGTGGCGTCTTTAGGATTATCTATGTATAGTATCGTGTCACCTGCAAACAGTGACAGTTTTACTTCCTCTTTTCCAATTTGTCTTCCTTTTATTTCTTTTTCTTCTCAGACTGCCATGGCTAGGACTTCCAAAACTATGTTGAATAATAGTGGCGTGAGCGGAAGTCCTTGTCTTATTCCTGATCTTAGAGGAAATGCTTTCAATATTTCATCATTGAGAATGATGTTTGCTGTGGGTTTGTCAGATATGGCATTTATTATGTTGAGGTAGTTTCCCTCTATGCCCACTTTCTGGAGAGTTTTTATCATGAATGGGTGTTGAATTTTGTCAAAAGCTTTTTCTGCCTCTATTGAAATGATCATATGGTTTTTATTCTTCAATTTGTTAATATGGTGTATCACATTGACTGATTTCCATATATTGAAGAATCCTTGCAGCCCTGAGATAATCTCCACTTGATCATGGTATATGATCCTTTTAATGTGCTGTTGGATTCTGTTTGCTAATATTTTGTTGAGAGTTTTTGCATCTATATTCATCAGTGATATTGGTCTGTAATTTTCTTTTTTTTGTAGTATCATTGTCTGGTTTTGGTATCAGGATGATGGTGGCTTCATAGAATGAGTTTGCGAGTGTTCCTTCCTCTGCAATTTTTTGGAAGAGTTTGAGAAGGCTGGGTGTTAGCTCTTCTCTAAATGTTTGATAGAATTCACCTGTGAAGCCATCCAGTCCTGGACTTTTGTTTGTTGGAAGATTTTTAATCAGAGTTTCAATTTCATTACTTGTGATTGGTCTGTTCATATTTTCTATTTCTTCCTGGTTCAGTCTCAGAAGGTTGTGCTTTTCTAAGAATTTGTCCATTTCTTCCAGGTTGTCCATTTTATTGGCATAGAGTTGCTTGTAGTAATCTCTCATGATCCTTTGTATTTCTGCAGTGTCAGTTGTTTCTTCTCCTTTTTCATTTCTAATTCTATTGATTTGAGTCTTCTCCCTTTTTTTCTTGATGAGTCTGGCTAATGGTTTATCAATTTTGTTTATCTTCTCAAATAACCAGCTTTTAGTTTTATTGATCTTTGCTATTGTTTCCTTCCTTTCTTTTTCATTTATTTCTGATCTGATCTTTATGATTTCTTTCCTTCTAACTTTGGGGTTTTTTCTGTTCTTCTTTCTCTAATTGCTTTAGGTGTAAGGTTAGGTTGTTTATTTGAGATTTTTCTTGTTACTTGATGTAGGATTGTATTGCTATAAACTTCCCTCTTAGAACTGCTTTTGCTGCATCCCATAGGTTTTGGGTCATTGTGTTTTCATTGTCATTTGTCTCTAGGTATTTTTTAATTTCCTCTTTGATTTTTTCAGTGATCTCTTGGTTATTTAGTAGTGTATTATTTAGCCTCCATGTGTTTGTATTTTTTTACAGCTTTTTTTCCTGTAATTGATATCTAGTCTCATACCCTTGTGGTCAGAAAAGATACTTGATACGATTTCTATTTTCTTAAATTTACCAAGGCTTGATTTGGGCCCAAGTTTGGTCTATCCTGGAGAATGTTCCATGAGCACTTGAGAAGAAAGTGTATTCTGTTGTTTTTGGACAGAATGTCCTATAAATATCAATTAAGTCCATCTTGTTTAATGTGTCATTTAAAGCTCGTGCTTCCTTATTTATTTCATTTTGTTATTGATTCCTTCTAGAGTATTTTTAATTTCAGTAATTGTGTTGTTCATCACTATTTGTTTGCTCTTTAATTCTTCTAGATCCTTGTTAAATGTTTCTTGTATTTTCTCCATTCTGTTTCTGAGATTTTGGATCATCTTTACTATCGTTACTCTGAATTATTTTTCAGGTAGGTTGCCTATTTCATCTTCATTTATTTGGTCTTGTAGGTTTTTACCTTGCTCCTTCATCTGTAAGAGTTTTTTTTTGTTGTTTCTTTTTTCTTTTTTTTTTTTTTTTTTTTTTTACGGGTGGTGCTGTATTCCTGTCTTACTGGTTGTTTGGCCTGAGATGTCCAACAGTGGAGTTCGCAGGCAGTTAGATAGAGCTGGGTCTTGGTGCTGAGATGAGGACCTCTGGGAGGCCTCACTCTGATTGATACCACAGGAGCTTAGGCCTGACCTCCAGCCTGGGAACCAAGATCCCACAAGCTGGTCACTGGGGGTTCCTCCCATCCCCTTATGTGTCCATGGTCCCCCACTGGTGCCTGATAGGTGCCCTAGTTGTGAGGAGATGTGAATTCCGTGTCCTCCTAGTACTGCTTTGGATAGTTTTAAGGATAACTCTCAGAAGGTAAGGGTGGAGTATGGAGCTGAAAACAGGAATGGTGGGAAGTCTGTGTATCAGTCTCCTGTGTGTCCTCCTTCACCCTAAGCAGCCTGGAAATAATTGTTCCTTTACCTGCTGGTCTTGGAGAGTCTCCCGGAGACGTGGAGGGTGGCTGCAGCACATACAGGGGAGCTCCTTCTACCAGATGAAGCCTGTGCTGGCGGCTGCCATTGTGGAGGCTCCTGCCTCTCGCCTCATATCGGTTTTTAAAACAGGTTACCTCTGCAAGGAAGCCTCTGGCTCCTTTCTCAGGAGAGCATTTACAGCGCCCACTGCAGTCTTGGCCCCCACATGGATTTCCATAGGGCTTCTTCTCTTCCTTCTCTGTTTTATGATGATGATTATTACAAGCTGAATTTCTCCAAGGCCCCCCACATGACCTGACATGTGCTGACCCTCCCCAACCTCTTCTGCTCACTCTCTCCCTGTCTCACTCTCGAATACATGCCATCTTACAGTGACATACTATTTCCAGTAAAGCTTACATTCTACTACTCAGTTTTCTGGTTTACAAAGTAGCTTCATGTCCATTCACTTAAATGAATGGGAGAATGCCACCTCACTATGGTGACAATGATGTCTCCCCTCCATGGCTCTGGTCTCACTGGACAGCTTTGCCCTGGTGCCAGCTTCCACCAGGTGACCATAGCTGCTGGGATGGGATAACACTGCCTCTCTCCTTTGCACCTACAGCCCAGAGCTGGTAGTGGTTCACTGCTCTTGCCAACCTCTGGGCTGCCTCACCATTCCCTGCCTGGCTTCTTAGCTCTCCCATCGCCAGTGTGACCAGTATCCTGTATTAAATTCTCTCTGTCTGAACTATCTTAGAGTAGTAGTTTCTGTTTTCTTGATTGGGTCCTGAGTGAAACAAATATGATCTGTGTAAACAATGATAATCCATGCAAAATAAGTGTGTGTGCAGTATATGTGTGTGCATGATTATGTGAGTATGGAGAATACCATGAAAGGGTAAGTACTAGGTTGTTAACATGGACGGTGGGTGTGGGGGTGAGTGCCTGTGAGGGTAGAGGGGATGCAGAGGGGAAGAATGAAACTAAGCTGAAAAGGAAAAAAGACTGCATTAAGAATGCATGATCTGGGACTTCCCTGGTGGCACAGTGGTTAAGAATCCGCCTGCTAATGCAGGGGACATGGGTTCTAGCCCTGGTCCGGGAAGATCCCACATGCTGCAGAGCAACAAAGCCCGTGTGCAACAACTACTGAGCCTGTGCTCTGCACCCCGCAAGCCACAACTACTGAGCCCACATGCCACAACTACTGAAGCCTGCACACCTAGAGCCCGTGCTCTGCAACAAGAGAAGCCACCGCAATGAGAAGCCCTCACACCACGACGAAGAGTAGCCCCCACTCACCTCAACTAGAGAAAGCCCGCACACAGCAACGAAGACCCAATGCAGCCAAATATAAAAAAATGAATAAATAAATAAATTTATATTAAAAAAAGGAATGCATGATCTGGTAACACATATGCATTCATGTAAAGTCATGTGTGCATATGTTTGCAAAAGAGATAATATAACTAGTAGGAGTGATTTACTGACCTGTCCATAGGTCAGCGAGTGGTGGAGCTGGAACCCCAACCTAGATCTCTGACTCCAAATTTGGGTTCAGCATACTGGTTGAGAACCCAGATTCTGGAGCCAGACCACCAGTGTCCATGACTGTGGCCCCCTCACTTACCACCTGTGTGCCCTTGGCAAGGTGCCCTTATTGGCAAAACAGGGATGATAGTGACTACTTCTTAGAGCTATTGAAAGAATTAAATGAGTTAATATTTCCAAAACAGTTCTGTGTTTGGCACATGATAGGTCCAACATCAGTGTCAAAGGGGTGTTTTTCCTCTATGGCACTTAGTTGTATTAAATGTATCAGGAAAGTGTGAATATTGCTTCCACTGTTTTGAGTTTTGCCTTTGCATTTTTGAGAAACAAGCAGTTCTAAAATCTGATCAAAGGACTCAACCCAACATAAAAAAAGTAATGTGTCTTTGCCAAGGGACTAAAAAAAATGCAAGACATTAGAATAGAAATTTCACTTTGGGGAATCTATCTCAGTGAAATAAAGCTAAGTATGGAAAGAGCTTTATGTATAAATGTGTTTATTGCTGCATTTTCATAACAGAAAAAGATGGAGCCACTTAAATGTCTTACCATGAGGGATTAGTTAAGATAACTGTTAAATATCTTTTTGATGGAACATCATAAACTTGTACAATTGCTTAAGAAGATAGGTAAAAACATGTTAAGTACTTATACTATAATGTTATACATGTTAAATTATACACATAATGATTATATTAAAATAAATTTTTGCATGGAAAAAGCCTAGAACGACATATACTTTGGTAATGAAGGGAAAAGATCATATACAATTTTATGTCAAGCCATCAGAGACTGATTTGAGATGAAACCTTTCCGGTTACTGGCTGTTTGATATCAGTCTCCAGGCCTCCCCTGATGTCTATGTCAGTCTTCACTTTGGGATAAAAATCGGGATTGGAGGCAGTGCACTGGGCTGTGTGTCTTTTTCATGAGCTGATGCTTCATTGGAATGTGTGTGTGCCGGGGGATGTCTATCTATTTAAGGGAAAGCTGTTTCTAGATTTGTGGAGTGACCAGGGGAAGAATGGAGGAGGGAGTGAAAAGAAAATTCTTCATTATCTTGCATCCCTTTTTCTTTCTCCCAAAGTAAAGGTTTATCTCTGCATCAGGCCTAGAGGGCCAATTAAATCAAGTCAGAAATCCGTCCTGGCATCAGCAGTCCAGATGACCCTGATTAAGCCGTGGGTCAGAGCATCCTGGAAAGACTTGGTGGTGCCTTCTCTCCAAGCACTTACCGTATTTTGCTTTGCATTGATGTAATATCTTTACTGCAGCTTTTGAGGGCAAGGCAAGGGCAGTTCTTTTTATTTTGTTAAGAACCTTTATTGAGATATAATTCATATACCATACAGTTCACTCTTTTTTTTTTTTTTGCTGTACGTGGGCCTCCCACTGCTGTGGCCTCTCCCATTGTGGAGCACAGGCTCCAGACGCGCAGGCTCAGCGGCCATGGCCCACGGACCCAGCCGCTCCGCGGCATGTGGGATCCTCCCAGACCGGGGCACGATCCCATGTCCCCTGCATCGGCAGGCGGACTCTCAACCACTGCGCCACCAGGGAAGCCCCAGTTCACTCTTTTAACATGTACATTTCAGTGGTATTTATTA
This sequence comes from Mesoplodon mirus, assembly GCF_964341445.2. Taxonomy (NCBI): domain Eukaryota; kingdom Metazoa; phylum Chordata; class Mammalia; order Artiodactyla; family Ziphiidae; genus Mesoplodon; species Mesoplodon mirus. Next base: position 67,516,362 of record NC_138989.1, read on the forward strand.
TATTCATAGAGTTGTGTGACCATCACCACTAGTTAATTTCAGAACACTTTTATCACCCCAAAAGAAACCCTATTAGCAGTCATTCCCCGTTACCCTTTCTCCAGACCCTTACAACCACTCATCTGCTTTCTGTCTCTAGGGATTTTCCTATTCTGGAAATTTCAAATAAATGGAAACATACAGTTTGTGGGTTTTTGCATGCTGTAGCATTCATCCCTGTTTTCTTGAAGCTTACGGTCATTCAACAAGTAATCACATGAATAAATAAATAATGGTAAAGTATGGAACTTATATGAAGGAAGAATTAAGATCATGTTTAACTTGGGGGAGGAAGGAAGTCTTTTTTTGGTGAGGGAGCATTTAGGACTCGTCCTGAAGGATTCACAGACACTAGCCAGGGGAAGGATAAAGGGATATAGGATTAGCATGTTAAGACATGCCAGTGTCAGGATTAGAAATGTGCATGGTAATTTTCAGGAAAGGAAAAAAGGCCACTGTGGCTGGGACACCGTGACCAGAGATGTGGATGACGTGTTTTGGCTGCTGAGTGAGGCAAGGGCCAGGTCATATAACATCTGATGGGGCTTGTTAAGGGTTTCTAAATTTTATCCCAAGCACAATAGAAAGTGATTAAAGTGTTTTAAGTGGGGAAATGTTAAGATTCAATGTTTGTTGGTTAAAGAAACTTTTTGGAGACTGCAGAGAAGGAAAACCAGATAGGAGAGTTTCTAGGAATCCAGGCCCAGGGGAGAGCTGACGGCCGTCAGACTAGGGCAGCGGCAGTGCAGGTGGATGCGCTGGAAATTTATATTGGAAGTAGAACCTGCAGGATTTGGTCATTGGTTGGATTTAAGCACTGAGGGAAAGGAAAGGGCCGAGATGACTCCCACTTTTCTGGCACGAGCCACTGCCTGGATGAAAGGGCCATTTACTGAGATGGAAAAAGCCAGAGGAGGGACTGCTTGAGGGCTCGGGGCTGGGAGGACCAAGACTTCAGTTTTGGACATGGTAAGTTTGAGATGCTCGTGAGCATCTCATAACAGATAGCAGGTAGGCAGTTGATGGTCCTGTCTGAAGCCCAGAAGAGAGGCCTCGGCTGGAGATACATCTTTGAGAGTCTCTGGCACATAAAGGGCTGTGGGACGTTTGAGATTGCCAAGGGAGAAAATGATGAGTGAGGAGTGAAGAGGGCCCAGGTCCCAGCCCTGATTAACTCCTCTCATGTTCAGATAAAGAGAGGAGCCAGCAAAGCAGGTTGGGGAGGAAGAGCCAGAAAGTCAGAAGGGAAGCTGGGAAGGTGGGGTCTGGCATCACAGAAGCCATGGGAAGACAGTTTTTCTGAAGGGAGGACACGGCTGCTGTGAGGGCTGGGCTGTCAAGGGAAGTAGAGAAGTAGTGTAATCTCTGGGTCAAGGCAAGTTTTTCAGTTCTATCGTTGGCTTCTTTGTTTTCATTTTAAGATTGGAGAGAATAGAGCCAGTTTGAATGCCGATGGAAAGCAGGTTGAAGATACTTGAAGGAGTGAGAGGCAATTCAGATGCGATCAGTTCCTAGCAAGGTGAGAAGGAGAGGGATCCGGAATACACAGAATACACGGTGCCGCCAGCTGGGATTTTTTTTTTTTTTTTTTGCTTTATAAGAACAGGTTTTGTGGGGTTTTTTTAAACATCTTTATTGGAGTATAATTGCTTTACAATGGTGTGTTAGTTTCTGCTTTATAACAAAGTGAATTTTGAGGCTGGAGCGATTGTAACAAGAGGAAGCCAGGAGATGGTGGGTGGAGATGCAGACAGGTGAGGAGGTCCAGCAGTGATGGGGCGGGCATTTCCTTCTGGTTGGTTTTCTTATGAAGGGAGAGGTGAGAGTCTCTGGAAGAGAAGAGCTGGGTAAATCTGTCAGGATTATGACAGGTGTGAAGAAGGGATAAAATAATCATTGTGGGGGATGGGAGAGCAAACTCACTACAGAGACAGTGTAGAAAAAATCCTAAGTCTTTTGCTTGTCATTCACTGTACAAAGACTTCCTATTATAGGCCAAGATGAATAAGACGTGTTTCCTGTCCTCAAGTTGCTCACTGGGGACACAGCCACAGACACTGTACATAATTTTTTATTATCATTATTATTATTATTTTGGCTATGCCGTGTAACATGTGAGATCTTAGTTCCCCCACCAGGGGTGGAACCCATGCCCCCTGCATCGGGAGCACGGAGTCTTAACCACTGTACGGCCAGGGAAGTCCTACATACTTTAAATGGGATTAATGCCGAAACCGAAGAATGCAGAGTGGACTATGGAAGAAAGGAGAGGCATCTAGAGGCTGGGCAGGCTGGGCACAGGGAGGCACTGACGATGGTTATGGACGTTTCCTGGGGGAGTAGCTCTGAGTGAGCTGAGAATAGAACAGTAAGAGTTAGTCAGACAAAAGCCTGGGAAGGTGAGAGAGCGGGACGGCTTGAGAAACCCCAGAGGGTTCAGCAAGGGTGGGGTCTAACGTGAAGGTGGGCCGGGTGGTGGGAAGAGATGGGTCCGGGGGCTTGGACAGAGACCAGGTCATGGAGGTGGGGTACATATTAAGGAGGCTGGATTGCATTCTGTATGTGCAGGGGAGCCGTGCAGGGCTCTAGGGAGGGCAGCAGCTGGACTTGCCTTCTCCCTACACCACTCTGGCTATTGTGACAAGAGATTTGAGGGAGTTAGGGGTGTGACCGGAAGGGCAGATCTGTTAGCAACCTGTGGGAACAGTCCAATGAGAGGTGGACCAGATGACCTCTACGCTCCCTCCTCCGTTCCATTGCTCCCTTGAGATGAAACGAAGCAAGCGGGAACTTCCTGTCGGTCAGACCTGACTCATTTCCTAGTGCTGGGGTTGGAGAGAAGGAGTACCTGCCCCTTTCAGTTTCGCAGTGGAAGGTAGAGCCTTGCCTCCCAAGTATCCCCCTAAGGTAGAAAAGTCCACCCAAATAGGAAGTTTTTGTTGTTGTTACGGTTGAGCAGACAGAATAATGGCAGATGTCCCTACGTTATTCATTCTAGAACTCTTCTTTTTACTCAACCAAGTGCGTGCTTTGGAGACCTCTTTATATTAGTAGGTATAGATTTACCTCCTTTTTCGCTGCTGCATGATTAAATTCTTAACCAATGTATCTCAAACTATGATTTGTCTGGATCATCTGGAACTACCCAGGCATGCTTAACTATGACTCTGACTCATTTATTTCCTAGATTTAGCCCAAAGTTAGGCAAATTCTAGTGTAAACAGTCTGGCTACAGAGTGAATTGTAGTTCACCAGACTACATTTTTCTGAGTTTGTCTTCCAGACGTACATAGAAAAATTTGAGCCCGGGCTCAATAATCCTGGGACTTCATAGGATCGTATCAAAAGTGCATTTCATTTTAGACATAGAATAGAAATATCACTGTATTCTAAATAATTGTTTTAAAAGGTTAAACACCAACAGATAAGGGGAAAAGGAACCATTATCTATTTTGCACTTGTTACATACCGGTAACTGCTTAAGGAACTTTTCCATTTGTTATTTTGCTTCATTGAGAGAATCTGTTTTCAGAGTAGGGGAGTTTTCTCTGGCTTAACCCATGTTGCCCCCATTGGGTGGGTGGCATTGACTACAATGAATGTGCCACTTTGGCCACTTCCTGCAGGCTTTAGGAGTAATGAAGAACTTTCCAGTCAAGCAGGTGTGTCTGGAGGACCAGGTAGTCGTTTGGAGATGTTCAGTCGCCACAGTTAAAGAAGAGGAGTTGGGAATCCAGGTGTTGAAGATAAAATATGCTGAGTAATACATAGTGACCAGAGGTGACAGGAAACTAGAAGTGCAGACGGGAAAGGTAGGCAGCAGGTCAGACCAATGAGCTGGGCCCAGTGTACATATGTCTTGGGGAGGCGGAATCAGTTAGGGCCCCGTCTTCAGAAAATGAAGGAAGGGCCCCAATCCAGTTCCCTGGCTTGAAGGTTCCAACACAGCGAGGTTCTAGCAAGTTGGAGCAGGTTTGCAAGTGGATCAACTGATCTTTCTTCCCACTCATGGATTAAGGACAGGCTGGCCATTTTTGTCTGGTTTGTGTTTTCTGGGGTTTATGGCAAAATTGGGTTCCTTAGTTCCCTGGTCTCCCTTTCCTTAGCACATCCACCCCAAATACTCCATAGCTGACTTGTGAAAGCCACAACTTCCACACCTTCCAAAGCTTCCGTAGTTCAGGTTCACCGTGCTGTTCCTTTAAAGAAGTTACCAAAGAGGAGTGGGAGGGGGAGGGGATGAGTTGATACTGAATTCCTGGGTGAAACTCATCTTCTTTCCTGGGAGCTATGCTTTTAATTCAGCCTTGTCCTCAAAACCAAGGCTGACCCTGGCAAAATTCTGGCAGAGGAACTCTCCAATGGGTTCCCCACATTCTTCAAGCAACGCTGTTACCTTGAAAACATCCTGGTCTTCACCTACAACCCCCAATGGAGCAAAACAGCAGCTGAAACAATTTCTCTGGAGCACTGATCACCTCTCTATGAGATATCTATTTGTTTGCTTGTTTGTTTTCCCAGAGCGCTCTTGAGTCAGAAATAGTATGTCTTATTCCTCAAGACCTTGGAGTCTGGAGTCAGACACATCTGCATCGAATCTGATTGATCTTGGACAAGTTATTTAACTAAGCATAAATTTGCTCATCTATATAGTGAGAAAGGCATAGGTACACTCACTGTACAGGAAAAGCTCAGGTTTAATGCCCACCATTTATTCCAGGACTAGCTTCTACTTCGAATCTCTACTCTCTTATCCACTCTGCTGAGCCATGTTGTAAACCCTAGAAGGATTCTGACTGTTCTTTTGATCTTTCCTCCTTAACTCTAGAGTACTCTTCTGTCTTAAGCAGAGACTAGTTTCTTGACTTTCCAAAGCCAAAGCCACCTCCCAAAGTAGGCAACTACAACCCCAAATAAGAGAGAAAGCAAAAATTTCCCAGACACTGGAAGACCGCCAGCTTCCAATTCAGTGGAACAATTTGCTATGTCCCAGGGTAGCAACATTTTCCCCGTGGGGGCTATTACTACTAAGCCAGCATCGATCAGAGCTATGGGAGAATACAGAGAGGTGCCACTGCCAAGTTCACATTTTGGTTTCTAAACCTAGGTCTGCCTAGGTTTAGAGAAAAATGAGAGAAAAAGCACCATTTATGGATTGCTAGCCACATGCTTTAGGACAGTACCTCATTCTTGCAAGGAGTTGTCTCCAAGATGCTGTTCTAACTGTATTTTCAAAGGGCTAATCTTCTGTTTTATAAGATTGGTTGCTTCTGGAGATGAGATATATGATAAGACCAGTACATCCTTATGTCTACTATAAATTAATTCCTTGGTCAGAAGCAATGTTGAAGGATATATTGATGGTGAATAGGCATTCAGTGAGTTCAAGGATGATGCTGTTGGCAGAAGCATGGTGAGCAGCACAGGATATATAAATCCAGAATAAGTGTCTATTCCAGGGAGAATTCCCCTTCTTGATGGCAGAGGGTCAATGTGCTAAAACTGCCACTAGGTGGCAGTCTTGACCACTGGAGACATGGTACCATATTGGAGTCACAGGGTTGGGGACAGCTGCTGGCAAATTGGGCACTCAGGAACTGAGCCACTAAAGAGAATTTATACTGCTATTTCTGTAACTGCTAAAAAAAAGTTTGATAAAAATCTCGTTATCACCCTGTACTGCTTTTTGGATTTATTCACCCTGACAGGGCATACTTTTAGTTGAGAATCATTGCATTTTTTATTATTCTCTATCTTCACTAGCCAGAATATTTTGGTGAAACTGTAGTTTCAAAACAAGTTTATTTTTTAATAGAAAATAGTATATGAATAAAAACATTTATTTATTTATTTGTTTGTTTATTTGTTTGTTTATGGAAGATTTTCCCAACTTACTGTCTCCTCCCTCCCCTACCCCACCCCCCTGATTTTTTAATGCTGCCAAAGGAGACTATCTGTCCTCCTACGGTGTTTACTTTTGTTGGTTTTAGCTACTATTTAAGACCTTATCTATGGAGTTTTTTTAAAAAGAACTGGTGACCATGTGTCCTGATTTTCAGTCCTTTGGGTTATAATTGGTTATCTAGGAGTTATCGTAAAGATATTTCAATGATTTGTAGGGACAATGAGGAACACTGTCCTGAAAAATCCAGTATATATGATCACTGTGAGTATGAATCTAGTTGTGTGACTTTGGATAAGTCATTTTTCTCCCCAGGCCTCAGGTGCCTTAATTGTGATTTATGGACGTTGGTCTATGCCAGTAGTTTCCAGTTCTAATAGATGGAACAACTCCTTTAAGTGTTGTTAATATTTTGAAGTTTTCCTTGATATGGTCGAGCTTCAATGTTACATTTGTTGTCCTGAAATAAAATTCCTATATAACGTAAGGCACCAATATATATAATATTAAAACTTCTATATAAAATCCTAAGTGTGATATAAAGGAGAAATAAAAAAGAAGTAACCATAGAATGATGTGTTTTCAATAAGTAAATGACTGGGCATTGGCTATAACAAAAAAGAAATAAAGTAATCAGATGTTTTCACCTATTTGGAGAATTACTGTGAATATAACAGCTACAAATGCAGGCGGATTAGGTATGTGAAAATGTGACTCAAAAACGCTGTGAGAGTGTTGCTATTGATAATGTCATTTTGCAAAATGTCGACCATCTCATGATAAAGTTCTGAACTAATGTCCAAGTACAATCTTCCTTTGATTTACATGGTCATTGCATTCCTGACAGCCAAGCATAAGTACTTTGTTTTTGTGTATATTAGAGTCTAGCTTCAGATAATTGTAAACAAGTTTTAACTACATGACGTGAGTCTTAATTTTTTATCCAGTCTGACAATCTGTCATTTCTTTAGAGTTTTTAGATCATTTACATTGAATGTTATTATTGGTATAGTTGGGCTTAAACCTACCATTTTTCTATTTATGATCTGTTTTTCCCATTTGTTATTTGTTCCCTCTTTCCTTTATCTTTATTTGAGCTAACTGAGCATAATTTATGGTTCCATTTTGCCTCCTGTATTGTCTTGTTAGCTGTACCTCTTTTTTTGTTGTTTTTTTAATGGCAGTGTTTGGGTTTATGGCTTACATGAACCCTGTGAATGACTTCAGGGAATATTGTACAATGGCACATGTGACACAACAACCTTATTACAGCATATTTTCATTTCTCCCTCTTGACCATACATTGTGTGTGTGTGTGTCTGTATACATATAAATACATATATGTTTATATATATAACACAAATTTATTTATTTTGCTTAGCTTCTTAGGTATGTGGGTTTATTTTCTTCAGTAAATTTTGAAAAATTTCAGCCATAATTTCTTCAAATATTTCCCTCTCCTTTAAGGACTTCAATTATATGTATATTAGGCTGCTTACTGGTGCTCTGGTCATTTTCTTTTCAATCTTTGTTCTCCAGATGTTTTATTTTGGACAGTTTCTATTGCTGTGTCTTCATATCCACTAATCTTTTCTTCTTTAGTGTTTAAAATAGCATTCATTTCTTGCAGGGTATTTTTTCATCACAGTCATTATATTTTTCATCTCTAAAATTTCAAGTTGGGTCTTCTTAAAAAAAATCTTCTCTGTCTCTGCATACCATGCTTAATCTTTCCTCTATATTCTTGAGCATATAGAATATAGTTACATGTTTCAATATTTTTGTTTACTAATTCTGTAGTTCTGTGTAATTTATGAACCAGTTTCCATTGATAGATATTACGCCATATTATGACCCATATTTACCCATATCTTTGCATGCTTGGTAACTTTTTATTTGATGTCATATACTCAGAATTTTACCTTTACAGGGTACTGGAAGTTTTTGTATTATTATAAGAATATTTAAACTTTGTTCTAGGATGCAAATGAGTTACTTGGAAACAGTTTGTTCCTTTTGAGGCTTTGCTTTTAACTTTTGTTAGGCAGGGCTAGAAAAGCTTTTCGTCTAGGGCTGAATTTAGCCCAACACTGAAACAATACAAGTTCTTAGTACTGTGTACTGTACTGAAATGTCCAGTGCATTACAAAAACTTTCACTCTGGCTGGTGGGAATAAGTGCTATTTCTGGACTTGTGTGAGCTTTGAGAATTGTTCCTTCTGCTTCTTTGGATAGTTCTTTCCCCAGCAGTAGGTAATTTCCTCATATACATGAGGAAAATTATACATGAGTACTACATACTCAACTGAAGTCTTCACAGGAACCCTCTGCCAATCTCTTGAGTTCTCTCTCTGTGTGCCTTTATCTTATCTGGTACTTTTCCATGTGCAATCTAGTGTCTCAGACTAGCAGCTCTGTCTCCTCAACTTAAGGAGATCACCAGACTCCAACAGGTTCTTCCTTTTTACACAGCAGTCTAGAAATTACCTCCAGGTAATAATCTGGGGCAATCACAGGGTTTATGTTGTTTGTTTCCTCTCTCTCGTGGATCACTGTCCTTTGTTGCCTGGTGCCCAATGTGTAACAACTACTGTCTTTATTCTTTTTAAAAAATTGTTTCAGGTGGGTAGGTTAAATCCAGTCCCTTTCACTTCATCTTGGTTGGAAGCAGAAGTCTCTTGTGCTTTCTGGGTTTTGTATCAACTCTTTGGAAAATCTGGGCAACTTTGTTGTCTTTTTCCATTGTCCATGTAAATTATATATTTATAATGTATAAAATATCTATTCCTTGAAAATATGGTAAACACCTTTAAAACCATCCAGGCGTGGGTCTTTTAATTTTTGTTGTTTTATTTCCTCTTTTCTGCTTTTTGTATTGTGGGAGAGAAATAATTTTATTTATCATTCTATTTTTAAATTATTTTCCTTTTCAAATATTCTATTTCTTATTGTGCTGATTTGTGCATTTTACATTTGTCTAGTAATTCAGTCTTTCCATCTAGGTTTTCAAAAAGATGGGCATGTAGTTATTCATATATGCTTCTATGGCCTTTATTACTTCTGTATCTGCAGTGTATCCCCATATTCCCTACAATTTGTTCGTTTGTATCTTTTATTAGTCCTTCCAGAAAATTACCTGTGTTATTAGACTTTTCACAGGAAAAAAAAAATCTTTTTAAATCAGTATTATTATTTTTTGGTGTTCTTTCAGTTTTTCCCCATTTTTCTTTCAATCTTGTCTTAGATTGAGTTCATTACTCTTTATCAAATATAGCTTTCATTGTTTTTCATTTCTAGTATTTCACAACTCCTTTACAGTATCCATTTTATCTAATGGCTGATCTAAAAATGATTATTTTAGTTTCCATACATATGAAATAATCCAGTTATATTTTTATTAGTTGTCTGTAATTTTTTACAAAAGTCTGAGAACATAGTCTGTCTTATAGTGATCATTTGGAATTAATTTGTATTTCCTTTGTCACTTAATACATGTTTTAAAAAAATATTTCATACCTACTCTAGAAGGATCATATATTGTATTTTTGTGAGGTGACTGTTCCAATATCTATTCATGTTTGTTTTTTGTCTGCCCAATCTATAATTTTTGGATATGAATGTGTTAAAATCTTCAACTATAATGTACTATAGACTTAGCTACTTTCTTCTGTAATTCTATCCATTGTTGCATTGTTATGTTATATAATTATAATAGAAAAAGAAGAAAAGAGACATATATCTGTTTATGATTGCATACCTTCTTATAATATTTTTCCTTTTACCATTTGAAAACTTACTTTGAGCTATTTTAGAATTTTTACTTCAAAGACTGCCACTCAATTTTTTTAGGTTATTGTTTGTTTCATATTTGTCTTGTGTATCTTTTAAAAAATCTTTTCATTTTCAACTTCTCTCTGCCACCTCCCCCTTTGTCTTCTATAGACAACAGTGATGCATCTTTTTGAAAGATAAAATCTGATAATCTCCTTATTTTAGTTACTGAGTTTAATTATTCTACTTATTATAGTTATTAACATATTAAAACTTATTTCTGACATTTATGAACATGAGAGTGCATTTTCTATTTTCTATGCTTACTTATTTTTCTTTTCCTGTGCTGACTTTCCTATTTTGCTGTCACCTATTTGAAAGAACAAGAATTTTTGTTAGTTTTTTCTCTTTTCTACTGGTGAGAAGCATACATTCTATTTTTATTTTTTCTCTTACTCTTTCCTACTCACTAAGAGCCATTCATACACTCATTTTCCCCTATCAGTGTCTTAGGCTTATCACTAACAATGTCTTCACCTCAGACAGAATAAGAACCTTCCCAGACTTTCAACTCTTTTGGTGTCTTCTCCTACTCTAGATCTCTTGTAGGTATTATTTAAGATTTTATTTCCAGGTAGTTAATCAATATATATTTTTGTACTTATTTATTTAGATACTTCTTTTAATATACTTATTTATATGTCCCATTGCTTCCCTTTGGGTAAATTTTTATTTTTGCTTGAATACTTTTAAGTCCTGTTTTGACTGAAAATATCTTTATTTTATCCCCTACAGGTAAAGTGAAAATATAAGTTATTCTTTATTTTCCACTAAAAGTAATCTGTTGAGAAGATAGATGTTTATCTGATTCTTGTTTTGCTTTTTCCCCTTCTGTAAACTTTTAGACTTTTCTGGTTTTGATGTAAATTCTGATATACCTAGGTGTGGGTTTGTATATTTATTTATTTATATTTATTAAAAATATTATTGTATATCTTTGCTAGGAATTCTATGATCCCTTTCAATCTGTATTATAATTATTTTTAATTACTAGGGAATTTCTCAGTTATTAGCTCTTCAATTATTTCTTCTCCTACAGCCTCTTTTTCCTGTCCTTTTGGGATTTTTATTAACTTGCTATTGGCACCACTTCTGACCTTGTAACTCTTAACACTGTTTGTATACCTTTCACCTCTTTATTTGTTCCATTTTGTTTGTTTCTTTGTCTCTTGGCTTATAAATTTAATCTTTGGCTTTTGTAAGCCTGTCTTTCATTATGTACATTGAGTTGTTTACTTTGACAAATACATTTCATGGCCACTGTATTAGTTTTCCAGTATTATTATAGCAACTTACCACAATTTAGTGACACAAGTTTATTATCTTGCAATTCTGTAGGTCAGAAGTCTGACTCAGGTCTCAACATGTTAGAACCAAGGTGTGGGCAGAGCTGTGTTCCTTACTGGAGTCTCTGGGGGAGACTCTGTCCCCAGGTTCATATAGGCTTCCTGGCAGAATTCAGGTTCATGTGGTTGTTGGACTGAGGTTTCTGTTACCTTGCTAGCTGTCATCTGGGTAGAGTCCTCAGGTTCTAGCAGCTGCTCACATGCCTTGTCTCATGAGTACATTTGTCTATAAAGCTAGCAATATATATTGAGCCCTTGTCATGCCTCATCTCTCTCTCTCACAGACTTTTTAAGGGCTGATTTTTAAGAGCTAATGTGGTTAGATTGGACCCACTTATATAATCCAGGATAACCTCCCAATCTCAAAATCTGTAATCTTAATCATATCTGCAAAGTCCCTTCTGCCAGGTAACATAACATAGTCAGTGATCATAGTGACAGAAACCAGACAGAAAAGCAGTTGAATCTGGACCTGGGAGCCTAGCCTGAGGGTGCTGCTGAGGTTTTAGGGAGTTCTTCACCTTACTTTATACATTGCTTGGCCTTTTTCAAGGTCCTATTCCTCTAGTAGCTTTCGGAGGCTGGTTGGCTGATTGTGAGTGCCCTGAGGTCTGTGCCCAGAGCCAGTTCCTCCAGTATTACTGCTCCTTCATCTGAGATATAATAACACGTCTAGCATCAATACCTTGCTTTTACATTCAGAGCTCTTCATACATGTAAGGAGCTCCTAGTTTGCACAATACTGAATCTTTGTTGTTAATAATAGTGCGCACATTGCATTGCATTTCAAATTAAGTTACATGCTGTTCCTCATAAGGCAGGCCAGCAATTTTCTCTGGATTTTCTTTCTCACATAATTATTCATTCAGTCAATAAATCTTGTCACTTCCTTCCCCTCATCCCATCCCATTCCATTTAATTCCATCCCATCTTACAAACATTTATTGGGTACCTCTTAAATGCCAGACCCTGTATGGGCTGCTGAGGCTACAAGAGAAAACTCCTATGTCTAGTGTTTTTTGGTATCTTTGTATTGAGACATCATAAAGTTGCTGAGAGCAGGGACAAGGGACTGGTTTCCGGGGTAGCAGGAGGGTCGTCTGGGGCATTCCTCCATTCTCAGCCCCAGTTAAACTCATCAGCCAGGCCCAAACAGTCCTTGCTTGGTCTTTTGTGGGCCTGATTGTCTACTCCTATCTGCTTCCACTGCTCTGTACTCCATTTACCCTACAGGTGCCAGACTAACCTTTCCAAGACAACATTTATGTCACAGCTCCCTGCTGTCTTCTTTGCTGATGTCCTGCTGCTTAAAAAAAGCCATTTCAAACATTTCTGCCCAAGTGCTTCTCTCTGAAGAAAAGAATAAACGCAAAATTCCATGGCCTGAGGAGAGAGCTCAAATAGATGAATTTTGCAAAATTGAAAAACAAACAGACATTTAAAAAATGAATCCTTGTTTCTTGCCTTTAAAAGACATAAGGCTTTTGCATTTCATAATGTACTTTTGAATGTTTTAATGTAATCATCCTAAAATAATTTTTGGTGAAAATTTTCAGTCTCTGCACGTATGCCACCATGACGAAAAAATTTGACCCATTAGAAATAAGCATCTAGTTTATTCTGTGGCTTCTCATATCCTCTGGCCCCTCAGTATGTATTCCCGGGGACCTGGGAACTCTGAGAAGCTGAACTTAAAGAATTAAAACCAAAATTCTTAGCCTAGCTGTCAGGGCCTCCAGAAGGCTGCCCTCCTGGCTATTCAGTTGTCTTCTCCAAACCCATCTACTTCTCAGAAATGCCCAGTCATGGTGGTCAAGTCACACTCCCTGTGAGGGCAGTTCCTTGACCTTCAAGGGTGTGGTTTGCTACCCCCAAAGGCCCATCAGTTTGGGCAAATAAAGCTGTTTCCCCACAGTTTAATCCCATTATAGATGTAGGTTAGGGCACCAGTGCTTTTTCTTCCTTTCTTTTCTCCCCTTCCCTCCCCTTCCCTTCCCTTTTCATCCTCCCTTTCCCAGCTTCCTCATATTTGCTCTGTCTTCTCTTCCTTCCTCTCTCTCTCTTCCTTCCCCTCCTCCTCTTTACAAAAAACTAGGTATAAATGTTTATTTCTTGATCAATTATGAAATTATTCGTACTCTTTCTTCCTGTCCTCTATTTGTATACAACTGTAGGGGGACCATGTCTCCCAGATTCCCAGGTACACCTGCTATCCTTGCATTATTATTACTACTATTCCTTTCACTCTGTGTCTGGGTTTGGAAGATGAATTATATCACAACCCTACTGTCATGTGACTCTGCTGTTCCTACTAAATATGTTGGTGGAGTTGGGAATGTAGATGAATTGGGTGGGTGTGCAGGATACTTTATGGGTAATGACCTTCTCCCCCTCCAAGCACCCAGGACTACATCCCACAGGGTTACAAAGACTGTATGAATCAGTTCAAAATGATCCTTTTTCCATACAGCCTACTGCTGAGGTTTTAAAATTGTGACTATAGATACATGCAATCCCAATGTTAATAGTTTAAAGTATAGTAACATTGTGGATCTACTATTGTGGATGAACGAATAAAACCTTTCCTGTGTGACAAATTATGCATAGTCCTTATCATGTTTTTCAGTTCTTGATGGTAGGAAAGGGGTTTTTGCTAGCCTGAACAATAATCTAACAAACCACCACATTTTATAATAATTTATATATATATATATATATATATTTTTTTTTTTTTTGCAGTACGCGGGCCTCTCACTGTTGTGGCCTCTCCCGTTGCAGAGCACAGGCTCCAGACGCGCAGGCTCAGCGGCCATGGCTCATGGGCCCAGCCGCTCCGCAGCATGTGGGACCTTCCCGGACCGGGGCATGAACCCGTGTCCCCTGCATCGGCAGGCGGACTCTCAACCACTGCGCCACCAGGAAAGCCCAATAATTTATAATTTTTTAAACTGTTTTTCTCCCACTATCTCACTCTCACCACAGGTGTTATTGCTACCCATTCTGTGTATGAAGAAACTGAGGCTTAAAGAGTTTTGCTGAATTGTCTCTGGTCTCATGGTAAGCTAGAAGCAAATAGGGCTCCTGACATTGTGCTTCTTTTCAACCAGGCTAGGCTATGCTGGGATAAAAGATAAACTCCCCAGTTTTAGTAGCTTGAGAAGGTAAAAGCTTCTCACATAAAATCTGCTGTAAAGTAGCAGCCTCCTTCCATCCTGTATCGATGTCACTTGGAACATCAGAATTCCAAGGTCACTGAAACAGGAGGATAGAGCAATGGAGGGGGCCCCTAGCTCTTAATGCCTCAAGCTGGAAGGATGCCAGTTACTGCTACTACCCTTAGCTATTGGCCAGGACAAGTCCCATGGCCCTGACCCAGGTATAAAGACTGGGAATCATAGAGGAGCCCATAGTGGATACTGTGACCCCCAACTGTTTCTGTCTCATCTACCTGCATATCAATCATCTGGGAAGTCTTTAATAAATACACATATCAAGAAAAAATCATATTTTCTGAAACTTACTTTAACACACTATAAAGAAAAAGAAGTGGGGAGGACTGAAAGATGAAAGAAAATTGGCAAAATATTGTTAAATGTTGAAGGTGAGGGATGAATACATGAGAATTCATGGTATTATTCTACTTTGGGGTATCTTTGAAATTTTTCTTTGCAAAATTTTTTTAAAAAAATAAAAGAAGAGGGACTTCCTCTGTGGTACAGTGGTTAAGAATCCACCTGCCAGTGCAGGGGACATGGGTTTGAGCTCTGGTCCAGGAAGATCCCACATGCCGCGGAGCAACTAAGCCCGTGCACCACAACTACTGAGCCTGCACTCTAGAGCCCACAAGCTACAACTACTGAAGTCCACACACCTAGAGACCATGCTCTACAACAAGAGAAGCCACTGCAGTGAGAAGCCTGTGCACCGCAACAAAGAGTAACCCCTGCTCACCACAATTAGAGAAAGCCTGTGCGCAGCAACGAAGACACAACACAGCCAAAAATTAATTAATTAATTAATTTAAAAAGTAAATAAATAAAAGAAGAAACACTGATCCAGCAAGCCCTTATCCTGTATATCTGAGGTGAGACTTGACATGAATATTTAGCAAAATTTTTCCAGGTTCTTCTGATGGTCAAGATATAAATATATCCTCTTATGTGTATATATATGTGGTATATATACACATATAGAGCACATATATATGTATTTATAGCTATTGGACTTTTAGTTCATGAATAATTGATTTTCATTATTTGTTTTCTGATTCCATGTTGAGTATTCCTTAACCTTGGGTCTTTTAAAAACTGATAATCTTGATGTTGTCAGAAAGTAAATGTTCCTTTCCTGTGAAGAAATGAAGAAAAGTAAATAAAACTCTGCTGAGGTCAGAATATTCGGTCCCCTCCATCTCTGTGCTGTGGAAATCAGATGGTGTGGTCGATTTAAAAGGGCCACAGATCCTTTGCAGTTTCTGATATCAAGAATGGGCTCTATTTCCCTACCCTTGGATTTGGATGGGCCTTGTGGCTGGTTTAACCAATAGAATGTAGCAGGAGGGATGCTGTGAGAGTTTACGCCTAGGCACAGGCTTTTGTTCTCATCCCCTAGTAATCAGCTGCCCTGTGAAGAAGCCTATGCTAGCTTGCTGTAGGCCTATAACTCAGCCCACAGCACACCAACCACAGGACATGTGAGTGAGATCACATAGACCCAAGAGCTGCAGTTAAGCCTCCAGACACCTGCAGGTACGTGAGTGACCCTAAGTGAGATCAACACAAGAACCATCCTACTGAGCCCAGCTCAAATTGTTTACACACAGAATCATGAGCAAGTAAAATGGCTTATTTTAAGCCACTAAGTTTTGGAATGGTTTGTTATGCAGCAAAAGACAACAGATCAGATAAGATAATGTTCTACCCACAGGCCCTCAAGGCAATGGTTAAGATTTTAAAATGTGTTTTCTATTTTTGGGAAGCATTTTTCTGTGCTTTTTTTCCCCAAATTCTTGAAAATCTCTAGGCTGCACATCTTAGAGATGATAAAAACTGAGTCTCAGAAGTCTCCGAGCTAAAAAAAAATATCAAACTGTATTTCCCTCCAAGGGGAACTGGTGTCCTTTATTCACTCAGCTTTAGTTTTATCTGCTTTCATGACATCTGAATTGCACGAGGATGTGATTTAATTTTGGGCTTGGAACAGAGTTTAAATTGGCATTGGGGGAGTTTTCCTGAGAGATAAACTTTCAAGGAAACACATATTGTAATTCCAGGGAAAGTGTGAGTTTCAAACCAGTGTAATTTCAAAAGCAACAGAGTTTAGGCACTGAAGCATTAATTTACTCCCCAGATGTTGTGGATGTTATTTACCTCTTCTGGATTAACCCAAGAGCTCCATGAGGCAGGGATAATATTAGACGTTAGCTACAGAGGTGATGAAAGTAAGATTGAATTAAAAAAACCTATTTGACTTGTGCTAGTTTCTTACTATCACAGTTGGGAGAGGTATAATGTTCTGCAAGATGACACCAAGGACCTAGATGTTCATGAAGCAAACCTTCCCTTTCCTTGTTTCAATCCTCAGTGGATTAGACAGAGAGAACCACTGTTTCCCAACCACTCTGTTCTGAGTCTCTTTGCATTACCGAGAAGTTTGAGTGAGAAACTTGCATTCCAGATAAAGCTCTGTATATGTCCTGAAGCAGAGTAAGGCTGTCATGAATTCCTGAACTATACCAGTGAGTCTGAGCATCTTTGGGAATGATTTGCTAAACTGCTGTTTTTAAAGTTAAAGTGCCTTTGCTACAAATTGAATCTTGTCTATGAGAGTCAGTCTAAAAAGAATCATGAATTAAAATGTAACACTTTGGGGAATGCCTTTCATCTTCAGAATACTCACTGTATCCATCAGAGTTTACAATCCGGAATCTTTGACCTTTGGTAATCATTTTCAAAATATATTGGAACCAAGAATAACTGTTTTTTTTCCTGTCCCCAAAAGGCTATATTAGATTTAGTTTTAAGTGATGTAGTTCACATCTTTTCTACTAAAAAAAGTCATGAATGGGAAGAAAGAAATTTACCAGGAGAGAAGGCTGAGCACTGTATGAGGGGTTGAATGGTTAAGACAGGTGATTTATTCAAGCCTGGAAGCTTACTGACAAAGAGCATGCTTGAAGCAGCAGAGAAATCCAAGAGGATTTTGACGAGCTGCTTCTTTGTCCAGGGCCCTGAACCCAGGGCTGTGATGACTCCACAAATAATGAGACATAGCTTGTCCATCCTCAGGAACTTACAGCCTATGTAGGCATGGAAAATATAATGCATCTGAAAAGATAAAAGCAATGCAACAGGGAAATAAAAACAGAGCAGACTGAGACATCACAGTAGTGCATGATAAACAGGAAATGAGTATATAGTGCGTGCTACAAGAACTCAGACTGAGCAGAGATTGTTGAAGGCTGGGCCTGGGGCAAGATCATACATGCTATGCAGCTGGGACATTTCTTGGATCCTGAAAAATGGGCAGGATTTGGAAAAGCTGAAAGGGATGGGGGAGGTAATTCTGTTTGGAACAGGATAGAGAAATTGGTACATGGATGACAAAGGAAAGAGGCAAGACAGCATATGACATGAAGCCCATTTTGTAGACTGTGAGTAGAAGAGTTTAATTAGAATTGAGTGAAGGTTGGGACTTCCCTGGCAGTCCAGTGGTTAAGAAGGTGAAGACCTTCCAATGCAGGGGGTGCGGGTTCGATCTCTGGTCGGGGAGCTAAGGTCCCACATGCCTCATGGCCAAAAAAACCAAGACATAAAACAGAAGCAGTATTGTAACAAATTCAATAAAGACTTTAAAAAAATGGTCCACATCAAAAAAAAATCTTAAAAAAAAAGAATAGAATAAAGGTGTATGTTTTAGGATTGCTGGATTGCTGGCTGATGAACTATATTTGAACCTGACTGTGGAGGCTCTTAGTGGTTAAGGAGTTTAATCTATATTCTCTTGGTAATTAGGATCTTATGTAAATCTTTGGATGTCTTCAAACATTTGTTAAGTTGCCCCAAAGACTAAGGACTACGTGGGGTCATGACGAACAGATGGATACTTTCTGAAGAGGTACAAACTGAAATAAGATACACCACTCTTCCTATCTTTGGATTAAAAAAAGTGATCAGACCCCCAACCAATCTATTAATTAGGATCTGGTTGAGAACCTCTCTACACCAAAATATGAACTTGGTTCTATCATCTAAAGTCAGGTTTCTCTTACATAAAACTGGGCAAACAGAAATTGAACACTAACCTTCACCATGCTTCTCCACCTAAACACACTTGTATGTGCACAAACACACACGTGTGCACTCAAAGGTGATATTCAAAATATTTAGCATTCAGTATTAGAATACATGTATGTTACATATAATACATGTATAAAGCTTATGTGTTATAGCACTGCTTATTGAGTGATTTACAGTGAGGTGCAAATTGTTCATCCAATCATTTGAATAATTTCCAAATAATTTGTTGATAATCAGGGATGGTGATTGTAATATTTGTTTGAAGTGACTATCATCCAAAAAATAATGACCTGGTTTGAACCTTGGTTCGATGAAGGAAACTGTCTCAAACCGCCTCAGGCTGTTTCAAACGACTTCATTGAATTGTGAGGCTGTAGGTCCTTGGTGACCAGATGCTTTGTGGTGGCCAGAGAAGACAGGATGCCCAGCCTGTGCTTTGTGGCACACACTCAGGCGCCAGTGCTTTTCATGGAGCCGGGGCCTGGAGATCCTGTTGTGCCTCCGTCTTCCCCCACCACCCTCCAAAGGTGGCCCTCGGAGCAGGAGGCAGAGATGTGTACACCCCTTGCTTCCTCACGTGTGCCAGCCATTATGAGCCTCATTACCACGAGGGTTGTGTTTAATGGTGTTGCACAAAAAGTGACCGTAGCAGGGCTTTCATTTTCTGAGCCATGAGGGCTCCCACTTCTGCCTTGATTTCAGTAGGAAGGGTCTGTGCCTGTAACAGTGAGTTTAAAAACTCTTCCAGTTGCAGTAAGAGAGGACTTGGGCAGAGGCAGACCTCTACTTTCTTAGGTCAAGTGTTGGCAAAAGTGTGCCCAAAGGTGAATGTAGACAATTCCCGAAATAGAGAGAACATCTGTGTCCCAAGAGAAGAGAATGCAGACTCAATGAGCTTTGGCCTCTTTCAGAGGCACTCACCATTTTTTCAATTAGGAGACTATGTTCAAAACTCACTTACCTGCAAGTGTGTATAGAAAATGGAGTATGGTTTTCTGTATAGAATAGCTTGAACTGATCTGTCATCTTTATAAAATCGCGAGTGAAATAACAGTATCTTTGGCTATTGTCTAATATAAATACTTGGACTAGGTAGAGCCTTCTTGCTATAAATGTCAAGATCAGATAAAACAGGTAAGCAGCTCCTATTTCAGCATTCTATAACCATGAAGTCTATTACAATCTGGGCACACTAACTACGTTAATTTCTGAATAGGATAGCCAAGGATTATCTTGGTTCAAGATATAGAGGTTCAATTCTTATAGTGCATCGTGACCACCAAAGGAGGTTGTAAAAGTACAGATCTTGGGTCCCACACCAGAGATTCTGATTCAGCTGGGAATGGCTCTGAAATCTTCAGTTTTAGAAAAAACCTAAGACATTCAGCTGCCAGTGTGGCTCTCTGTACTATACAGAGCACTGAACTAAAGCTTTTTGTTTCAGGAGATTGTAATTGCAGATCTTCTGCATGAAGGAGGGAGTGATTAATGGTGTAGATAGAGGGAAGATAAAGATAGTATGCTTGATATCTACACCGATCTTGAACCTTTGCCATGTTATACATATGACTCTCAAGTTTTCCTGGGGTCTTTTCCAGTCCAGCCAGCTGGAAGGGGAAAAGAGGATGGAAGACCATGTTTGGAGAGTTTTGATGAACCCAGATTGGAGGCAGCATTACTGAAGTGAAAACATCAGTAAGTAGCATCTATCTTCCCGAGAACTACTCTAACAGCCACAGTTTTCTAGAAGCCGTACAAAACAGGAAGGTTCTTCTGTTCATTTCTCACAAGTTTACAATCTGATTATAACAGAGGTCATTATGACAGAGACAGCAGGCAGGGAAAGGGGGTGTCATTCTGCCATTCTCTTTACTTCCAAAACTATTATCATTTATGAATGAAATGAACACACTGCCAATTCTGATTCTAGATCATTAACCAAGTATTTAAATTTAATAAAATCCCAGACTAATCCAAACAATTGGTGGCCAACTAGAAACTTTTTCATCAAATTCTTACATTATATTTACTTTTATAACATGCTGATGGATTCCAAGTCAATTATCATGCTAGAGAATACCACGCATGAATCAGAAGAAATAAGATTGATTTACATGTAACAACATGGATGGATCTCAAAAACAAAAGACTGAATTTAAAAAGTAAGGTACAGGGGCTTCCCTGGTGGTGCAGTTGTTGAGAGTCCGCCTGCCGATGCAGGGGACACGGCTTCGTGCCCCGGTCTGGGAAGATCCCACATACTGCTGAGCGGCTGGGCCCGTGAGCCATGGCCGCTGAGCCTGCACGTCCGGAGCCTGTGCTCCGCAACGGGAGAGGCCACGACAGTGAGAGGCTCGTGTATCAAAAAAGTAAGGTACAGACAGAGAGTGATAGTGAAATACCACTTATGTATATAACATGCACACACAAAAGCAATGCTACCTATTTTTCTAGCCTGAGTACACATCTAAATGAAAATACGAATGATGGAATGGAAATATGTGCATTAAATAGACTAAAATGAGTGTCTATGTTGGGGAAAGGGAAATTGAAATTGGAGATAGAGGACATAGAGGAAAAACAATAAACCAAACCAAACCAGACCAAACCAGTACCTTGTCACAGGTCAATGATGATTGTGAATCATGAATTGAGGATTATGATGGACTCAATTTTGAGCCTCTGAGAGACAAAAGGAAAAATGTTAAAGACTTTGTCCCTGCACTTAATGGAATTGCAATTTAAAGCTACGTATACGTATACATGGAATAAATGTATGATCACGTGTTAGGCAGTACTAATGAATACTATAATAGCTCAGATAATAGGAAAAAAAAGAAAGGAAAATTACAGAAAATTACAGGCAGAAGGAAAGGAAAGGAAAAAGCATACATTCTTTGATGTCTGATAGTGGTCCTCAGATGCATTTCACTGTGTGACAATCTTTGAAGTCTCTTATTTTCACCATTTTCTCAATGGTCTGCAGGAATTAACACCAGTGTAGATCCTCCAGGCCTATCCCAGTTCCAAAAAACGATTTTGTTTGCTTTGTTCTTTTCCATATGCATAGGAGATATGATTGAACTTTGCTTACATGAGGAAAATGTTATTTTAACCTAATTTCACTTATTTCTTCTTATTCCTTTTTTCACATTGATTTTTTTTCAGCACTCAGGTTCTGTGAGGTTAAGTAATATATTCAAAAATTTTCCAATATTAAAGTGTGCTCTTCTGCCTCACATTACTTAAGATAATGCTAACTGCTATAGTAGATACACCTCCAATATCAGAGGCTGAGAACTCATATCGCATTACAATGATGGTTCTTCTGGACTGCCAGCTGTCCTCCACACAGTGATTCAGGAATCCAGTTTCCTTCAATCTTGAATCTTTGCCGTGTTATACATATGACTCTCAAGTTTCCCTGGAGACCTTTTCCATTCCAGCCAGCTGGAAGGGGAAAAGAGGATGGGAGACCATGTTTGGAGAGTTTTGATGGACCCAGATTGGAAGAAGCATTACATTACTTCTTATTTCCATCCCATTGGCTAGAGCTCAGATAGAGGGCTGGCAGGAAGGCTGTGAAAGATAATTTAGCTGTATGCTCAGGTACTTGGGGAGATAGGTCTGCCATGTAATTCCTATTTATTTATTTACATTACTATCTTATTCATAAGAGGTGTAGAAATGGAGAATGAGAAAGGTAATAGGAAATATACCTTTGACTTAACTTGATATATTTAATCCAAAGTTGGATAAAAGAACCTGGTTGTGCTTTTTTAAAGTCTTTTTGCTGACATTCATTGATCATAAAATATAGAAGGCTACATGACTAGAACAACTGTATGAATTGGAAAGGCTAGGAAGCCTTCACTTGAAAAATAGTCTGGTCTGTGGCCAACAGGGGCACTAATCAGCTTTGCACCTCTCTTCCATCAGCTGCCTTTCCTGACTTCTCTGAGCCAATAAATATCTAGATGTCTAAATCTTCCAGTCTTGATTAAATTTTATAGATTTTACCCCTGACCTGCCCACAGGGAATTGCCTGGCCCTTTATGCCTTAGCTGATCTCCTTGGACTCCATTTCTTGACAGCCTGAATTTAGCTGCCTAGTTGCTTCAGCCCTGGCTGTGCCTGTATAGACTTTCCTTCCAACTAGTTTGAGTTAAGGATCAGCTGCCTCCTAAGTGGCTAAATTCTGGGTAGTAGTATATCCTGGTTAGTATTATTTTGCTGCTGTCTTCATCTCATTGTGACTATGGCATATTCATAGTTGGGATTTCTATGTGAAATCCCCACAAAAGAGCTTACTATTTTAGCCCGTATATATTTGTCCTTGATGAGAAGAGTGCTGAGTCATCCAAATATTTCAAATAGAAATTTACATTTGAATCATGTAAGGAAGTTCTCCTGGGGACATCTGCTCCAGTGTCTCTGCCATGTGTTTGGGAATTTGCTCATCATCTTTGGTAACTGTTCAAAATGTTGTGGAGGGAATGGAGCCAGGTTTCAACTCAGGCCTAGGAAGGTCAATGTGAGTGAATATAAACTTTGTTCCTTAGGGTAACATGGGGTCTAAAATGTGTGCAGTTGGGTGATCAAGTCATGATGCAAATATTGATAATATATCTTTGTCTCACATTTTTACATAAACTGGTTAATAATCTATAGTGCAATAATTTCTTTGTCTTTGACTTATAAAAGCCAGACGTTGGCAAATTATAGCCTGTGGGTCAAATTAGGCTTGCTGCCTGCTTTGGTAAATAAAGCTTTTTTGGAACTTTACTCATTCCTTCATATATAGTCTCTGGCTGCTTCCATGCTGCAACAGCAGAGACTGTATGGCCCTCAATGCCTATAATATTTATTGTCTGGCCCAGAAAATGTGTGCCTCCCTTGCTTCAGGAGGATACACTGAAAGCACTTATATGATTCCTAACACAGAATATGGTCAGTACATGTGAGTTTTCGATCCCAATCTTCCTTTGCTTAGATTGTTCCTTCTTTGAATGCTTTGACTCTCCAGTCATTTATTCATTTATACGACAAGCTCTGCTCTTGGTGCTGGGTCAGTGAGTACCACTCACAGACTAGGTCCTCATGGGACTCCTGTTCTACTGGGGTGGGGAGACAAGAGCCAGGTAAACTAGTAGTTGTATAACATCATGTCTTCTTGTGATTAGCATCATGAAGGCAAATAAAGCAGGGCACAGGGTTTCTGCCTGTTTAATTCCTACTCATTCTCCAAAGTCCCATTTGATCTTTGCCTCTTTCCCTCCCTGTTAACTCACAGCTCCTTTTATTTTGTGCTTTTAAGGCATTTGTGTCATTCCACTTTGAACTGGAGTCTTTGTGGATGTTTTTCTTCTCCACCACAGATTGTGAGCCATAATAACAAGAGCAATGTGACAACTTTTTGTTTCTCAACAGCAGCTAACACAGTGCCTGAAAGTAGATAGGAAATTGGTAAATATCCCCAGTTAAGCCAGTTCTTGGTTCTAATAATGGAGGTTTTCAGTACACCACGACTTAATGCATCCCCCTCACAGTCTGTGGTCTTCCTGAGTTTGTGACCATCACCGTGACCCATCAATCACTTACACAGAGAGAAGGAGAACATTTCCCACATTTTTAGGAGCTGGGATCCTTTCAGGAATTAACTACACCTATAGGCCCATCAGGACCATAAATTTTATCTTCTCTTTTGATATAGAAATCAGATAAAATCTAAATTGATTATACCCTGAATTTCCCCCAGTCAGGGGAAACAAGTTCAACCAATCAACCAAATAAAAGGGAGAAAGGGAAGAAGTTGGATAAGCAGTTACAAATAGGTGATATAAATGAGAAATTCTTGGCTTTTTGTTGCTGTATTAAATCACACACACAAACCCCTCTGAGTTCATGGGATGGTCTGTTGAGAGGAAAACAGGTTACTTCGTTGGAAAGAAACTAGAGTTGGAGGTTGCATTAATCAGTGCTTAGGGACCAGCCAATTTCTCCCCTGCGTGGGATGAATGGGGTTATTCATGAGAGGGCATCTGGGCAGGAAGTGGGGAGTTGTGGCTAGCTGAGCTGGCTAGTCCCTGAGAGTAGAAGGGAAATCTGTCATCAGAACATATGAGCTTCAGCAAGGTGAGGGCAAAGGCCAAAGGTGCTTGTAGAAGGTGAGTGAGAAGGCAATGAAGAGCTGTGAACTGTTACCAATTAACACAGTTCTTCAGGCAAAGCTATAGACAGAGCTGGGCTGCAGGTTATGCACATCCTGTATTACAATCATCACTGAGGCCTCCGTGGAAAAGACCCGACTCTGTGACCCTTGGCCTGGAAGAGATTAATTTTGTTATTGCCTCATTCTCTTCAGCATGGTCACCAATGTTTCCCACTATTTATCAGCACTGAGAGGAAAGAGGCAGTATGGAGGTCCTATAATGCCTAATAAAATCATAAAACACCCAGATGCTTGTAGCTTCTATCTCAGGACACCCTAGTGCTACTGAACTGGAAAGTCTGGAAATTTCTGTTGACTCTGAGAGCGTTTATA
This sequence comes from Mesoplodon mirus, assembly GCF_964341445.2. Classification (NCBI taxonomy): domain Eukaryota; kingdom Metazoa; phylum Chordata; class Mammalia; order Artiodactyla; family Ziphiidae; genus Mesoplodon; species Mesoplodon mirus. The sequence continues at coordinate 67,541,322 of NC_138989.1, forward strand.
AATTGGAGACCCGGCAGCAGTCCACCTGCTGTGGGACCTTGGGTAAGATCCTTTCCTCAGTCCACAGTGCAAGCCTTCCCTTTGAACTTGACCCAAACTTGTTCCCACTCTGTTACAACCACACATCCTTGAAAAAAGCAATCAAGGACTCTGGTCTCTTGGAATTCAGGCTGTGTTCTTGAGGAACAACCTGTTTTCTGGGACAACCTGCAGGCACCTGGGCTAGGAGCGGCCCCTAGGACAGATAACGTAGCAGGTGGTCAGGCAGTGGGTTTGCTTGCCCTGTAGTTTTCTACCACTGTGGATTTAAAGTCTTTCCCATGAGGGCTGTACCTTCTAGATCCTCATGTTTTTCATATTTATAAATTGAGAGTAATTCCATTCCTAGGATCCTATGTCCATGTTTCTAGTAAAGTCTAAATTGCCAAGCTGAGCCAGTAGAGAAAAAAGTGTGATCTTTGGAAGGTGGAGACAATCTACCCTTCACTGTGAACATGTGCTATCTATAATGACAATCACAGTATTTTCTCTGTAGTAAATATAAGTACATTTATATAATGATATCGATACTACTATTATAATAATAGCTATCATTAATCGAGCACTTACTATACACCTGACACCCTGCTAAACACTTAAAAAATTATTTGATACACTTATATATTGCAAAATGATTACCACCATAGAGTTAGCTAACACCACCATCATCTTAAATACTTACCATTATTTTTATGATGAGAACATCAAAGATCTACTCTCTTAGCAACTTTCAAGTATATAATATGATATTATTATCTATAACCACCACTATACTGTACGTTAGATTCACAGAATTTATTTGTCTTATTACTTTGACCAACATTTCACATCTCCCTCATTTCTCCAACCTCCCAACTCCTGGCAAGTACCATTCTATTCCGTCTCTCTCTTCAGCTTTTTTACATTCCACGTATAGAAAATGATACACAGTATTAGTCTTTCTCTGCCTGACTCATTTTACTTATTATTATTTACTAACTTATTAACTTAGCCTAATGCCCTCAAGGTCCATCCATGTTGTTGCAAATGGCAGAATTTCCTTCTTTCTCATTTTATATATAAAAAATATAAATATATATAATATGTATCATATCTTCTTTGTCCATTTATCTGTTGATGGACACAGCCACTTGGTTGTTTCTATATACTGATTACTGTGAATAATGCTGCAATAAATGTAACATCTGCAATAACACTATGAGGTAAGTACTAATATTATTCCCATTTTATAGATGGGGAAAGTGAGGCTTAGGTTAAATATCTTTCCCAAAGACTCATAGCCAGCAGGAGACAGAATCTGCAAAACTAATTCCAAAACAAAAGCTCTTAGCTTCTATATTATATTGCTCCAGTTCACACAGCTAAAAAGTGAGAGAATAATGGAGGTTCAAACCCAGGCAGCCTGACTCAGAGGCAACACTCTTTTTCAGTGCACTATATTTATATTTGTGTCTGTGTTTGTACATGTTTTAACTAGATATGCTGAATTGAGTGGTAGCTCCTTTTCTTCTTGGGGACAGGTGGAAGTCAGGAGAACTCATAGCCTGTTGCTTAGCAACTGTGGACCTTACAGTGTAGATTAGTTCCATGCATTTATGGGAGAATGAGACATTGTATTGAGATGTGGAAATAGTCAGGCACTTTTTAAAATTTGCACTTATTGTAAACTGTGGTAGGGAGATTGCAGTTATATCTATTTCAAACACTGTCAATTTGCACTGACCATTTTTAGACCTTGTGTAGCAATGGACTCAGATCTAGGTGGAAAGAGAAAAATGCAATCAGTGGAGTGAGATCATTGTCAATTCTGTTTTACCTGAAGTGATGAACTTATTACCATTAGGTATAATTTATGAACTACTGCAGGTTACCTTCTATGACTTGCCAGTTATCTGAAATGTTTCATATTTCAGGCTGGTTCAGCCAGATCTGTGCTAAAAGAATTCAACAGTAAGAGAAATAATGAATTGGCAATAATGAATGAATTAGCCAGCAGATAGGTTTTCTGTTTAGCTAACAAAGAAAAAGGGGTTTATAATACAGTATCATAGTATCTGGAATTTGAGATCCAAGTGACCTGCTTCATAATTTTCCTTTAATGTAAGCACAACAAACCCATTCTCTGATTTAATAGTTTCCACTCTCAAAGAGGTGACTTATCATTCTATTTCCACAGCATTTGCCAGAGGTTTATTTAACCCATGTCTTAATTTGAACCTAAAATTGCACAATGTAAATGACCAAGTAGACCCTGAGCAACATGATGGGGTGGGATTCTTCAGATTCTGAATTCAGGCTCTTGACCCTCGGCCCCCTGTTTCTATCTGTACCATCTATAAACCTGTGGGAAGACTGCTGAGGCCTTTGAGGTAATGTTGCAGGTGGTAGTGATTAGTTCAACAAATGTTTTTGGCTGCCTTCAAGAGATATGGTCGATAGTGCTTCCTGGCTTCCTTGGAGTTTGGTGGGGTCCCATGACCAATTCTGGCCACTGAGTTATGTTTGGAAGTGTGTGTATTATTTCTTGTTAGGGCATTCCATTGGCAGGGCACCACCCTCCAGAACTCTTTTTCCATCTGCCGTGGACCAGCAATGAGCCTTCTATAGCCTGATTCCTAGAATGGGGGCCTTCATGGAAAACTGCTGACACAAAGGATATATAACATAAGCAAGAAATCAACTTTTTTTTTTAACTACTGAAATATGGGGGTTGTTTGTTACTAGAACATAAGCCAGCCCATTGTGAGGCCAATGTTATCTGTTATAATATTGCATGGAATAGCTAAGCCTGAGAATCACCAAGATAGTCCTGAAGAACCAGGTGGGGGGATGGGGATACTCTCCTTTTATATTAAGATAACGCATATTACTATAAAGCTGTAGTAATTAAACCAGTACAGTATTGTTAATATGATAAATAAAATAGCTAATGAAAGAAAACTGAGAGTTCAGAGCAGCCTCAAGCATGTTGGGGAATTATATATTTGGTATAGCAGTGTTGCAGATTGTTAAGAAAAAATAGAAGAGTCAAGAAATGGTGCTGGGAAAGTTGGCATTCCATATGGAAAAAGATATGAATTTAACTTTCTATCTTGTACACAAAAATCAATTCCCAAGTAGATTAATTAGCTAGATGTGAAAGGTAAAATTTTTAAACTTCTTATGAAGCTTTGAGTAGAGAAGGAATTTTTAAAAGAGAAAAAAAATCGATAAATTAGATTACATTAAAATGTAAAAATCAAAAGCCTTTATCAAAAAAAAATGAAAAGAGAAGCCTCCACAGCAAATGAATATAATTTGCAAAGGATTACATATCAGAGAGAAAAGGAAAACTGTATAATAATTCAGTTCATAGGAAAAAACTTAAAGCCATTTCACAGAAAAGGAAACACAAATGGCAAATAGATACAAGAAAAGACATTTACATCATTAGTTATCAGGAGAATGCAAATTAGGTACATAAAAACACTCAAAAATTTAGAAGTCTGCTAATACCAAGTGTAGGTGAGGATATGGATCTATAGGAATTCTCATGTACTCCTTATAGGAGTGTAAGTAGTTAATACAACTATTTTGGAAAATAAGTTTTCACCTCCGTAAAGCTGAACATTTCCTTTCTCTACAAAGAGCAATTTTACTCATAGATGTCATGAAGAAATACTCTAAATATGTATACTAAAACACATTCAATGGTATAGCCATTAGGGAAAACAGTTTGGAATCACCTCCCAGAATTAAAAATGGAATTACCATATGATTCAGCAATTCCACTTGTGGGCATATATCCAAAAGAAATGAAGTCAATATCTCAAAGAGATATCTGCATTCCCATGTTCATTTCAGTATTATTCACAATAGCCAATAGATGGACCACCCTGTGTCCATTGACAAATGAATGGATTAAGAAATGGAACTCTCTCTCCATATATATTATAATTCAGCCTGTCATTTGTGACAACATGGATGAAACTGGTGGACAGTATGCTAAGTGAAAGAATCCAGGCACAGGAAGACAAATAATGCATGATCTCACTTATATATGGAATCTAAAAAAATTGAACTCATAGAAGCAGAGAGTAGAATTGTGGTTGTCAGGGGCTAGGGGGTGGGAGAAATGGGGAGATGTTGGTAAAAGAGTGCAAGCTTTCAGTTATACAGGATGAATAAGTTCTGGAGAGCTAATGTATAGCATGTCAATTGTACTTAATACTGTATTTCATACCTGAAATTTTCTTAGAGAGTAAATCTTAAGTGTTCTCACAACCTACACACATAAAATGGTAGCTATGTGAGGTGGTGGGTATGTTAATTAGCTTTATTGTGGTCATCATTTTACAATGTATAGGAATATCAAAATGTCACAGTGTATACCATAGATACATACAATTTTTATTTGTCAATTATACATCAATAAACCTTGGGGGAGTGGAAAAATACATGCAAGCCTATTCACAGCAACATTGCTTGTAAGAGCAAAAATACTAAAACAATCAAAATGCCCACTGACAGGAATATGATTAATTGTGGAATGTCTTTTAAATGGAATATTATACATTAGTGAATAATAAATGTATCATCTGTTTATCATATATGTTTGATTCATGTATAATTTTGAATGAATATTTGAATGAGGAAAATAAGTCATAGAGTAATACATACCGAATGAAACCATTTTTAAAATGCTTAAAAACAAGAACAACTAAACAGTATATTGAGAAGGAAGCTGGGGAATGAAGGAGCAAGGGTAAGAGCACATGTAGATACAATAATTCTGATACTACTCCAACCATTAAGTGGGTGATAGATCCATATGTGTTTATTTTATTATAATATTTTCTCCTTTATGTATGTGCCCCAGATGTAACAGATCTTATTATATATTTTTCCCAAAGATCTTATATGTGTCCAGTAAAGTGTTTAAATAAGTGTCCAGTGAATTGTGAACAAAAGATACGTCTTCATTGGAAACCTCTTTCCAGTGACATGGAACTTATTCATTCTCTAAGCACCTCTGAAGAGTGTTCACAATTACAGTTGTCTTTCCCAGCATTTTTCATTTCTGATCTTGACATTCATGAAATCCTCAGGTAGTGAATAACAGAAGACCCTTTCTCTAACAACATATTCTTTTCCTCCTTTTCTTTCTTTCTCTTCCTCCTGTCTCTTTATCTTTCTGTTTTTTAAAAAAATTCAACTAAATTATTGATAATTTTTTGTCTTATAGTTGTGATTGATTTTTCTTCCTTAGATGTGCATCATTTCTAAGACATTTGCCTCTAAAGTACTTCTTTTTTTGTCAACATGAAACACCTTTCTCAAATGATAGCATGACTTCTCAATGTTTTCATTTAACTCTTCAGGTAATTATTCTGTGCCTCTGTGTCAGTGCTTGCGATTTCCCTGGAACTCCAATAACTGCAATAGCTCTCATTCATATAGCACATACTATGCTCTAGCTTCTACTCTCAGTGTTACCTCATTCAATCCTCACAAAATCCCTCTAGTATTATCCCCATTGCAGATGAGAAAGCTGAGGCATGGAGAGGTTAAAAACCACCAGTGGCAAAGCTGGAATTCAAACCAAGCAGTCTAGTTATGGTTTCCATGTTCCTAACTAACTACCACATCATCACAATACCCTTTCGCTTTTATATCAACCAGTTTTCTGTCTGAAGCAATAAAATTATCTATTGCTTCCAATAAAAAAATTTTCCATTGGGCAACTTCCAACACACCTGTATTGAATTTATCTCTGGATGAGATGCATGTCTTTACCAAGAGTGTTGCCTGGTGTGCAAGTATTGGATTGGCTCTATCTGATCCTGAAACATGCAAGGATACCTAATATAGACTGCCAGACTAGTTTCGGTACAAATAAAGTTCTGTTTCTTTTTCGAAAACTCAATTTTCATTGCATTTGTAATAAACTTATCTGACTCAAAATTCTGAAAATACAAAAAAGACTGTGCAATCTGAAATATTTCCCTCCTGCACCCTTTACCCAGCCATGCTTTCATGCAATAAACTTTATCAGTTTCTTGGACCCTGCAGAGAGAATATTTTATACATGAGTAAATATGCATTTATTTTATATACAAGTAAATATGCATATTTAAAAAATCCTTTTGAATATTAAACATGCATTTTGCACTTAACTTCACATCAGGTACTATGCTAAACCCTTTTATTTAATCATTCCAGTAGCTCAACAAGGTAAATTTTACTGTATCCCATTTTGCAGATGAGGAAACTGAGGCACAGAATCACACAACTGTACAAAACACAGCTAATATTTGAACCCAGACAGTCTGACTCCAGAGCCCATGCTGTTAATTGCTATAATATATTGCCCCTCCCTGCTGAATCTCTTTATGAGAAAAAATGAGATAAGCAGATTCTTTAAAGTTTATATAGTTCACATTGGAGACAATATCTCTATTCCTTCAGAGAGAAGAAAATACTGTACTTGTACATTTCTCTTTTTACAACATCTCTCAGTGAGAGAGAATTTGTATACCATAAAATTTACCCACCCATAAAATTTACCCATTTCAAAGGTACAATTTAATGATTTATAGTATATTCACAGAGTTGCATAACCGTCACCACAGTATAAGTACAGAACATTTTTATCATCTGTAAGAGAAACCCTGTGCCCATTACCAGTCACTCTCTATCCCCGCTCCACAGCACTAGGCAACCATTAATATACTTCCTGTCTCCATGGATTTATCTGTTCTGGACTTGCACATAAATGGAATCATACAGTGTGTAACCTTTTGTACTGAGTTCTTTCACTTAGTATAATGTTCTCTAATTAATTGTTCACTCCCTGACATGACCTTTTAGCAGGGAGTTAACATTTCTATTCTGTGGACTTTTCCGTGTCTCCAACTTCCCAATCAGTTCAAAATTCTGGTGCAATAACTGAAGAAATAGGTCAGCCCTGCTGGTGCTTCTGTGGCTCTGCTATATGATATCTCATCTGAAGACTAGTCTTGCATGTTTCAATGGACCCTTCTAGACCATGGAATGATGCATTTACTCACCCAGATTCTGCTTGGAGTGCCATATGCTTGATCTCTGGGGGCTTTTTGTTGAGGTTGATCACATTTACAAGCTTACCCATTTCTTTTTCAAAGTAGGAATCATGGTGTCAGCTGGCCAAGTTTAGAGGTGCTTCTAGTTCCAGCCTGAGCCAGAACATTTAGATTCTTCTGTTAGAATGGGACATCGGCACAGTCCTGTTGGTGTGTTTACCTTTAGGGTCCTTGGAGGCTCCTCTGGCTAGTAGAACTTGGATCAGACAGCCCTAGTATACTCTAAATAGTCTTCCTTAACTTTGAATTTTAGGGAGCAGGTGTTGGGCATCTTTGTCCCCATTTTCCCAAAAAGCCTTGAAGAAAGTCATTCAACTTGGTATTCCCTCTGCTGGCACCAGTTCTACACTTCAAAAGTGTGTCTTGTTAGAGCATAAAAATATCTGTTATACCTGCTTCTAGACAAGTGACTGCCTATCAGATAAGGGAACTCCCCTTAAAATTCTTCCTTGACTAAGGAAGATCCTTTCTAAGGTTACTTGCTCTATCCAACTAAGCAAAGAAGTGGAGCATGGCTTCAGCAAGCCATTACAAAATGCAAGATTTTTCCATCTGATAAATAATTCCTTTTCATTTTTTTTAAAGACCATCCATTGCATCCGCTCAGCGCCCTTCATAGTCTCCAGATATGTTTCCTTGAACTTCAGAATTGTGTTTGTGCCTTGAGTGTGACAGTCTGGGCTTGACAGTTTGCTCATTTGCTTTCATTTCTCCTAACATTAAGTTAAATTCTCTTGTGTCGCTTTCAAAGAGATGGATTGTCCTGCCTTTTTGGGGAGGTAGATTTGAAATTCTGTGTATTCCATCAAATTTTCTTTTGCTTTGACACAGTAAAGAGCAAGGAATTTAAAAGTTTAAAGAAAATTTGCAAAGATAAAGTAGAGAGCAGTTTGCAACAGACTCACTTACTTTAAATGCACCTGCAGATGATGTCAGCCGAGTTACTGCCAACTGTGGTGAGCACCTCAGGCTGCTGATCGGAATGCTGAAGCATTGCTTGCAGAAATTAGAAATCATCAGTATGGGGTTTGGTCCTGACTGTGATGTAAAAGTAGGGAGTATGAAAAGTTCAGCAGATTTAAATCCAGAGTCACCTGTATTAGAATTCTGTCATGTGTATTTTCAATTGGAGAAGGTTTCTGGTACTAATTTGTTGAGTTTTTTCCCTTCTAGTTGCCTGAAAGGCATTGCTTTTATTATAATGAATCCTAGCTAGTTTATGAGAGCAAAGAGAAGCCAGGTGAGTGGAAAGGCAAGAAGTTACTTATTTTTTTCTTTAGGAGGAAAGTAGATATTCCACATGTATGATTTATGATGGCTTATCATGAAAGATTACTGACTAGGTTGACCCCAAACAAGCCTCCATTTTCTGGTTCAGATTTAGAAAGAGCCATACAGCATACAGAGAGTCACTAGGGAAGACTTAGATGGTCGGACTTCCTCTGCCAGCTTTCTCAGGGTGAGGGAGCACAAAGACCAGACAGGAAGCAGAGCCATGCCTCCATTGCCTGTGCCTGAGCCCCTTCTCCAGGCCACATGCTATGCTAGTACTTTCCATATGTGGAAAAAGAAAATTAAAAGCCATATTTTTCTTTCTTTCTACTTTATTTATTTATTTGTTTATTTAACTAGAAGTATAGTTAGGTTTACAATGTTGTATTAGTTTCAGGTGTATAGCTAAGTGATTCAGTTGTGTATGTACGTGCGTGTGTGTGTGTGTATATATATATATATATTATTTTTTTTAAGATTCCTTTCCTTTATAGATTATTACAAAATATTGAGTGTAGTTCCCTGTGCTATACAGTAGGTCCATGTTAGTTGTCTATTTTATATATAGTAATGTGTTTCTGTTAATCCCAAATTTGTAATTTATCCCTCTCCACCTTTCCCCTTTGGTAACCATAAGTTTGTTTTCTATGTCTGTGGGTCTATTTCTGTTTTGTACATAAGTTCATTTGTATCATTTTTTTAAAAAAAATCTGTATATAAGCAATATTATATGATATTTGTCCTTTTCTGTCTGACTTACTTCACTTGGTATGATAATCTCTAGGTCCATCCATGTTACTGCAATTGTTATTATTTCATTCTTTTCTTATGGCAATATTCCATTGCATAATTATACTACATCTTAAAAGCCATATTTTTCTATTCACAATTTTTCTTAGTCACAATTGTGGCTGAACTATTGCTATAAATCTCAACAGATTTAAAGCAAATAGGAGCTAAAAAGAAGACTTAACCCAAGTGACCATGGGAATAGAAAGCCTTGGGCTAGTTCATTATCCTTTGTCTTAATTAAAGATAAGAGGTTAAAGACTATTTACAAGTCAATTACCCTAAAATGACAAGCAAGAAAGAACTTTACCCACATGGGACAGATGTTCTTTTGAAATCATATCTGTAGGTGTTCTGAATTATTAAATTAAATTTCTCACTATGTTATTTGCTGAAAAAAATAAACTGTCCTTTGATGATCTGCCATTTAAGTACAAATATTTATTGCTATCTCCTATGGAATGTAACCCTTAACCACATGACTGTGACTATTGCAAAAATTTATTTATTTATTTTTGGTAAGAAATTCTATTTGTTCATTATAAGTTCAAGAGGAAAATGTATTTTGTTAGAAAATGTTATAGAAATTGAGTTAATTCACCTCAATTTTAATGTACACACTGATTATGGACTTGTTTATGACATTTTAACTTCATTCTGTCACCTCAGTATATAAATGGCAAGAACTCACTTGTTAGTAAAAAGCATGAATATCCCATACTTTGGCTTTTGTTCCTATGTCCCCTTTAGCAAAACAAATGAGTGATTCAAACAGATTCATTTCTAACCACATTTTAAGTTTGTTTTGTTGTTCCGTGTGTTATTATTTTTAGTCCTCACAAAGCCCCTGAGAGAGAAATGGCATTATTGCCAGGGAAATATCTCCTGGGAAAACTGGGGCTTAGAGGCTTAGAGATCTCCTGGTCCAAGGAAACATAGGAGGGGTCAGAAACAGGAATCAAACCCAGCTCTGTCTGCCCTCATGGCCCAGTTCTCATGTGCCATGCTATGTCCTGAGAGCACTAGGTGTTAGGTTCTATTGGTTGGTTAAAAGACTTACAGGAAAAGTTTTTGTACTCATAATCCCATTTCCAAGGCTCTGGGCTTAAAGTGTCCTTTACAGATCACAAAACTAGCAGCTTCAACTTAAGGCTTGTAGCTGGTAGGGATCCAGTTACTATTGCTTCTGCTACTCTGGGAGACTAGCAGGATTTGGGTCCCATTTCCATGGACACTTTTGGTTCATTGCTGTGTTGGTGGTCCCATTGGGGCAGCCATGAAAGTTGTTGAGCATCAGTGAACATCTTGGACAATCTAATCCCCAGTAAGGATTCTGACTTTCTTTTATGAATCCTGCCTCCTTAGCATCAGTCCTCTCCATGGCTTCATCACCATTCCAACTGCCACTGCTTTTTTCTCTTGCCTGAGCAGTTGTCAGTTTCCATACTGATTTTTCTGCTTCTAACCTTTCTTGCATATCTACCTTAAGACTGTGTCTTCTCAAAATTAGAACTCATCATATTACCTCCCTGCTTAAAATCCTTCCATGACTCACCATTGCTTTCAGGATAAAGTACCAGCTCCTTAGGTTATCACACAAAATTCTCCAGGACCTTCAGTGTCAGATCTCAACCCGCTTGCCAAACACATCCTGTTCTCCAGACATATCTAAAATACTTGCAGATTTCTGGATGCATTGTGTTATTTACATCTTCATGCCTCTCTTCATGTTTCATCTTCTTGGATCAGCTCTTTACTCTCTACTTGATGGTCTACCTCTGTCACAACAGGTGAATGTATGGGTATCTTTTTATCTGCCAAGCATCCATCCACTTCCTTTCCTACTACAGTAATGGCGTTCTGGTGATGCTGCCACCCATAGCATCTGTTTTATTGAGCACAGGAGTGGGTATGTGGTATGGGCACAGGTATGGGCAATCATAGAACCTCTTCAACATAATGACTGGTCCAGGGGTGGGCATGTGAACCAAGTTAGGCCAATCAAAATCTTCCCTGGAATTTTTCATATGCTAACTAGAGACTTTTTCCTCTTGGATTCCACTGCCATTGCTTTTGTTATAATATTGTTAAGGATATTAAAATATTTAAGATAGTACAAATTAACTGTATGACTGTGGCCCCAGAACCACTTTTGCCCATGTTTCCTGACACAGAGGGGAGGATGAAGAATAAAGTTGATGTTTAGAATGAAACAGAAATGAGAGGTGGAGAGAAAGGCCTGGAGCATTGGATGTCTGAGATTTATCTTTTGTTAGCCAGTAGACCCAGTAAAGTTAATTAATTTCCCTAAGCTCTGTATTTTTTCATCTACAAAATAGGGAAAATAAAAGTAATACTATCTACCACATAGGGTTCTTATGAAGATCATGTAAAACAGAGCATATAAACTGCTTAACAGTGCCTAGCTAAAGTAAATGCTCAATAAACATTAGTAGTGACTCTTGTTATAGCTAAAGGTAGGTGAGAGCTTCTTCTTCTTTCTCATCCATAGTGATTGGGGTTTCTCTGTTAGTATTTAAGCCTATTTATCACTGGCTGTGGGCTAATTGTGGGACCATTTCCCTTTCCCTAGTATCCTCTTGGCCCATCTATCAGACTAATTACCATTCTTTAATGTCTCACCTTTACTTCTTTGAGACATTTAAATAAATTAAATCTTAATAAACATGCTTTAAGAACATTTTCATTTACTTGCAATAATATTAAAATATTTAAGGTACTAAAATGCATAACGAGATAGGACTAGTGAAGATGTTTTTTTCCATTACTGGAAATATAATACATTGTAACACAAAATAATTTTGATTGTTTCAAGCACCACATTACCAAGTGGGTACATTATAGGGAGGATGAACGTGACAAGGACATTCTGTAGGCAATTCAGCCGGCTCAGCACAATTGCTCCTCTTGAGGTTGCAATATTTTTTTCTTATTAACAGACTGACCTCATGTTTTCTTGTTTTGTTTTGTTTTTTATTTATTTATTTTTGGCTGCGTTGGGTCTTCGTTGCTGTGCATGGGCTTTCTCTAGTTGCAGTGAGAGGGGGCTACTCTTTGCTGCAGTGGGCGGGCTTCTCATTGCGGTGGCCTCTCTTGTTGCAGATCACAGGCTCTAGGAGCATGGGCTTCAGTAGTTGTGGCTCGCGGGCTCTAGAGCTTAGGCTCAGTACTTGTGGCGCACGGGTTTAGTTGCTCCGTGGCATGTGGGATCTTCCCGGACCAGGGCTCAAACCCGTGTCCCTGCATTGGCAGGTGGACTCCTAACCACTGAGCCACCAGGGAAGCCCTGACCTCATGTTTTTATGGGAAAATTGATAAACTTTCCTTCGTAGTTTTCTCTTAAGATGCATATGAATCGTATTTTAAAGTGGGAAGCCAGTAACCTCACTGCATGTCTCTCTTCTGTGTCTCTGACCCAGCTCTTTTAAGAAATGCAGCATCAGCACCACTCTCATCTTTCCCTTTAGCTGCCTGACATATAAGCAAAATTCCCCGAAAATCCATTGGTGAGATTGGAGGAGAGACACTAATGATCTCTGCTATTTCTCTTTAATATTGACCTATTTGCAGGCCTCAGCAGACATAGTCATTGGAAAGAGCAGAGTCAATGACGGCAAAGTACTAGAAGAACCCAGGACAATATGAGGGGACCCAGGTCCTAGTCTTGGTTCCATCAATTGCTGTGTACTTGGGTATCTTTTTCTTCTTTCAGGATATCTTTTTCCTCATCTATAAAATAAGAAGCTTTAGGGGGCTTCCCTGGTGGCGCAGTGGTTGAGAGTCTGCCTGCCGATGCAGGGGACACGGGTTCGTGCCCCGGTCCAGGAAGAACCCACATGCCATGGAGTGGCTAGGCCCGTGAGCCATGGCCGCTGAGCCTGCGCGTCTGGAGCCTGTGCTCCACAACGGGAGAGGCCACAACAGTGAGAGGCCCGCATACCGCAAAAAAAAAAAAAAGAAGCTTTAGGATCCATAACACAAGTATACTTTATGGCCTAAAGGTAACTTCAGTACTTCTGAATCAGTATGAATCTGAGTTGATACCCCTTATCCCCTGTTTAACTTAAAAAATATTGGGTATTGTTTTATTCAGCCCTTGCTAATTGCAAGAACAGAAACCCATCAGACTTGTCCAGATATAAAGGGAGATTATTGAAGGACTACAAGGGACTATCCTGAAGACATCCCAGGACAGGAAATGAAGTTCTGCCAGGCCACAGGGGACCTAGGGAAAGTCAGGAATGGAGTCATCCACTCCAGTCTCAGGGGACTGCAATGTTTCTTAGTGCTATTTGGGCATTTGGTCCATTCCTGTGCTTCCTACTGCAGACGGGTCAGTTTCTTCTAATTAATTTTGAATTTTTGGTTCCCTCATCTGAGTTATCTTGGCACAATGCCAATGCTGATTAAACTCTATGGCCTTTTTTTTAATTTTTAAATTTTATATTGGAGTATAGCTGATTTAAAGTATTGTGATTCAGTTATACATATATCTATTCTTTTTCAAATTCTTTTCCCATTTAGGTTATTACAGAATATTGAGTAGAGTTCCCTGTGCTATACAGTAGATCCTTGTTGGTTATCTGTTTTATTTATATTAATAGTAGTGTGTATATGTTAATCCGAAACTCCTAATTTATCTCTCTCCCCCACCTTTCCCCTTTGCTAACCATAAGTTTGTTTTCTAAGTCTGTCTAAACTCTGTGACCTTTAACTAAAAGGTCTGACACCTCCCATGATCCAACTTCCTCAGACCCTTAGAGATTGCTTTCTTCCACAGGCTAAGAAGAGAGGGCCCAGTTTGGGTCAAGCATCCATCCCTGGTCCAACCAGTAGTGGCCAGGGGTCATGCAGTGCTCAAAGCCACTCCTGCCAGGGGCTGTGGATAGGGAATGGAGGCAGTGAGACAATGATGGGCATGAGTACTAGAGGCCTAAGGATGTCCAATCTAGGGGCTCTGGGGCTTGAGCTAGACCTTCGTATCATTTATCAAAATTCACTGGAGAGATTGGGGGTGGGAAGATCCTAATGAGCCTCCTAGTCAATCAAATACTCAACAGTACTCACTAAACTCCCTCCCAGAGGGATGACATTGGTGTACTTGGTAATCTATGCAGAATGCCTGGCAGGAGAGCCTACCACTGAGCGCATGTTCCATAACTTATTCCCCACCTCCCCACCCCGCAAAGAGTTTCAATCATGTTATAGAAATAAAATATCCATTTATCCAGTGAAATATAGGGAAAATAGATGGATCATTGGATTCCAAAGAATGGAGAGCTCTTTAGGAGTTGAAGTTGAGGGTTAGAAAAATCTCAGGTGTCTATCGAGCCTTGGGTGGCGGATAGAATTCCGATGGTTATCTATAGGATATGGAGAGGGAGAGGGAAGAATGCATTCAGATTTCAGGAGCATAACTAGGAACAGAGGCCAGACGCTGAGATTTGTGGAGAAGAGAGCAGACCATTTCTGGTTGGGGTAGAGAGTTTGCCAAATAGATAGCAAAAGCCCTAACCCTTCAAGATGGAAGAACCTCCCAGGGACTGCTCATCAGTTGGATAAAAGTAGAGCAGCTCCTTGTTAGGCAGACTCCTAGATGTTCACTGAGCATGACTTGACTCAGAAAATACTGTCAGTGACCCAGTTTTCCATGAGGTCTAGCACATAATCCTCTTTAAGAACTGATGCCTAGATGATTTAGAGGCTCATTAGGTAAGCCCCGAAAAGGTATCTAAAGTACTACTTCTCAGAAGGAAGACACCTTAAAGACAAGTAGATGCCCTGATAGTAGATGAGAGCTGGCTAGTGGGCATATTTATGACCTAGAAGGTGGTCATTAATGGACAGGGGTGGTTCCAGCTTGAGACTATTCTGTTGAAATCAAATAGATAATATTGCCAAAAAGCTTCTAAGAAAGAAAAAGTGCATTATAAAGGGAAAAGTGTGTTCTGTATTGCCAGATGCAAAACATGTTTTTTTCTCTAAGTTTCTCCATCACCTAAAAGTCTAATGTGTCTTGAGTTTAAAAGATGCTTATATTTCTTACTGAATATAGGATTTCTCACCTTGGGGATGATAGAGACAGATACAGTATCACTGTGGAACATTTGTAGCCCTGTGTATCAGTTATCCATTGCTGTGTAACAGATTACCCTAAAACTTTGCAGCTTAAAACAATGCACATTTATTATGGCCCAGTTACTGAGAGTAAAGAATCCAGGAATGGCTTAGCTGAGTGGTTTTGGTTCAGGGTCTGTAACGAGGTTGCAGTTAAGCTATTGGCCAGGACTACAGTTACCTGAAGGCTTGACTGGGGCTGAAAGATCCACTTCCAAGCTCATTCACATGGTTTTTCACAGGTCTCAGTTCCTTGCTGGCTTTTGGCTGGAGACTTCAGTTCCTAACCATATGGGCCTCTCAGAGGTGGCCTGAGAATCCTCCTGATACGACTTGAGTAGTGAGAGAGGGAGGTGGAGAGAGAGAGGATCCTGAAGACTGAAGCCATAGACTTTTTATCATCTAGTCTTACAAATGACATACCATTATTTCTGCTGACTTCTATTGCTCACACAGCCTAATCCTGGTACAATATGATTGGTCCGGGGACCAATCAGGTCAGCTTGGAGGCTGGCTATCACACCCTGAAACTTTGGGAAGACAGCTAACTTCTCTAAGTCTCATCTTCCCCTCAAACAGGAATAAAAATGCTAGCTAGAGGTGCCGACTTCATTTGGTTTTACTGAGGATCTGGTGTGGTAATGGATGAGAAAGCCCTTTGTAACTGTAAAATCTATTGGATGAAAAAGTTGATGTCACTGATCTGGAGGTGAAAACCAAAAGTCAAAGACGGTGGAGAATTCCAATCCAGTAAAGGGAGAGCCATGGGCTATCTTAGGCTACAACACCCTGCCCCTTCCCACAGACACCTAGGCCCCTCTAGGGCTTGGCAGTTTGAAACCATGTAGAGTTTGTGGTTAGCATGCATGACTTTTTTCTTGGCATAATAAACTTCATGTTTCTAAGGAAAATAACTGGAGAAACAAGCCTTCTTGCAAGGTTAGAAAAGTTCAAGGCCATCAGCTAGTTCTCACCACACAATTTGTTAACACGTCAGTTGTCTTTGAATTAAAAACATGTGGCTTCAATTTTACTGAAATGATTCATTGCTTGGAAAAATATATTTGGAGGTTGCACTGAATGTAAGGACATTGATAAGTGTGATCTAATAAAAATGCCAATGTCCTGAGCTCACATACCCTTCTCCAGGCCAGCATCATGGGCAAAATGTTCTTGCCCACAAACTGGCTGGGATTATTTCTCATTTGCTTGTGTGTGGGGGGTCTATCTCTTGACATGATCAGAACTGAGTTTAGGTAGATTATTTTGACAAAAATGTGAAAGATCAATTCGAAAGTGGATGAGGTGGGTAATGGTAAACTGGATAATTTCACCAAAATAACCATTCTGTTCAAGCAACTACGATAGCTGGGACAAATCTAAAAATCATTTTCTTTGAAGTGTCAAAGAACTAAAAAGATAGGAGGAACTACCAACTAAGATCTTGGTAGAAATGGGAAACTAGAAAGATGAGATCGTTTTTCAAGAACACTTTTTTTCTTGAGGGCATTTGCCGAACTTGAAGAGACATGTTCTGGGGATTGATGTTCCTTTTGGTTCTCAAGTTCATTTCAAGGGGCACAAAACCTGAAAATGACACATCCTAGACTTCCCTGCCAGCTGCCTTCCAGTTAGGTTCTGGCAATGCAAAACACTAGTTGGAAACTGAAAGTAGAAGAAAGGAATAAGAAACTAAAAATTAATGCCTACTGAGAAAGTAAAATCTGTCCTGCCATTCATCAGGTGGACATGACAACCACAGATAAAGCCAACTGCAATGTTAGCGGGAAATGATATTTCTCCAAGGACATGCTGCCCTTGTAAAGTGTTATAATGACTTTTTTCTTTTTTTTTTAACATCTTTATTGGAGTATAATTGCTTTACAATGGTGTGTTAGTTTCTGCTTTATAACAAAGTGAATCAGCTATACGTATGCATATATCCCCATATCCCCTCCCTCTTGCATCTCCCTCCCACCCTCCCTATCCCACCCCTCTAGGTGGTCACAAAGCACTGAGCTGATCTCCCTGTGCTGTGAGGCTGCTTCCCACTAGCTATCTATTTTACATTTGGTAGTGTATATATGTCCATGCCACTCTCTCACTTCGTCCCAGCTTACCCTTCCCCCTTCCCGTGTTCTCAAGTCCATTCTCTACGTCTGCATCTTTATTCCTGTCCTGGCCGTAGGTTCTTCAGAACCATTTTTTTTTCTTTTTTAGATTCCATATATATGTGTTAACATACAGTATTTGTTTTTCTCTTTATGACTTACTTCACTCTGTATGACAGACTCTACATGACTTTTTTCTTTAAGTGACTCCTACTTTCTTACCTGTGAAAAATCTTTTGTTACTTGAAATTATATCAGTAAGAATGAAACATCTCACTTTTGCCCAAAGGATCTGAGCCACTGTGATACAGAGAAGGAACCTCGAGTTTCAATCCATTTGTGGAGTGTCAGGTAATTCGTTGCTAGACACAGCATTCCATATCTATCTAAACTTTTTTAGTTTCTAAGGAAACAGAACCCTGAATCCACTTTGCAGTCTAAACCTGAAGGTGATCCCTTACTTGCAGCCCTGTTTTGCTTTGAGGCTGTCCAAGCACCGCTTCTTTTAAAGTTCACCTAAACTTCACCATTCCCCCAAATTCTGTAACTCTGTCATTTCTGTTGTTTGGTGAGACGTCCTGTGGTTCCTCTGGTGTTTCTCTTGTTGCAACGGCAAATAAATCTGACTTTATAGAACTATGGGTGTGCCCCTGGTGGTCTTAAGCTGATGGGCTTGTAGAGGAAGAAGCTATTTTCCCACTTCTGACAGTGACTACAGGCCCCAGCTTTGGTGTTGGTTTCTGCAGCATCAATGGGGTTAACTCCTAAGCTTCTGATTAGATGCAGTGAGTGAGTTTCACAGCAATGGCAGGAGCAGCGGCAATCACGTGGGTTAGTGGGTTCCAAACTGCGGCATGAAGCAGATTCCTGATCTCTGGGTGACCTACTCTTTTCCTTTTGTTCCTCTGGTTCTTCTGACATTTTACAACCAATTCTCTGGTGATAAACAACTAAATGTCTCCCTGCTAGAAATATGTAGAGTGGTTCCTGTTTTCCTATTGGTTACTAGTTGATACATTATCTGAGATTCTGAGCTGTACTTTCATAGCCTTCTGGGACTAGAGAGAAAAACAGTAGGAATCTAGCATCTGTGAAGGATTTCACCCTGGGAAGGAGAGCTAATCAGAAATAAAAGAGCTCTCCCAGCTTGACTTCCAATCCTCTGGGTAGACCAAAAACCTCAAGTCTTGAAATTGGATTAAGATGGGCCTGGACTATTTAAGCCCCGCTATGCTTTTTAAATTAATCAGTTTTGGAAATATCTCAAATACTGCTTTTGTTTCTCTTTGAGACATAGCAATTAATTATGTGTTACATATTCTCACTACATCTTCTATGTCTCTTACTTACTCTTGTGCTTTTCCCATCCTTTTGTCTGTCCATTTTTAATCTTGATAGATTCTTTTAACCTAATTTTCAGTTCAGTAATTCTTTAGCTGTGTCTAATTTGGGATTAAAGCCATCCATTAAAGGAATTTTTGTTGTTGCTTTATTTTTCAATTTTAGAACTTCTAGTTTTGTTTTTTTTCCCCAAATCTATTGTTACATTTTTAGTCTCCATTTCCTTGCTGAATTTTTGGCCTTATCTATATTTTTAATTTGTATGCTCTTAATAACATACTTCCACCTCTTTTCTCTCTCTCTCTTTCTCTCTCTTTCTCTCTCTCTCTATCTATCTATATATATCTGATAGAACTGCTAACAGAAACAAACAAATCTGCAGGCATAATGGAAAATGATAAAATATCTCTCTCAGTAACTGATAGAAGAAACAGACAAAACTTATTACTAATATAAATGATTTGAACTGCACAACTAACAAAACTACTTAACTCCCATGTATAGAACACTGCACCCAACAACAGTAGAATGTATAGTATTTTTAAATTCCACATAGAATATTTACAGAAATTCACTACAAATCTACAGATCTATACATTAATTAGGGGAGATATATGTATCAAAGATGTCAGTTCTTCTAAATGGATCTATAGATTCAATGCAATCCCAATGAGAATACCAGTAAAGTATTTTCCAGAACCTGACAAGCTTATTCTAAAATTTGTACTAAAATTAAAGGACTGAGAAGAGGAACTTTTGAAGAAAAAAAAAATTGGCCTACTCACTGTTAAGATTTATAAATTTATAGGAATCAAGGTTAGTGTAGTATTGGCAAAAGGATTAAAAAATCAACCAATGCAACAGAAGAGATGACCCAGATATTCATTGACATATGTATGGACTTGAGTTGTGACAAAGGAAACCATAGACTACCAGGAAAAGAACATTTTTTTTAAATAAATTAAGTTATGGTAAGTGGAGAGTCATATAGACAAAAATGAAATAGGACCTTTTCTCAAACTACATATAAAAAACAATTCCAGGCATATATAGACCTACATGTGAATGGCAAGACAAAAAAGCTTTTAGAAGGTAATATAGGCAAACAATCTTTAAGACCTCGGGATAAAGAAAGAATTGATATATATGATGACATTAAAATTAAGACGTTTTGCTCACCAAAAGACAAATAATGAGAGACATAAGGCAAACCACAGGGTGGGAGAATAGTTTCATAACATATCTAACAAATGAAAGGTTTATATCTAGAATTTGTATTAAAACTCCTTCAGATTAATAATAAAAATATACATTATCTGATAGAAAAAATGGGAAACACTTGAACAATGGTTTATTGTCTAGCTTCTATCACTAGATTGTAATCTCAGCAAGGACATTGGGTAATACCAGAGCAGAGGCACGGACCCACCTAGATAGTTAGCTGTCAAACAATGTGACCAGCATCCAAAATAGAATAGCTTAAAGCTTGATCTTCCTGGCATTGCCATCTGCAAGTACTGATCTGTTTGGTGGGGACATGGCCAGTCATCTCTGAACTGTGGTGGTTCTTCTAGGGAGGTGGCTGCCACTGTCTTAGTTTCCAGGGGCCATCCAAGTTGAATGTACAGGCATAAAGCACTGCACGAGAGCTTTCAAGAACTAGTGGTTATGTCAAAGTACCAAATGTTGTGGGATGAATGGTGGATCCAAAAGATATGTCTGTGTCTATGTTCTAATCCACAGACCCTAGGAAAGTTAAAAAAAAAAAAAAAAGGCTTATTTGGAGAAAGGTCCTTTGTAGATGTAATTAAGTTAAGGATCTTGAAATAAGGTCACCCTGGATTATCCAGGTAGGCCCTAAATCCAATGAGAAGTGTCCTTACAAGAGACACATAGAGGAAAAGACACAGAGAGGAGGAGGCTGTGTGAAGACAGGCAGACATTGGACTGATGAAGCCACAGGCCTAGGGATGCATGCCTACAGCTACCAGAAGCTGGAGGAGCCAACAGAATCTCTCCCAGAGCCTCTGCAGGAAGTGTGGCCTTGCTGACACCTTGATTTCAGATTTCTGGCTTCCGGAAGTGTGAGAGAATGAATTTATGTTGTTTTCCATCACCCAGTTTGTGGTAATTTGTTACAGAAATCCTAGGAAACTGATCCACCAGGCCACGGGGCTCAGACTCAGGCCAGGTTACAGGCCCACTAGGGACTAGGTAAAACTGGTAACCAGGACTGAAAGGGGCCCAGTTATAAGGATGAGACCTTCAAAAGGGGAACAGTTGTAAAGGAGAGGCTGCAGATCATTGAATGCCTGGTTGGCCAAGGGCTCATGTAGGCCATAAGAATAATTCCAAACATCCCACTGATGGGAATATGGTTTACATGACAACCACAAGTTCAGTTATTTTTGATGAAAATGAGTTTTATTCCCCAAACTATAGGTCACTACCCACTAGTTGATTGTGAAATCAATTAAGTGAGAGACAATAGTTTTTGTGTGTGTGTGTTTTTTTTAACATCTTTATTGGAGTATAATTGCCTTACAATGGTGTGTTAGTTTCTGCTGTATAACAAAGTGAATCAGCTATACATATACATTTATCTGTTTGTTTTTAACAATAGAATAAAGGACACCAGATTGCATCACACCTGGTCAGGGTAAGGATTTGTATCAGTGAGGTACCTTCAGGAAACAGATGACACTCAAACTGAATAACTGGACTTAGTTTAAACTTGAGGAGAGTTTAATAAATAGCAGCAAGAGGTGGTACAGTATCTGGGCCTAATATTAGCAGGGAGACCTTACCATTCTGAGGCCTGAAGAGGTAAAGAGAAAGAGAGCTTCCAGAATACCATAAGGAGAGGGCTGCCTGACAGGAGCCGTGATCTTCCAAGGAGGCAGGCAGACATCCCACAGCAAGCTGGCAAGAGAGAGCCAGTATAAAAAATGTCCAGTCCTACTGCCCTCCTGCCATCCTCATCTCCTGCTGGTGCCTCTCATTGGCCAAACCTACCTTTGGGCAGAGAGCAAAGGAGTTGTCTATGGATCCAGTCCATATGCATCAGCTGGAGAACGGTGGATTGTGATCTAGAAGAACAGAAGGAACAAATCCAGAGTAGCACTGTTTCTTGATGTTTTTGTGAGTACTGAGTATTTTCCTTACTGTGTGTTGTGGTTGGAACGTTGAGAAAAACTGGAATAACAGTTGGAATTGTTCTGGAGCTGCAAGTTGAAGGTTTTGGAAACTGTAGCCAGGCCGAGCCAGGGTGGACAGGACTGACTCCATGGAGGGTCTTCCCTGTAGCCCCACACAATATCCATCCCTCCTTATGTGGACTGCCCGTGGCTTCTGCTGCACACTGTAGGCCTTGGTTATATTTTATTTAGTACTTCATGTTATGCTATCATTTAAAATTCTTTGTTTCAGATATATGTCAGGTCTTGCCATGATAGTATAAAGTCCTTGAGGGAAGAAGCAGGGACATGGGCTTCTTATGTAACCTCCACAGTGCTTAAGGGAGAGTGATGCTAGCCACCCCACAGATATTTAATTACACATGAACTGGAAGAGACCAAACAGCCTCCTCATCTTTCAGTCAGACCCGGCGCTTCAGACATTTGTTCACGCTGAGGAAACTATAATGAGTTGAACTCAAAACATGATTCGTCCTAAGAAAAGTTTCATTTAATGGTCAGTAAGGATATAAGTGAAAGCCAGAACTTGTTGAGGGTCACTAGACTCATTGCAAACCTCACAGGATCCATCTTTGAATTTTTTTCTCCTTAGACTTTGACATTCTTACTTCAACTCCAAACCTAGAGACCATCTAGACTCTACCTTTCCAATTATATTTCTGAGAATCTCAGTTCTCTAGAGCTGAAGCATGCCAAAGAAAGCTCTGAATCTGAAAAATGAAAGTTCTACACCCCACCGAGCCCTGGTTGTTGCCAGTCACTATTTGGGTAATCTTGAGCAGGTGAAGTGGCCCCTGCATCCCAGCCATCTCATCATCAAAGCCAGGAGGAGTCACTGTGAGGCTGAAGAGAAGTGGCAAATGAGGCAGTTGAGGATCAGAAAGGAAAGTTTCAAGGATACAGATGTAAGACTTCTCCTATCTTTTAAATTCCTTAAAGGAAACTAAGTTTGGTTCCAATCTCCTTCCTCTCCAATCCTTCATAATAGACACACACACACATACACACACACACACGCCCAAGAGGATCACACTATCAAACTTGCCTAAGGAATGCTGCTCCCTAGTCATTACTAGTCATTACATACACACAGATTGTGTTTCTGAAGAAGCAACGGGATTCTAGTCATAATGCATACGGAGGAAGTGACATGGGGCTCAGGATATATGTTTTACATCCCTATGTTTAAGGGAAATAGATGTGAAAGGGTTTTGAGAAACACAGAGTTTGCTTTCAAAGTTTAAACGTGTGTATACAAACTGTATGCTTTCCAATGCCCTTTACCATCTATTGTCCTCAAGAGTGAGAAGATGGGAAAGATATTATTGCTTGTTAGGGGTAGAATTGTGTCCTCCAAAGATATGTTGAAGTCCTAGCTCCTGGCATCCATGAATGTAACCTTATTTTGAAATAGGGTCTTTGCAGATGTGATCAAGTTAAGATGAGGTCATATTTGATTAGGGAGGACCCTAAATCGATATGACTGGGATCCTTAGAGGAGAGAAGAAGAGATGTGCACAGAGGGAGATGATGTGAAGAGACGCAGGGGAAGCCATGTGACATGGAGGCAGAGATTTGAATGATGCTTCTATAGATCAAGGAACGCCGGGGGTGGCCCCCATCACCAGAAGCTGGGAGAGAGGCATGGAACTAATTCTCCCTGAGAGCCCTCGGAAGGAGCTAACTCTGCTGACACCTTGACTTCCAACTCCTAGCCTCCAGAACTAAGAGAGAATACGTTTCCATCGGTTTAAGCCACACTGATTATAGTATTTTGTTACGGGGCCCTAGCAAACTCACACATCATCTTTTTTTTTTTTTACAGCTAAGTGTTGTAAGGTGGCTTTAGCCACTACCAACTTCTATAGAACTTTTATGATTTCTACTCTTAAAGTTTCAAATGTTATGGTTTTTAATAGTTTACTAAACAGCATCATATATCTGGTCGATGTGATATATTTAACACTTTATTGTAATGTCCTAGTTTTCTCTTCTGAAAAATGGTAAGCCTGGACTCAGTACTCTTTTTTTTTAAATAAATAAATTTATTTATTTATATTTATGGCTGCGTTGGGTCTTTGTTGCTGCATGCGGGCTTTCTCTAGTTGCAGCGAGTGGTGGCTTCTCTTGTTGCAGAGCATGGGCTCTAGATGCATGGGCTTCAGTAGTTGTGGCATGCAGGTTCAGTAGTTGTGCCTCACGGGCTCTAGAGCACAGGCTCAGTAGTTGTGACAGACAGGCTTAGTTGCTCCATGGCACGTGGGATCTTCTGGGACCAGGGCTCGAACCCATGTCCCCTGCATTGTCAGGCAGATTCTTAACCACTGCACCACCAGGGAAGTCCCTGGACTCAGTGCTCTTGAAGATCCCTTTTAGTCCATCCTCGGATTGGAGAGTGCTGCTTGACAAAACCTGAAATGAAGCTCATTAAACATGAAGTCAGCCTGGTGCAGAGCTGGAGAGTGACCCATGTAAAACGGTGCCTCCTAGAAACTGAAGATCACCAAACACAAATGCTCTCAGTGATGCTGAGATTGTGGGGAAGTCACAGCTAAGGGAGAGGATCTGGCAGCGAGGAGCGTCCAGCCCCCCAGGGAGGACAGAATGCAAGATTCAGGGAGACTGAAGCAGGACAGACAGAGGCAGAGAAAAGCCCTTCTTCAGATGTGCTACCTGCTCCACCCCACAAGGCCAACATGCTCGAACGTCACACCTCTTTAAAGAGCAGGGGACAGGCTGCCTTAGGGACCTTCAGAGCTGGGCTCGGCCCAGCTCCATGTCGTTGTCCCTGTGAAAAGCTACCCTCAGTCCCATGGGAGCCACTTCCCATCACACAGGTACGGCTTGTCGGATTTTGTTTTCTTTTGCTCCTTGTTTCTTTTTCAGAAGCTCTTCACAGGGATGGTTTGGCAGGCAGCTGGGGGCCCTGCTGCGATGGCCAGTCTAACAAGCTTGTTGTGTTGATTGATTAAACACCACAGGCAACACCAGCGTGAACATTTCTCACTCTGATTGTCCTAAGGGTTGGGCTCACTAATGAACAGGGTCTGATTACAGCCCGGCTTCTGAGAGCCTCCTGTTGCCCCAGTCTGGGTGATGCTTCTGCTTTAAGTACATCTTGAAAAGCATGACAGAGTTCTCAGTGGGATCTGCTGCGATGGGGCTGAGATTTATTTAGCTCAGGTGTTGCTCTCAACGCTGTTGGGAGATGGGAGGTGAATCCACCCAAGCCAGGTGCTGCCAACCAAAGGCACCTGCCAGTGAGTGATGGGGAAGAGTCAGCCTTCTAGATCCTGAAGTTAGGCCTGGGTGTTCCAAACTGGGACCAAGCTAGGAATCTCTGAGAGTCCTGGGAAAACTTGGTGGTGTAATGGCTCCTTCTAGCAAGGTCAGCTCTTCCCATTCAGAGCCTGCAGCTTAAAGCTTTGGAAGACAGTGGGGTTGACCAGTATTTCCACCTGCCTCTGGTTCCTGGTCAGCGAGCTGGACAGAAAGTGACTGCAGGGATTTCATTATTTCATTCTCTGTCTCTGTCTCTCTCTAACTCACTGGGTTATAATAGGCAAATGGAATTCGATCCTTCATTTGTAAGAAAAAAGGAATTGAACATGATCTCTAAAGGACGTCCATGCTTTAAAAAAGTCAGCCTTCCATCAGGAGGCTTGCACAAGCATCTTAGATAGCCTCATCCACCAGAGGGCAGACAGCAGAAGCAAGAAGAACTACAATCCTGCAGCCTGTGGAAAGAAAACCATATTTACAAACAAAATGATAGACAAAATGAAAAGGCAGAGGGCTATGTACCAGATGAAGGAACAAGATAAAACCCCAGAAAAATAATTAATTAAATGAAGTGGAGATAGGCAACCTTCCAGAAAAAGAATTCAGAATAATGATAGTAAAGATGATCCAGGATCTCACAAAAAGAATGGAGGCAAAGATCGAGAAGATGCAAGAAATGTTTAACAAAGACCTAGAAGAATTAAAGAACAAACATCTAGAAGAATTAAAGAACAAACAAACAGAGATAAACAATACAATAACTGAAATTAGACATACACTAGAAGGAATCAGTAGCAGAATAACTGAAGCAGAAGAACGGATAAGTGACATGGAAGACAGAATGGTGGAATTCACAGCCACAGAACAGAATAAAGAAAAAAGAATGAAAAGAAATGAAGACGGCCTAAGAGACCCCTGGGACAACATTAAATGCACCAACATTCGCATTATAGGGGTCCCAGAAGGAGAAGAGAAAAAAAAAACAGTCTGAGAAAATATTTGAAGAGATTATAGTCAAAACTTCCCTAACAAGAGAAAGGAAACAGCCACCCAAGTCCAGGAAGCACAGAGAGTCCCAGGCAGGATAAATCCAAGGAGAAACATGCTGAGACACATGGTAATCAAATTGACAAAAATAAAAGACAAAGAAAAGTTATTAAAAGCAACAAGGGAAAAATGACAAATAACATACAAGGGAATTCTCATAAGGTTAACAGCTGATTTCTCAGCACAAACTCTACAAGCCAGAGGGGAGTGGCAGGATATACTTAAAGTAATGAAAGGGAAGAACCTATAACCAAGATTACTCTACCAGGCAAGGATCTCCTTCAGACTCGACGGAGAAATCAAAAGCTTTACAGACCTTTAATCCATTTTGAGCTTATTTTTGTTATGGTGTTAGGGAGTGATCTAATCTCATACTTTTACATGTCCCTGTCCAGTTTTCCCAGCACCACTTATCGAAGAGGCTGTCCTTTCTCCACTGTACACTCCTGCCTCCTTTATCAAAGATAAGGTGACCATATGTGCGTGGATTTGTCTCTGGGCTTTCTATCCTCTTCCACTGATCTATCTTTCTGTTTTTGTGCCAGTATCATACTGTCTTGATTACTGTAGCTTTGTCATATAGTCTGAAGTCAGGGAGCCTGATTCCTCCAGCTCCATTTTTCGTTCTCAAGATTGCTTTGGCTATTCGGGGTCTTTTGTGTTTCCATACAAATTTTGAAATTTTTTGTTCTAGTTCTGTGAAAAATGCCAGTGGTAGTTTGATAGGGATTGCATTGAATCTGTAGATTGCTTTGGGTACTAGAGTCATTTTCACAATGTTGATTCTTCCAATCCAAGATCATGGTACATCTCTCCATCTATTTGTATCATCTTTAATTTCTTTCATCAGTGTCTTATAATTTTCTGCATACAGGTCTTTTGTCTCCTTAGGTAGGTTTATTCCTAGATATTTTATTCTTTTTGTTGCAGTGGTAAATGGGAGTGTTTTCTTGGTTTCACTTTCAGATATTTCGTCATTAGTATATAGGAATGCCAGAGATTTCTGTGCTTTAATTTTGTATCCTGCTACTTTACCAAATTCATTGATTAGCTCTAGTAGTTTTCTGGTAGCATCTTTAGGATTCTCTATGTATAGTATCATGTCATCTGCAAACAGTGACAGCTTTACTTCTTCTTTTCCGATTTGGATTCCTTTTATTTCCCTTTCTTCTCTGATTGCTGTGGCTAAAACTTCCAAAACTATGTTGAATAAGAGTGGTGAGAGTGGGCAACCTTGTCTTGTTCCTGATCTTGGTGGAAATGGTTTCAGTTTTTCACCATTGAGGATGATGTTGGCTGTTGGTTTGTCATATATGGCCTTTATTATGTTGAGGAAAGTTCCCTCTATGCCTACTTTCTGCAGGGTTTTTATCATAAATGAGTGTTGAATTTTGTCAAAAGCTTTCTCTGCATCTATTGAGATGATCATATGGTTTTTCTCCTTCAATTTGTTGATATGGTGTATCACATTGATTGATTTGCATATACTGAAGAATCCTTGCATTCCTGGCATAAACCCCACTTGATCATAGTGTATGATCCTTTTAATGTGCTGTTGGATTCTGTTTGCTAGTATTTTGTTGAGGATTTTGCATCTGTGTTCATCAGTCATATTGGCCTGTAGTTTTCTTTCTTTGTCACATCTTTGTCTGGTTTTGGTATCAGGGTGATGGTGGCCTTGTAGAATGAGTTTGGGAGTGTTCCTCCCTCTGCTATATTATGGAAGAGTTTGAGAAGCATAGCTGTTAGCTCTTCTCTAAATGTTTGATATAATTCGTCTGTGAAGCCATCTCATCCTGGGCTTTGTTTGTTGGAAGATTTTTAATCACAGTTTCAATTTCAGTGCTTGTGATTGGTCTGTTTATATTTTCTGTTTCTTCCTGGTTCAGTCTTGGAAGGTTGTACATTTCAAAGAATTTGTCCATTTCTTCCAGGTTGTCCATTTTATTTGCATATAGTTGCTTCTAGTAATCTCTCATGATCCTTTGTATTTTGGCATTGTCAGTTTCTTCTCCTTTTTCATTTCTAATTCTATTGATTTGAGTCTTCTCCTTTTTTTTTTCTTCTTGAGTCTGGCTAACGGTTTCTCAATTTTGTTTATCTTCTCAAAGAACCAGATTTTAGTTTTATTGATCTTTGCTATCATTTCCTTCATTTCTTTTTCATTTATTTCTGATCTGATCTTTATGATTTCTTTCCTTCTACTAACTTTGGGGTTTTTTTGTTCTTCTTTCTCTAATTGCTTTAGGTGTAAGGTTAGGTTGTTTATTCGAGATGCTTCTTGTTTCTTAACATAGGATTGTAGAGCTGTAAACTTCCCTCTTAGAACTGCTCTTGCTGCATCCCATAGGTTTTGGGTCATCGTGTTTTCATTGTCATTTGTTCCTAGGTATTTCTTGATTTCCACTTTGATTTCTTCAGTGATCTCTTGGTTATTAAGTAGTGTATTGTTTAGCCTCCATGTGTTTGTATTTTTCACAGATTTTTTCCTGTAATGATATCTAATGTCATAGCATTGTGGTCAGAAAGATACTTGATACGATTTCAATTTTCTTAAATTAACCAAGGCTTGATTTTTGATCCAAGATATGATCTATCCTGGAGAATGTTCCATGAGCACTTGAGAAGAAAGTGTTTTCTGTTGTTTTTGGATAGAATGTCCTATAAATGTCAATTAAGTCCATCTTATTTAATGTATCATTTAAAGCTTGTGTTTCCTTATTTATTTTCATTTTGGATGATCTGTCCATTGGTGAAAGTGGGTTGTTAAAGTCCCCCACTATCATTGGGTTACTGTCGATTTCCCCTTTTATGGCTGTTAGTATTTGCCTTATATATTGAGGTGCTCCTTTATTGGGTGCATAAATATTTACAATTGTTATATCTTCTTCTTGAACTGATCCCTTGAATATTATGTAGTGTCCTTCTTGTCTCTTGTAATAGTCTTTGTTTTAAAGCCTATTTTGTCTGATATGAGAATTGCTACTACAGCTTTCTTTTGATTTCCATTTGCATGGAATGTCTTTTTCCATCCCCTCACTTTCAGTCTGTATGTGTCCCTAGGTCTGAAGTGGGTCTCTTGTAGACAGCATATATATGGGTCTTGTTCTTGTATCCATTCAGCCAGTCTATGGCTTTTGGTTGGAGCATTTAATCCATTTACATTTAAGGTAATTATCAATATGTATGTTCCTATTACCATTTTCTTAATTGTTTTGGGTTTGTTATTGTAGGTCTTTTCCTTCTCTTGTGTTTCCTGCCTAGAGAAGTTCCTTTAGCATTTGTTGTAAAGCTGGTTCGTTGGTGCTGAATTCTCTTAGCTTTCACTTGTCTGTAAAGGTTTTAATTTCTCCATCAAATCTGAATGAGATCCTTGCTGGGTAGAGTAATCTTGGTTGTATGTTTTTCCCCTTCATCTCTTTTAATGTGTCCTGCCACTCCCTTCTGGCTTTCAGAGTTTCTGCTGAAAGATCAGCTGTTAACCTTATGGAGATTCCCTTGTATGTTATTTGTTGTTTTTCCCGTGCTGCTTTTAATATTTTTCTTTGTATTTAATCTTTATAGTTTGATTACTATGTGTCTTGGCATGTTTCTCCTCTGATTTATCCTATATGGGACTCTCTGTGTTTCCTGGAGTTGATTAACTATTTCCTTTCCCATGTTAGGGAAGTTTTCAACTATAATCTCTTCAAATATTTTTTCAGTCCCTTTCATGTTTTCTTCTTCTTCTGGGACCCCTATAATTCAAATGTTGGTGCGTTTAATGTTTTCCCAGAGGTGTTTGAGACTGTCCTCAATTCTTTCCATTTTTTTTTTCTTTATTCTGCTCTGCAGTAGTTATTTCCAGTATTTTATCTTCCAGGTCACTTATCCGTTCTTCTGCCTCAGTTATTCTGCTGTTGATCCCTTCTAGAGAATTTTTAATTTCATTTACTGTGCTGTTCATCACTGTTTGTTTGCTCTTTAGTTCTTCTATGTCCTTGTTAAACATTTCCCGTATTTTCTCCATTCTATTTCCAAGATTTTCCATCATCTTTACTATCATTATTCTGAATTCTGTTTCAGGTAGACTGCCTATTTCCTCTCCATTTGTTAGGTCTGGTGGGTTTTTACCTTGCTCCTTCATCTTCTGTGTGTTTCTCTTTCTTCTCATTTTGCTTAACTTACTGTGCTTGGGGTCTCCTTTTCGCACGCCACAGGTTCATAGTTTCCATTGTTTTTGGTGTGTGTCTCCAGTGGCTAAGGCTGGTTCAGTGTCTTGTGTAGGCTTCCTGGTGGAGGGGACTAGTGCCTGTGTTCTGGTGGATGAGGCTGGATCTTGTCTTTCTGGTGAGTGGGTCCACATCTGGTGGTGTGTTTTGGGGTTTCTGTGGCCTTATTATGATTTTAGGCAGACTCTCTGCTAATGGGTGGGGTTGTGTTCCTGTCTTGCTAGCTGTTTGGCATAGGTTGTCCAGCACTGTAGCTTGCTGTTCATTGAGTGGAGCTGGGAGGTCCCTTGTGGACCAGT
Source organism: Mesoplodon mirus (assembly GCF_964341445.2). NCBI lineage: Eukaryota > Metazoa > Chordata > Mammalia > Artiodactyla > Ziphiidae > Mesoplodon > Mesoplodon mirus. The sequence goes on from NC_138989.1 coordinate 67,572,148, forward strand.
GTTCTGGACTTGGCTCTCCCACCTCAGAGGCAGAGCCCTGACACCTGGCTGGAGCACCAAGAGCCTGTCATCCACACGGCTCAGAATAAAAGGGAGGAAAAAAAGAGAAAGAAAGAAAGAACAAGATAAAATAAAATAAAGTTATTAAAATAAAAATAAATAATAATATTAAAAATATTTTTAAGTAATAAAAAAGAAAAAGAAAGAAAGAAGAGAGCAACCCAACCAGAAATCAAATCCACCAATGATAACAAGTGCTAAAAATATACTAAAAAAACAAAACAAAACAAAAACGGACAGACAGAACCCTAGGACAACTGGTAAAAGCAAAGCTATACAGACAAAATCACACATAGAAGCATACACATACACACTCAGAAAAAGAGAAAAAGGAAAGAATATATATATATTGTTGCTCCCAAAGTCCACCTCCTCAATTTGGGATGATTTGTTATCTATTCAGGTATTCCACAGATGCAGGGTACCTCAAGTTGATTGTGGAGATTTAATCCGCTGCTCCTGAGGCTGCTGGGAGAGATTTCCCTTTGTCTTCTTTGTTCGAACAGCTCCCGAGGTTGAGCTTTGGATTTGGACCCGCCTCTGCGTGTAGGTCGCCTGAGGGTGTCTGTTCTTCGCTCAGACAGGACGGGGTTAAAGGAGCAGCTGCTTCGGGTGCTTCGGCTCAGTCAGGCCAGGGGGAGGGAGGAGTACGGAGTGTGTGGCGAGCCTGCGGCGGCAGAGGCCAGCGTGTCGTTGCACCAGCCTGAGGTGCCCGTGCGTTCTCCCGGGGAAGTTATCCCTGGATCCCGGGGCCCTGGCAGTGGCGGGCTGCACAGGCTCCCAGGAGGGGAGGTGTGGAGAGTGACCTGTGCTTGCACACAGGCTTCTTGGTGGCTGCAGCAGCAGCCTTAGCATCTCATGCCCGTCTCTGGGGTCCGCGCTGTGAGACGCACTTGCGCGCCCGTCTCTGGAGCTCCTTTAAGCGGCGCTCTTAATCCCCTCTCCTCGCGCATCGGGAAACAAAGAGGCAAGAAAATGTCTCTTACCTCTTCGGCAGCTCCAGACTTTTTCTCCGGACTCCCTCCCGGCTAGCTGTGGCGCACTAGCCCCTTCAGGCTGTGTTCACACCGACAACCCCAGTCCTCTCCCTGGGATGGGACTGAAGCCGGAGCCTCAGCTCCCCGCCCTGCCCGGCCCGGCGGCCGAGCAGACAAGCCTCTCGGGCTGGTGAGTGCCGGTCGGCACCGATCCTCTGTGCAGGAATCTCTCCGCTTTGCCTTCCACACCCCTGTTGCTGTGCTCTCCTCCGCGGCTCCAAAGCTCCCCCCCTCCGCCACCCGCAGTCTCCGCCTGCGAAGGGGCTTCTAGTGTGTGGAAACCTTTCCTCCTTCACAGCTCCCTCCCACTGGTGCAGGTCCCGTCCCTATTCTTTTGTCTCTGTTTATTCTTTTTTCTTTTGCCCTACCTAGGTACGTGGGGAGTTTCTTGCCCTTTGGGAGGTCTGAGGTCTTCTGCCAGCGTTCAGTATGTGTTCTGTAAGAGTTGTTCCACATGTAGATGTATTTCTGATGTATTTGTGGGGAGGAAGGTGATCTCCACGTTTTGCTCTTCCACCATCTTGAAGCTCCTCCGCAGTTTACATCCTTAATGGCCTTGGAGTTCCCTGCTCCAGGCTGCTGAGGAAGGGGAGTTTGCAAAAGTCCCATGTATGCCTCAAAAGTCATAGTCTATAAGTGAAAGATTTCAGTTCTTTCATATTTTGTTGGAAACACAGCCACATGACCTTACCAGAGCAAGTCAGGTTGTGTTGGGAAGTGTAGTATCTGGCTATGTGTCTCCTAGTCACACTCCCATGACAGATGGACACACTTTTTTGGTAGTCAGCTGTCCATTTCTGTCATGGTCCCTAATATAATTCCCAGAAGTTTTGCATCATAGAACTGAGAAATTTCCTTCTATTCTTTGAATTTTTTTTATAACAGATAATAGAATTGGCAGCTGACTACAGTAAAAGTGGCTAAAAAAATTTTTTTTAAAGACCCCTGTTTGAATCCTGGTTCCAACATTTAATAATTGTGTAAATCTTGGGCAACTTACCTAAATTCTCTGAGTCTCAATTTCCAGATTTGTAAAATAGAAATAATAATATTTCTCTGCAAGTATAATGATTAGGAATGACATATATAAAGGACTTGCATTTGATTAGTGCTTATTAAATGGTAGATTTTCTTTTAATTTCAATAAGATTATCACCAATGGATTTCTATCAGTTAACATGTTACTGTCAAACTCAACATTTCCTTAAGTTTGAGATTTTTTTTTTCTGTAATCTAAATGAGTTTCTACTTATAGAGGTTAGAGTTAGAAGGCTCTTGGTGATTACTGTGTTTGATTTCTGGGGACTTTGAATGACTTATTCAAGGTCATGGAGGTAATTAGTGGTAGAGACAAGACTAAACTTTAAGTCTCTTCAACTGTAGTTCACTATGCCATCCAAGTCCTCCTGTTAAATTTACTGAAAATTGAGCATACCAGAATTGTAGCTTCCAAGTTGGAACTTTTGAATGACCCATTTGTCTGGTTTTGTTGTGTATGATTTCTGGGCCATCTGTCATTTTCCTGAATTCCCTGTCATTTTTAGTATTGTTATGCCAGCATTATCTTCAATAATGAATTTTGTTTTTTCCAGAGAGGTTACTCCTACCTAGTCATTAAAATGTGACTTTTGGGGGCCTCCCTGGTGGCGCAGTGGTTGAGAGTCCGCCTGCCGATGCAGGGGATACGGGTTCGTGCCCCGGTCTGGGAGGATCCCATATGCCGCGGAGCGGCTGGGCCCGTGAGCCATGGCCGCTGGGCCTGCGCATCCGGAGCCTGTGCTCCGCAACGGGAGAGGCCACAACAGTGAGAGGCCCGCATACCACAAAAAGAAAAAAAAAAAAAAAAAAAAAATGTGACTTTTGGTACATTTTCTCTTGAAAAAAAGTAGTGCTTTAAAAGGATATGAAAAATGGTTTCTCTATGTGCCATATTTTACAGCAACATTTTTCTTTTTATTCCTCGCTTTCCAAACCACTGGGCCTCCTTTCTTTCAATGATTTTCTGACTATTAAGAACATGTCATCTCTGTATGTTTGTGTGTGTGTTTTCTCATTTAGTACATACATTATAGTGTTGTATAATGAAAATACCAAGCAGTTCAGTGACATTATTTTGAAAGAATTGAAATTCTGATGAACATTACTAAGAAATATATAGGCCTCCATGTCTGACTACACAATCATGTGTTGAACATTAATAGGAAGAATGAGTAGTTGTAGCTGGGCATATTGACATATGAACGGGATCCAGCACAGTCCTTGTTTTTTCTCTAAGGGGTGTTCTTTGCCAACCTCAGTAGAGAGGACTTAATAACCAGGAACTAGAATTGTACTGGCTTGTATGCCTGGAAGAGGTCTCCTACAGTGCTTCTATAACCCCAGAAGACTAGGTGAGGGTCACCTTACCAGGCTTCCCCAGATCAAACACTCTAGGCTATGGGAAGATAACAAAGGATTCTTAGCATTAGAGGCCTAGAGGGTCGACATGTCAAAGACTGGAAGCTGCAGGATTAATTCCTCTATACACGCTTGCAAAGGTGGTTCAGGCTCAGGCCTTTGAATGGGGGATCCTCATGAATGTTCCCTCGCCTGTCTTTGTGTCTTCCCTGTTTTCATGCATCTCCTCCTTGGAGATTCACCAACTTGGATCTTCCCATCCTCAGCTTCATGAAAGGCCTTCTCCCATCCCACCCTCAGAAGCAAAGCTTGCCTATGACGGTTTACTCCTCTGTGTTCGCTTGGCTTCCCCCAACTGAATCAGAGCACTGTTTGCATTTGAAGGATCTGAGACCTATTAAATAGTGGAGGTTTTGGGGACTGGAGAAGGGAATGGAGAGACTTCAGGACTAACCTTCTTCAACGGTAAAGCAGGGATGGAGACCCCTTCCTCCTCAAACCCCTTCCTTCCCTGCTCACAGGTGCCTGAAATTGCATCCAGAAGATAATGCTCATGAAATGGCTGATGTGCCCATTCCTGGAGAGAGCGGCTCTGTGACAGATTCTTTCCTGTGATGATGCTCATGAATGAGATCAGATCCTTGGAAGGTCAGCTTGATAAGGTGGGTAAAGGACTGGAATGAGATAAATACCGGAAATGAAAGGTAGGTGTCTGAGCAAGTGGAAGAATGAGATCAGAAAGAGGAGAGTGCCTCAGTCAGGGACAAACCACCTAGTTCACAGGCCAGGGAGCTGGTGCTGGTGGTGTGGGTAGGAGTCTGGGTACCTGAAAAATCCATGTTTTTCTGTGTAGTTATATGGTAGAAACTCCTTTTATAACAATGTAAAGCAGTATAAATATTTATTTGTGGGCACATCACATCTTATATGCTGAGAGTGTGTGTGTCTTTGTGTAAGTGTGTTGTGTCATGTTATCTTAAGAACTGTGTGACCTTTTGCTCTTAGAGTCATATTATGCTGGGGAGGAGTGTTACAGTCTGATTCAGGTGTCCTTGCTCTCATCCATAGCACACGGCTTAGTTTAGTGAGTGAACAGAATAAACAGGCAGATCTCTGGCCTGCCTTGCGCCGGTATGATCATGACAAAGCTTTTGCTTCTGGGGGGCCTTTGCGGCTTGCTCTAGGCTGCACTCATGTGTTTATTTTGGGAGCAACAGAGACTCAGAACCCAGCATGACACTTGCATGACAATTTATTTATTTATTTATTTATTTAGACAATTTATTTTTAAAGGGGTTATAAATATGTAACTCCTTGAGCAAGAAATCAAAGCTCTTCGAGTATATTTTATAATCAGTTACCAGCACCCTCCCTCTCTCTGCAATAAACTAGATTACATTTTAATGCAATTTGAATTAATGATTTCATTTTCATTAAATTATCGGCATTTTCTTTGCTGGTATGTGAGACGCGCTCCCAACAGTTGTCTGTTGCAAAGCCATGCTAAGAGGCCCGTCACAGGTGCCTTGGATTCGCACCTCCCACTGCAGCTCCTGCAGGGTTAATATCCCATTTCTCACTTTTGGAGACATTCACTCCCAATTCTTCTTGTTATGAGCCTTCCTTTCTGATATCATGAACAGAAACCCTGCTAGAGCAGAAGAAAAAAATAAAAGGCAAAAAGATGGAAGTAGGTATATTCTGCATGACTTTCTAGGATGGAGAGTATGGACTTGAGAGTCAGACATAGGTGGTTGGGTTCAATTCCAAGATCAATCATTTACTACTAATCTTGGGACAATTACTTAACTTTTCTGAGTCAGAGCTTCCTTATTTGCAAAATGAGCATAATAGTTTCTTCCTCACAGGGCTGTTAAAACACTGAAAAGACACCATATGTAAAGCACCAAGCAAGTAGCAGACACTTAATAAGCGTTTGTTTCCTCCAGTAAGTGTTAGTTTTCCTCCTTTACTTAAAGCAGAGGCAGGAGTCTCCTAACTTGTGAAAGAGATACAATATTGACTTCATTTGGGGAAGTGGTCAGGATAGGCTAGATTGTGCTGCAGTAAGAAATAATCCCCAAATCTCAGTGACTTACAAAACAAAGGTTTATTTTCTGTTCATGCTACATGTTTGTTGTGGGTCAGTTTCGTTTCTCTTCTTCTTTACTTAGAAGTTGGGGGCACACCAGTTGCAGGAACTTGATCTAGTATTACTTTGTTCTTGCACCCTTCACCATTGACTCTCTTTGTGTGTTCAAATGCCTGGGGAGTGCCTGACAGGGCTGACCCTGTGTCTTGGCAGAAGCTCTTTGCACTGAGGTATCAGAGCAACAGAGAGGGCCCTCAGCTCCCCATGCATGCTGTCAGGTGAATGGCTGGCAGCTGGACTTACACTGACTGGAATATTTTTTGGCTTAAGTTTTTGTTAAAAGGGAAATGCCTCTGGGAGGAGTCAAATCTCATTTTATGTGAGGTGTGCACGTGTAAGTGCTTTTTGAGAAAAGAAGATGCAGTGCTGGGCAAATTATAATAATGCTCTACAAATGGTCGCTGATTTTTTTTTTCTGAGAGCATGACGTAGATGGCTAGCTCCTCTTCCATAACGTAGATTCATCACTGGGAAGGAGCTGCCCAAGGACTACCCTCTACCATCCTCTCTTATATCTAAGTGTGGCTACGTGACTGAGTTCTAGCCAATGAAATGTGATTGGAAATTGTCAAGCAGAGTACCATGCAGTGGTTTCCAATACCGGGGAGGACTCCAGCTCCACGGAGGATAGCAAAGATCATCACAATGCCAGCCACCAGGACTGGCAGTTCACACATGCTGCCTGCTGCATCTTGGTATTGGAGCTGCCAGGGAAAACACAATGGAGTCGAGCACTGGATGGAACAATGCTGGACTCACATGGAAACGAGGCAGAGCAAGATCCGCTCCGAGAGCGGGTGTCAGTCTCCCAAGGTCAGCAAGTCTCCCCTGGCAGCCCATGCTGAGCAACTGGCCTACGTACACCCCTGCAGTGAAAGGAATCCATGTGAGGTCAAATAAATGGGGCTGGAGGACTGCTTAAAGGTGCATGAAAAGGTCAGGGGTTGACTGAAGCCACTTTTTCCATAGGTTCTCAGCAGGTCTGAATGAGCCATGGCTCTACAACACATATTCATTGATGCCCTGGGGACAGAGGCAAAAGAGGTATAATAGGAACTGGGCACATAAACTGGCAATTTCTGCACAGTGAATACCAGAACTATGGGAATTCAAGAGAGAGACATCAGTTGTGAACCTGAAAATTAAGTTCTGAAGAGTGAATAGGAGGTAGGCAGATAAAAGAAGGGATGGCTAGGGTGGGTGAATGTACTGAGCTATGGAAAGGGAAGTTTCTCTCAAGCCACCTGCATCTTCTCTGCTGGCCCCGGGGAGGAGGGTATGGTGACGGAGCGACTCTCTGGACTGAGGTCAGCCAACACCAGAGACTGGACCCATCCCTTTCTCACAATACTAACTAGAGGCTGACACTGTATTCAAGTCCTTGCACAGTGATCCTCACAGACATCCTTCCCTATGCACCTGTGCCTCCGTAGAGGCTGAGCTGGTGGCCCAGAGGTGAGAAGTCTGATTGATCCAGCTCCCATGGTGTGTGGAACTCAGTGGACAACCCTCGTTTAGCCCACAGGGGACCCTACCTCTTTTCAGGAAGCCTAATTCATTAGAAGCAGTGACCACACCCACAGACTCAGGTGTGGGGTGATGATTGGATAACACTAGGGATCTGAGTCTCAGAATTAGACACAATTTGTCCATTTGCTCTGAGTCTTTCCCCAACTTGTAGTCAGCCAGACCCCCACCTCTGCTGAGATACCTGCATATTTGGGTCACAGTTATAGCTTCAGTTCTACCAGTAGGAGTGTCTAGTTCTGACAGCTGGCTGCCTGCCTGTATATCCCAAGTCCAAGTTAGACACCAGGCTTTTTTTTTTTTTTTTTTTTTTTACTGTCTCCTGGCCTAGATTTTACCCAAGACAGAAGCAAGCCCATCTCTTTCCCCTGGTCCTCCCTTCCTTGTCTCTCAGTCTGACCCCAGGTGAGCCCATGCAAATCACCAGTCTTTTTCTCAGCCTGATCTACCATCAGACAGGCTTAGGAAGTATACGCCCCAAAGACCCCAGCATTAGCAAAGGTCAAGTTTTTTGGTTTGTTGCAGTATTTCTCATGCATTTTCTCTTCTTGCCCACATGAGCATGGTCATTGGATACTTCATTTACTCAAAGGGCTAAATGACAGAAAATTTGAAAAAGGATCTGATAGTGTATTTTTAGCAAGAACAAAAGCCTTAATGAAAAGGTCTCAGAGTGGAATTTCTGGCTTCTGCACATTGATGGGGAGAATTTAGGGGGTTTAGTGTTAAGAATTCCCCATTCCTAAAATCATACTTCATAGTTTGAATGCCAGAAGAAGGTCTAGTATATAGTGTGTGGTTGTGATTTGAAATTCAACAGAGAAATGGAATGGATATTTGGAATGGGTAGGACCTGGAGAGAAATGCTCATTTGCTTTTTTTTTTTTTTTTAATGGACTAAACTAGAACTTACATGTGTATCATTGGAATGAACCAGGCAGGAGGGAAAAGTGATGATGCAGAAGAGGGGGCAATTGCAGAGACAAAGGCCTTGCGTATCAAGGAGCAATGATGTCATGAGTACAAGTGTAGGAGCTAGTCTTTGATGGGAGGAGGAACCATGAAAGAAGGAAGAGAATGAGGGGGCATATTCAGGTAGCTTTACATGTTCAGGTGGATCACATGGTGGGAAGATGCAGGTGCCTCTCTCTTAGTGTTTTCAGTCTCTTAATGCCTTTGGGGGGATATCAAGTGCTGAGTGTGGAGCTAGTGACCGGGGAGCATGCCCTGGAGATGCAAAGATAGAGAAAAGATGTGAAATAACTCCAGAGAATGTAAAAGGGAAATTACTAGAAACATTTAGTAGGATCACTGGGCAGCGTCTAGTGTTTATTTGGGATTTATGCCATTAGATTAACATGACTTGACATCATAATACATGTGGTTCCCCCCCTACCCCGGAAACATTCAGCTGTTAGAAGGTTCAGGATGTGTAGATATTTCAGTTTGACAAGGATCGGGGTTTTTCTAGCTGTGTGCAAAAGGGAGAGGGGGCAATGGAGCTAAAGACATTTTCAATGGTAGGTTCAAAGAGGTTACCTGATTCATCTTAGATCACACAGCAAGTTAATGGCAAAAGCCCAGAATGTAAACCCAGGTCTGCCCCTCCCCCATTGTCACCCCCTATCAGGGCCCTGACACTTTAGGCTGGATAAAGAGGGAAGGGAGACAATGAGGGGGTGATATTTATCCAGCCTAAAGTATCTGGTCTAATATTATTATTGTTATTTTGTTATTACTGTGAAAGGAATTCTGCATTGCAATATTGTGCCAAATAAACCTTGACATGTAGCTTTTAAGTTAACATGTACCTGTTTGTATTTAAGAAAATCATCCCCATGTATGTTCATGGTCAAAGAGAATGCCTGTACCTTCTCTGGGAACGCTGATCAGAAGATGCGCCCAGAGCTCTGAGAAGGCTTAAGCACACTCTTCATAGACAGACAGGGAGGCACGATGTCATAACATGTTTTATGGGAAAAGCCATGAAAACTTCAAGCCTTCTGCAACACCGATTAAGAATAATTTAAATCACTCATCTTGTATTAGAAAATGTCAGTGGCTATTAGCTAATCCATTTCAAATGGATTTTATTTGTATAAAATTGGCATTTTAGAAAGTGAATTTATTGCTCACAATTACCTCTTCCAATGTGAAATTATTGCGATATTAGTAGTAAATGCGCTCTGATTGAATTTATATCATTAATCAAATATTCCTAAATTGAACTCCTAATCGAGTCTTATAAGATTAAATAAAAAGACCCAGAGGATGCTTTTCAAGGCCTCAACCGAGGAGGAGGAACTGGTGACTTAATAGGACATTTGCTATTTTTTTTGACTGCCTAGTCTGAAAACACCTATGTTTGAGGAATCCCCCGTCTCACGAGTCGTGGCAGGAGGCAGAATCCTCCTTCTGCTTGAGAATGTGACGGGGTAGCAAACTGAAAAGGCCAGATACTTTCCCATTCTCCTTTGCGGCCAGTGTGGGATTGTGATCGAGGCTCAGCCAATCAGATACCCCTCCCCAGACTCGAATCGTTGCTAAGGAAGCGCAGAGGAGGCAGTGGGGAAGCCATTGTGGCAGCACAGGTGATGGTGGAAGCAGCTCCAGGTCTAAGGCCGGTGGCCGGGAGAATGCACGGTGGCACCCAGTGTTCTGCGGTTGGAGCAGAGGTGTCCCTATAAGTCAGTCATAAGTAGGAGGAAGATACATCCTAGTTTTCTTGGGACAGTCCCAGTTTATGCCTGTTATTTCGTGACAGCAGAATTCCCCTTCATTTTCAAAATTGTTCCAGTTTGTAAAGTTAACCATCTGGCCACCTCGGTCATAATCAAAATCCCTTAGATCTTCAGCCTTCTCTCAGATTGTTCCCTTTACTTCCTTGCTTTGAAATCGGGCTCTTTCCTGAGAACACTTCTTTATTTTCACCCCTCCCTGATGGTGGCTTTCTTAAGTCCTACACTCATTCTTTTGTGCCTGGAAGGAGAGTAGATGCCTTCTTTGTCACCCTTGCTTCTTAGTTTTACTTCTAAATCATTTCTTTCCAGTGTAATAACCCTATTACTTTCTCACCATCTATCACCCTTCTAATGTCTCATTTACTGTCGCTTATTGTCTTTATGGACTTGAATCCATTGGTTCGTTATTATCATCATTCCTTTGTGTACACCATCAACTCTCTTGATCTTTGTCCCTCTTACTTGCCTGGCAAAACCCTCACCGTGATTCTATCCAATAACAAGCTTGAGATCAGGTGAGGTGAAACCACCCAGTCATGCTGTGACAGAGGGTTTTAATTGTCTACCCTAGTAGCACTTTCTCCCTTTTTTCCTTAGTAGAAATGTACCTGGATTCATGGCTGCATGGAAAAATTTCAGCCCTTTGAGATGTAAGCAGAGCTGTTTTATAAAATTTTAGGGAAATATTCCCAAAGAAGGGGTATATATGTGTGAGAACTTCTTTAACTTTTTTTTCCTTCCAGTTGGCTGGAACTTGGATGTGAAGGCTGGAACCTGAGCAGCTGTCTTGGGCAATGTGGTCACATGTTAAGGATGTAGAGTTTGGGTCCTAATGATCATGATGCTCATAATGTGATGTAGGCCTAGACCCCCATCTCTGAACTCCATGTGAGAGAGAAATGAACTTCTATCTTGGTGTGTTAGGCAGAATAATGACTCCTAAAGCTGTCTATTCCCTTATCTCAAAAGCATATGAATATGTTCCCTTACCTTGGCAAAAGGGGCTTTGCAGGTGTGATTAAATTAAGGGTCTTGCTGAGAGGATCTTGGATTATTCAGGTGGATCCAATCTAATCCCATGAGTCCTTAAAACTGAGAACTTTTCCCAGATGTAATCAGTCAGAGAGAAAGGTTTGAAGGTGGAAGCAGCGTCAGAGAGATGTAATGTTTCAGGCTTTGAAGATGGGGGGAAAGGGCGTGAGAGCAGCTGGAAAGGGCAGGAAAATGGATTCTCCTTTAGAGTCTCCAGAATTGAATGTGACCCATCAACACCTGATTTTAACCCTTAAGACCCATTTTGGACTTTGGACCTATGGAATGATAATATATTTGTGTTATTTTAAGTTTATGGTAATTTGTAATAGAAAACTAACACACTTGGTTCATACATTGTTATTTTGTGTTTACATGTTACTCACAACTATATTCAATCTCAAATAATATACACACTGAAAGATTTTAACTAAATAAGATACACATTGAAGAATCCAAGACTGCCAGCCTTCAGGAGGTTTTTGGAACTACCCAGACATTGTACTATATTTCCCCAATTAACTCAGACTTCCCCTCTTTCAAATGTCAACTTCTCTATTCTTCGAACCTCAAACATTTCCTCCCCATAACTTATATTCAGTCAGTGCCTTTGCCTCTTATTTTATTTAGAAAATAGAAGCAATGAAAGGGGAACCTCCTTGTGCTCCCACCACCATATATACTAACCAACTCACATTTTATCCATTTGCTTAATCTTCTTTCTCCGTATAATGGACAATGTACTTAGTTCAGACCCTTCACATGGGCATTGTATTCTACGCCCAAACTCCTACTCAGAGATGTTGTTCCTTCAATTATACCCTTTTGCTCTGGCATCATAAGTATTTTCTCTCTATTGGATCACTTCTGCCCTTTTTTGCTATGCTTTCTGCTTTGACATGGAAAGGGAGAAATGAGAGGTGTATGTGTGGTGGTGTATGTGTGGGGTGTGTGTGTGTGTGTGTGTGTGCACATGCAGAGGAGAGCTATCGATAAATCTTAGTATTTATTCTCTGAAGCCTTAACTGTAAAATCAATTCATATCAACAGATGTTTATAATCTATAAAATGCATATCTATTTAGTAAGGAGTTATGAGGTTAAGAAGTAATGTGTTTATCACAAGTCCTAGCTTATTTACAGAAGTTCTAAAATAAAATACTTTTACTTCCTCTCTCCATAACTACATCTGCACTGTCAGCCTAAGTAACTAATTTTGGGTTCCAAAATAGTTAAATCTCTCTATTAGATAAGAACCCTGTCTTTGAATTCATTAGGGGATATCACACATGACACACTAAAGGATAAAAGATAGGACATGAGGAGGCGACACGAATGGGTGAGATTTGAGGGTAGGGGAGTCTGGTTCTGCTGCAGTGCCAGAGCTTGTCCTGTCCAGGCCTGGGTGTCACCAATGCTAAGCCATGGGTTGTTTTGGTCGAAATCCTGTGGTTTGGTTAAAATTGTCCTGCAGTGTAGGCGGGCATCCAGTTTTGTGGCTGCACCATTTTACACTCCCACCAGCCATGGAAGAGAGTTCCACTTGTTCTACATCCTTGTCAAGACTTGTATTGTCAGTCTTTATCATTTTTAGGCATTCCAGTAGATATGTAGTGATGTCTTACTGTGGTTTTAATTTGCATTTCCCTGATGAGCAATCATATTGAGCACTTTTTTTTTGTAGGTTTTCTGGCCATTTGTATATCTTCTTTTGTGAAGTGCCTGTTAAAATCTTTTGCCTATTTGTATCGGGCTGGTTGTCTCACTATTACTGATTTGTAGCAGTTCTTTATATAGTCTGGATGCAAATCCTTTGTCACATAAAAGCCAGGAATACTTCTGAATGCAAATAAAGAAATTAACTAGCAGTGACTTAAGCAGTTACAATGTCAATTATCTGATAAAACAAAAAGTCCAGCGCCAGGCAGTCCATGGATTACTAAGCGGATCTGCAGTCCTTGGCAGTTTGGCTTTTCACGTTTGTGCTTGTGACCTTATGACTACAAGATGGCTGCCATTGCTTCAGGTGCTAGGCTGCATTCAAAGGCCAGAAGCAGGGAGGCAACATGAAAAGGTCTTTGTATGATTTCTCCTTCTTTCAAGGGAGATAAACATTATTTCTCAGAAGTGCTCCAAAACTTCCTTTGATTTCTGATTGGCCACACACATCAGCAAAGGAAGGCTGGGACATGAGCTTTAGGAAATGTTCTATATACTAGTTGTGACTAGTGGTATATATAGTCATGACTGCATTAGGCAATCATGACTCATGCCCAGGGGCTGGGCATTTGGCATGAGCACAGGTGCTATTACTTAGAAGAGCTGAATGACTGCTGGGTAGGCACCTAACATGGCAACATTAAAACCCCCAAAGCTATATGTTACTCCCTGATGCAATGAGGGATGCTTTGGAAAGTTTTGAGAAGTCTTGGTAAGCTTGTGGACATCACAGAGGTATCATAAAAAAAGTTAGAAAACCAAATCATTTTACTTCAATGCATAAAACAGCAACAGCAGCAAAAACTTTCCTTGAATGTCTGATCTCAGAGAAGCCCTACTGGCTTGAAGAGCTGAATCAGGTTGTTAGTTCTGATTACATATTATTGCTGCAATAGGAAGGCAGGATTCGTACCTACATTTTCCAGGGGAACAAGGCCAGACAAGGTCCCATAGGAGTGTTGAAGGCAAGTGGGGTTAAAGGTCCATGCCTTTGTCTGGGCTCTGAAAGTCGATCCTGAGGCAAGGACATTTTAGAAAAGGTATTTGGGAAGTGATCCCAGGAAACAGGAGTGAAGGGCTGGGGAAAGGCAATGCAAAAGCCCATTAAGTGGGCTTCCCTGGTGGCGCAGTGGTTGAGAATCTGCCTGCCAATGCAGGAAACACGGGTTCGTGCCCTGGTCTGGGAAGATCCCACATGCCGCGGAGCGGCTGGGCCCGTGAACCATGGCCGCTGAGCCTGCGTGTCCGGAGCCTGTGCTCCGCAACGTGAGAGGCCACAACAGTGAGAGGCCCGCGTACCGCAAAAAAAAATAATAATAATAATAATGAAAAGCCCATTAAGTGTCGGTCATTCCTGGGGATTGGTTGGCCCTTGATTGCGCTGGGAGTCTCTGAGGAGCTGTACAGACTAGGGGGCAGACTTGTTCTCCGAGTGTGGCCCTCGAATGAGCTGCACTGGCATCACCTTGACTGTATCATACATGCAGATTCATGGGCCCCATCCTGATCTCCTGAATCAGAATGTCTGGTCGAGGAGTGGGGGGGACCAGGGTATAGTATTTTAACAAACTCTTCAGGTGATACTTACTCATGTTCATATTTGAGAATCAGCGGTTTGCCCCACACAGAGAGCATTCATGAATCAGCTCACATCCCCCAGTGGCCAAACCATATGGGCTTAACTTCTTCTACTTTAAGGTCGCTCATGCACTAGGGTGTCCCTCACCACCTGTCAGAGGAGCCTATGGTGGAAAGCAAGAGGTCTTCAGTGCAGCTGAGGCAAGGCCCGTCCATGAACACTCCCAGGATGCTGGTTTCCAGCAATGGCTAGGCTAGAAGGAGGGCCAAAAGAATGTGACACGAGATGTCTGATCCAGGAGAGGAGAACAAGAATAGGCCTGTTTAGATCTGACAGCTCCTTCAGTACCTGAACTTCAGGGAGGAAGCCAGGAAATAGCTTTTTAAAGCATTAAGCACTTCATCAAGGGCCTTGAGCTCCCAGAAGGAAGTACACTGTATAATTGCATAGGACTTTAGTGTACAGAAAACATGAACAAGACACACGAGAAACAGTAGTGTTTAGGCTGTAGTATATCCTTGAGGCAAGTGGAGTGTTTCCATCTGTTGAAAGTGGCCTCAGTGATGTTTCCCTTCTGTGATCAAGTTAAAGAGAATGGACTTTTCACTGTATTGGGAAAGAGCTTCTAAAAAGATATTCATCAGCTCTCCCTCGGTTTCTGTGGGAATTTAAACCTATGCAGATTTCCATCTCTATTTTCTTTCATATCGTCCTGGGGAAACTTTCACTTCTTTGCTACACATTGCTTCCCATTCAGTTTTTCCTTTCTCCTTTGGCCCTAAAAATGTCACAGATCTGACTTGAATTATTTGAAGAAAGGAGAAAAAATGGCCTGTTGACACTAGTTAATATGGGTTGCTGGGGTAGGGCTGATTAACTTAGGTGTGGAATAGAGGGGTACATCCCACAAATCCTTTGTGTGTGAGTGACATTTGATTCAACATAAGAAATTTTTGATTTTTATTCAGAAATACCACTAAGCTGGGAGGCAATAACATGAGCTGTGAAGATAGAGAGAGAGAACGTATTTGCAGGCTTTTTCTGCTGTGGGTGGGAGGTGCTTTAAGACTCAGTTTAAAAAGTTACATCCCCTGAAATTTGGAATTTATGAGTCTATGTGTGTAGAGCTTTCTCTAAGGAGAACTGGTCAACCTCTCGGCCACCTTCCACCTCACCCCCTTTTAGATCTTCCATTCTAGGGCACATCTCCTAAACACCAGTTGCGTCTGGTGACGACACTTAGTGTATCTTCATTGTTGGAGGCTGAAAGTGTCCACTACACAGGTCATGGCATGGGCTTAGTGTCTGAAAAAGCACAGTAGTGCTTTTCTAGCTTCTTTGAAAGAGAAGATGGTAGGATTCCGGGAAGAAACAATTCTCCCTTGGAGTAAAACTCTTAGATTCACCTTCTTAAACTGTACCTTTTCTCATGTTCATACTCAGTTCAAGGCTCTATAATGCATCTCTGATAAAATAGCCCAGGTGCTAGCCTAGGCCTCTGCCCTCTGGATCTAGGCAAAATTAATCCCAAACTTTGTACATTATAGGGCCCCCATGGATGTCCATGGCCGTGAGCTGACACACAGAATGGAATTATCAAATCAGAATCATATCAATCGGAGATCTTTCCAAGTATCTGGTTTACTAATTCATTTCCAGGATGCAGGCAATCAATAGGCAAGAGAGCTCTGGGACCTCAAGAGTGGCTCCCTAGATCCTTCCTTCCCTGGTTGGAGAAACCCCTCTGGTCCAGAATAGATGAGGTCTGTAAGTGAGATTGACAGGAACCCTCCCACAGAAATATGTCCATTTTATACCCAGAGAGTGGTACATTCCCACGGCCATTCTCCAGGGGCCAGGCCTCATACCCCTGGGTTCTACTTACTATTGGTGATCCTTAGCTAGGCCATCTTGCTAAAGGCTTTATGGAGATGAAGTCTTTCTCCTAGCTCTTTTTCTCCTGAGTTTCAACTTCCCTTTGGAATACTCTTCCATCATTACTGTTTCCCTTTTCTTTTTGGCCTCTGGAAAGTGGGCAGCATCTCTTTAGAGTTGTAGTCAGAACAGAAAGGAATCTCATTCCTCCTGTTTCTTTTATCACAGCTGAGGTAAGTCAGTTTTCAAAATGGACCATTCATTTACAAATGAAACAAACAGGGACCTACAGAGAAGATGTCTCTGAAATTACATTTTCTAGCTCACTTTAAGGCTCACAGCTTTTTTCACCTCCTCAATCCTGTCCTAGGAAACAGAGTTCATTATGGTCTAGCCTCCAAGGCTGTCTTCCTCCACATTCACGGCTCCGTAAAATGGTGCACAGGTCTGATAGTGCATCCTGTGCCCTTAGCCTCACAATCAAGGAAGCAGAGAGTACCCCCACCACTGTTGTTTTTCTAGGGATACGTGACCCACTAGGAATTTGTCTCACTAAGGAGCAGTCCCCTTTCCCTATTTACTGGCAAATTTGTTGAGATTAAAGAAGTGAATGGCCTCCACATTTTGATGTTACACTTCTTATATACAAGGAATCCTTTGGAACCTAAAAGTTCCCAACAATTTAGTGCTAAAGTTTAAAAAATTACCCAAACACCCAGAGCTATGGTGGAAGAAAATTTATCTGGGAATCCAAACGTTACCATCTCTGAGCAACAAAATTATTCTAAAAGAAGTTAATAATTTTTTCTATTTTAAATCAAACCCTTGTCATAATTCAAGATTCATTTTATAGTCTAGTTCCCCCAGGCTGTGATTGATCAGTCTATGATTCCACAGTTGTTCACTCTGACAGATGTTTTGGCAGGCAGATACTCTTTTCGAATAATAATTGTGGAAATATAAATTATCCTTCTTATTCCTTAATTCTATACAGAAAGTAAATTACCAAACTGGACTAGATCTCAGCTCTGTTGGGTTCCAAGTTTGGTTTAAACTTTAGTTAAATCAAAGAGTGCTACCAGAAGAGACCACCACTTCTCGCAGTAGTAATTAACAAATATCCCAGATACTTTTGGGAGGGTTAGTAAATCATAATGATCACATACTCGTCAGTGTGAATTAATATAGTTTATCCTTTATTTACAGTGGGTTTGAAGAAGAGGGAGAGGACGGTGACACCTAAAGGACTAAGGGGCATTAAATCTGATGGCTACCTTCTTGATAGTGTCTTCACAGGTGATCATGATGTCTTTAATCTGCTAGTGTATCAGGAATGTACACTTGCACGGACTCCCCAGATATTATTGACATAGCTCTGGTACTTCTTTCTCTCCCTTAGTGGGCTCAGAAAGCTTTTCCCCTTGCTAATTCATGACAGTGGGTGATGAAGAAGTGAATTTCTCTCTAGCATCTCAGCCTGGGAATAAGATTTCTAGCAAGGCATTGCTTTTACTTAGATTCCTGCAGCTCAAACTATTTTGCAGGTCTAGTGGATTTTGATAGATCATGGTTTTTATGTTGAGCATTTCCTGTGAATATTTGAGGCTGGCTCTGCTCTAGGAGACCCACAGCCTTGCCTCCCAGGGGGATGTGCAGGGAGAGACGCCAGTAGTGAGAGGCTCAGACTAACCAGAACACAGGCTCTAAGCTGTCCAGCCCATGAAGATATCAGGAGTCCTAAATCCTGTGGGCAAAACCCCATCACTCTCTGTATCCAGTTTCCTTTGGGAAAGCCTTAGCCTTCTGGGAATAGGAAGAAAACTCTGTTTTGGAGAACACCTATGGGATAACATGTTTCCACCCAGACCCTAGATGGCATTGGTGATGCTAGGCATATTCAGAATTTGCAGTCATGTTCCTGTCCCATTCATTTCCTGATCAACCACGACCAGGACTTAATCCATAAGGAAAGTCAGAGATTCCATAGATTATAGACTGGGGGGGGGTTGTGTGGGATTGGGACATGTGAGAGGAACAGGACTAAGCTTCCTGTTGGCTGATAGCTATGATGAGTGCTGGGGGCTTAAGATTGAATTGGAGAGGTGGAGATGATGATGGGAAGGGATATTGGTACTTTTCTGGCCCTGGACCAGGAAGCTTCTCTCTTGTGCTGCCAGAGAGAAAACCACCACAGCCTTGGTTAATACTTGAATTCTACAATAAGTATTATGGAAGCAGAAAAATTACTCGTATGCCATTTTTTTGTTTAACTTCTTGGCAGACATCACATTCTATTTTTAAACATCATTTGTACCAATTTTATGAGTCTCCAAAATTTTTTGTTTGCAAACTCAGAGATTCTCTTAAAAATATACACTAACAGAAATAATCCATACCTATTTTTTCAGTATAATGTCTTAAGCTTTTTTTTTTCAGACAAAATTTGGACCTCTGAAAGCTTAGTTTCAAGGGAAAAGTAAACACACTAGGGATCAAAAGAAAAAAAAGAAGGAACAAAAAGGGACAGCAACATGATAAATACAAGATCACTAATATGGATCCTGATGCTAGGGTGTATTTCAACTCTAAGTGACTCTTAGGAGGTGATACTTATAGAGAAAAAGAACTCTGAACTGTAAGTCTGTTAGTTGTCATCTTCATAATCAGTTGTGTGACCATTTTATCTGAGTCTTTACTGCTTTGTGAGATGATGTAGCTGGACTATGAGATCATAGGAACCCCTTCTCTTCTCACTTACTAGAAATCTGGACAATTCCTTTTACTTTGGATTTAAAATGACAAATTTTGAAAAGACTTTACATTTAATTTAATTTAAAATTGAGAAATACTTAGTTGTATTTAATCCATTAATTTAATTTCAGTTGAACAAAACCTCTTAGCTAGGGTATGTCCTTTTGATTTCCCATGACCTTTGACCTGAATAGTACATGATCAGGTATGATGCTTTGCCATGTGAATGGAGGTGGAACAGTGGAGTCATTAGCTGCTTAGGGCTTTCTTCAAGCAGTCGGATGGCCCAGGGCTCATTCTCTCATCCAAACCACTATATACCCCAACTGGCTCTTGTGATACTGAGGGTCGGAATAGCCAGACACCTGCCATTCTTTCCCATTCACTGATTTAACCCATGATGACAATGGAATGGGACCAGAGTGATTCTTTCCAGAGGAGGTGTACCATATTGGAAGATAAATCAGCAGATTAGCTTAGTGACATGTACCCCTCCCAGAGGACAAAACATTGCCCTATACTCTTCCATATTACCATTTACCAATGACAAAAAGCCAGGTAAGAGCCCTTGATGAGTGTGGTCCTCAGGATCATTTGGAGGAGAGAGAATGTGGGTAGAAGTTATATCAGGTACTGAGTCCTGATTGATAAATCAACTTGAAAAACTCCATTCCCATGCCTGGGCCCACGGTAGTAGTTTTTTTTCATATATTTTTGGTCATCAGATTTACTTTTTTTTAAAATTGAGGCATAGTTGATGTACAATATTATATAAGTTTCAGGTATACAACAGAGTGATTCACAATTTTTAAAGGTTATACTCCATTTATAGTTATTATATTCCCTGTGGTATACACTATATCCTTGTAGCTGATTTATTTTATACATAGTAGTTTGTACCTCTTAATCCCCTACCTCTATCTTGCCCCTCCCTCCTTCTTCCATTGGTAACCACTAGTTTGTTCTCAATATATGTGAGTCTGTTTCTTTCTTTTTTTTATTATTCACTACTTTGTTTTATTTTTTGGATTCCACATCTAAGTGATATCATAAAGTATTTGTCTTTATCTGTCTGACTTATTTCACTTAGCATAATACCCTCCAGTTCCATCCATGTTGTTTCAAATGGCAAATTTTTTTTATGGCTGAATAATATTCCATATCTTCTTTATCCATTCATCTGTCAACAGATACTTAGGTTGCTTCCATATCTTGGCAATTGTAAATAATGCTGCTATGAACATTGGATGCATGTATCTTTTCAAATTAGTGTTTTAATTTATTTTCAGATATATCCCCAGGAGTGGAATTGCTAGGCCATATGGTAGTTTGATTTTAAGTTTTTTGAGAAACCTCCATACTGTTTTCCACAATGGCTGCACCAATTTACATTCCCACGAACAGTATACAAGTGTTCCCTTTTTTCCACATCCTCGCCAACATTTGTTATTTGTGTTCTTTTTAATGATAGCCATTCTGACAGGTGTGAGGTGATACTTTGTTGTGGTTTTAATTTGCATTTCTCTGATGATTAACGTTGAGCATCTTTTGGTGTGCCTGTTGGCCATCTGTATGTCTTCTTTGGAAAAATGTCTATTCAAGTCTTCTGCCATTTTTTCACTGGATTGTTTGTTTTTTGATATTGAGTTGTATGACCTACTTATATATTTTGGATACTAACCCCTTATTTATCATATGATTTGCAAATATTTTCTCCCATCCAGTTGTTTGTCTTTTCATTTTGTCAATGATTTTCTTTGCTGTGCAAAACCTGTTAAGTTTAATTAGGTCACATTTGTTTATTTTTGCTTGTATTTCCCTTGCTTTAGTTGACAGATTAAAAAAATATTGTTATGACTTATGTCAAAGAGTGTTCTGCTTATGTTTTCTTCTAGGAGCTTTAATGGTTTCAAGTCTTACATTTTGGTCTTTAATCAATTTTGAGTTTATTTTTGTATATGGTGTTAGAGAATGTTCTAATTTCATTCTTTTACATGTAGCTGTTGAGTTTTCCCAGCACCACTTATTGAAAAGAGTGTCTTTTCTCCACTGTGGTTGTTTTTTTCCCACCCACCAAATATCAATAAATGAGGAAGTTGGACTATTTCAACATTTTCCTAACTAGAACCACATTTTCCAAAGAGTGTTACACTTGAGGAGTTGTTGGGTATTATAAGAAAAGTGAGTTCCATGGATAAATGTTTGGGAAATGGTGCATGAAATGATGTTAACAGGTTTCTTTACTACAGAATTTCTCCTAGTCTCTACTATGCAGATATGTTTTGACTCTCTAGCAGGGAATTAAAATTAAGCTTTCACCAAATTTATTTTGAAAATAATTTTTGAGGTGCATCCTATGATATTAGTGTTCACAAAAGTTCTTTCAGTTTTATAAATCCCATCGTAGAAGATTGCACTAAGCACTTTAGAAGAAGGGTTGAATGTCCATTAAACCCAATGAAGATCCGCATTCTCTGGGAAGCCATTCTCTATTTCACTGTTTTCCAGTAGGAACCTTCTACTCCTCTCAATGGAGAGAATATTGTCTCTGATCAACCATCAAAAAGGGAATTATCAAAGAGAGTGCTTCTGAATAATTTGATGCACATTTCCTTGACTTTTATTGACTCTCCCACCTCCACATAATGTAAAAAGTGAATATATAAAAATAATCAATATATGAAAATCCGAACATATAAAGCATCACAGATGAGAGGAGAGCTATTCATATAACAGGAGAATTCTTTATTTTACAAAATGATTCCTCCCAGAGTCGTTTTTTTAAAAAAAAGAAACTTGGAGACACTGAAGGAAATTCAGGGGTCTCACAATTTCTCTCACAATTGTCTCTAAGTTCACCGTCTATTACCTGTAAGTATTCTTTTTTTTTTTTTTGCGATGCATGGGCCTCTTACTGTTGTGGCCTCTCCCATTGTGGAGCACAGGCTCCGGACCCGCAGGCTCAGCAGCCATGGCTCACAGGCCCAGCTGCTCTGCGGCATGTGGGATCTTCCCGGACCAGGGCACGAACCCGTGTCCCCTGCATCGGCAGGTGGACTCTCAACCACTGCACCACCAGGGAAGCCCACCTGTAAGTATTCTTAACCTTTAAAAATACTTTCTTAGATGCCTCTGTTTACCCCACCAATAGGGTTGATTTAGCCTATCTAGCCTTAGAAATGGCACATTCCTCTCTCACAGGGCCAGTGGCCTACCCCCAAGATGCCCTACTGGTCAAGGAAGGCTTTCCCACCAGCTGGGGACCACTGTTTAATGGCAGGCAGGCTCCAGCCAGAACCTCATTTATTTTCCCAGTGTTGCTTGTGGCTTAGAGACTCATTTATTTATTTGCAGAGATTACCATCACCCACTGGAAACAAATCTTTGGATATCATATTTAAATCATGACTCTGAAATATATACTCTATTTTGCCAGCTGTCCAAGTTGCTGGGACTTTCCCCCCTTGGTTGAAAAAATGTTTTCTACCTCAGACAGCTACTATGAATCAAGATGCACACAAACTTCATTTTAAAGGTGTTTCCTGCCTTGTGAACCCAATCGTTATGAAGACAAAGGAACAGTTGGATCCTTGATACATTGGCGAAAAGCATTAGCTTTCTTGTAAAGGTGATTTGCCACTTCAGGCATAATTAGGCTACTTAAACACTTATCTTTGTTAGTCAATGGACTGGGAAGTCTTTATCCTTATCATGAGTGATGTAGTTCAAAGAGACTCTCAGCTCTAAATAGAGATGCCCTTTCAGTGCAAGGTAGTTCCTACCGGGTTGCTAGATATTTTAATCTCTAGACCTAACCAACATGTTGGTTTATGTACCCCTAGAAGACTATCACTTGTAAAATATTTCTTCAGTCCCTCATTAAGTAGAATTTGATATCCTTGGTGACTCTTTAGGGGAGAAGGAACCAATTAAAACACCAAATCCGGGCTTCCCTGGTGGCGCAGTGGTTGAGTGTCCGCTTGCCGATGCAGGGGACACGGGTTCATGCCCCGGTCCGGGAAGATCCAACATGCCGCGGAGCGGCTGGGCCCATGAGCCGTGGTCGCTGAGCCTGCGCGTCCGGAGCCTGTGCTGTGCAAGGGGAGAGGCCACAACAGTGAGAGGCCCACATACTGCAAAAAACCCACAAAAAACAAAAACAAAAAAACCCACCAAATCCTGAGAGTGAATGTTCTCTTCCAAGTCATTTGATGCTAGCTGTTTGAGAAAAAGAAAATGCAGTATGTAGTAAGGGGTGGAGATGAGACCAAAAAATCCTTGCATCTCCCACCCACACTTTGTAGCTCAGGCATGAGACGAGAGAGATGATGGAATATAGGCGTGCTTGGCTAATTTATCCTATGACAGTGAAGCATAGTGATCTGTCCTGGGAAGCAGGGAGTTCTGATCTTGTCCCTGGCTCTGCTTCTCAAACCAGTTCTGTAACCACAGGGACCCATCAGCCTCTCAGTTTTCTTACAGTAAAGTGGGGATTTATCTCTGCCTTGCTTGGATACACAGAATGTTGGGCTGGGGGGCATTCTACTAAGATAATGGGTTTGAAAATTACAGATTATGACGACTAATATGGGCAAGGGTCATGGCTTTTTTCTTTGCTTCTTTTATGTCTACTTTACTTATATGGAAAGAGTGACCTACCTGAGTATGAATTCTAGTTTTGCTAATTACCCAGTTTCCTCATCTATAAAATAGGAATAGTGATATCTATTTCATGTGGTTACCATGAAGACTTGGCAAATCCTACTGCTTTTAGTTGCATCATCTGGAGTTGTGCCTAGCAGTCTTTCCCTAATATCTTTCCCCCTTGTGTGTTTCAATGCCAAATGCAGCTTCATGGTCTCTTTCATAGGTCATTTATGGCACTCAGTTGTTGGGTTGTTACTTTATAAGAAGAACACTGAATTGTGACATTTCCACATTTCCTGCTACTCTGTTTCTTTGCTTTCTAACATATAAAATTACTTTATCATGTAATCTTTTTGAAGACATTAAATCAATAATTAATGATCCAAGTTTAAGTTAACATTGAACTGCAGGTTAAAACCATAATAAGATACCAACAGAATATTTAAAAAAAAAACATCAACCAAACAACCAGCACTGCTTCCCCTCCCCACACCCCTGCCCTGGCCTCAACACACACTCAGTGAAAACTAAACAACCAACCAACAAAAAACCAAACACAAATCTGACAATATCAAACTTTGGCAAGGATGTAGAACAACAGGCATTCTTATACACTGCTGGTGAAATGCAAATTGGCACCACCATTTTGGAAAACTATTAGATAGTACCTAGGAAAGCTGAATATATGCCTACCTTATGACCCATAAGTAAATGCATATGTGCATGAAAAATGTACAAGGATGTTCCTGGCAACTTTATTTAAAACCACCAGAAGCTGGTATCAGAATCAACTGTGGTGTATTCATACATTGGAACACTATACAGCCATGAGGGGGAGGTGGGAAGCTTCCATGATGCTGGTGATGTTTGATATTTTGATTTCAGAGATAGCTATACAGGGGTATTTATTTTATAAAAAATTATCAAGCTGTACACTGAAGATCTCTGCATATATTTTATACTTCAGGAAAAAGTTTGCTAAATAAATAGATATCAGTATTAGTTTTTAAAAATCCACTGCCAGATGGCTGGAAAGTTTCTTTAGGCCATAATTGAAAGACATAACACAATTTTAGAGATCCTAAAATAGAGACAAAATAAAAATGCAACTTATAATTCAGTACTCGTGTATTCATGCATTTGTACATTGTTTTTTTTATTGAGGAATACTTTACAAAAAAAAGAAAAAAACCACGCACAGATATTAAGTGTACAATTCAGTGAGTTTTGATACATGTATACATTCAAGTAATTACAACCCCAGTGAAGATATAGAACATTTCCATCAACACTTGTGCTTCTTCCCAGTCAATAGCCCACCTCCTCTCCCCAGAGAAAACCAACTAGTCTTCTTTTTTTCTTAATTATTGAAATACAGTTGATTTATAGTGTTTCAGTTGTACAGCAAACTGATTCAGTTATACACATATATATATATTCTTTTTCAGATTCTCTTTCATTATAGGTTATTACAGCATGTCCTTGTTTATCTATTTTATATGCAGTAGTAGTGTGTACAAACTGTTCTTAATTGTAGCACATTGGGTTAGCTATGCTCGTCTTTCAACGTCTTCTAAATAGAATAATGCAGCATATATACTCTTGTGTCTGGCTTCTTCACTTAGCATTATGTTTTTGATATTCATCCAAATTGTTGAGTGCACTGGTGGATAATTTTTTATTTTATTAATATACTATAAATTATTTTTTCATTTCCCTGTTGTTGGATATTTGGCTTATTTCCAATTTGGAGTTACTGATGAATAAAACTGCTATCAACATTTTTGTTCAAGTTTTTCTTGAAATGTGTGTCCTAAGAAATCGTTTCTTCTTGCCAGGTCATAAAGTAGTTTCCTATGTTTTCTTTTAGATACTTTATTTTTTTTCCTTGATGTTTGTGTCTATGATCTATCTCAAATTAATTTTTATGTATAGTGTGAGGTGAGGATCAAGGTTCATTTTTATCCAGTTGTTCAAGCCCCATTTGTTGAAAAGAAACCTTTCTTTCTCCTTTTGATTACTTTGCATTGTCTGCTGAAAATCAACGAGCCATATATGTATAGATCTATTCAGGACTTTCTGTTCAGTTCCATTGATCTCTCTACTTACCCTAATGCTCATAACACACAGTTTTAATTACTGTAGCTGTAGAATAAGTATTGAAATCATAGAATGAGTATTTATGCATTGATTTTTATCATTAAGTAATACCAGTGCATTTATGGACCTCTTTACAATGGAGATAGGCTGCATCCAGTGTCCTATATGGTAACTTGATTTTATGTCAGATGTCAAATAATCACTCTGATTTCAAAAACCTTTCAGGTAGTGTACCTTAAAACATAGAGGTGTCTATGCTACTCAATAAAAATTATACTACTCTTTATCCTGTTTATCAAGGGTAGTAAGTGAATTTCTTATGGCTCTGTTGATATTTCTGCCCTTACTGTGAGGTTGGCTCTTAGTGTATCTGACCATATTAAATAGTGGCTTTGGGGATATAATAATTGATAAATGTACTTTTATTTACATTTTGGACCCCAAAATCAATTTTAAAAGACTTAGTTGCCCCAAATATTCCCCTTTTCTCTTTTCTTCTTTGCTGTTGTTGTTTAATGCTTCACTTTCTTCTGTTTTTTGTTTGTTTTTGCTTTTCTTTTTAAAGGAGGGTATGCTATAATCTCAGCCCAGGAAAAATAAAGGTTGATCTTAAAATAACTAGGTGGTCTCATTTCTCTTTTGTTAGTGATTGATTGAGATGTGGGAAGGTGGTACAATTCTAGGCAATGAAAGGGGTTTGGGGATGAGCTCTGAAGCTCCTGTGAAAGATTTTCTGGCTGTTAAAAATGAACTGGGGGCTGTGAACAAGGTAACAGTTTCTCTCCTGCTGCTGTTGTTGCTGGATGTTGTGATGTCAGGTGGTGATACCTGGAACTGTTGCAGCCATCTTGTTACCATGAGGAAAGCTACAAGATGACTTGCTGAATTAAGCAGAGTGGAAAGAAGGAAGAAATCTGAGTCCCCAAAGAAATGAGGGAGCTAAAAATAATGTCTTAATCTATCCCCATTCTTATAGTTATGGGATTTAAATTTTTTTGTTCATTGTCCAAATCACTTGAGTTAGGTTTTCTTTCATTTGCTCCCTAAAGCATGCTATCTGTTAAAACCACATTGGATTTTATCAGCTCTTTGATGTGCTAAGAACTACTGGGAAAATTAAATGAATGAGGCATTAGATTAAGAACCAAAGTATGAGCAAAGACATAATTTATTAATGAATTTTAGTCATCAGAATGTATGATTCTAAAAGGGGGGAACACTTACCTTTATAAAGTATGAAAATAATTGGATGAACTTGATATTGCTGTGTTTTGGGATATGGCTACTCATGACTCAGGTAACTGTAGATGAGTTGAGTAGAATGATGGGAGCAGGAGAAGCAAAACCAACTGTAGATTTTGAGATGAAGTTCACAGTCACATATGTCCCCTGCCTAAAGAACCACTGGACTGCAGAGACTTGAGTAAAGCCTCTAGTTCAGCTAAGAAGGCTGAGAGCAAGGCAAGACCACATAGAGCTCCTGAGTTTTTGTGTAGGAGGGGCTTGAGGGCTGCGGCACTTTGGGACACGGAGTTGCCATTGCAAAGAACTTTTCCTGTTAGTTATCCATATAACGAATTGGGTGGGATCGTGGCTGTGACCTTGGTTACCTCCTTTGATTCAATGATTAATGCCAGACTAGTTTTCCAGCCTTGGGTTGAGAAAACCCACAGTTATTAAAAAAGCAAGCCAACCTCAAGATCTATAGCTGCTTTATTTTGAAATAAAGTCATTATTTCAAGTCAAAAGTGCATAAAGAATTCCTGAAGAGTTTTCAAGGCAGAGAATTTCAATTCTGGTTGGTGTGAAATCAGTCTTTCAGTTTTCAATTTCATTGGAGGGGATGCTCCATAATTTGAATTTCTCATGCTGAAAATTGAACTGAAAAGGAGCTTATGTAGTTCAACCACTGCTACCTTATTGGCATGATTATTATTAGTAAGTTAACTCTTCCATGTTGGAGGAGAACTAGAGACTCAGTCCTTGCCCTCGAGGTATACAACCACAATCCCAGGAAACACCTTTTACAAAATGGCCTGTGCATGGTGGGGAATGGGGTCTTCCACAGACTCAAGTTGTGGTTCCTTCCATTTCAAGCAGTGTCTTTGTTTTTTTGTTTTTTGTTTTTTTTGCTGAATTTCTACATTTAAAAAATTCTTCCAATGGGAAGGGGTTGTTATAGAAGAGATGGCAGCATAAAGTCCACAGACTGAATTGCCTGGGTTCCTTCTAACCACTGTACACAGGCAGGGTTGGGAGCTTATTGGGAGACCTGTCTTTCTCGTTAACATGTTAATATGATACTTTTCTTGGTTAATACATTTATATATTTGCAGGGGTCTCTGGAAAAATAATGTGAAAAACTATTTGTTTACAACTCATGTTTACCCTACTATGGGATGAATTGAGTTTTTTTTTTAAATAATGTATCTTTAGTTCATCTAAAAACTATAGACTAAAGAAAAAAACCTCACACCAAATATTTTCCATTTTAAATTTAACACTGGAGATTACTATCTTTGTGTCATCAGGCTTACTGTGTGTGTGTGTGTGTGTGTGTGTGTGTAGAGTATGGCCCTCAGGATAAAGCTTTTTTCTACCATCTATGAGCATGTCTTTTACCTTGAAAAAAATTACTTTCATCTTTCCAAAAAATTCAGGCCTGCATCTAATGAATCACAGAATATTGTACAAAAGTGTTCCGCCCTAAATTTTATGAAGGTCATACTGAAGTAGATGCTCAGAGCCTGTTCATATCATGTTGCTGAGTCATTAATAGAATGATAAATTATCTTATGCTGCATATTGATAATGTTGAAAGATAAGTAGCTTTTTGGCCCTTATTGTGAAGTTGGGGCACTTCTGATCTAACTCCAATATCTGTGAAAGGAGATGGGAACTATTGTTCAATATGGTCATGTGACAAAGGTAAACATACTGAAGCAGGGGTACTATGGCCTTTTCCCTTCTTTACTTTCAGGGAAGTAAGTTTGTCTGAATGACTTTTTGCACTCATCAGGGTAATGTCAGGGTAGCGCAAATGGAGAAATCAGGAGATTGGGCCAGTGATTACAGGGAGAGGGGATGAAGAAAGACGGGAAGGGAGGAGTTTAGAGAGGATGAAGTTCTTAAAGAGGGTTTGTGGGAAAGAGGAAGATTCTGGGAAAACAGAAGCTGAATGGGACTCCGAAGAGATAAATAGGAAAGCATAATTTTTTAGCATTTTTTTTCTTTGTGTCAATTTATTTCCACTTTCTGAAATCTTCAGAAAAGATCCAATCGAAGTTATCTTTGGCCACTGAGAACAGCAGGAAGTGCCCCAGTTCTATATATGTACGATCACTTATGTCATAAAAAATGTTTCAGCCACTAGTCTTTCAAGCTTCCAAGTTAATTATTGAAAAGTTTCTTGAAATTATTCCTTGGTCTTGCTCAGCTATTAGGCAGAAAGTACTGTAGCTTAGTGAAGGTCCAAGAGTGAGCATGTGGTCTGGCAAATTAGACACAAAAGAACTCTGTTGGAGGATTCTGGAAAAGATGTTTCCCTGGTATAGGGAGAGGGTAGTCACGAAGAAAGGTCTCTTTCTGTCCTGGCCACTCTTTGATCTAGTTTTCTGATGGTTTTTTGATGGCCCATGACCATAAAGTGACTTCCCAGGGCTGAAATGACAGCCTAGGAATAGTAGGATGGAAGGATGGAAAGACTGGGGCCCTTATGACACTGTTAAACTATTGAATTAGTTCTGTAGTGCCTACCTTTGGATTACTTGTTCAAGTCTTTTAAGACACTCTTTCTATCTGTACACTTCTTTATATTACTGACTTTTATTAATCAGAAGTAAACTTCCTTATGGTTAAGTCTCTGACATTTAACTCTTTTCTTACATGTAGCCAAAGGCATTACTAACTGGCACACAACACATTTAAAACTGATGCCATTTGTAACTACTTCTTCATAAGGTGCAACCAGACAAAACAGAAACAAATGGAAGTTAGAACATATAGAAAATTGCAGCTAACATCCATATCATCTGATTTCAAATATCTGTATGTATCAGAACTGTTTGGCCTCATTGATTGACTTTATCATAAGCAAATGTCATAACTGAACTCAAATATAAATGTTCATGAATAAACGTTTGCAATGTGTTTGTTTTATATATTGGTATTTCAATTAATATTTCTTTTGAAAAAAAACAAAAATAATTGAAAAACTATAGCAAAAGACAAAAGGAAGCAGGATAGTTAAATATTTGTGTTTGTGTGTATGTACATGTAGTAATCATTGCTTTTATCTGATCATTTAAGTTTGTTAAACTCCAATGTGGGATCCACTGTTCTGGGGGCTAGAGATACAAAACTTAATTTCATCCAGATTCTGACATCTACATGATTCCAGTTTGTACAGTGGTGCCACAGTTCAATCACATGCTCAGGATGAAAACCAAGTAGTATTCCTTGAAAGCCATCACACATACTATATGTAACACATCAACAAATCACTTTTGCTCCACCCCCCTGGGTCCAACCCCCTCTTATGCTCCTTATTGCTTTCCTTCGAGCTCATCTCGAAGGAAAGCCATCATCATCTCCACTTTTCCTTCTCTGCGGGTTCTTTTCTACATGGTAGCAAGAGTGATTTTTAAAAACCTGAAGGAGATCATGATGTTCCCCTGTTTTCAGCTCTTCCATGGCTTTGCATCACTATTAAAAAAATAATCCAAAGTCCTGTTCCTCGCATAGAGCTTTATGATCTAACACCAGTCACCTCTCAATGTAAGTTCTACCCTCATTCAATTCGATCAGAATATTCTGGTCTCCTTGTTGTGGTCCCACACAGCAAGTTATTCCCTTCTCAGTAACCTTGCCCTTATTTTCTCACTTCAGTCGGGTGAGAAATCGGTCTCTGTTCCGAGTCACCCCAGGGAGGACTTCCCCTACACTCCTTTATATTGTTCTTTACACTGTATTGTGTATATATCCATTTATCATCTGCCTTCCTCACTTGAACATCAGCTCCGTGAGGACAGAGACTTGGCCGTTTTAACGAATCCAAATGAATGAACAAATGAATGAACTGTGGGTGAATAGCTCATTTTTTTCCGCTCCTGATTCTGCCCTGACTGGCAACGCCTTCTGGGCCAGGTTTGCCCACTCTCTGTTTCTTTGTGTTTGCATTTGTGAAATGAGGGGAAATTTCAGGCTGGAAGCGGGTGGGAGAATTTCAAGGGCTGGCCTGATGGCTCCCTTCCCGCACTGCTGGGGCAGCTCCTTCCTTTGTTTATGCATCAGCCTAGCCTGTTGCCAGGCAGAGTAGGAAGCTGGGCTGTGCGAAGGTGCTGACTAATGTAGGCGTCTCTCTCCTTATCCTACAAAGAAGAAAAGCTGCCCCAGGCAAACAAACATAGGAAGTCAGCAGTGCTCTCTCCTGGGTTAGCATCTTTTCTGCACCTTCCTCCCCCATTTCTGCTCCTCCTACCAGTAACTAAATGGCGTCCTGATGACCAGTTTCTCATTCCAAGAGAGTGAAGTAGAAAATGTAACCAGTCTGCAGGTGTTCAGCATATAGTTCAGTATGCAGGTGTTCACATTCTTCCTCTATGTGTCTTTGCACTGAGTGGCAAGAAGATTCTAGAACCATGCACACTTGTATGCAATTCTGGCTCTTTTCTAGCTGTGTGAGCTTGGGCAGGTGTCCCTACCTTTCTGAGATTCAGTTATTTTGTCCACAGCATGGGAACACTGAGACCAACCTCATATTGTTTACACGACAGTTAAATAATGTCTAGAAGGTACTTAACATCAGAGTAGAAAAGACTGTAGTGAGCAGGTGATGGATGACTCAGCGGTATTTTGGCCCCCTTTGCCTTTCTAGCAGCCTTTAAATTCACTCTTGATGCCATTTCTGTTCAAATAAAATGGCCAGTCTTGTTGACAAGTATGGAACTGGGAACTGTGGGAAATGAAGCTGAGACAAATGAAAAGCAGTAGTGAAAACATGAATACATTCATAAACTGGGACCCATTTCAGCAGAAACTGTGGTCTGGACACTGTTCACAGGACCAACACTCTGAGGCTGGAGGGGCTGCAGAACCCCAAGGCAAGGTTCCTCTCTCCCTGCTCCCCACTGTGACTTCCCTCCAGGGTGAGTGAGCCCACAGGAGCCAGGTCTGGCCTGGACTGCGGTCCCTAATCTGCAATCCCAGCCTGGCTCAGGGGGAGGTGGTTTCCCTCCTCTTCCTCACTGCTCACCCCACCAATGCATGCCCCACCCCCTCCCTGGAGGGTGACGGTGGGGGTGGGGAGTCCAGCTCGCTCGTCAGGCCTATGAGAAGGGGGCCCAATGAGCACCCCACCAGCCTGTCCTCCCCACAGCTCAGCTCTCCCTTACCCTTCACATTTCGAGCTCCTTTGTGGGAGGGTGGGGTGTGGGGTGGAAGGGGTCTTGCTAAGGAGTTTTGCTAACACCTCCCCTCGATTATGGAGTTTGTCAGCAATGGAAAGCCCATGTTAAAAGGCCAGGAGTCTGCTGGACAAAGGGAGTTTGTTTGCCTGGAAGAACTAGTCTTAGAGCCCTGGCAACGAAAGTTTTGGGGGCAGGGCTACTCTGCGGTGTCTAGTTCAGACTGAGGACTGGGAAGGCCCTGGACCTACCAGAGAGGAGGAGGCTGGCTTCTGGGATAGGATGAGGATTTGGGCTTCTAGCCAAGGAGAGAAAGAAGATGTCAAAGGAGCCTCTTGTGTCCTGACATGTCGAGCTCATTTCCACCTCAGGGCCTTTGCACCTGATCTCCCTGGAATGCTCTCCCTCCTAAATCTGCATGGCTTCTTCCTCACCTCATTCGGGGCTTGTCCAAAGGATATATAATGCCTGAGGCCTTCCTGGCACCCCTCTCTCCCAGTATCAAGTAAGGCCCCTTTCTCCTTACTGTCCACATAGTGTCTGCAAGTGTTTTACTTGGTATATTCAACACACCTATGAGGTCCTAAGTCAATGTTTGACAAATAAAAGAATGAATTTTATATCAGAAATTCCCCAGTTGATGGATGCATCTACTTTGTAATAAATTTCCAGACACAAGACAGCTGTCTGAATTTGGAATAACCTATAATAACTAAGCAACTCATTGGCTGAAGCTTTCATTTGGCTGAAAGGAATAATACTCAGATGGGCCCAACAAGTGTGGCTGGCCTCCTCTTGTGAAGGAGGAGGATAAACGCTCTTTATCCTCAGGTGTTTTAGGGTCCCCCTCAAGGCGCATCTGTGGAGCTAAAGATGGGCTGTTTTTCTAAAGTTATTATTAGTCTAGTGTAAAAGGAGTCACAACCATAACTGTCCTTTTCCTTGAAACCTCCTCCTCTAAGCAAAATGATGAAGGACATTATTAGTGGGACAAGATTCACTTTTTAAACCGCAGACATATGGCAAGCTTAGGTAGAGTGAAAACATTTTGCTTTAACCATCCATGTGTAGTTTTAATTAAAGAACTTAAAAAAGAAATGCCATAGAAATGTTAATTGCAGTGCCTGTGTGTCTTATCAGACTTGGGCAATTCCTTACTGATTGGATTGATTGCTGTGAGATTGTTCCACTTTGGTAGAGAGGAAAGGCAGACAAACTGGCTGCCTCTAGCTCTTAGTGGATCCCATTTATTAAGCTGTGATTGGCTCAACCACAGAGCCAATCACATAGTAGTTTCATTCATTTACTCACAAAATATTCACTGATCCCCTTCCACATGCCGAGCATTTTTCTAGGGGTTGGGGATTCAGCAGTGACAAAGGTGACAAGCATGTCTGCCCACAGGGAGCTGCCATTCTAGTGCAGGAGACAGACAATATCAAAATAAATGAAGTATACAGTATGTCAGAAGGTGACCCATAATGGAAAAAAGGCAGAGGAGTGGGGTGGAGGATGCAGTGTAAAAGGAGGTTGTCAGGGAAGCTGTCGGGTGACATTTGGACAAAGATCAAAGATGGTCAGGGGCAGAGCTGGTGGAGGGGTGTGCTAAGCAGGGGGAATGGCCTGGGGAAGTTCTATGCATGTTTGAAGAGAAGCAAGAAAGCCAGTGCATCTGGACCACAGTGAGCAAGGGAGTGGAATAGGGGATGAGCCGGAGAGGAAGGGGGGTGCCGATCACTTAGCGCCTGGGCCCCGTGGAAGGATCCTTGGGCTCTATTCTGAGTGAAACACCAAGCCAACCCAGGGTTTCACGGTGGAGCCACACGATAAGCTGACAGTATAAAAGGACTCCTGAAATGAATTCTTTGACAGCCTGTGTTATTTTGTTTAAAACATCCAAATGCAAATAGAGGGCTTGCAGACGGGCATCATCCCTGGGTATAGTGGGGAGCCCCATGCAAAACCCTATCCATGTGGCCAATACCTACCATCCTATAAAGCTTCTGTGTTTCCTGTCAGCAATGCTAAAGGCCAAAGCCAAGGGCAAAAGGGTATGAGCCCTCGAGCCATCTTGGCCTCACAAGGTCAAGATTTGTCTCCCCTCCACCCTCCTTTCTGCGTCCCTGATTGAAAGGTGGAACTGGGAGTGGGACAGGGAAGCCCAGCCTGGAACATTCATACTGATGCCCTGCTCGCAGATTCCTGGTCACAGCCAGCCTCATCCTGGAGAATCTTAGACTAACATTGCCTGAATCATTCTTCTCTTCTAAACTTTTGGTATTGATGCAATTCTTCATTTCATAGCTCATGATCAGCGATTTCTTTAAAACCTGGGGCACTCTGTTTAATGGGATTTTGGAGCTCTTTTAAAGTTTGAGAAGCAGCCTGGGAGATGTGGTTTTGTTGCATAATGCTGAAGTTAGAATCTCTGGGGTTTTGAATTGTCATGAAGACAGTAAGGTAATGGGTCCTGGGCCAGACCTTCCTGACAAGAGATATGGGGCAGGATGGGGCAGTGAGACAGAGGAATGTGCTTTGGGGGATGGGGAAGCTGGAGCAGATGTATTATATGAGATCAGCTCACCTACCTCCTAACTGCATCCCCTCAGAGGGTCCAGAGGGCACTCCCTTTACCAAGGCTGGGGGAGATGCATTTGTGAGGGAGCCCCCGTGTTCTCTGTGCTGGCTCTTCTCTGTGGGCCAGAAGTGATGGTGGGGACAGCTGCCATCGAACAGGACTCCCTGGCTTCAGTGGGGATGATGAAACCCAGCACCAAGAGGTGGTATTTAATTGCTAAAGACAAGATGTGTGTGTTTACTGTAAGGGTTTGCAGAACCCAAGTAGTAATCAGAATAGAATGGCCTGTAGAGCCATTGAATTGGCTAGTTGATCACTATGTTCCTTGAGCAGTAATACACGGGCAGGCTCTTAAAGCCTTACTTGATTTGCATAATGGGAAAGCTCTAGACCTGGTGAATAGAATCACCACAATAGAAAGTAAAAAATCCAACTAATTCTCAGACTTGAGTCATTTCATAGACACAGAGCCTCTTGAATGAAGAGGAGGACAAGTCTCCTTGGAAATCCTGCTGCACAGCCAACAGTTTACACTGTGAATCTTCCTTCTGAACTTCACTAAAGGGACCTGTGGCTGCGTACTAGGGTGACTGTGCATGGGGGCAAGGGGTATAATCAGACTGTCGGGGACGAGTGGACGCTGGAGACCCCAAGTACCACCAATCAGGTGATCAATGGAGTCTGGCTCTGGTCCATCTCACCATGGGCCCAGGGGGGGCCCTAGACCCATTCTGTGGTTATTTCTCCAGTTCCAAAAATCATAGTTGAAAAAAAACATGACCAAGTGCCCTCACATTGGTTAGAATCCTTCAACATCTCTTCTTTCAAGGTTCCTAAATGGTGAGTTTGCCCAGTGCTCAGAGCACTTCCTGTGCACAGATGACCACTCACAGACCGCTGTCTCGGGGCTGTGTCTGCAGACTGTGACCACTCTGGCTATCTGGCTGGTTGAAGCCGAGCATGATGTAACAGACTGTAACAAGCTGCTAAGGACAAGGAAGAAAAAACTGGTCCCAGTTCTGCCATTAGCTCCCTGTGTGTTGCTGGACAGACCACTCTGCCTTTCTGCACCTCAGTTTTCTCATCTTTAAGAGGAAACTTTGGGCTAGAAGCCAGCGATTCTTAACCTTGGTAGCATATTGGAATCCCTCATACATACTAATACAATAGTGCCTCGTTATCTGTGCAAGGTATGTTTTAAGACCCCCAGTGGGTGCCTAAAACCAGGGCTAGTCCTGAATCCTAGGTATACTATGTTTTTTCCTGTATATATTTGGTGGGCCAAAAGTTTCGTTCGGTTTTTTCTGTAAGATGGCTCTAGTAGCACTTAGTTTTCTTTAACTTCATTTGAAACAATTTTGTTAGATTGTATGTGACAGCTGTCATACCAGCGTGCATTTAAAAGAAGAGTTATTGAAATCAGTGAATTTTTGTGTAGCCATGTTAATATTGAAGATGGAAGAAAAACAAGCAACGTTTTCGGCCTATTATGCTTTATTATTTCAAGAAAGGTAAAAACACAACTGAAATACAAAAAAAGATTTGTGCAGTGTATGGAGAAGGTGCTGTGAATGATCGAACATGTCAAAAGTGGTTTGCAAAGTTTTGTGCTGGAGATTTCTCGCCGGACGTTGCTCCACGGTCGGGTAGACCAGTTGAAGGTGATAGTGATCAAATAGAGACATTAAGTGAGAACAGTCAATGTTATACCACATGGGAGATAGCCGACATACTCAAAATATCCAAATCAAGCATTGAAAATCATTTGCACGAGCTTGGTTATGTGAATCGCTTTGATGTTTGGGTTCCACTTAAGTTAAGCGAAAAAAACCTTCTTGACCATATTTCCACATGCTATTCTGTACTGAAACGTAATGAAAATGTTCTTTTTTTAAAACAAATTGTGATGGGTGATGAAAAGTGGACACTGTACAACAATGCAGAATGGAAGAGATTGTGGGGCAAGTGAAATGAACCACCGCCAACCACACCAAAGGCCAGTCTTCATCCAAAGAAGGTGATGTTGTGTATATGGTGGGATTGGAAGGGAGTCCTCTATTATGAGCTCCTTCCGGAAAACCAAACGATTAGTTCCAACAACTACTGCTCCCAATTAGACCAACTGAAAGTGGCGCTCGATGAAAAGCGTCCAGAATGAGTCAACAGAAAACGCATAATCTTCCATCAGGATAATGCGAGACTGTATGTTTCTTTGATGACCAGGCAAAAACTGTTATAGCTTGACTGGGAAGTTCTGATTCATCCGCCATCACCAGACATTGCACCTTCGGATTTCCGTTTATTTGGTCTTTACAAAATTCTCTCAATGGAAAAAATTTCAATTCCCTGGAAGACTGTAAAAGGTACCTGGAACTGTTCTTTGCTCAAAAAGGTAAAAAGTTTTGGGAAGACAGAATTATGAAGTTGCCTGAAAACTGGTGGAAGGTAGTGGAACAAAAGGCCGAATATGTTGTTCAATTAAGTTCTTGGTCAAAATGAAAAATGTGTCTTTTATTTTTGCTTAAAAAACCGAAGGCACTTTTGGGCCCACCCATACATACTTATGATAAAGTTTAATTTATAAATTAGGCACAGTCAGAGATTCACAGTAACTAATAATAAAATAGATCAATTATAATAATGTACTATAATACAAGTTTGGGAGTATAGTCTTTCTATCTCTCTCTCAAAATATCTTATTGTACTACTGAACTCAACCTTCTTCTTGTGATGATGTGAGATGATAAAATATCTCCATGATGAGATGAAGTGAGGTGAATGACTTAGGCATTGAGACGTAACATTAGGCTGTGGACCTTCAGACCACATGTTAGAAGCAGGTCACCTGGAGAAGATGATCCTGGATTGAGCCATGATGATGTTGATGGTTGGGGACCCTGTTCTGTATGGTGCGAGATTTCATCACACTACTGGGAACAGCATACAGTTTAAAGCCCATGAGTAGTTTGTTTCTGGAATTTTCCATTTAATATTTTTGAACTGTAGTTAACTGTGGGTAACTGAAACTGCAAAAAGCGAAATCGCAGATAAGGGGGGACTACCGTACCTAGGTCCCACTAGAGAATTTAATTGGTCTGGGGTGGGACCCTAGCACTGACATTTTTCACATCTCTGGCAATTCCAATGTGCACTCAGGATGAGCCCCATGGGATGAGTCACCCCCACGGTCCCTTCCCGCTCTGACAGGTTGAGTCTCCACAATGTTCCTCCCTGAGAGAGAGAAAGAGCATCTGACACATTTGAAGTCAAAGCTCCAAAGGGCCTTTAGAGGAGGAGAGTCTGAAAACCCCTATTTCCCAAATTAAAATCTGCAATATTTTTCCTCTTAAGGAGACATGTGACTGACCAGACCACAGAGAGGTTGGGCTGGAGAATAACCCAAATGTTTGTTTCAGCCATTTCAGTGACATTTTGCAGGGCGGCTCAAAGATTTGTCCATGGTGTTCGCCTGTGTCCTAGACACGGGCCAAAATCTGTCCTTGTGTTTACTGTGCGCCTTGCCTTATCCCTGTTATCAATATCTAGATTCAGAGAGAGACCCAGACCTTGGCTTACTGATGGATACTCTCACTTCTGTGTCTTATTTCTACCTTCATCTCTGCCCAGCCTATAAAAAGGGCTCCCATTCTATGAATAGCAGGATTGGTTCTAGTTTTTGAGCCTGGCTCAACCATAAAATAGCCGTATGACCTTGAAGAAGCACTTTGTTCTCCTTGGGCCTCCATCTTCTCATCTTTTAAATGTGTAGCTCCAAGGTGTCTTACAGTTGAAATGACCTATGGTAATGAAATTTTATGAAACCTTGCTTATCCAACCAGAATGTTAAGCTGAGCTGCTTTTCCGAAGCAAAATGGACTCCATGCTGTCGCCAGGTCATTGTGCTCCTTGGTAGCGGAGGTGGATTTGGAGAGACCATCTTTCCAATTTGGTCAGCCTCAAAAGAACGGTCAGCCTTTTCCACCGGCCCAGTCAACAACAAACACAGCTTTGAAGCACTTAGCGCTAGGGCTGCTAGGTGGCGCTGTTTCCCCAGATTTCCAGGGAGTCTACGCTTTAGCAGATGGCTGTTGGTGAATTAACAATTAATGTCCACTGTATCAGCCTGAGCCCGCAGAAAATATGTTATACTCCAGAAACTGCAGAGAGCTGAGATTGCTCAGAGACGTGCTTCTGCCAACCTGGTTCTCTGCTGGCCAAGAATGTAATAATCATACACAGCCTGTCGCGTCCACAAATTTGTCCCACAGACAAGGGACATTAATAACAAGGGTAAATAAGGAATATTGTAATAAATGATTTGTATGCTTGTTTTCTTAGCCTTATTACATTTTATTTTGGAAATTCTCCCTGCATATAATAGCTAGAAAACAATTGCCACTGGGCAGGAGAGTTCACTTTCCAACAGCTTCAAAAAGAAAACCACCAAATGAGATACATGGGTTTTTCCCCTGAATCCATATGGACGCTTATAGGGTATCCCAAATGGGGGCGCGAGGGCTGTGATGGCAGGCAGAAAAGATTTCTTGTATTTTCCTGCCTTTTCCTTTTCTATAAAAAGGCCATCTGAGTCCAGGACTTAAGCGCTGCTGCTATCACTTCTTCATCAGAGGCAAAGGTGTTCTTCGTCACACAGGAGCTAGGAAGGCAGGAAGAGGGAAGGGCATAGAAGTTGTTTGGCCCATTTTTAGCTCCGTTTCCTGCATTTTTTCCCTTTAATGTTTGTAAACTTCATTATTGCCACTGATGCCTTTCCACCGAAAGGCGAACTCCACCTGAATAGCAGAATTTGGGGTGAGGAGGGTGTCAAAGGTTCTGCTTCCCTGCCTGTCCCCCAGGACATGTGTTTCTTGTAGAAATGGCCATGCTGAGGGACAGTGAGAGGCGCAGTGGCCGGGTAGGTTAGGAGAACCCCAGGGCAGTTCTCTTTTGCAGGCCAGGGACATGCCTTAAAATATAAAATATCTGCACCTCCAGAGCAGACCCCTACACCCCACCTCCCTCACTGGCTCCCGACTTCTCCCTTGCCCAGAAACAGCAATTTGTCAAAATTAAGTCCTCAGCTGCCTCTCCCTCCCTCTGCCACACCCTTTGTAGCTCATATTTGTAGGCTGGGGAGACAGAAAGAATGAAACCCATGCGTTTTCTTCACGTTTCCCTTCTAGGTTAATTCTACCTTTCATGAATTCATAGTGTGCATTGTTTAGGTTTAGAAAAATGTTCCCAGCGCCAACTCTTCTGGTGTGAATCCAAAAAAAAAAAAAAAATTCAGTTTCAATCAACAGCATCAGCAGCTCAGACTCCAGGCTGGTGGAGGGGCTCCTTGGGGCGGGGGAGTGGCGGGGCTTGCATCACTGAGAAGCAGAGCCTTTCCCCTCCTGGCAGGGAAACAGCGAGGCCCCTTGACCCCAGGCGCCAATTACTATTTTAACCATCCTTCCGCACAGCCCCAGAGGCAGCTGGAAAGGAAACCGTGCGCTGGGACTTCCCACAGCGTCTTGCTGGCTCCCTAAGGCTGCCAGGCATTTGCCCATCTGGTGAGGCCTCCAGAGCAGGGGGCCTAATTAGGCATCATCTGGCCACCTGAGAAGGTTCAGTGGGCCTTCCCTGGCTCCCCTCGTCCACGCAGGACTCCATTCTCCCAGCTGCAGGTCTCTGGAGCTTGCTTGGTAGAGCAGCTGCCCTGGCTAATGATTGGATAGCAGGGTCCCCAGGTGGCTGCCTCAGACTGGAGGGGCTGGGCAGAGAGAGGGCCAAGGAACATAAAGGGACAGGGAGGGGGACAATATGAGGGGCGGTCAGAGAGGGGTCGGAGGGAAAAGAAACAGAGAGCATTAGATGAGCATCGCAATTCAGATCTCTTGAGCTGGAAGACAAGCTGACCTGACTTGCAGCAAGAGAGCTGGTCCCATAGGGGTGCCCATCCATGAGAAAAGCCCCTGTCCCCCTATTCTCCATCCCACCTCCCACCACACCATAATATTCTCTCTTCCTGCCCTCTACTGCCCTCAGCACCAGACTCTAACCAACAGTTTTTCACTAGGAGAACATGGCCTTACAGCCCTACTTTTGGGGACAGGCTGTGGGAAGAGGATATTGTTAAACTCAGAATTATTCTTTGCTCACGTTGGACTTTTAGGCATGCAGGTGTGTTCTGCGTTTTAAGATATTTTGCACCCTGGGCTCCCTAAACCATGGCAAGAGTCCGGAGAGTTGGGCAGTTGCTGACATGCAAGCCAGGCTCTGCTGATCACTTCTTAGGAATTTTACCTTTGTTTTCTGGGCAATCACACCCTTAGAGTAAGACGTATGACAAATGTCAGAATGACAAAAATATTGGGACAAATTTAGGGGAAGCAGATGGAAAGTAAAATGATCCACGAAGGGTTGTGTTGGCCAAAGGGGCAACCTCCCGGTCACCGCTGGCCTGCTGTCAGTTTGAACCCGTGCTCGCTGGAAAGCTGGGCTGAGCCACCAAAACTCTTAATTCTATGGATTTCTCTCTTATAATGTAGGATCGTTTGAAGCAATAAGATTGTGTGAGTGAGGGGAGCATCCCTGGACTAGGTCAAAATGAAGTTTAATTTCTGGTACTGTTATATCTGGGGTTTTGACCATGGGTTACTCATTGTGTTTCCTCTCTCCTCCAGTGTTCCCATTGGAAAATGTAAGAGAACACTTCTCTTTTTTTTTTTTTTTTCGGTACGCGGGCCTCTCACTGTTGTGGCCTCTCCTGTTGAGGAGCACAGGCTCCGGATGCGCAGGCTCAGAGGCCATGGCTCACGGGCCCAGCCGCTCTGCGGCATGTGGGATCTTCCCGGACTGGGGCATGAACACATGTCCCCTGCATCGGCAGGCAGACTCTCAACCACTGCACCACGAGGGGAGCCCAGAGAACACTTCTTTTAGTGTGCTAGAAGTTACCATTTTCTGAGCTTATTAGAGGTAAGAATGTTACGTTTCTACATTTCGTTTAGCAGGGCTCAAAGGGGAATGGCTTTCCCCCCACCTACCCCGCAAACTGCCACAATGCGAATGAAGAGTGTTTTGCTCCAGGAAAGGAAAACGGGTGTATGGAGAAGAGCTGTTTTGAGATTCATGTGCCCCGAACAGCAGAAGGGTGGGCTGTACAGATGCGCACAAGTTATTGACAGCTGTAGCAAGAATTGGAAAGGTGGTGGGATTTTCAAGCTGGCAGGAAGAGAATCTCATAAAGGTTTTGAAGACTTGTCTGGTTCCCTCATAACTGTCTGCCCAACCTTGTGAATCCACGACTGATATGGGAAGCCTCAGCCTCAGGGAATTTGGATCCATCAAAGGAGATTCACAAGGGTGAGCAAGTCTTTCCAGAACACTAGAATCCTTTGTGGGCTGTAGTCACCTTTGCCTCCTCCAAAGGACCTCTGGGCATAAATCACAGGGACACAGAGTGAACCCAGTAGAAGCAGAGAGGGGAGCAAATGAAGGGCATCTTCCTACTTATGGGTGTCCGCTTTCAGCTGGGTGTACAGTGGTGGGAAGTTGAATTTTTCAGTCTTAGAGTAAGAGTGATTGTTTTAAAGGACGCTGGAGCCAAGATAAATCTTAGAGGATAATTGATACTGTTTTCTGCAGGTCACCAAGCACCCCAGCTTTGTCCTCGAGCTCCAATAGAAAATGACTAAATCTTTAATTAAAGCCTGCAGATTCTGCAGGAGGATTTTTGGGCCTCAAGAGTTGATCTGGCCCAGCATGTCACTCTGGTGGGCACCTCTCCAGTGTCTCAGAGGGATGAAAACCAACCCTCTGCTTGACTAACCTCCAGTAAAAGTTGCCCAGTGCATTCCACTGGGGGCAGTTCAAGGGCTTAGAGGACAGTTCCTTATTTTGAGCTGAAACCTGCTTCCTTGAAAATTCTGCTCACTAATCATAATTCTTCCCTCCAGAACTACAGGGGATAAATATAATCCCTTTTTCAGATGAAAGCTCTTCAGGTAGTTGAAGCTGGTGGTCACATTCCCTAAGTCTTCCTTTGAACAAGACACACATTCCAAGTACCACATGGTATCAACCTCCCTCACCAAACATCCTACTGTGGACATCATCTGGGTTTTCAGCATTTGCATCAGTCAGACTCCAGAAAGGAAGATAGAAATACTCTCAACATTTCCAGTAGAGGGAAGTTAACATAGGAGCTTTTTACATAGCTACAGAAGGACAAAGAAGGCAAAGAGGCACATGTGAGAAAACCCAGACATTCGTAATTACAGGAAGCAGCTACCATTCCTAGAGGTGGAGAATGAATGAGAGGATGTGTCCCAGAGACCAGAATCACAGAGGAGGGCCACCCAGGGGACCATGGTGAAGGTCCCATGGCTGTGCTGGAACCTCTGAAGGGGTGCCGTCTTACTGATGCTGGCACCACCAAGGCTGTGTTAGCACTCTTATTGTGCTTGCAGCCAACTAAACCCCTTATTTACATAAAGCAGGTGAGGCCAAACCTGTATTTTTGAAAATGAGTGTTTGACTGAGGTTCAGTCTTTAGTGGGTCTATTTTTTTCTTTCTTTTCCTGCACATTGCCCCTATCTTCTGATAACTGTGCCCTTCCTTTTCCCTTGGGGAAATTGCTCTCCTCCATCCACATGACCCCAATAGTCCTGATCACAAGACGGGGGGCAATGAGACAAGATTTGAAACTTGGGCAGAGACACAGAGGGACAGATGGCCAGTGGAACTGAAGCTATTGATGGTACTTCCTACAGAAGCTGTGTCTGGGTTCTCTACTGAGCTCCCTGGAGCTACTCTGACCATGGGCCTTCCCAGGACCTGGTTGTTTGACTTTTCTGCTAC
Organism: Mesoplodon mirus; assembly: GCF_964341445.2. Lineage (NCBI taxonomy): Eukaryota > Metazoa > Chordata > Mammalia > Artiodactyla > Ziphiidae > Mesoplodon > Mesoplodon mirus. The sequence continues at coordinate 67,615,594 of NC_138989.1, forward strand.
TGAAAGCCCTACCCAGTAGCCTTTCTATAAAGTCCTTTCTGGCTTTGTCAGCCAGGGTCTATTTCTATTACTTACAAAGAACCTGGAATGATATGCCATCTTTACCTGTATTCCCAAAGGCAAGAAGATGACATCTGACTTGGTGGAGATCTAGCAAATATTGACTCTAAAACCAGCCTCCATCTTTCTGTCCTCAAATTATATTAGAAGCACAATGAGTTATTGCCAACCTGGAAAGTAAATGTCTCATGGGGTATTGAAGAGATAGATCCTTAGTGCTATAGAGTTCCAAAATCTGTGATGCAGATAAGTGTATGGAAATCCGATCTGGAAAAGGATTTTGATGTGACTACTTTGATTTGGTCATATTGAAATGGGTGCATCAAAATATAAACACATCTTTTTTCATGCCCTAGCAACGTGAATAATGAATGTCGCAAAGCCTCATCTCACCCCTGAATCTGACCTTATTGCCCCTCTAAAATTCACTCAGAAGTGGGATGAAGATCAGGAAGTGAGTGTGTATGTAATTATGTTAATTGGCACTTGAGAAAAATTCTTTAAATTGTTTCACTGGGCTGTCAAAATATCTTCAAAACAGTTGCATCAAAATATGTAGCTGATTTCTGTATATCTATATGAGTCATTAAAAATGTGCCAAATATATGGTTTATGCAAGAAAAGCATACCCCAGCCCCCCTTACCACACAGTATGTTTCTTCAGACAGAATTGAGTTCATCAACAGCGTATACATTCAGTCATTCAGCTAGTTAGGAAACTTCCTTACTTAACGGGCATTCAGTCCAAGTTTATCTATATTGTCCATAGGGATAGTTTGACAATGGCATCTTGAAATCTTGACCCAGGAAAGTGTTCACTTACCTTCATAGCCTCTCAACACAGAAACAAGATTCCTTTGGTAAAGCTTGCCTTATAAGAATGATATTGGCACAGGTAATTATGTTTAATTATGATCTTTTAAGTATTAAAAGATATTTACTCTTTTAAAAATTGACCTGGTCTTGATTTCCATTAGGAAAGCCGTGAAAGGAGGAGTCCCAGGAGGACCACTGGCTGACTGCCCTTCTCAGCACCCAAAGCCCTGCCACGCTTGTCCTGACTAGGGCTGACTAGGTGGCCTGACTAGGGCTCTGGCTACGTGGTCACCTGCCCCTCAGATCCATTCATCTTTTGCTATGGGGGTCCCCCGACAATATGATGGAACGTTCTATGAATTTCATAGTTATTGCCTTAAACCCTCAAAGATAAATTTCTGGAAAATATTAGTAAAACCATTCATCTTTAGACAGCTCACTCTGATTTGGTTGGATTCTGGAGTGCAGAATTTGGAGGCATAATGGATAAAGTGTTTCATGTTTGGAAGTGTGATAGTGTTGCTCCTTGAGCTGAAGTTCAGAAAGGCTCGGCCAAGGATAAGGAATGCCAAGAACAATTTCTTATTCCAACTTTGGCTCTCATTGACAAGCAAGAGTTTGAGATGATGTATGGGGTACCATAGTGCAAAATAGAAAAAAAAATCCCAGAGGAGTCTATGAGCCAGTTATTTTCCAGATGACACCTGCTGGACCAGCTCTGTGGGGTGATGAGTTTAAAACGGTGGTTGGTGCCTATGTTGTGTTAGGCTACACAGAATTGGTTGGAGTTCTCCACCCAGAACACAGAGCACCCAGCAGAGTTCATATTCTTTGGTGAAATGAGAGTGCAGATACGCATGCAGCTGGGGAACATCAGTCTCATGAGGATCTCACACTTGTGGTCCCTGGGAAAATGTCAACTACCAAGTGTCACAGCAAAGTATGCTTCTGATTCCTATGTCATGTTTACCATTGAAATCGTTTTCTGCTGAAATATGAAGCATTTCATTAACTGCTCTAAGATGTGTCTGCTAATGGGCTTAGATTCTCCCAAGGGAGTCTCACTTTTATTTGAAGGAGGTGGTAAGTTAATTAGCTATGTCCCTTGAACTTCTGAAAACCACCTCTGTCCTTTGTCACTACCACTTCAGGAGATACTTCTGTTCATTCCCCCCACGGCATTTCAATATCTGTTATACATTAGAAATAGTTGCCACTACTTCATGATCTTGGTTTTGCATGTGTTTCAGAATAACTCTCCTGTATTTTGACAACCTTTTGCTTTATAACATTTTTTATATTCAAATGATACATTCCCATACCTGTGACAATATTTTAACATTATTTGTACACTATGTCTATCTTTTCATTATGTCTGTTTTTATTCTGAGATTTTTTAACAATTTTTTTTATCCAGTAAAGTTTATTTTGTGATATCAAATGTGATTCATAAAAATATTACATCAGATATATTTCTTTACTTTGGAAAAGCACAGTATCATATGTGTCCTATTATTAATTATGGTTTTCACATTAAGTTTTAGACACTCTAACTTAGAAAACAATGTGATTAGGTCTTGGTGTTAAAGAACTTCAAAAGACTTGGTTTATATGCTGAATGTGTTTATTTAGAATTAATTTTGCTAAATTTTACTTCATTTTTGATCACTACTTAACAAAGATACTTGGGCCATCTATTTGTCTTAAAGAGATCTTTATGCTTGTGGAAATGCTTGCCCTAATCAAAGTCTATATATCCGTGAAAAATATTTCCAGGTCTTGATACTTTTCATCTTTCTGTAATCCATCCGTTGCTTGTTTTCAAAAATTGGAGCATGTATCTGTTCTCTAAATTCTCCCAAACTCTCCAGCACTCACTGCAGCTGGGCCTGTGGACTTGAACTCATTTGAGGGGCTTGGTGTTTTCTTATTGTCTCCTTGCCTACCTTAGGTTTCAATTTCCTACAAACCATATTTGTTCAAGCCTTCCCAGTTTGAAGATCACTTGAAAGCAAGATAGAAGCCGAATTGTCCTGTTTTTCTCTGCTAGCTTTCAGCATGACACCATCTGCCCCTGAGCATGGGGCCCTTCCATTCCTCATTCTTCTTTCTGCTCTGAACTCAGCTCAAAGCCCCCTTTCAGTGCCCTGACACTGTCTTTTCAAGACTCAGGGCAATTTTAACTCTGTTTTTCCTGGTTATCACTAAGACTGGCTAGTATTCCTTGGTTATAAGTGCTTCTTTTCATATTTCAGGCATTTCTTTTAAAATCTGAGATCAAGAGCTCTCTGCATAGTTTTTGTTTGTTTGCTTTTTTTAAAGACACTTTTCTTTTTTCTTCTTGATCAATGTCATTTTTTTGTTATGGACTGAATATTTATGTCCCCTAAAACTCATATACTGAAATCTAATTCTTAATGTGATGGTATTAGGAGATGGAGCCCTTAAGGGGTGACTAAGTCCCGAGGGTGGAGCCCTCATGAATGGGATTCGTGCCCTTATAGGAAGAGGTCAGGGAGCTAGATGACCTTCTTTGTGCCATTTGAGGATACAATGAGAAGTTGGCAGTCAGCAACTCAGATGAGGCTTCTCACCAGAACCCGACCATGACTTCCAGACAGACCTCTGACTTCCAGAACTGTGAGAAATAAGTTTCTGTCATTTATAAGCCACCCAGTCTATGGTACTTTGTTATAGCAGCTCAAACAAACTAAGACACTAGTGATTGTTCTGATAGAATTCTTTTATGTGAACCTTTCCTCTTTTAGCCATTTTAGCTTTTATAGTGTCCCCAAGGAGTCATACTTACCTTTTCTCTGAACTTTTACAAACGATTTTTTTTCCTAAAGCCTAGAATTTATGTCTAATTATGGACAATGCTTCCTTCCTTCTTTGGCTGTTAATAGTTCTACCATGATGACAGACACTTTATCCAAGTGTTCATTTCACTATACTAAGCTGGTTGTGCCTAGTGGTTAGTAAGAAGTCTGTATGTCATAGTTGAGAGGGCAGGGACCTCTGAATTTGGTAGATCTGAGTTCAAAAGTCCAGAGACCTGCTGATGATCTTGAACAATCTACCTGACTTGTCTGATTCAGAGGATTAAAAAACTGGGTCAATTATACAGCTTTGCAAGGATGCTTTTAAAATCATAAAGAATGCACGATGCCATTAGCCATTGTTATTACTGCCTGAATAATGTTTTTGATCTTCTGGTAATCTTTCTTGCTCCAGCATATGTGCTAATATATGCGTGTGAGTTCGTAGTGTGGTGTGAATAAGTTAAAATTATAGTAGGTAACATTAGGGTTGAGGTATAGACATATTGGTGACAAATAACATACTGGTTGGGCACTCAGGTTCTGAAGCCAAACTGACTCAGAGTCCTGCTGTGCCACATATTAGCTTTGTGCTCTTGAGCAAATGGCTGGAACATTCTGTGTTCTCATTTCTTTATCTACAAAACAGCTCTAATTCATCAACTTACTAAAAAAAGATTTAAATGAGTAAATAGATGTAATTGCTTAGAACATCACCTGGCACGTAGCCAGCACTTAATAATGTTAGCTCTTATTATTACCATGCTGAGGGTGGCATTGGATGAGCACAGAGCCAGAAGCACCAGCATTCCTGTGTCAACCAGAGTATCTGAAGCAAAACTGAGAAACCCTTAGAGATCAACAAGTTTACAGAAATGAACCCAAGGAAGTTACTGAAAAATGTTGACAAAAAGCTGAGATTGATGTCACTCCATTGGCAAACATATGGACACTTTTGCAGGAAATGTTTTCTGAGTCATGAGGCTGTAAGAGATTAGCTTGTAAGGGCAGCTGAACCTTGACCATTAATTTTGGGATGTATCTTGCTGAATCACTAGAGCCCTCATCTTAGTGGGCTCTACAGGTGCCCCCTGCCGTCTTAGGAAACTGGAGGTGTGCATCATTCTCCATGATGGATTGTCAGTGGACACATGGGTGGGCAGTTATACATCTCTATAAATCCTTCTCTCTCTTTTTGTTTTTTGGCAGTCAGTCCATCCAGCTTTTAAAATATGGGTCCTCATATTGTGAGATTAAAATCAGGGAGAGTTGCAAAGAGGAGAGGCACTTAAAACAAGGTCAGTGACCTTCAGGACTATTCCCTAGACTCTAAGGGAACAAAACATTGCTCAGAGTTGGAATAAACATGTTTTCAAGTTTGAGAAACTCTCCTCAGGGAATGGGGTTATTTGCCAGACAGAGGGAGACAGATAAATCGTTGTCCCTCTTCCCTCAATCTCATAGTTACTTACTCAGGAGGTTGACTCAAAAACTGATAACCTAATGCCCTTTACTTTCAAAACATGGTCATGTATGCACCCAAATGAATACCAAGTCTTTTGTCACATCTGGTCTTTCTAACTTTTCTCTTCCAATGTAATGGACTCAACAAATTCCCTAAATCTCCACCTAGGATAGCTGATCAGTGTAGCTGATGGTTAGAGAGAGCTTGCTGTCACTGGATGGTCAGGGTCTAAATCCTGTCTCTACTATTTCCTACCTGTTACATCTTGGCCAAGCTTATGTCATTTTAAAACTGGACACAGTAATAATAATACCTCACCTAAAATATTTGGATAAAGATTAAATGAGTTCATACCATGACTGGCACACGGTAAGCACTCAGCAAAGTTCACTTTCTCCTTTGAGGTCTATCGAGGAATTGGGGATTACGAACCAAGAAACTTATCTTTGTTCAGGAATTCCTCTCTCTGTCTCCCATAAGTATTCTTGTTTATCTAAAGTAATATATGAGGTGGACTTTTGGGAGATTCTGGTCTGTTTAAACTCAGACTCTACATAAGGTGGAATGAACTCAAAATTATATGGACTCTTTAGAGCTGATTCAAAACACTATTTCTCTAGCAGCCCCTCCAGTGACTCTGAATTGTAGGGTGAGTCCCATTTCTTGTTGCCCACTGCACGTGTCGCCCAAACTTCATCTGTTGCCAATGGATTGACATCAGATTTTGTATTTCTCTCTCCTGTTTTATCTGAATAAACCTTTTGTTCTGAAGTGTATTGCCTGATCACTGGAGACACTGTATGCACAGTATTTTTCTCTTGTGTCCTCCAAATTTGGCATATAAAAGGCAGACTGTTTGGTGTCATTTTTTTTAAATGCACAAGCATTGAGTCAGGTTGCCTCTGTTAAGGCCTGGCTCCTCTCTTTATCCTGTTCCATGACGCAATATAATTTTTTTCAACTCTCTGAACCTTGATTTCATCTATAATGTGAGAACGATGGAGAGGAATGAAATGGCATAAACCACATGCTCAAGTGCCTGGACTAAAGCAGATGCTGGACAAATGTTGGCTCATAATCAGTATCGGTGGACCCCATCCTCTCTATCCGTCAGATGACCTGAGCTCCACCCACCCTCTTGGTCCTTAATCAATTGACAGTCAATTATTGATCAGTTTCTGATATCTTATTGTATCAGCCTTGGGTTTTGGTTGGACGCCGAAGACCTTTTTTAGGGTCATTCTTAACTCTCAGGAGTTCTTAATCTTTATAATGTATAAATACTATCTGAGTGCTTTAAAAAATGCAAACTCCAAAACCCTATTGGGAACAATCCTGATTATTTATTCTGAGAAAAGGCTCAGGAATCTGCATTTTCAGCAAGAACTAGGTGATGGCACCAGGTGACTGTGATTGTAAGTGCTGCAGGAAACATACTTTGAGAAATTGCCAGTGAGGATATTATATCTTATAAATAAACTGTTCAAAAATGCCTCCTAAGCAGGGGTTCTTAACCTTGGGTGCATACTTGGGCTTCAGCGACCCTGTGGGCTCCCTGAATTTGAAGGCAAGTCATGTGTATATGCATTTCTTTGGGGGAGAAGTTTGACCCATAGCTTTCATTTTACATATGTTCTTGAACCCTTTCTCCCACTGCCCCCTCCCACCAAAACCAAACCAAACCAAACCAAAACAGAAAACTTAAGAACTGTATCTCCAAGCTCCAGGCTATTTTCCACTCCAGTCTTCAGGGTCTTTCTCCAATAACCAACCTGATAGAGCTGTGTCAACAACTAGTTATCCCCTCTGGGACTGATCTCACCCCAGAATCTAGTTGGCTTTTACTGCCGACAGGTGGTTCTTCCTCGCCAGGCACAGCTGCATGCCATAGACAGGAGCAGAACATGCAGATGTGGCTTATCTGGCTTCTCTTCATCTGTTCTCCAATCAGTTGTGCCCCTGCTGAGCATAGGTCTCGGAGAAACCCTGATATGGTTTCTGTATGGGCCCTACAAGGTGCCCAAAGATGGCGGTCTATCAGGTCTTCTCTGGGTTGAAAGTTGTTTGCCAAGGTCCACTGTCAGGAGTTCTGTTTTTGTGTGTGTGTGTGTGGTATGTGGGCCTCTCACTGTTGTGGCCTCTCCCGTTGCGGAGCACAGGCTCTGGACGCGCAGGCTCAGCAGCCATGGCTCACGGGCCCAGCCACTCTGCGGCATGTGGGATCTTCCCGGACCGGGGCACGAACCCGCGTTCTCTGCATCGGCAGGCGGACTCTCAACCACTGCGCCACCAGGGAAGCCCAGGAGTTCTGTTTTTCACAAGAAGTGCATAAAGTATCTCCACAGGAGTCTAAACCATCTACCCTGGGGAAGGGCTGAGCCCCTCTGTTGGCATGGTTATTCTCTCTCTGGGGAATCTGGCCACACTGCAGCTCCCTCAGGCACTGGGCTTAAATCAAGGTAAGATTTCCCTTTCTCTTTACCAGGGAACACAGTGCAAACAAATCAGATCCCTGGGGGATGGTTGGAGAGCTTGCTTGCTGCCTGTACTCACAGTCCCCTAAATTCTGCTTTCTCTGCTGTAAGCTGTGAGGTGGGACCAACCTGGACCCATGATTATTTAAGTACCTTGTCTCCTAAGCTCTTCTCTTGAGAGAGAAATATCAAAATCACCCCTCCTCCACCACCACCACCACTACCAATGCCTGATTCTCCATTTAGGAGAGTGCTGTTTCCCTTCTACTGACCTTCTACACTGTCCCAGCCTTTGGGACATCTACAAATGGCTCCAGAGTGTTTGCTGACAATGCCTGCAGGCATGTGTTCTTCCTCTGGGCAGATCTTCTTTGTTGCAGTCTTTAGACCTGATTACATCTGGATTTCATGTTGCAGGGTACTGGGGAGGAGGGACATGGAGGGGGGCCATGGGATACTGGTGTGGCCAAGCAGCTCTACCTGATGGCCCTGGTGATCTCTGAGCCCACCCAAGTCACCACTTCTTTAGTTCCCTTTCTGTCCTTCATTATGGAAGCTTTCCTGGAGAAGTCCAGCATTGATTCCTATACTGCTAGTGTCTACCTGGCTGGTAAAAATAGCACACTGAGTCTGGAGATGGTGAAGGGCCTTTTGTATTCACTCCCATCCCTTCAGTCACTCTGTTCTCCTGCCTAGTAACTTATTCTGTACAAAGAGCTTAGCAGCACTGGGCTCTGGAAGAGAGCAGGTAAATATGGTGATATAAAATGCTAGCAACGGCAGATGGCAGGAAGAGTTTCCTTGAAATTCACATGAGCAGTTGCTTCTCCTGGTGGGTTTTTATTACTAAATTCATTTCCATCATTTGACTAGATAGGATCTCTCTTCATGCTCACTTAGCATGTGCTAAATCATCTTGCTTTTAATATCTGAAACAAGGAGCTGTTCATTATACCAATTATAAATATAGCCAGATGGTCCCATGTGTAATTGTCAACTCAGTTACGTGGATGTAGCCTTTGTATTTGAGGGAAGTGAATGCTCACCTTCTCCTATGGAAAATGGTTTGTTTCTGAGCTTTTAGGCTCCTGCAAATCATTTTCTTAAGGATAAGGTGAACCTTTTGGGGGGCCGAAAATTATCAATCCTTTAATTGATTTCAAATACATTATCCTTATCTAAAGCCTAGAGGTCCTGGGTCTAATCCTTATTTTACAACTACTGAAACCCAACACCTTTATGTTAAGCCATCTCTGCTCCCTCCCTCTGTGAATCTGTGAGTTTCATTTCCAACTTCCAATAAGAGGAAAGTTCATCAAATTCTTTGGAAATTGAACTCAAGTGATTCTTATACCCTCTACCCACCCCCAACCAAAGTAGAAGTCTTCACAATCACTGTTAGCAGCAACTGTGTCCTCATGATCACCATCGCCATCCTGCTGTATGGTTTCTTTTTTTAATTCGTTAATTAATTAATTAATTTTTGGCTGCGTTGGGTCTTCATTGCTGCACGCGGGCTTTCTCTAGTTGCAGCGAGCGGGGGTTACTCTTCATTGCAGTGCGTGGGCTTCTCACTGCGGTGGCTTCTCTTGTTGCGGAGCACGAGCTCTAGGTGTGTGGGCTTCAGTAGTTGTGGCACAGGCTTCGTAGTTGTGGCTCACGGGCTCTAGAGCGCAGACTCAGTAGTTGTGGCGCACCGGCTTAGTTGCTCCGCGGCATGTGGGATCTTCCCAGACCAGGGCTCAAACCCACGTTCCCTGCATTAGCAGGTGGATTCTTAACCACTGCGCCACCAGGGAAGTCCTGCTGTATGGTTATCAATCATCGATATTGATTAATTTCCTATATGGCAGAAATTGTATCATATTATATATTTTTCTCTATGTCCAGTCCAGGAATCCTAGAATCCTAGAATTCCAATGATGCCAGGGGACACAGGGATGTCACCTACTCCATCCTCTGCTTTTCAGAAAAGAAATGTTCAAACCATACAGAAGGACTTTATTTTTAAGCAAATATTTTGTGTGTGTGATGAGATGGCTAGTGAAAGGAAAATGGACATCAACAGGAAGTTAAAATGAAATGTCTCCTCTTTTTTTCATAGGATCTTTAGTTAGTAATAAAGGACCTTCAGTGCTTGGGGGAAAGACCATCATAGTTAGTTTTGTGCACTCAGTGATAACCTTTCCGTTGAAGACAGATGTGCAGTGAACCTGATTATTTCTCAAAGAACTGTCATTTTCCCAAGAGCTGGCATTTTCAGCCTCTTGAAGAACACCAACCACTGTTATCACAGCTCTAACTTGAGCAATCAGTCAGGGGTTTGAAACATTAAACTCAAATATATAATTTCAAAGGAGATAATTTTAGCAAAATTCACCCCAAACTGAAGCAACTTCAGTCAGACCTTCTTCAACAAGAGGGTCACTGCTCTTCTTGGCACGGATAATTGCCTTCTTGCACTCACTCTGTTCTTCCCAGCCAGAGGAAATGTGTCTCCAGGCAATGGATTTATGCGATTCCCTGAAAAGAATACCCAGACACCTCCCCAAAGAGGCAAATACAGGCTACTTGGGAGAACTCCCAGGAGGAAGAATTGACTGCCTCTTCTTGCATAGCTTGCAAGCTGCAATCAGAGTAGGGATAATACAGGTGGAAAAGGTGGTCTGAAACTTATCTCTGACCCTATCAGATATCATAAATAATACACATTCTGCTCTGGAAACCCAACAAACCAGTTTAAATTTAAATTCATTAGCTACATTGTCTTGGCTAATCACATTGCCCTTAATTTCTTCTTAGCTGGCCAAATTTATGTTGCAGCAAACACTTTCTGTGCACCTAAATAGAAATCTATAATTACGCTCCATTTGGATCTCAAGAGAACACTATTTGGAACTTGGGACATGTTTTCATTGCCTGGGTTTGGTAATCCAGGTCCCTGTCTTCAGGGTCTATTGTGTGAACTAAGTACAGTTTTTGTTTCTGTTTCTGGTAATTGTCTGTGTTGCAGTTGGCTGATGTATCCTGTCCAGAGTTATACATGCTACTGTGCGGCCATTGTCTTGTCAGATGTTAAGCAACTTGTCCTGCCACAAAGGGAAATGCAGTGACAAACCCTAGTCCCACTACAGACTACATCCTCTTCAACCTCCTAATCAGCAAAAGCTCAGCAGTGGTGACAATGAGAATATCCTAGATGAATGTCCTGCAGCCTGACTTTATCTGTCCTTGACCAAAAGGGGTGACTGAGAAAAGAAAGAAGCTCCGACAGCGGGAACTCGCCTGGCACCATCAGGGAGGCTGTGGCGTTGCTGGGAGCATCCTGTCCTTTATAGCTAAGCTGTGGTGTTCTCCTGCTTGACATAAACAAGTTCAAAGAACACCAGCATCAGGCAAGGCCACTCAGACAAGACACAAGCAAGATCATTCCATAATCACGTCTGAACACAGAGAAAAAGATAAACAATGTCCCTACCACAGAAATGACCAAACATCATTTACCCTGGATAATATAAGCCTGATTTGTCTTTATCAATCACAGCTTTATCAATCACTCCATCCTGATGGCCTTCTAGGTAAGAATTATGAAGTTACACAATCATAGAATCACCCCCGCTTCCCAACAGCACCCAAAGCAGAGCAAAGCCCATTTCCTTGTATAATCCCCAAATGACCTAAGAGAAGCCCAAATTCTATAATATGTCCCTTCTAACACCCTCTCACTCAGGTACTCTGCAATTCCCTGTTGTGCATTCTCCCTTGTTAGCACACCCAACTTTGTTCAAATGCAGGTATGTTTCTGGGGGCTGGAGAGCATCGACATCTTCTTGTAGTATTTCACATCTCAGTCAATGTCATCCTCATCTCCTTCATTCTATTAAATATACAGGAATCATGAAGACGTACTTGACATCCCCTTCTCAACCTCACACTGCATCAATCACAAAACCTGATGATTTTACCTCATCAGCAGCTCTCTTAACCAGTTCCTTCTCTGCGTTTTCAAAGCAACCTCTGTGGGCCTAGGAACAAGCCGCTCTCATTTTGTCTTCTGCAACAATCTCTCAGCTAGGCTTCCTGCAGCTCCCTTGACTTTCTCTAGTGTTTAGCACCCTGCAGCCAGAGTAATCCTTTCTAATTAGAAACCTTTAAAAGTCATTCTCATGTTGAAAGCATGTTAATGCTCTTAAATTCTCTTAAAATAAAGCCACACTGACTTAAAGTGGCTGACAAGGTCATGAGAAATCTGACCAATTCTTGCCCCTGCAGCCTCCTCTCATGTTACTCCCCCTGTCTTTCTGGTCCAGACAGATTGGCCTTCTCTGATTTCCTTGATCATCACATGCTTCCTGTTACCACAGTGCCTTTGTACATGCTGCCTCTCTGGATGTTCCCTCTCCTCCTTCACTTCTCCTTTGCCTTTTAGCTGTCAGTCCAATTGTGTCTCCAGGTAGCCTCCTTTGACCACCTTGAGTAAGTTAGCTCATCTTATTTACATCTCATAGTACATAATCTGTCTGTGGTAGCACTTATTATAGTCATAGTTTTATTTGTTTTGGTGTGACTTTTTGCCTAAAACCTGTCTCCTCCATAAGACTCCTTACACTTAGTAGGTGTTTAAAAAATAAATATTTGCGCAATGAGTGATGGGTCCCTGCTCTGACCCTGGTGAGCTGCCTCATTTTGACCATGTCATTTAACCATATTAACTAGTCTCCTTGGGCTGCCATAACAAAGTACTACTGGCTGGGGGGCCTAAACAACAGACATTTATTTTCTCACAGTTCTGGAGGCTGGATGTCTAAGATCAAGGTGCCATCAGGGTTGGTTTCTGATGAGGGCTCTCTTCCTGGCATGCAGATGGCCACCTTCTTGCTGTGTCCTCATATGGCCTTTTCTTTGTGTGTATATATATAGAGAGAGATCACTGGAGTCTTTTTCTCCTCTTATAAGGATACCAGTCCTTTTGGGTTAGGACCCCACCCTTATGACCTCATTTAACCTTCATTACCTCCCTAAAGGCCCTGTCTCCAAAAACAATCACACTGAGGGTTAGGGCTTCAACACATGCTTTTGGCGGGGAGTGGGGGGTGGCACAATTCAGTCTGTAACCTTAACCCTTGGATTCCTTGCCTGTAACAGGAATAATCATGAGGGCCTATACCCTGCGAGATGTTATGAAGGCAAAATGGGACATTGTATGTGAAAGCCCCTTAATACGCACAAAGTGCTACCTATGGAAGGTGGTAGGAGTCCCCTCTTTGATCAAAAAGGATTTTTGTTAGTGCTCTCTCAGTGTAGAAATAGTTTATAGATAAGAAAGCTTATAACTTATCTATATAAGATGGATGGGGGTGAGGATGGCTTTAGGTCAATATCAGAATCATAGTAGGTAGAGTTGAAGTGTTTGATGAAGGGTTAGGCTTTTTGGAAGTTGTGAGTCCTCACTCCTGGGTAGCTTCTGCAGGACTTTCTACAGAGTGGGAAGCTGGACCAGGAGTCTTCCAAATTCTCTTTGAACTTCAAGCTTGTGCCTTGTACTGTGTTACATGTTGCCTTTACTGCATAAGGGATGGACCCTGAACTAATCTTCTCTGACCATGTATATTAGAGGTTGACAAATTTCTGGAAAGTGATAGATAACAAATAAATATTTGGGGCTTTGCAGGCTATGTGGTCTCTTTTGCAACTACTCAGTTCTGTCACTGTCGCAAGAAAGCAGCCATAGACACTATGTCAGTGAATACTTGTAGCTATGTTCCAATAAAACTTTACTTACGGGTACTGAAATTCACATTTCATATGATTTTCATGTGTCATGATATAGTCTTCTTTTGATTATTTTTCTCCACATCCATGTAAAAATGTAAAGCCCATTCTTCTCTGGTGAGCCTAAAAAACAGGCAATGGGCTGGATTTGGGCCATGGGCCATAGTTTGCTGACCTCTGTCTGATGTACATCATTGACTCAAAACTTGAAATACCATTAACTTCCTGGCTATCCTTAGACCACCAAACTGCACTGATTTTCAGGCCTGGTTGGAAACATCTCCTCTTCTCTAATTTAATTCACTGGCTAGGCAGAGCATTTACATTATTGTTTCCATAAGTTTCATTTTACTGCTGGCTGTGAAAAAATTACTTATCCATTTGCCAGGTTACAGCAGCTGATGCTAAGGCTCTTAAGCCAAACCTGGCCTTTTCCCTCTGCTTCTGGGCAGCCTTCCTCCTGCCATTGTCTCCAAGCCCCTCAGCTGCTGCCAGTGCCAAGCCCCCAACCCCTAAACCAGCCTCTTCCACTAAGTATTTCCAATCTCTAGATTTTAAAAATACCCCAATGCCATATTTAGATTCAATTACAAAGGATAGACATGCATGTAGAAGAAGAGGAGGGTAAAGAAAAAGTGACATGTTCCACCAGCAGCTCTTAGGCTACTTGACAAGAGTGTTCCACCTATTTAAGAACTGCAGGTAAATGACATGGTCACATTTCCCCCAGTATCCTCAAATTAGAGAGCACAAAGTCTTCTTCAAATGTCCAGCCAGACATAATTCTTCCATGGATATTTTTAGTGCTGACGTATTATTTGGTGATCAAGAGATGTGTGGAATCTTAGGCTTCGAATTTCCTCTTGGCTACTAAATGGATTAGCTGTGCACCCAAGCCTTCCTCTGCTTAATAGATATGAGATGGGTTAGGGGGATGTCATTGGTGCCTAGCAGTGACCACTATGGCTCATGATGTATGCTTTGTTATGGAAAAAAGAGTAGAATTGCTTCCGGCTGGCCAAGGGTACATGGATTATTCTGACTACAGAGCTTACTCTTTACAGTTTTAGTCCTGGGGCTCTTCTGTGAAAAACTATCAAGCTCATTTATTGCTCAATATTTGTTGATAATTTCCCGTGTTCAGTGTCCTGCAAAACTCCCAATCAGTCACATGACTTCATGTCCACATCCTTATGTTAAAGGTGCCAGTTTGTATTACGAATGTGTCTGTGTGCCATCTAGGGTATGACACTTAACTCTTTTCCACTTATGTGTTCATGATTCATTCATTCCTGTGTTCATTCTATCCAGCTTTAATTCTGTCTTACACATGGTATTCAATCTTGCATGATTTTGATCATGCACTAAGTACACGAGAAGTATTAGATAATGAAGATAAAGACGAACAGACACAGACCCTTTTAAAAAATAGCATGGATATTTACTTGTGGGGAGTCAGACATTTTAAAAAATATGTCAGTTCAGTGTGAAAAATGGCACTGTAGGGGTGTGGACCAAGTGTCTTAGGAGTAGTGAGAAAAGAGATTAAAGTTTAGAGGCAGAGCAGGTTATGGAAAACTTCAAAGGTGGCTTATGAATGGGCTATGAAGGATGAGTGGTCTATCAGGGAGAAAATAGGAAGGAACATTCTAGTCGAGTAGACAGTACAAGCCCCCTACTATCCCAGACACACTTCTTTTCTACACCCAGTCTCAATCATGTCACTCTCTCCACCCTTAACTCACTTGCCTCCTCCTTCTGCTCCCCTTCCTTTGTAAGCCTCTCCTAGCTAGGCTGGTACACAATGAGCTTGAGTAACTGGTGGAAGGCAGGTGTTATAATATAGGGAGGGGCTTGAAAGCCAAGCCAACCGCTTTCAGCTTGTGGTCATAGGAAGGTTTCTGAGCAGAGAGGTAAGTTGAGGTGTATTGTAGACCACTTTGCATTGCCATGGTATGTACCGTGAACTGGAGGGAAGAGGCTGGGTGTTGAAATCTCACCTGGGAGACTTTGCTGGGGAGGTACTTTCTGCCCTGCGGCAGAGTACAGGCCACCCACTGAGTGAGCAGTGGGCCCAGTGTTGTGCCGTCCAGGCCCTGGTGGAGAGAGAGTGCATCTGAAGACTCCACTGCAGATCCTACAGTGTCTGCGAACAAGGCAGAGCCTTGGAGGGGAGGCTTAACTTGCAGCTCACTCAGCCCTGCTGGGAGGAGCCTGGAATCACTTAGCAATCAGGGAGATTTGGCCAATGTGGCAGATGGGCAGGAGCAACACTGTGCTTGGCCTGAGGTTGAAAATGAGGTAGATTGCCTTTGTGCTGAGCAGGGACAGGAAAGCAGAGGCCCACGGGAAGGATGTAGTGAAAGTTGCCAAGCTGCGTGTCAAGCAGGACTCACAGAGTTCCAGAAGCCGAGCCAAGAGAAGGAAGTGATAAGTAGATACAAGGTTCCCTGCAGAACCCTGGCAGGTAGAAGACTGTTATCAGGAAATACCCTTTTCCCACCATAGAAGGGAATTTGTTACTCGCCAGCTCCAGATATTTCAAAAGCTGCTTCCCTTGAAGGCATAATCAAAATTAAGATGTCAAGGAATGGCAGCTGTGCAACACTGCCGTTGAACAGATAAATAGATTGTAAAATTGTTTTTAGATCCCTGGGAGACATTGTGGGGAAGTGGAGGTCAGCGGACCTGGCTCTAGCCCAGCTCATTCCCCCAAATGGCTGTGACCTTGGGCAGGCCATTGGAACTGGCCAGACCTCAGTTTCCTAATGTATAAGAGGGGGAAGGGGGCCTCCCACCTCTAACACTGTTTTCCTATTACAATTTAAAACATGATGGTTGTATGTGCATACTTTCAAGAAGTCAAATTTAAAAGGATGGTAAAATCCAAATCACTGTTAGTGGGAAAAAAAATTAGCACAACTCATTTGGAAAGCAGTTTGCAATCTATGTCAAGAGCCTTGAAAATGGTCACACCCACAGACTTGATAATTTGTCTCCTAGAAAATTACTCTAAAAAGTGTTCTGAAATTCAGAAAGAATAAAAACAAGATGTTCACTGTACTCTTATTTTTAATAGTGAAAAATTATCTAGGATTGGGTAGAATGTTTAATTGATAGTCTGTACTCCATACAATGGATTTTTTTTAGTCATTAAAAATGATTATTGAGCATATTAAATGATAATTTTAAGTCACTTAAATGGTAAATAGGGAAATTATTGAAATTACTGAAGTAAGAAGGGAAATGTTTATATTACAATATTAAGCTAAAAAAATTAGAATCCCAAGTTATGTAAAGACTGTAATCTAAATTATGTAAAAAGGCATAAACATATTGGAAGAAAATATTCATTTTAAATGTTTTGGGAGTATTGATTTAATTTCTTTTCTCTGTTTTCTTCTAATATTCCATAATAAGCTTGCTTTACTCTCATTATAATAAAAACTGAAATAACTCAAGTCTAGGATTATTAGTTGGTATTACATATTAAGATGCTGTCAGAAAAAAATGGAAATAACCACAATTATAGAACTTCAGTTGTTGTATAATATGAAATGGTGTCCTTGGAGCTCAGTGGTACATGGGTTAGTGGAAAGGTCCCTGAACTCACAGTAGAGCTCTAACTCAAACTGTGGTTCTTATATTTCTTCGCTATATAGCCTCTAGTGCGAGAGTTCCTTCTCTGAATCTCAGGATTGTTCTTTGTAAAATAGAAATTCAACAAATATTTATTGAATATCTACCTTGTGCTAGGTATTTGTGAAATGCAGTAGTGATACAGAGTTAAAGAAAATATGATTCACGCTAATAAAAGATTCACAAATTAATGGGCATTGTCAATGAGTCTTTAAGCTCAAGCAATGAGTGCGAGTCAAATAAGACATTATAAACAGAAAGAACAAGACACTCACTTTCAGGGACCTACTAAAGTGTTTCATGCAGGGAAGTGACCTGGCAACATGGCAAAACAGAAGGACCACAGTCTTGGTGTCATAGGTCTGTATTCAAATCCTGACTTTTTATCTTATTGCTGTGTGGCATTAGGCAAGTTGCTCAACCTCTCTGTGCCTCAATTTTCTTCCCCTTAAAATAGAGATGATAGTACTTACATCTCATGAGTGCTGTGATATTTGGAGACAACTTTTGTAAAGTATGTGACAAAGCAGTGATCTGTCTCTTCAAAAAATATATATTGTCTGCCTGGTAGGTGCAACACATGGGACAGATTCTGAGAATAAATAAGAAGCCAGATGGACACCTTCCCTTGTTCTTTCATCTAGAATAAATGATATTATTATTGCTATGATTAATATTAATAATATTGATATAATTGTTGGAGAGACGTTCTCAACCTTTTCTGTGTGCCATGTAGCCTCATCGGTTTTCATTACTGCAGTGATTTTCAACCCACGGGCACATCAGATCGTGCCATTAGACATGATGTAGATTGTTGATCTGTTGGTAGAAAATGTCCCTTCAGGTACCCTGTGATGCTTCTCCATCCTAGATGCCCCAGTGAGTCTCCTGGTGGGAGAACAGATGTGTGGATGAACCGTGGTGGGGAGGATGGGATACTACAGTGGCCCCTGGAAGTGGGGTGCTCCCAACCCCCAGCTAGCCAGGGACGGCTGTCCCCCAGCCCAGAATGGGAGTGATGGAGGAAGCAAACGAGCCAAGGGCACACTCCTTCCTAGAGACGTGGGGAGTAATTATGGCAAATGTCTCAGCAACCACAGGGGAAGGAGGAGGCATAGAGGGGAGAGCCTAGCGTTAATTATGGAGCAGATGTCCGCCAGCACCTTGGGGTGAATGCATTAAGGTCGGGGAGCTGTCATCTCACTCACCCCCTAACACTGATTCGTGGACCCCTGGGCACCCAGCTGGGGCTGCTTTCATGTGGATTTTGGCTCAGCTGGAGAGATCTGCAAGTTCAAAGCCTTCTCCTTCTTTCCAAATGGGGTCTCCCTCCCGCCCTCCCTTCCTTCCCGCCCCTCCTGCCTCCCCATCAGGACTCTCAGCTCCCCACAGCGCCTCCTTGCCTGCAGGCAACTTGAATTGTTTTGCCTGACCTGGTTTAGAAAGGAGAGTTTCAGGCACATGGGAAGAGGGGGCTTCCAGGCCTCCTCTGGTCTCCCAGCCTACCCCCCCTCCTCTCCTGGACCTGCCTACGGCCAAGTGCGCCCAGCAGGCTGGCTTGCAGACAGTGCTCTGAGCACGAGTCTTCAAAGCCCTGCTCTCGACCTGCTGTTCCTTGAGAAATAGGATCCGGCAGAAACCAACACAAAGAGCAGAGGCCCTTAGTGCTGTGTGCTGAACACTGCCATGTGCCAGCCTGGTACTGTGCGGTTGGCACGCTGGCCACGGTGGTTTGGGCCGGAGGCAAAATGTGCCAGAGCCATGTGGGGATGGAAGACAAGTCAGAGACCCGGGTTGTCCTGGTTACCCTCCCAGCCCCCTCATGGTCTTCCCCACACACGTCCCAGGCTGCCAAATGGAGGTAAAACCTGGAAACCCGAAGACGGGCATTGAACTTTCACCCTCTGTCCTCCTGCCCGCATTTTCTTTTTCTTTTTTTTTTTTTTTTTTTTTGCGGTACGCGGGCCTCTCACTGTTGTGGCCTCTCCCGTTGCGGAGCACAGGCTCCGGACGCACAGGCTCAGCGGCCATGGCTTACGGGCCCAGCCGCTCTGTGGCATGTGGGATCTTCCCAGACCGGGGCACGAACCCGTGTCCCCTGCATTGGCAGGCGGACTCTTAACCACTGCGCCACCAGGGAAGCCCATCCTGCCCGCATTTTCTAATATGACTCACCTCACCAGGGGGCCGACTCCATCCATCTCTGCTACAAAAAAGAGTCGAACTCCCTGGCACCTCTCATCTCTTTTCCTGGGAATTTGTCCCTAAATTAGCTCTTGCTTTACTGCTAATGTGCAAAGATCCTTTCTCTCTCTGGCTGGACTGTCAGTTTCTAGAGAACCTATGCTCACTTCAGAGCCACCCTGAGTTAATCCGGTGAAACAGAGTAGAAATGGTGATCTTTTCATATAGCCTGTCTCATTCTGCACCTGCTCGCCCTGAAGGTAACATTTATGGCCAGTAAATCAAAATGCCACTAGTTATTAGGCATGTCTGTAATCTCCAGCACAAGCATCCAAAAAAATGGGTGGAAAGATAAGCAGGTCAGGCTTATATATTACCCATAGTGTGTAATTCAGTGATAACTTTTCCTACCTAAATGAGATGATTGAATACTTTGAGTAATTTAAACCAGATAACACAGATGAACTCACGGGAAATGAAGTATTTAATGCATCATCGCCTTCATCATTGTCATGCTGTTATTAGTCTCATAATTTCAAGATGGGGGCTGTCAATTAGATTCAGAAGCGACCTTTGAAGTCACCTAGTCCAATGTCCTTCTCAAAAGATAGCTCTTCAGCTTAGAAAAAACGGAGGTAAAAATGCTATGTCAGTTTATAAGGCAGAAACATAAGGAATGTAAAATCGCTGTGAGGCATTTGCCATGCTGTAGAAGAAGCCCAGGGTCTGGTATAATGGGATCTGTCTGGCCCTGCGCTCTGAGATCTGTAACCTTCCATGACACCATTTAAGGCCGAGGCTGCAAACTGGCTCCTCAAGAGTTGAATCCCACCTGCCAAGGTGTTTGGTTTGGCCTGTTTGGAATTTATTAGTTTTTTATATGAGTCAACATTTAAAAATCAGGACAGTTCACCTAAAAAAATCAGAATTTTTGCTTTACTTTAAAAAGTGGAAGCTTTGGAAACAATGGCCTTGTAATTACACTTGAGAGCAGTTAGCTGGAGATCTGGGCAATCGCCTGTAGATCTGGGTGAGCTCTTGTTTACTACAGTCCTCACCACTCCCTATTGCCTCCCTGTTCCTAAGGCCAGGTCCCAGCTGCCACTTACCCTCATACTTATTTCTATTTTCTCCTTCTTTCCTTTCTTCCTTCCTCCCTCCCCGCTTCCCTCCTTCCCTTCCTTCTTCCCTTCCTTTCAACTCCCTTCTTTTATTCTTTTTCTTCTGGTAAAAAAGTGACAAAAGATAGATTCATATTATTTGTCATTCAAAACGCTCCCTATACATCTTGTGCTTTTCTTCCATAGCACTTGTTCTCATATGACTTGTTTCATGCCTGCCTTGCCCTCTGGACTGTGAATTCCAAGCAGTCAGCAATTACCTGCCTTGCTCATGACTGACTATACCTAGCGCTGTGCCCAACGGTGTCCACATTTAATATATGTTATTGGAATGTTATTAAATTTCTCTTATTGTCTTACTTACGAGTAGCGAGATGCCTCCTCAGGCAGAATTGACTAAAACCTCAGCCATAACAAGATAAGTGGGCTGTACAAATTCAGTGACATAAAATGTGGGTGACATCATTGGGAGGTAGTGAAAATAATATTTTTCAGTTGGTCAGCACCGTCACAAGGAGCTGAACAGGGGAAGAATAATGGTCACGAATCAGTCACTTCCTCACTCTCTCTCCCGACCAGAACATAAGAAGCCAACCCACTCGCATTTGCGAATAAGGGCTGGCACAGTGTGGGAGCCAGCCATCATTCCAGATGTCCAAATACCCATTATCATGGCAACGCTTTCTCAGGACCCACATTCAGGGGGGTTTAATGAGTACTGCAGCTCTTGCTGGTAGATGTGCAATAAAACTCTTGTGTCTTGACTGGCTAACCGAGGTGCTCATACAAGTAGCCCAGCTAAGACAATGCCACCCTCGGTGTCATTTTTTGGTGTCTCCTTCACTTATTTTTTATTTTTTATTTTTTTTGGTACGCGGGCCTCTCACTGTTGTGGCCTCTCCAGCTGCGGAGCACAGGCTCTAGACACGCAGGCTCAGCGGCCATGGCTCACGGGCCCAGCCGCTCCGCGGCATGTGGGATCCTCCCGGACCGGGGCACGAATGCGCGTCCCCTGCATCGGCAGGCGGACTCCCAACCACTGCGCCACCAGGGAAGCCCTCCTTCACTTATTTTTAAGCCTTAGGGGACAGTGCTTCATCCCCAGCCCTGAGCACAGTGCTGGCCCACAGCACGTGGCAGAAACCCTTGCTACCTGGTTCAGCGTGAGCTCTCCAGAGGATGGCTTCTCTGCCTGGCCCTGGTCGCCAGCTCTGAGCCCTGGTGGGTCTGCCTTTGTCCAGGAGTCCCAAAACACCTCAAGCAGGGAGCTCAAGTAGGGAGGAGAGCCGTCAGCCTTCTCTTGGGATCTGTGTCAAAACTCTGGTATAGGGCAGGGAACTCCACTGCTTCGTTAGGGGTTTGGGGGAATGTGACTCCTAGGAGGCTTATGTTAGCATCTACTACCATCTGAAATTCCTTCCTTGCTTGAAATAAACATCTGACCCTTGTACTTGCTCATGTTCTCCTCCCTTTCAGTTTTGCTGGACTCCTGGGAAGGAGACCTGGTTGGATCACGTGAGGATCATCCCCAGATCCTCGTCTATCCCTACACCTGGCTGAGGCTGCTTGCTTACATGTAGACCCTTAGTGTCTACTCGACACCCAGCCCTGTCTGCTTTGTCTGATCACATGTGACTATTTAACACTAGACACTCCAATATCGAAAACCAAAGGGAAAGTGATGTCATCTACTTGGGTCTCTGCTTTACTATTTTTTAAATTACTTTTTTCTTTTGCCTATTCTTTTTGCTCTTCTTACACAGCATCTGGGGGGCATTTAAGAAAGTTAGTGCTGAGGCAGAGGTAGCTGAACCCTCGTGGGGGCTGGAGGTGGGCTTGCGGGAAGCCACTGCCATGACTGACAGGGCAAATGCCTGTACTTAAGGAACGGTACTTGGCATTAGTGATTCTGATGATTCGACATACTTTTCTTGCACCAGAGGCAGGGACTGTGCATCCAGAGAGAGCAAATGGACCAATTTTGATAATCCAAGTTACCCAGCAGGCTTCATTTCTTCTACAAGCAGTCGGTAGAAATCCCACGGTACTAGGCTGTTGGCAGGTTTTTCGTAGGATTCAAAAGTCACCTGGGGGTCATCTCTTTTCTGATATAGCAGATGCCTTCCACTCTCCCCCTTGTCTCCCCTCTCCCCCAGATCCTGCCTTGTCTAGAACTGCCTGTTTCAATTGTGGGCTTTATCAATCCTCACACTGATGCATTTAGTACCTTATTCTTGACAAAACCTTTCACAAAACCACTGCCTCAGCTACCTTGAGTCTGTTCCCACTGAGCACATCCCTTTATTAAAGCCCTGTTTCTTTGATGGGATCCCCCTGCCCTGCTTTCTTCATCTGTTTAATTTGTTTTCTGTGCACTTTGAACCCTTCCCTTGGAAGACATGACATAACACCATCTCTTTCTATTTAAATTTTTATTCAGGACATGTTTGAAATGTGCGTTATTCATGGGCACTACTGGAGATCAGTGTGAAAATCAGCTTTATTGGGAACCCCAGAGACTGCAGCAGAATCCTGGTTACTTATACATTGCACAGTATCATTTCCTGAAAAGCAGGCTTGCTCTGCCTTGTGGGGGGAAAAGTTTCATGCAACTGCCAAGAACAATCATGCTTTTGAAAGAGATCATGTGGCCATTTTATTTGCCATTTGATGCATGTATTTCAGCCAGGCTGGTGAAGTCCTCAGCCAGGTTTGACTCATGGTTTTGAAAACTTATTCAGACCCAGACTTTGGCCAGGACCTTTCAGAAGTCACGGGAGAGTTGTGGCTATCAAAAAAAAATCTTCCGTCATTTTGCTTAGCAGGACATGGAAAGGCTATTGTAGAGAATGTCCCCAATGTGAGGATACCCATGAATAGCAAAAGGGACAGGCATGGTTACGAAGGGAAGACAAGTGTCACTTTGGTGCCCTGCTTCCCTTTCTGAGTCTGTCCTCTCTGTTGAAAGTTCCCTTCATGCTTCAAGGTCCTCTTGTCCTGGAGAAAGTGATCCATGTCATGGGTTGTAGAAGTTGACCATACTGCCTGTCCTAGGAATCCTTGGCTAATGTATCCAATTGGGATATTTCTGTTGATGGAAATCAAGGGTTTTGGCTCTCAGATGGGAAGACATTTGGAGGGTAAGATGGCTTTCCTAGAGTCTCTCCAAATCCTACTGCATATATGATTTAGATCCCTTCTAAGCTTTGAGAAGGCAACCCCTGCTCCAGGTAGAACAGACTCCATGCCAAAGTGAACTAGACCCTGTGGTTCCATTTTCTCTGCACCAGTAGCCCATGTGCGTCAATAATCCCCAGGGGTAAATTAGGGTTTTTGGAAAACACTTACTCTGTGAGACTTCTGTACAGGTATATACTAGACAAACTTCTTTACTTGTGAGCAGGTTGGATTCTAAAGACTACTGAGGTTGATTTATTCCTAGAGACCAAAGTGACATCATAAAAGCAGCTGCTTATGCCATTGATTGGTGATGGGCAGAGTTCAACCACCTTTGCCATGGGTTCTGGCTTTATTCTTATGTGGAAAGTTTTAACTGAAGAGCTTTAGTAGGGGGGAAAAATGAATGATTCCTTTAAAGACTTAAAGACGAAATATATTTCTGTATGCATTTAGCTCCTCAAGGTAACATCTCAAAATTGTCAGAACCCACTAAACCTAAAACTTTTGGTGCATTCATTCATTCATGGAATAAAAAATTGTGAATGTTTACTCGGTGCCAACACTCTTCTAGGTGCAGGGATGAAGCAAACTGTGTGTAAGTGTTTGAATACTCCTCCCCCACCACACACAAATGCACACACGTGTTAACAGGGCATTAGTCCAACAGTTATGGCTCAGTGGGAGGGCGACTAGATTGCAAGGAAGGTGAGAGTGTTATGGGGTGAGGAGAATAAAAGCACCCAGCTCCATGCTGGAGGGGCATGGCTGGGGAGACAGCCAAAGGAACTGATGCTTGAGTTGGATCTTGAAGGATGATGAAGATCTCTGTAGGGAGATGAAAGAGAGTGGTCAAAGCAGAAGAAGCATTTGTAAAAAGGCACAGAAGCAAGAGGGAACGAGCCTGCTTAGGGAAACTGGGATGGCTTCTGCAGCTGGGAGGTCTGAAGCATACAGGGATTCTGGCAGGAGAAAAGGTTAGCGAAGAAAACGGGATGCCACCAGGAGGTTCCAGGCATGCCATATTGACGAGTGGGGACCTTGTCCTTAAAGTGATGGGAAATTGCTGCAGATTTGAAGCAAGACCGGATGGGTTTGTAAGACCACTGTGACAGTAGTGGAGGCTGGATTAGGGGACTGTTTTTTTTTTTTTTTTTTTGCAGTATGTGGGCCTCTCACCGCCGCGGCCTCTCCCGTCGCGGAGCACAGGCTCCGGACGCGCAGGCTCAGCGGCCACGGCTCACGGGCCCAGCCGCTCCGCGGCATATGGGATCCCCCTGGACCGGGGCACGAACCCGTATCCCCCGCATCGGCAGGAGGACTCCCAACCACTGCGCCACCAGGGAGGCCCAGGGGACTGGTTTTGATGCGATGACAGCCGTCCAAGTGGGAAAGGCTCAGAAAAAATGGTGACAAAGCGGGGTGGAAAGGAAGGGATGAACCAGAGGGTCACTGAGGAGGGAAAACTGGGGGATGATTGAGATACTGGGGGGAGACAGAGGATGGTTCTCAGGCTTCAAATGTGGTGACTGGATGGTTAGTGGACCATCCCTGAGATGAGGAACTTGAAGAAGGTCTTCCTTTAGGGGAAAGAATATACATTCCTCAGGGAACTATTAAAAAACAGAATTAGCTTGTATTAAGAAAAGGAAAATTTTAAAGATATGAACAGTCAGTCCACAACGGTGAGTACAAATTCTAGGCTCAGTGGGGTAGTGCATTTTAGACATTGTCTCTCTCCCCGGGGGACAAAGACCCGTGATATTTAGGGTGATGACCTTAAAGCTTGTGAGTCATTATCAAAGCTGAAAGATTCAATTATTTTCCTTAAAGCAGGAGAGTGAACTCAGGTATTTGAATCTATTCCAACTCTGCATGCTGCCCACTTTGAGACTGTTTACAGATTTGGACTGTTCAAGATAAGATGTTTCCAAGGAAAGCAGGAGGAATTTGGAGCTTTTTAAGCACTGGAGTTGAGTGGACACCACCACTTGCTGATAAAATGTCACAAAACAAAAGTTTGGAGTTCTTTCTACTGAGGCCAAAAAAATTGAACTCATTCCTTTTTGGTGATATAAAGCGTGTGCCTTCATCAGTTGTAAAAAATGTTTCTGCAATAAAACGTAAACAAGGTCCATTAAGCATTATTTCTAGTAAGGTAATGCCAGTCTTGAAGTCATCCAAGATTTTAACAGAGAATACTTGTCTTCATCCCCAAGGCCAGACAGTCATCCTTTAAACAGTCTCTAAGGGTCTCTCTTCCTTCAATTCCACTCCCAAATCTCCATCATTGTTTGCCTGGATCACGGTGGGGCTTCCTCGAGACCTTGCCCCCATCACTCCCAGTCCACTTAGACCCATCTTATATGTACCCCTGTTTGCTTACCTATGCATGAAAGACACCCTAACCTTCCCAGCCGCCAACCTCCCCATTGATTCATACATTTAGTGCTCTGGTGTTAGATCAACATCACCACAAGGGCCATCTAAGAGGCATCATCACCCTAACACATCCAAAACCAAACTACTGCTCTTTGTACCCCAAACTTGCTCTTCCTGCAATCTTCCCATCTCAAGGAATGACAATTCCATCCTTCTGGTGGCTATTTCAGCAAATCTGTTAGCTTTACCTTCAAAACACATCCAGCTCTGGACTACTTGTCACCACCTCTACCCTACCATTCTGGCAAAAGTCATTATCATTTATCACCTGGATTGTTAATAAAAGCCTCCTACGTGGTCCTCTGCTTCCACGCCTGACTCGACTGAATGTTCACTGCCGAGGAGCCAGGATAATCCTATTAATATCGAAGTGTGACTGAGTCCGTCTTCTGATCCTCTCTTGCCGTTTCCACCACACTCACAGTGAATCTAATGTCTTTGCAGTGGCCTGGTGTCCCTCTTAATCTGGTCTCTGGTCACTCTCCTCATTTCATTTAGTACCAGTCTCCCCTTACTAATTGTGTTCTAGCCACACTAACTACCTTCTTTCCTTAGATGCCAAATCCCATATTGCACCAAGCATGAATTCCTGCCCTGTTCACATCTGAGTCCTTTTCACTTGCCCAACTCTTCCTTACATCAAAGCTCACTTCCTCCATGAGCAAGCCCTTGACACTCCAGTGATCTTCCTTTTTTTTCCAAACCCCAATGTTACTTTTTGACTATTGTGTCCATTGCTTCACTCATGACAAACAGCCTGGCGTTCTCATTTGAGTGACATAGCTGTTTTGATGCTAGCTAATCAATGGGAGGATAACTTCCCTGGGGACCGTTTTCTTTTGTTTCTATCTCCTGAAGATCCTCAGCATGGCATGCCTGTAAATAAATGTCTTTAGGATTCTGTTAGACAGTTTGCATTACTCTATGAAGCTAGGAAAGAAGGTGCAGGAGAACTGACAGGTCTGTCCCTTAAAATAGTTCTTATGATACTTGGCAGTGAAGAGGAATGAAGTATTAATGCATGTAATAGCATGGATGGAGCGCAGCGGTTAAGTGAAAGAAGCCACCCCCCAAAGGATTCATAATATATGATTCTATTAATACGATATTCTGGAAAAGGCACAACTAAAGGGGTGGAGAATAAACCAGTGGTTGCCAAAGAGTGCGAGTGAGGAAGGCATTACAACAAAGGGAGAGCAGGAAGGAATTTTGGGGGTTGATGGATCTGTTCCGTATTGACTGTGACGGTGGATCCGTAAGCAGTGAATTCTGCTCATATGTGGAAACTAAATTAGAAAATACATGAAACACAGACCACTAGAACACATTTAACTGCTTAATAAATGTTTCTATTACTAAGGGGGGAAAAGCCTGCTTTGTAGAAAATGAGGAATATACCAATGGCAAAAATATATTTACCTGTACTAGACACTGACATTCATGAGTTCTTATAATAATCCCATGAGGAAAGCAGTATTATCCCCATGTGATAGATGAAAACGATGAGACCCAGAGAGGCTAAGTGAACAAAGAAAATAGGGCTGGTTAGTGGCTGAGCCAGGATCCCACCCGGGTCTGTCTGACTTGGATGCTGCACTTGACATAAACACCTGCTCGTCTAGCTGTACAGATGGAGGGCAGCTGAGGGCAGCAGCTCACAGGAGCAGCTTTGTCAAGTGTGGCCTCTGCTGAGACCTCTGTCTGGCCCTGGGACCTGGCTGACCCATCAGTGGCCTCAGTTTGGTCAGTATGGTGAGGAAACTGTCCCTTTGCAAAGTCACTGAGGCAGAGCCAGGCTCTAAGTCCTATCTTGCTCAGCTCAAGAACAGACAACCTCTTAGGGGCCGTTCTGTCAGGAAGAGCAATGCTGCCGTTCTGTCAGGAAGAGCAATGCTGCCTTCCTGATTCCCTCACCAAGGAGCTTGTCCAAAACGGCAGCTGCTAGATGGAAACACTTTGAAGATTGAACCCAGGAGTCCAGTGCCAGCCTTTCTGGCAGTCTTGCCGAGCAAGGCAAATTTAAGTCCCTGTCACAGGCTAGGATAGAAAGTAAAATGCATGACTAATACAACTTTTCCAGGGAGATCCTTAGAAAGTTGCCAGGACTGAGCACACTGGATTCCCCCTGCCTTAGTGTTACAGGCACCCACCCCAGGATTTACAAAGTTCATTTACAATGAACTGCAAGGACAAGGGGAAATCCTGAAGGCAATGAAGTCATACGAAGGGAGAGTGTAAAGTCTCCCCCTTTGCAGGTGATGGTGAAAGGTGTCATTTAGGATCGTATGTGTGTATGTACGGATGTTTAAACTGTGCCAGCTAATGGCATCACCCCATCCCTCTCAAGAAACCCTTTCCCTCGTGTCACTGCCTTACTCATAACAAGAATCCTCAGAGAGTGGGGCCCCAGTGGGGCCTGGGGCGACTTCCCCCAGTTCCCCATGTGCTAGGGAAGTGGCAAGAGATCTCCATGAGATGGGGGTGGGGACAGGAGCAGATGGTCACATCCAGTCTGCATTCCACCTGGCCTCTCACCTTGGAGGATCCTAGTGCGGTGGCAGATCTCTCCACCAGGTGGCACTCAGTGTTTAGCTTTATTTTTGTTTCTATTCCTGGAAAATGTTGCCCTAATGTGGAGGGGCACATGACTTAACGCTTCACAATTCATGTACTGATTTCATGTATTGTCATGTTTTGTTTTCTGTACAATTATAATTTATTCTTTCCCTCTGGGACCTTGGCAAAGGTCACTGTAAGGAGATAGCTATTATAACCTGAGTGGGAAGGGTCATTTCATCACCACCACACACACACACACACACACACACACACCCCACAACTGCTCTAGGGATAAATCCTGCCACGTTTTTTTCTTTTCCAGTTTTCCTTATCTCCTGCCCCTCTACCCTTCCCTGTTCCTCTCCATGGTCAGAATGGTGTGACCAGCTGGCACACTTTGGTTTACAGAACCCCACACAAGATTACCTTTTCAATATTCGTGTCCATTTCATGGTGGTTAAGGCTTGGATACAAAGCCTCCGATAAATGCTCACCCCTGAGTCTTAAAGATCAAAGGTCAGAGAGAAAAAGATGATGGTAGACTTGTCTTTGAGAAAGGACATTAGAATTGTATGTGTCTGAATGATGTGACTGGATTTCATCCAGCCATTCTCTCTGGTGAAGCAGTCTCTGGGACTGCACTAAGTTTCTTGGAAGCCTCTATTAATATTATTGGGCAAGATTCAGTTATTAGAGTTTAGGACAAAAGATGTAAGATATTGTCCCTGTCCTCAAAGAATCCAGTCTACCTAGGGAGATAAGAAATGTAGCCATTTCAATAGTATTATTGGAGTAAGATAATCTCTGCTAAGAGCTTCGTGTCAACAAATTTGCTGTAAGAATTCATAAAGCCCATCCCTGAGTCCTGGGAGGTTGGGGAAGTTTCAGGGAAGGATCAGCCTAGGTGGGCCTTGATAGGATTAAGGTGATAGAGGAGGCAGGACAGGGCATTACCTGGGAAACAGGAAGAATCTTGCAGAGATGCTCAGATGTAGACCTGTAAAGCCACAGAGAGCTAGATCTCAATTAGTTGGTGCCTTCAATGATAAATAGTTCCTTTAAAAATTCTATTTTATGAGAGGACCAAAACACAGTAAATTCCCACTTCCTTACCACATGGAATGATGGCATCCCCAAACTAGCAAAATTATTCGTCTTTAAAACAGCATTTATTCCTATTCTTATTAAGTATTGAGGGTGATCTCATTCATTCAACACATATTTGTGGAGTATTTTTATTGTGCAGGATGTTTTGTGGGAAACCAAAATATAACAGGCAGGATTGTTTTCTCTGGAGCCTTCCTGCTAGGAGGTAAGACAAGAAATGTGTATATAATAACTATAATGTCAGAAAGACAAAGTCTCAAAGGTAAGTATAGAAAAATGTTGTAGGAGTTCAGAATAAAATCAAAATGATTTTCAGCTGTGGGTTCAGTGGTGGGAGAAGTTCATGCAAAGATGAGAGAAGGGGAAGGGTAATTTTCATGAAGGAAATGACATGCACAAAATCAAGAGGTTGGAAAGAAAGAACTAAATGGAGACACACATAGAGGATAGGGACCTGCACCAGCCAACCTTGCATGGCAGGTTAAAGAATATGAACTCAGCAGGAAGTTACTGTATATTTTTGAGCAGATGGATAAATTGATCTTTAAAAAGGCCTGTGTTTCAAAAGATTAGCACCTGACACCAACATATAAGATGAACTAGCCAGGGGAGAGGAGAGAAATGAAGGGCTTCTCAGCTATGGAAGGAATATGACTTCATAAGTTGGCATTTACTCTTATCGTTCTGGAAATTATCAGTATGACAAAAGCAAAATTAGAGAAACAAAGCCCTGGTGATTATTTTTGGTAAAATTTGGAGACATGTATAATTTACAGATCCCAAAATATGTGTTAAGGGTCACCAAAGTAACTGAGAGCAGAGAGAAATGATGCATGAAATGAAGAGACAAGGCATGGGGAGAAGGGTGAGATGACAGCTACGTCAGAAAGCGCCAACACTTCAGGGGGACGGATACATCCTGAGCACAGAAATTATATCCTTTGTTTACTACAGTGGCTGTGGGAACTGGGTAAATCAGAGATGTGAGCAGAGGCTCTCACAAAAAAGATTTGGTAGAGAGAATCAGAGGATGGGAGCTTCATAAAGAACTGAACTGGGAATTCCCTGGCAGTCCAGTGCTTAGGACTCTGCTTCCACTGCAGGGGAACTGGGATCCCGCATGCCACATGGCACGGCCATAAAAAAACAAAAACAAAAAGGACTGAACCAACAGTCATATTTGCAGGATGTGTCTTCTCTGTGGTGTCATAGATTGCACTGTGAATACCCACTAGCCCTCCCCATTACCATAAAGGGCATTCCTCCCTCCAATAAAGGCACTTCCTGCAAATAACTGGCCCAGGGATCCAGTGATGACTAAGGAAAAGATGAGCATGTACTAGATCAATACAAAGGTACTGTAAGAATAAAAAAAACAAAAGAGCATCAAAACTTACTAACAAATGACAAACATTTACCAGAAAAATGTTTCCACAAAGTAGAAGAAAATTGTGACCCAATATTTTACTAAACTGAAAAAATGAAAAAGAAGCCACACAAAGCAATCACCTCTACAAACAAAAATTCAACAGAAGTGTGAGAACTTGGGAGAGAGATGACCAGATAGTAAGAGAAGACATGAGGGGTCAGATCCCAGGAGAAAAGTAGGAAACAGACAAACAGCCATCACAGAAATGAAGACAACATTGTAAGAAGCATGATGAAGAACATGCCCAACGGAGAACGTGATAATGGACACAGAGGAAGAAAGGAGAAAAATCACAAAAATGAATGCAACTTGAAAAAATAGATGTGGGTTTAGGCACAGCATTATAAATAGAGAGGAATGGCAAAAGGGAGTCAACATTTGCATAATTGGAGTCTCTGAGATGAAAGTAAAAAATGGAAAAATTATTTAAAGCACATAATTTAATAAAATTTTATCTAAATAAAAAAAGACAACCACCTAAGTCAAAAGTTTACAGCATGCAATAAGAAACATTGACCTAGAATGGTCAATATTGAGACAGGGTCAAGTACATTTGTTAGATGTAAAGATTTCAAAACATTCTCTGAGCATCCAGGCAAAAAGATCAAAGCAATAAAAGGGAATAAAATTTAGGCAGGTCTCAAATTCAACTATAGCAAAATGCCATGTCAAAGTATAATGATGCAACACTTAAAAAAACCTCAAAGGAAGGAAGTATAAGTCAAGAATTTTCTATGCAGCCAAACTATCCTTGAAGTATAAAGTTTGTGTACAAAATTACAAATATGCAAAAACTAAGGGAGCATAATAATTATGAGCCCTTTCTGAAGAAACTTCTATAAGATAAACTTACCTTAGTTAAGAGATAACTAGGAAAATTACAACAAAAGGCAGGACACATAGAATATATTTCACTGTAGAATTAACATTTGTACACATCTGGAGACTAGCACAATGAATCATAACGTGAGTCTCGTGTTCTGGCAACATAGAAGTGTTGCAACTAACAAATATTTAGAGGAAGTTTGAAAGAAGGTGGGCAGTGGAATAGTTTTGCTGATTGTCTTACTAAATAATAGTCAACAGTTATTATTAAAGCTGCCTATTAGAAAACTGGCATAATTAAGTGTACAAAGGTAAACAAAGGTAAGAAAGATAACATTATTAACTAAAATTACATGGTCAGGGAAGAGGAAATGTGCTAATTTTATGATTTCTCAGAATAAGGAATTAACATGTACTGTAAAAAAACAAAGGACTATGGGGATTATATACAATTATAAATAAAATTTTTATATATCAGAATAAATAAGACCAAAAATCCAAGGAAAGGAAATATATCACATAGTTAAAGAGACAGACAGACAGAGAGAGAGAGAGAGAGAGAGAGAAAACACAAAATAAAATGGCAGATCTAAGGTAAAATATAGTTCTCATATTAATGTAAGTGGGCTTAAATCACTTACCAAAAGAATTTTAGACTGGATCAGAAAAAAACAAACTGTATGGTGTATAGGAAACATACAAAAACAAAGTAATTCAGTAAAGTTGAAAATAAGAGGTGAGAAGAGGTATAGTAAAGAAATGCAAAAAAACCCAAAAAGCAACCCTCCCACCCCATAACAAAAAACAAAACATCCAAAACCAAAAAAAAAAAAGGAAGTAGGGATTCCCTGGTGTCAGTCTTTATTCCTGTCCTGCCCCTAGGTTCTTCAGAACCATTTTTTTTTCTTAGATTCTGTATATATGTGTTAGCGTACGGTATTTGTTTTTCTCTTTCTGACTTACTCCACTCTGTGTGACAGTGGTTAAGAATCTGCCTGCCAATGCAGGGGACATGGGTTTGATCCCTGGCCCAGGAAGATACCACATGCTGCAGAGCAACTAAGCCCATGCACCACAACTACTGAGCTTGCGCTCTAGAGCCTGCACGCCACAACTACAGAAGCCCACGCACCTAGAGCTGGTGCTCTGCAACAAGAGAAGCCATGACCATGAGAAGCCTGTGCACTGCAACGAAGAGTAGCCCCCATTCGCTGCAATGAGAGAAAGCCCGCGCATAGCAACAAAGACCCAACAAGCCAAAAATAAAAACAAATAAATAAATAAATTTATTTTTTTAAAAAAGGAAGTAAACAAGCAAGAGTCATGATCTTAATATTAGAAACTACAATTCAGGCAAAAACAAAGAATTAAATAAGATAAAGCCAGATTTATACTATAGTGTTCAACTCATAAGTTTTTTTTCTTTTAACATCTTTATTGGAGTAAAATTGTTTTACAATGGTGTGTTAGTTCCTGCTTTATAACAAAGTCAATCAGCTATACATATACATAGATCCCCATATCTCCCCTTCTTGCGTCTCACTCCCATCCTACCTTTCCCACCGCTCTAGGTGGTCACAAAGCACCGAGTTGATCTCCCTGTTCTATGTGGCTGCTTCCCACTAGCTATCTGTTTTACATTTGGTAGTGTATGTTGGTGTTAGGGAGTGTTCTAATTTCATTCTTTTACATGTAGCTGTCCAGTTTTCCCAGCACCAATTATTGAAGAGGCTGTCTTTTCTCCATTGTATATTCTTGCCTCCTTTATTAAAAATAAGGTGACCATATGTGCATGGGTTTATCTCTGGGCTTTCTATCCTGTTCCATTGACCTACATTTCTGTTTTTGTTCCAGTACTGTACTGTCTTGATTACTGTAGCTTTGTAGTATAGTCTGAAGTCAGGGAGCCTGATTCCTCCAGCTCCGTTTTTCGTTCTCAAGATTGCTTTGGCTATTCGGGGTCATTTGTGTTTCCATACAAATTGTGAAATTTTTTGTTCTAGTTCTGTGAAAAATGCCAGTGGCAGTTTCATAGGGATTGCATTGAATCTGTAGATTGCTTTGGGTAGTGGAGTCATTTTCACAATGTTGATTCTTCCAATCCAAGAACATGGTATATTTCTCCATCTGTTTGTATCATCTTTAATTTCTTTCATCTGTGTCTTATAGTTTTCTGCATACAGGTGTTTTGTCTCCATTGGTAAGTTTATTCCTAGATATTTTATTCTTTTCATTGCAATGGTAAATGGGAGTGTTTTATTAATTTCACTTTCAGTTTTTTCATCATTAGTGTATAGGAATGCAAGAGATTTCTGTGCATTAATTTTGTATCCTGGTACTTTACCAAATTCATTGATTAGCTCTAGTAGTTTTCTGGTAGCATCTTTAGGATTCTCTAAGTAGAATATCATGTCATCTGCAAACAGTGACAGCTTTACTTCGTCTTTTACGATTTGTATTACTTTTATTTCTTTATCTTCTCTGATTGCTATGGCTAAAACTTCCAAAACTATGGTGAATAATAGTGGTGAGAGTGGACAACCTTGTCTTGTTCCTGATCTTAGAAGAAATGGTTTCAGTTTTTCACCATTGAGAACACCCATTGGCTGTGGTTTTGTCATATATGGCCTTTATTATGTTGAGGTAAGTTCACTCTATGCCTACTTTCTAGAGGGCTTTTATCATAAATCGGTGTTGAATTTTGTTGAAAGCTTTTTCTGCATCTATTGAGATGATTATATGGTGTTTCTCCTTCAGTTTGTTAATATGGTGTATCACATTGACTGATTTGCATATATTGAAGAATCCTTGCATCCCTGGGATAATCTCCACTTGTTCATGGGATATGATCCTTTTAATGTGCTGTTGGATTTTGTTTGCTAGTATTTTGTTGAGGATTTTTGCATCTATGTTCATCAGGGATATTCACCTGTAGTTTTCTTTCTTTGTGACATATTCATCTGGTTTTGGTGTCAGCATGATGGTGGCCTCGTAGAATGAGTTTGGGAGTGTCACTCCCTCTGCTACATTTGGAAGAGTTTGAGAAGGATAGGTGTTAGCTCTTCTCTAAATGTTTGATAGAATACGTCTGTGAAGCCATCTGGTCCTGGGCTTTTGTTTGTTGGAAGATTTTTAATCACAGTCTCAATTTCAGTGCTTGTGATTGGTCTGTTTATATTTTCTGTTTCTTACTGGTTCCATCTCAGAAGGTTGTGCTTATCTAAGAATTTGTCCATTTCTTCCAGGTTGTCCATTTTATTGGCATATAGTTGCTTGTAGTAATCTCTCATGATCCTTTGTATTTCTGCAGTGTCAGTTGTTACTTCTCCTTTTTCATTTCTAATTCTGGTGATTTGAGTCTTCTCCCTTTTTTTCTTGATGAATCTGGCTAATGGTTTATCAATTTTGTTTATCTTCTCAAAGAACCAACTTTTAGTTTTATTCATCTTTGCTATTGTTTCCTTCATTCATTTTTCATTTATTTTGGGTCTTATCTTTATGATTTCTTTCCTTCTGCTAAAAATTTGAGGGTTTTTTGGTTCTTCTTTCTGTAATAGCTTTAGGTGTAAGGTTAGGGTTTTTTTTTTTGAGATGTTTGTTGTTTCTTTTTTTTTTTTTTTTTTTTTTTTTTTTTGCAGTACGCAGGTCTCTCACTGTTGTGGCCTCTCCCTTTGCGGAGCATAGGCTCCGGACCCGCAGGCTCAGCGGCCATGGTTCACAGGCCCAGCTGCTCTGCGGCATGTGGGATCTTCCCGGACCGGGGCACAAACCCATGTCCCCTGCATTGGCAGGCCGACTCTCAACCACTGAGCCACCAGGGAAGCCCGTTTGTTGTTTCTTAAAGTAGGATTATATTCCTGTATACTTTCCTGTTAGAACTGCTTTTGCTGCATCCCATAGGTTTTGGGTCCTCATGTTTTCGTTGTCATTCGTTTCTAGGTATATTTTGATTTCCTCTTTGATGTCTTCAGTGATCTCTTGGTTATTTAGTAGCATATTGTTTAGCCTCCATGTGTTTGTATTTTCTTCCTGTAATTCATATCTAGTCTCATAGTGTTGTGACTGGAAAAGATACTTGATAGGATTTCAATTTTCTTAAATTTACTGAGGCTTGATTTGTGACCCAAGATATGATCTATCCTGGAGAATGTTCAATGAGCACTTGAGAAGAAAGTGTATTCTGTTGGTTTTGAATGGAATGTCCTTTAAATATCAATTAAGTCCATTTTGTTTAATGTATCACTTAAAGCTTGTGTTTTTTTATTTATTATCATTTTGGGTGATCTGTCCATTGGTGAAAGTGGGGTTTTAAAGTCCCCTACTGTGATTGTGTTACCGTTGATTTCCCCTTTTATGGCTGTTAACATTTGCCTTATGTATTGAGGTGCTCCTATGTTGGGTGCATAAATATTTACAATTGTTATATCTTCTTCTTGGATTGATCCCTTGATCATTATGCAGTGTCCTTCTTTGTCTCTTGTAATAGTCTTTATCTTACACTCTATTTTGTCTGATATGAGGATTGCTACTCCAGCTTTCTTTTGATTTCCATTTGCATGGAATATCTTTTTCCATTCCCTCACTTTCAGTCTGTATGTGTCCCTAGGTCTGAAGTGGGTCTCTTGTACACAGCATACATATAGGTCTTGTTTTTGTATCCATTCAGCCAGTCTATGTATTTTGGTTGGAGCATTTAATCCATTTACATTTAAGGTAGTTATCACTATGTATGTTCCTATTACCATTTTCTCAATTGTTTGAGGTTTGTTTATGTAGGTCTTTTCCTTCTCTTGTGTTTCCTGCCTAGAGAAGTTCCTTTAGCATTTGTTGTAAAGCTGGTTTGGCGGTGCTGAATTCTCTTAGCTTTTGCTTGTCTTTAAAGATTTTACCCCCAACTCATGAGTTTTTAACAATTAAGCTTATCTACACATCAAATGTCATGGCATCCAAATTTATAAAGCAGAAATTACAAGAGTTAACAAGAAAAGGAGAAACATGAACAGTAAGGGACATTTGCTCACCTCTTTCCCTCTCTGATAGAGCAAGTGAACAAAAACATTGAGAAAAACAAAATGGTATGATTCACAGGTTGATGAGATGGATATAGTTCATACTCTATACCCTGAAAATAAAGAATACATGTTTTTTCATATTCCTAGAAAATAGTCATAAAATTTGGCCCTAAACTAAGTCTTAGAGAAAAATCTCTATACTTTCAAGGAAGTAATACAGACACATTCCTTCCATCTTATTGATTTCTTATCTGCTAGAACCACCTGGTCATCTGCCCCCCAACTTGCAGAAAGGGAAAGAGCATGGCAAATACACACCTTTCCTAAATGCCCTGGCCTGGAAGTGACACAACAAATTGGTTCACCTTCACATTACCACACCTAGATATAATGGTGGCTGGATACTGTAGTCCTTAACTAGGCAACCACTTTTCAGGAGCAACCCTTGAACTATTTTGGTGAACAGCTAGCCATCTTTGACACACTCATATCCTTGAATAGGCAGGCTATACATTATAAAAACATCAATTCTCCCATGTTCATTTTTAAAGTTAATGTAATCCACATTCCAAATGGTTTTTGAAACAAGGTGTTTTAAATCTCATATGGGAAACCGAAGACCAAGTATAGCCAGAAAAACTCTGAAGAAAGAAGATAAATGAAGTGTAAATAGTTTTGCCATGTATTAAAACATTTTAGAGTCCCAATGATTAAAATAATAGGTTATCAGTGCATGAATTGTTGAATGGGCCAGAGGAAAATAATTGAAAACCTAGAAAATGCTTAAAATGAATAGGAGGAAACAGAGGATACAACATGTCATGGAAATGACAGAATACTAAGATAAACTTCAACAGGATCAAAAATTTAAGGGTATGAGATAAAATCATAAAAATAAAAAATAAAATGTTGGAATGTTTAAAATCTTATCTTGGGGAAGATCTTTCTAATCGTAATCCAATATTCATGAAGTCCTAAAAAAGTTTGGTTATTTGGACTGCATAAAAATTAAAGGGGGCTTCCCTCAAGGTGCAGTGGTTAAGAATCTGCCTGCCAATGCAGGGGACACGGGTTTGAGCCCTGGTCTGGGAAGGTTCCACATGCCACAGAGCAAAAAAGCCCATGAGCCACAACTACTGAGCCTGCTCTCTAGAGCCAGCGAGCCACAACTACTGGAGCCCGCATGCCTAGAGCCAGTACTCAGCAGCAAGAGAAGCCACTGTAATGAGAAGCCTGTGCACCGCAACCAAGAGTAGCCCCTGCTCACTGCAACTAGAGAAAGCCCGCGTGCAGCAATGAAGACCCAACACAGCCAAAAATAAATAAATTAATTAAATTAAATTAATTTTTAAAAAATTAAAGGAAAAAGTTCTGCATGGCATTTTGGGTCTCTTGCTACAATGCCCTTTGTTTCAGGCCTAAACAAATTATTTAATTTAATTGAAGTAATAATAGTAGAACATCTATGACCAAGTTCAGGAATGACTGGGCAATGGCACCTACATTACCACTTCTACCTGGTTGACAGTTCTACCATTAATTGTAAGATCAGAGATGTAAATCATTTTTGAAATACAGGTGTCAATATCTGTGACATATGGTATAATATAAATACTTACATTATTGAAAGTAACACAAGCATCCTATATACTAGTTCAAATACAAGATGCATAGCTGTCTAATAGTTGATCATTGACAACATACTTAATGGTCTCAAAAGATTGCTATAATGATTTGTGTATCACTCATTGAAAGATTAATTATATTAGTTATCTAAAAAGATTATATCAGTAATAAGCTTAGCTCTAGATTAAAATTTTCAGAACATTTGTCCTACTCATTTGCCAAACACTACATGCTATTATTTGGTGTTTAGTAAAAACGAATGAGTGGAGTTACATTTTATTGACTATTTACACTTACACACATACACACCCACTCATGTGCATGTACTCAACACGCTTTCTCAATCTGTTTCAGACTGAAAACGACTATAATGTCCACAGCAAGGAAGAATAATAAGAGCATATTCATGAATCCAAATTCCGTTTTTAGTTGTATTGTGAAGGATAATTGTTTGTTACCATAAATAACAGCGTATGCCTTGGTTGCAGTGTTCAGTGTGGACAAATATTAACTGTTTCTACCCCTTCTGTGAAAAGCAAGCTCTCCTGATTTAACTGTGAGTAAATCTAACACAGTATTAATTAATATCAGGTACTAATTATTTAAATGGACAGAGAAGACTTTATTTCACCCAAATAAACAGCAAACACAGTGGCCCAAACCACTGGTTCTGTCACCGGGAACGTTATCTGGCACAATTAGAAAAGATTAGCCCATTCGAAAAGTCCCTGTCACCATTTCTTTTCAAGATGATGGATTGACCCCCAAATCAAATTGCAGAGTTTTGTTTTTGTTTTTTATGCCCTTCAGGCTTACAAACTTGGTCCAAATCCGACAATTCTTTTGAAATTTATTTCGGAGTAAACAACCTGTTATGGGCAGAATACCAAGAAGTAGTGTTCTGTAGTATAAGTGCTCCAGAAGTGGCTTAGAAATATTGATTTTAAAATGGAAACTAGACCTACTAGAGAATGGACTTGAGGATATGGGGAGGGGGAAGGGTAAGCTGTGACAAAGCGAGAGAGTGGCATGGACATATATACACTACCAAATGTAAAATAGATAGCTAGTGGGAAGCAGCTGCATAGCACAGGGAGATCAGCTCGGTGCTTTGTGACCACCTGGAGGGGTGGGATAGGGAGGGTGGGAGGGAGGGAGAT
The DNA here is from genome assembly GCF_964341445.2 of Mesoplodon mirus. Lineage (NCBI taxonomy): Eukaryota > Metazoa > Chordata > Mammalia > Artiodactyla > Ziphiidae > Mesoplodon > Mesoplodon mirus. Next base: position 67,655,281 of record NC_138989.1, read on the forward strand.
GCAAGGGGGAAGAGATATGGGGATATATGTATATGTATAGCTGATTCACTTTGTTATACAGCAGAAATTAACACACCAATGTAAAGCAATTATACTCCAATAAAAAAAATAAAAAATAAATAAATAAAATAAAATGGAAACCATCAGAAAGCATATAAAAACCTTCTAAAGACATAGAAGAATTTTGTAAATTTCAGGACTCAAAGAAATCTACACCGAGGGTGGCTGACATCCTCGTTGCCTTTGTTTGGGTGCTGGTGGCCTCCTGGTCTGTTGACATGGCCTCTGCTGCTAAAGAGTTAAACCTACGGGAATGTTTGTTATAGTCCTGCCTAACAGTTCCTTCAGCAAGCCACAGATCTTCCTTGCTCTGGATGATAGTTAATGAACTGTAAAAGTCTTGCACCAAGATTTCTACTTCATCTGCCAGCTTGAAGAAGGTAGGTTTGTTTTTCACCCTCAAAAAGAACTAATTGTATTTCTTAGGCGGACCAGGATGATTTGCTTGCGTGGACCTCCTTTTAGTTGGGAGGACATCTTTTGAGCTTAGGAATTTGATTCAGAAAATCACAAGCTTCTAGTTATTCTTAGGATGTTTTATGTGCCTGGATGTGTTTTATTAGCCTAACTATGTTGCAAGTTCTTCTAAATGACTCTATGACCTTGAGTAAGTTGCTTAAGCTCTCTGGGCCTATTTCCTCTTCTGTAAGATGAGAATCATCACAAAATTTCCTTAAGAGATCAAATGAGACAGTGATTACTATGTTTTTTAAAGATCACTTAAAATTACCTGATTAAACATTATATTAATCACCAAAATGTTTAAATCATGTTAGTCATGATATGCATATATCTGTGCATATACATTTAGATATGAGTATATGTATAGTTGTATAAATATGTATTTCTAAACCCTCTGAGCAGGTTCTACAAGGTATAACTGCTTTTGAAGATTAAGAAAATGAAACATAATTTGACATGAGAAAGCAACTGTTTAGAAGCAAGGGTAATAATACATTTTAAGAAGCATCTTTTGCATATTCTGGAATAATTGTTATTTGTATGCCCATAGTGAAATTATACTTTGCCTTAAATTTTGACTGGAGTCACCTCACGAATTCTAATTTCCTTCTAAATTGTTCTTTCAGTTGAGCTCTGTTTAGTATTTACCAAAACGGTACCTTTCGAAATGTTGGTATTTATTCCATTTCTAATTTACCCTTGTGAGATTTTAGAAAGAATTCTGGTCCTTTCAGTTGCTCCTCCATTTCTCAGCTCGGCATCATCTCTTGCCTTACTCAGCTGGGGTTGGGCTGTGCAATAGTCTTAAACCAGGTGTTCAAGTTGGTTTCTGATGCATTTTTTTAGCTGCTAATCTTTCTCAGGGTCCTACTAATTTTATTATGAAATTTATCCTCCCGAATTCCTGAGTCTTATTTACAGCAGATTTAGCTCCACTTTCTGGCTGGAGAATTTGCTCAACATGGATTTTTCAGGTCTTACTGCCAGTCCAAATCATATCTTTCAGCTGAGGTAGAACACGGTCCACCACCAGATAGAATTCTGTGCATCTGTTGTAGAATCTGAAAGATTCTTGCCTGGCAGGATTGTCCCCTCCAGTTGCTGGGTGTGTGTCTTTAAAATGCTCATATCAATAAGGCTTTTGTCATTGTCTGTCTCCTCTTCCAAAATTTCTTCATCCACTTTTAAAAAAATTAACTAAAGTCTGTACTTTATTAAGATTTGTCTAGCTTTTTACCAATGTTCTTTTTCTGATCCAGGATCTTGTTCAGGATACCATGTTACATTTAAGTGTCATGTCTCCTTAGGTGCCTATAGACTATGACAGCTTCTCAGGCTTTCCTTGGTTTTGATGACCTTGACGGTTTTGAGGAGTACTGGTTAGATATTTTGTATAATATAACATCCCTGAATTTGGATTTGTCCGTGATGTTTCTCTCATGATTAGAATGGGGTTATGGGTCTTCCAGAGGAAGACCACAGAGGTAACAGACATTCTCATCACATCGTATCAGGCTCATACTATCAATTTGACTTATTATTGTTTGTTGACCTTGATCATGTGGCTGAGATAGTATTTGTCAGGTTTTTCCACTATGAAGTTATTCTCTCTCTTCTCTTCATTCCATACAGTACTCTTTGGAAGGAAGTCCTTAAACTTAATTCCTTTATATCTCATGATCTATTTGCTTCATCTTTCAGATAAGGAAACTGATGCATAAAGCAGTTAGACAACTTGCTTGAAGTCACACAGTAAGTGGTAGAGCTGGGATTGGAGCCCAGGCTGCTTTCTCTAACTCCTAGTCATTGCAAGGGCTAGAGGGACAACTCCAGGCTGATTCCCAGAGTAATTCTTGGAAACACCCTGCAGAAGTGGCCTGGTAAGTGAGCTGCTGCTGCCGCTGACCCCAGGACCACACTGCCGCACCACGATGGGAAAGTGGCCTCTTTCAATTGCGGAAACATGTTGCTTCTGCCACCACTCCAGGCTGCAAAATGGAAGTTCCATTCCTGCCTGTTTCCTTGCTTCCAAATCAAAGGCTCTGCAGGTAGGTCTGGTTGGATGAACTTACATCACCTTTCTGAACTTTAGTATACCAGCAAGTATATGAGATTTGTATTTATTGTGTTAGGGCCATCTTACTGTTAGTGCTGTTCAAAGGGGGTACTTATCTTTGCAATCAACCAAGCAACAAGACTATAAAACATAATGTGGTTTTAAAAATTAAGACTTTTTTTCTTTAGAATGGTTTAATGTTCACCGCAAAATTGAGGGAAAGGTACAGAGATTTCCCATATACTCCCAAGCCTCACACATGTGTAGCCTCCCCCATTATTAACATCCCAACCAGAGTGGTACATTTGTTACAGGTGATGAACCTACCTTGACACATCATAATCACCCAAAGTCTATAGTTTACATTATAGTTAACTCTTGTATATTTTATGAGTTTGGATAAATATTTAATGACATGTTTCTATCATTATGGTGCCATACAGAGCATTTTAACTGCCTTAAAAATGTTCCGTGTTCTACCTATTTACCCTCTCCCACCCAAACCCCTAGCAGCCACTAATCTTTTTACTATCTCCATAGTTTTGCCTTTTCTAGAATGTCATATAGATGGAATCATACAGTATGTAGGCTGTTCAGATTGGCTTCATTCACTTAATAATATGCATTTAGAGTTCCTCCATGTCTTTTCGTGGTTTGATAGCTCATTTCTTTTTAGTTCTGAATAATATTCCACTTTCTAGATGTACCACAGTTTTTCATCCATTCACCTACTGAAAGACATCTCTGTTGCTTCCAAGTTTTGGCAATTATGAATAAAACTGCTATAAATATCTGTGCAATTTTTTGTGAACCTAAGTTTTCAACTCCTTTGGGTAAATACCAAGGAGCATAATTGCTGGATTGTATGGTAAGAAGATATTCAGTTTTGTAAAGAAATCACCAAATTGTCTTCCAAAGTGACTGTACCAATTTTTATCGCTACAAGCAATTTAAGAAAGTTCCTATTGTTCCACATCTTTGTCAGATTTGATGTTGTCGGTTTTCTGGATTTTGGCCTTTTGAAAAGGTGCATAGTAGTATCTCATTGCTGTTTTAATTTGAATTTCCTTGATGGCATATCATATGAAGCATCTTTTCATATGTTTATTTACCATCTGTATTTCTTCTTTGGTGAGGAATCTGTAGATCTCTGACCATTTTTTAATTGGATTGTTTGTTTTCATATTGTTGATCTTTAAGAATTCTTTTAATATTTTGAGTAACAGTCCTTTATCATATGTGTCTTTTGCAAATATTTTTTCCCAGTCTGTGCTTGTCCTCTCATTCCCTTGACATGTCTTTTGCAGAACAGAAGTTTTTAATTTTAATGAAGTCCATCTTATCAATTATTTCTTTCACCATTGTGCCTTTGGTGTATCTAAGAAAGCCTCACTGTATAAGGCTTTTCCATCTAGGCTTTCTCTTATGTTATCTTCTAGGAGTTTTTTTTTTTTTTTTTTTTTGGAGTATAATTGCTTTACAATGTTGTGTTAGTTTCTACTGTACAATGAAGTGAATCAGCTATATGTATGCATATATACTCTCCCTTTTGGACTAGGAGTTTTAAGGTTTTGCATTTTACATTTAGATCTACGATGTGTTTTGAGTTATTTTTGTGAAGGGTATAACGTTGGTGTCTAGATTAATTTTTTGGCAGGTGGATGTCCAGTTGTTCAAGCACCACATGTCAAAAGACTATCTTTGCTCCACTGTATTGCCTTTGCTTCTTTACCAAAGATTAGTTGACTCTATGTGTGTCTATTTCTGGGGTCTCTATTCTGTTCCATTGATCTATCTTTCCATTTTTTCACCAAATACTATCGTATCTTGATAACTGTAGCTTTATAGTAAGTCTTGAAGTTGGGTAGTGCCAATCTGCCAACTTTGTTCTTCTCCTTCAATATTGTGTTGATCATTCTGAGTCTTTTGCCTTTCCACATAAACTTTAGAATCAGTTTGTCAATATTCACAAAATAACTTGTTGGGATTTTAACTGGGATTGCATTGAATCTATAGATCAAGTAGGGAAAAACTGACATCTTGACAACATCTAGTCTTTCCATCCATGTACATGGAATATTTCTCCATTTATTTTGTTCTTCTTTGATTTCATTCATCAGTTCCGTAGCTTTCCTCATATTGAACTTGTACATATTTTTTTAAATTTATATCTAAATATTACATTTTGGGTGTGTGCTAATATAAATTGTACTTTTTTAAAAAAACTGTTTTTAATTCTAGTAAAAACAATTCTAGATGAAGTTCTAGATGAGCTAGTTCTAAATGAGGAAACTGAGTCACACAAGGACGTAAGATATCTTTTCCAGTGTCACACAGCTATTAAGTGGAGAAGCCAGGTTTTAAACCTACATAGTCTGTTGTAAGAATTTAAGCTCTTAACCCCCAGCCATCCTGCCTCTCTGAAACTACATGCTTCTGTGTTTTCTCGGTAGTGGGTAATGCAAAATAATGTCTGGAGAGGAGAATCAGTGTTTTTCTGTTAGATTTATTCCTAATAGCTTAGCTATTTCAGCTAAGTCCTGTCTCCCAAACTTGTAAGCCAGCACCAGCTCCCAGACTCAGCCCCGCCTCTGGCCTGGATGCTGTACCTTCTAAGCTCAAAAGAATGACCAAGATCCCTGAGGACAGACAGAAATCATGGAGGGGCACCTTTTTGGCCACAATGACTTCTGCTTCTACAGTTCTGACTACCTTCTATGAAGCATTTTAAAACTTTCAAAGTGCTTTAAAATTGTAAAATGTTCATCACTAGCAATAATTTGGGTGGAGGGCAGAGATGGTGTCTCCTTATTACTTTTAGCTCCCCCTGGTAGTATCTGCACATTTACAACCAGTAGGTCCTCAATCACTCCTTAATACATGAGTGAATAAAACAAGTTGAATTCATGAAGTGGGGCTGTAATTTGCCTGAGTCTTCTCCTGGTCAATCTTGAGTTTGATTCCTGGAAGGCATAGATAAAGCTACTACAGAATCATATATGGAGAAGGAGGTGGATGGTCTCATGAGATTTGCTGTCCCTTAGTCCCTGTGCAAGACTTAGAAGTCAGCTGGGAGTAAGAAGTTACTCAATTGTCTATTGGTCCACAAATTCACTAATTTAGCTGGCTTCTACCTAGTGGTCCTTTGACTGCCTTCTTCCCATCAGCTGCTGTGTGTCTAGGGAATACTAACAGTTCTTCATATTGATCTCAGGGAGGTGCAATCAGGAAGGAACTTTGCTGGCTGCAAAGCTTATAAAAGGCATAAAGCAGCCAAATAGAAATGAATTTTGGATTATCCTGTTTTGGATTATCTGTGGTACTGCACACCTCAATCCCCTCTTCTGCATGAATAACCTGCAAGATAGCTAAAACACTGTGCAGGGGTGTCCTCTTTAGTGGACCCTGATGCAAAGCACATTTTATAGGGCTGCCCTCCTCCATCTGACTCTACTCTCTCCTCCCTGTGCACTTCTCAACTCCCTTCCAACTCCAGGGGAGGATTCTTCAGAGTGTGGCAAAGGTGATATACTCTCACTTCAAGGACAGAGCCAGATTAAAACTTTTATAGACCATGGACATTAAAACATACTCCATGGTTGATTGTATTATTGTCCCCAAGTATTTGCTCCCTCCTTCCCTATAAAAAAATGTACATACCCACCCATGGCCACATGACTTGTAGTTTTCCTGAGGGAGCAGTTTACTCCCCGCCCCTGCTTGGTCATGTGACATGCTTTGGCCAATGGGATGTGGGCAGGGTGCCATATGCCTGTGTGAACAGAAGTTCTATAAGAGGCACTATAGATTCTACTAGTTTTCTTGATCTTTTCCTTCTTCCATAAGTATGGCATGCCCCAAGTAGGGACTACTTCTTCAGACTGGGTCCCAGAAAGAAAAGACATGGGGAATGGGGCTGAGTAGAACCAGAGCAAGTGACCTATAGCTGCCAACAATTAGTATGAGCAAAAAATAAATGCTTGTTATTGTAACCCATTGGAATTTTATGGTTCTTACCGCAGTAAAACTGAATTGATACTTCCATGTGTAACTCAAAATAAGAACTATACAACAGGTTAGGGAGAGCCAACAAATTGTGATTTCCCTCCCCCAGGATGATTACTTGGCTGGTTTATTGGGAATCATCTAAGATCAGTTTATTTCCAAAATTGGTTTCTTCATTTTGTTATGGTCCTTCTGTGTGGGATACTGCAAGCATAAGCTCTTGAAGTAATCGTGAAAAATCTGGAAGAAATCATGTTTAAGTGGACACCTTCACCTCCCTGGGAAGTGAGGCTACTCATGGCTTATGTGTTAATCAGCTCTGTGTGATTTGGGGAAACTAATAAAACCTGTTACTCAGATGCTTTCTCTTCAATAGAAATAGCTTATACCAAGCAACTTAAGATTTGATTCAGCTATAAAATGTATAAGGCTTGGGGGGAACCAATAAATAATGCTCCATTTCCCTACCCATGCCTGTTGTAACAGAGCCACACTCTGAAATTCTAGATGATGGAGGTTTTATTGTGATCAAACTCTGCTGGAGGACACCACTCAGTGTGCAGCTAAGAGACCTGCTAACCCTCCTCTGAATTCAATTTCCCTACCCCCTCCCCAAACTATGGACCTCCTCTTGCCACGTGGCCAGAGGAGAGAATAATGGGCTCCCTGGAGACTCAGCAGATGCCCACCATGAGGGGCACAGAAGGGACTAAGCCCAGGGCAGTCATCCACTGCTCCTAAACTTTCCAATCAGTTTAATCACCTTCCCACCTTCTGTCGGGGACAGCGGGTGCTACTGTGGTGGCGGTATCTCTTCACATGGCAACATGCATCCCTGGGAAAGGAGCTTCCTCCCAAGAGAAGTCTGTGAGTCTGTGATTCTAAAGCAGGTACAGAGCAGTGGAAAGAAGACATGTGCTTTCAACCTGGATCCATCACTGCCTTCTGTCATCCCAGGCAGATCTGTTCACCTCTCTTGGCCTCAGTTTCCCCCCTTTGAAAAATGTGCGTAACCAAACCTGCACAGCTCGCCAGACAGGGTTGTTCTGTGAATCCAATGAGACAATGTATGTGAAAATGTTTTGAAAATCATAAAGCACTATTGTTATAAAGTAAGATAAGGTTGAAGTGGAAAGCATATACAATTGAATCATGGAAATTACGGATTGTATAGTACTTCTAGCCCCAGTTTTATTTTTACCAATAAGAAAACTCAATCCGAGAGTCAAGGCAGTTTTCGGAATGTCACACTCAGGTTTCTGGACCCTCAATCCAGGGCTCTGTCTACTTCACCATCATGTAAATGGTTCCCAAGTCATAACCATTCCTGGAAACCAAGAACTCAAGTTTCAAGAAAAATTGTACCTTGTTTAGATCAGCCTGAGACTGAGTCTACTACCATCCACTGACCCGTATAGTCTTTTCCCCCTTGGACAGGGACATGAGTGTCCCTTTTGGGTGCTCTCTTCTTTCTCAGTGATGTGAGTGGGGGTAACTTTGGTTGGAGTCTCTGCCAGGGAAACGTCAGCATCAGGACAGGCATCAAGCCCTCCTCGGCTCTGTCTTCACCCAGCTCCCCACGCTGTTCCTGGAATTGCCATCAGTTTAGTGTTTTTAAAAGTGCATCCCTCAGATTGTCAGTTTTTATTTTATTTTTCAAAATTTTTATTGGAGTATAGTTGATTTACAATGTTGTGTTAGTTTCTGCTGTACAGCAAAGTGAATCAGTTATACATATATCCACTCTGTTTTAGATTCTTTTCCCATTGAGTAGAGTGCCCTGTGCTATACAGTAGGTCCTTATTAGTTATGTATTTTATATATTGTCAGTTTTTCAAGATAGTCCACATTCAAAAAGTGTCTGTGCTTATATTAGTTTGGAAAACACTGATGTGCAATGTCCATTAACATAGCCGAGGCCTTAAAACCCCATAGCAAACAGAGGCTGTTTATTATTTACTGTTATTTAACCCAGGAGTCCCAAAACCTATTTAGCATTGAAATGCTTTTTTTTTTTTTTTTTTTTTTTTTTTTTCCAAGGAACAGCTACCAGTCCCGGTTACTTGTGGTGAATGAATCTCACCTTCAAACCTCACCCCCATACTGGAGGTCTGAGGAGTCTTCTCAATCTTGGCTCTGCAGGGAAAGCTTTTACTCCAGATACCTAAGCTGCCCCCAAACCAATTAAATCCACGTCTCTGGGAGTGGGTACCAGGCATCAGTACTTTGTAAAGCTTCCCACCCAAGTGGCTCCAATGCAGGGCCAAGGCTGAGACCCGCTGGGTTAGAGGAAATCACTTTGGTAATGACGTTCATTGCCACAGCCTGCCAAGGTCAGATGAGTTAGCCTTTTACATAATAAGGCCAGGCTTATGCTTTCACAAGAAATAGAAAGAATGTAAAATGTTCATGTTGACTAAGTGGAAATGTCCACAGAAGGAAACTATTAGATGCAAAACTTCTATGGCACTTCGTGCACATTCCAGACACTTTTAACATTTAATTCTTTTTTTTTTTTTTTTTTTTTTTTTGTGGTATGCGGGCCTTTCACTGTTGTGGCCTCTCCCGTTGCGGAGCACAGGCTCCGGATGCGCAGGCCCAGCGGCCATGGCTCACGGGCCCAGCCGCTCCGCGGCATATGGGATCCTCCCAGACCGGGGCACGAACCCGTATCCCCTGCATCGGCAGGCGGACTCTCAACCACTGCGCCACCAGGGAGGCCCTTAACATTTAATTCTTATAAACACTTATCACATTTAATTCTCTAGACAACTTTATGGTTAAACATTTTTAATCACCATTTTAGATGAGGAAACTCAAGCATGGGGGTGGGGTTTAAGCTATTTTATGAAGAACCCACCCACCAATTAAGTGGGAAAGCTGGGATTGGAATTGGGATGGTATCGCTCTCAAATCCCTAACTAAAGCTATGCTCTCCTCCATGACCCTCTGGGTAGCAAGATGAGACTGGTCACAGAAACTTTAGGAAAACATCAGTAGCAGCTCAGATGGGGAGCCCCAACTTACGTCCCCCCACCCAGCTGCTTGTCTTCATCTCCATCCACTGGGCAGAGCTCAGGCTCAGTCCTCACACGTGAAGCCAGCAAGCACAGAGACCAGAGCTCAGCCTTCTTGTCCTGGGGGATCAACAGAACACTGGGCAGGACAGCAAAGCCCCTGATATTTAGCACCTGCCTGGGGCCGAAGTATCTGTAAGATACCTGGAATCAGGGGGTGTGGGAGGACGTGATTAATTTGAGAAGCGGGGAAGGGAGTGTGCAGCATATTTAATCTGTAAGGACAGAGAGCGGACTCCGGGAGGAAGAGGGAGTGGGAAGACTCGCAAGCGACACAGGGGGATGTGTCAGAACAATTTGGCACCGTTCCTGAACCTTTCTTCAGTAAAGGGTTCAGCTCTTCCCTGGGGGAGAGGCAGATGAAGTATTTTCTAGAACAGTGAAGGCATCAGTGGGTTCCACAGTCTAATGACTTCAAAGAACCAAGCCTTGGGCTGTGAGGTGGAGCTCCCTGCCGACAACTCCCTATCAGAGAAACGGTAAAGTCACCCCTCCCAACTCCCCTCTGCCTAGAGAGATAACAAGAGCATCAAAATCACCTGGAAAGCTCGTTCCACAGCAAATCACAGCATCCCACCCCCAGAGTTTCTGATTCCACCCGTCTGGGTAGAGCCAGAGATTTTGCATTTCCAGTAAGCTCCCTGGTGATGCCCAGACTGGCAAGGGAACCATCAAGCTGGAGATGTCCCTGTGGGGTGGGGTGGAGATGAGCCGTCTACCATGAGATAAACTTTGGAAAAAGCCTCTCTAGTTCAATCCTGCTTGTACTCCTCTTCTGACTTTGCTCGGGGGGGTTGTCTGTCTCTTACTCTCTGTCACCAGCCAGCCCCCCTGCTTGTTACCCCAGCCCTAAACTCACAGGTCTCCAAGTCACCCTGTGCATTAGGAGTCTTGCCAGTAAAAATGCTGCTTTATTTTACCGAAACTCTTTCCATGCTCTAAAACGTACAGGATGACTCTGCATCACAGGCTCCTCGTCCCTCCTGAGAGCTACTGGATTGCTGGCTATCACCAGCTCAGAGAGCCACAGCCCAGGAACCAGCACCTCTTTCCTAGGGGAATTTTATCCTGAATGTAGGGACTGGGGTTTAGTCACAGTCCCGCCCCCTGAAGTTCAGAGGGATTATGCAAATGAGGCCCCCCGCAGCCTGCTTTGAGCATCTCAGAGTTCCCCCAGGCAAGTATGTAAATGAGACCAAAATAGTGACCCGGCTTACAAAACTAAAGTCAGAAGCAGCTTTATTTAATTCTGTGCTGCTTTTCTCCTCCTGCCTTCTTACCTCTGTCTCCCCGCCTGGAAAAGACACGTGCTTGGTTTTCAGCCCCAAGCATCTATAATGACGCTCACTCGGGCAGCTGCTCGTTAAGAATGCTGTTATTTTTCCCTACACTGTACTACACACAAAAAAAAACATATGTCAGTGGACTTTGAAAGCAGGCAGGAGGCCCGAAGCATCTAGCTTCAAATGGGAGAGACGGAATGGAAAATCTTCACCCTCACTCATCATAGAATTCCTAATGTGTGGTTTATCACTCAGGATGCTCTGCCTTTCAGATGCGATTCAAAGCAGACAACCTGAAATTAAAACGAAATAAATGACTGAGAGTTGGACCAGTGTCCCATAAGCTTCCAAGATGAAAGAGAGGTAAGGAGCTGGGTGATGCTGGGCTGATTTACATATCTGCAGCCATCACTACAATTCAAGTACTATTCACGGAGGAGCAGGTGTCTGCTTCCATAAGTATTCTTGGTCCTTTGTACATACAGGGACACGCGTCAGTACCTACGAAGGGCCCAACTATTCCACAGGCACTCTGTGAGGCTCTGTGCATACAAAACTTATTCAATCTTTGAAACAACATCAAGGAAAGTTTTATTAGCTCCATTTTCCAGCAGAAGAAGCAGAAGCTTGGAGAGCTTGAGTAATTTGCTCAGGATCACAGCTACTGAGCTACAGAACCTGGACTTGAGGTCCTGTAGACCACAGGCCATTTGCTGCTGCCCCTGTGCTAAGCTGCCTTGGGTTGTTGCCTGGTTCCATGATGTCTTTTCATCTTCCCAGTTGCCTTCTTGTTCCTTAAGCTGTCCTGACCTCTCCCAGAATTCCTCAGATCTGCTTTCCTGCCCACTGCCTATTCTTCTTCCTTTCTTGGGGCTCTCCATATGAATTGCAATTTGGGGTGCTTGTGCCTGCCCCATGGGGGGTTTCAGTACTGAGGACCAGTAGTAGCATAAAGAATGAACTGTGGAATAAGGTTTTAGCGGGGTCAAGACAGGAAGGAATGCAGAGCCTAGAATTCCCTTGGGCCAAGAATCTTGTCCTCCTCTGAGAAGAGGGAGGAGAAAAGTTGGACCAAAAGGAGAAAACATTGCTGGGAAAGGTGAGGAAGGAAGTTGGGGGAGTTCAACACCTCATGGCCTCTATTTTCTTCTGGTAGTTAGAGGCGCTCTTTCGTGTGGTATCTCTTTTTAGGTCTCATTTCATTGGAATGTCTGCTTTTAGTCTGGACCAGTGCTTTGAGCAAGACAGGCTTTTGAGGACTCATTGCCACACTTCATGGAACCCTGGCTGTGAGTTCTGAGTTCTCAAAGTACGCTGTCTGAGAGGAGGAGGCCAGTCAGCTTCCCTAAGGGAATTTATAAAGAGACTTAGAGAAGCTGTATTTTAAAAGATCCCACTAAACTCCAACAAGTATACTTCATACCAGGAAGGGAGACAGTGTGTCCTGATGATTAATGATCGTCTATTAAGAACCAACTTAAAAAAAAATCAACGATTTTGCATAAAATATTTCTATATTAGAAATATTTCTAAACTAGAGCAGATGAAGAGAAATATTGTGTGATATAATTTATATGTGGAATCTAAAAAAACAAACAAAAAACCCCTTGAACTCATGGATACAGAGAACAGATTGATGGTTGCCAGAGGTGGGAGAGTGGGAAAACTGGGTGAAGGGGGTCAAAAGGTACAAATTTCTAGTTATAAAATAAGTAAGTCATGGGAATGTAAGGTACAGCATGGTGACTGTAGTTAATAATACTGTATTTTGTATTTGAAAGCTGCTAAGAGAGTAGATCTTAAAAGTTCCCATCACAAAAAGAAGTTTTTGTAACTATACATGGTAACGAATGTTAACTAGACTTATTGTGGTGATTACTTCACAATATACAAATATCTAATCATTACATTGTATACCTGCAACTAACATACTGCTATATTTAATCATACTTCAATAAAAATAATATACCGAAAGAATATAGATGCATACTCGGTAATGTGAAGTGGAAAAAGCAGACAAACCTCTATACCTCTATGTATAATTTGATGCCAATCTGGTTTTTTAATAACTATAAAGGGAAAAAGTGAAGGTAATCTAACTGTATATCAGTAGAATGAGTCAATAAATGAGGGCTTAGTGATGCAATGGAAAAAACATTTCTAAGCTGCATTGAACACTTCACTTTCTCTTGAAAGGAGCACAGTAAACATAAATGAACATTTTTCTTGTTCATTTATAGGCCCAAATTTTCCTTATATCCATTAAAATCCCACTTTGCTGTGAGGTTGGAAGGATCTCTGGGGTATTAAACTTTCTGGGCTGCTGGGTCTTCCATTAAGTGGCTCAGGGATATGCAGTAGTATTTGGCCCTGTGTCAGCTTTTTGTAGTTTTTCTATCTTCTCCCCATGGTCATGCTCTGTGTTGTGTGTAAATATGTGTATATGTGTGCACAGATAGAGAAATCTATATAATGCATGTGCAGGTCGCTATGAATTTTAATGGCAAATTATTATTATTATTGTTTTTCTCAAAATTGTACATGGCTTCCTTTTCTCACCTTTCCTTAAGCATATACAGTCATAGATACAAAAATTTGAAAGATTGTTTATAGACTACTTGGTGAATGTGCAACTTTTTTATTGCTTTTCTTTTGGTACCAACAAGTGGAGGCTGCCATTTTTCTTTGAATAATACCAGGGCTTCATGTCAGTAATTGATTTTGTAATCAGTCCTTCTGGTAGCACTTTAAATTAATGTTCTCACATATGGATTTAACTGGAATTTAATAAGACAGCACAAAGTAAGTAAAAATCACATGATAAAAAAACATATTTACTGAAGATTAACCACCATGGAGATACAAATCTATTATGTAGAAGCCCCCATAAATATTTTTAGAATGTTAAATCATATGTACACATTGTATATTGCTTCAAGTAAGTCTAGATATTTAGCTTTGTTTGTTATTCTCTCTTTTAAGTAAATATAGCTGTTTACTACAGTTTAATTCATTTTTCGTCTTCTACAATTGGTTCAGCAAAATTCAGAGTCAGGGAAAAAATATCCTCAACCTTAATGTAAAGCAGAATTTTTCATTCAGTAAGTCTGAAGTGGGACCTGAGAATTTTCATTTCTAACAAGTTTTGGAGTGATGCTACTGGTCTGGGGACCACACACTGAGAAGCACTGACGTCAAGCTTTGTCTTATTTTAAGATTAAAGGAAGACATTGGTTTCCTCTGCCCTAATTTAATGTCTGGTCTTAGCAAAATCTGCAGTAACATTTTAAAGATGGCCACACATCCTTTGTTGCTGTCCCCATTGAGAGGTGGGTTGTTTCTCCTTCCCTTCAGTCTGGACTAGTTCTTTGATTGCTTAATCAACAGAATGCAGAGGAAGTGATGCTTTAACGTGACGGGCAACTTCTATTTCCTCCCTCTTGAGCCCTGCTACATCATCTGTGAGTTAGCCCAAGCAGTGACCTCCACATGGGCAAGAGTCAACGCCACTAGCCAACAGCTTTGGCTGAGCTCCCAAGCTACAATGAGAACCAACTTGCCAGCCATGTTAGGGAGCCATCCTGGAAGTGGAGCTGCCTCAGTTTACACATCATGGAGCAGAGGCAAGCCATCGCTTCTGAGCCCTGCCCAAATTGCAAAACCAGAGTGAATAAATTGTTGTTGGTGATGGCTTATTTTACAACAGTAGATAACCAAAATCTACTGCCTATAAGTTGATAGGGGCCCAGCAGGCTTTCAAAATAAGTTAGGCATCGATTTTGACTTTCCCTTTCAGAGTATGTGTCGTAACATCTGAAGAACAATGTCAACCAAATGAATCGTGAATGGACAAATGTCCATTTCAGAATTTTACTTTTCCATTTTGCCAGTCCTCTTAGACAGAGTTTGACTTTCTGTGGGGGCAAAATAAGTAACTGTCAATGAGGACATCATTTCAGGGCGTGGGGAAAGTCCTTCCATCCCTTAGCATATGACCCAGGGGGTCATTGTCGCCTGTATTTCCATAATTATGACTCAATTCCTTTGCCTTAAACAAATGAGGCTTTACTATTAAAATGCAAGAAACAATGGATGATTTAACTCCGTAGGGCTTAGTAGCCATTTACAGCTTAAAATCAGTGATCTATTCCTCATGCCTAAGAGTGGGAATATCCAGTTTCTTCACAGTGGGCAGGCGTGGTCCCCATTACCACAGTCAGGAGCCTTGTGCATATTTGTGTAAGTTTCCTTTTTAAGTATAGAAGCAAAGTCACAATTCTCATACCTGTAAGCAGATTCCATTCTCAGAAGAAGCAATGAAGTTGAAAACAGATTTACTCATGGAATAAAGGTCATACTTGGAAGATTTACATTATTGATCAAGAAACTTATATCTAACTTTTAAAATGTATGTCCATACACACTATTCTTAGCAATGATTACTTTTGTAGGTACAGTCTATAGTTTATTCAATGTCAATACTTTGTTCAAATAGACAATGGACAATAGTTTCAGTGTGATCTTTCCATCAGGAAAATAATAAATTGTGCTTTGGAATATGTTCCTACTATACTTTTATCTTAACCAGCAGAAAGCAAAGCAGTATTCTTATAACAAGGGATTCAACCCAGTTCAACAAATTATTGCCCAGAATACCCATTGTGTGTTAGACACTCCGCTGTGCACTGCAGGGGATTGAGTGATCTCAGCGATTTCAATGAAGTCTATTTGGAGTAATAAAAACAGAATAAAAATGGCTTCAATCGTAGGCAGACTACTGGCAGATCAGAAAAGAAGTGCAAAGTTTTCAAAGGAATAACGACTAAAATCTAGCTGGGGAGACAGAGAACACTTCTTAAAGGCTCAGGGTAAGTGTAACAATAAAAACAAGACTCCCTTCTCCTAATATAGCAATTTATACCTTATAAAACAGTTTTACAGGTAATTATCTTATTTGATTCTTGCAATATGTAGGACAGTAATACTCAAAGTATGTTCCCCTAACAAACAGCATGAATATCTCCTGAGAGCTTGTTAGAAATGCAAATTCTCAGGTCCCACTTAAGACCTACCCAATCAGAAATTTGGGGGATGGGACCCACCCAGCAATCTGTGTTTCACAGGCCCCCCTCCTGATTCTAATGCCTGCTAAAGCTTGAGAACAAGTAATGTAGGGCTCTTTTAACTTCACTAGGTCCTTTTGATTTCACATGTGATACGATTAAGAATTACTGAAGTTGGATTTTGCCAAGTTTCTAGAACTATACCAGGAAGTGCAATTCCAAAGTTATTTCAGGTTGAATGTTTGTCTTTCTTTTGAATTGTATCTTGAAGAATGGGTGGGGTTTTCACAGGTGAATATGGTTGAATATTAGGGGTATGGAGGAAGCTGGGGTTATTTTGACTGGATGGAAAATTATATTTGAGATCTTGAAAGACGTATTAGGTCATATGGTAAGCATATACTTAACTCTATAAAAAACTGCCAGTCTTCCAAAGAGATGTACCATTTTGCATTCCCACTAGCAATGTATGAGAGTTCCTAATGCCTTACATCCTTGTCAGCATTTGGTGTTGTCATTAATATTAAAAAAATAGATATTCTAAAAAAGGCATGGTGGTATTTTATTGTGTTTTTTAAAAATTGAAGTATAGTTGATTTACAATATTGTGTTAGTTTCAGGTGTACATTATAGTGATTCAATATTTTTGCACATCATACTTCAATATAGGTTATTACAAGATAATGGGTATAATTCCCTGTGCTGTACAGTAAATATTTGTGGCTTACCTATTTTATATGTAGTAGTTTATATCTGTTACTCCCATGCTCCTAATTTGTCCCTCTCCCCTTTGGTAACCACAGTTTGTTTTCTTTACCTGTAAGTCTGTTTCTCTTTTGTGTATAAATTCCACATATAAATGATATCATATAGTATTTGTCTTTCTCTGACTTACATCACTAAGCATAATATTCTCTAGGTCCATACACATTGCTGTAAATGGCAGTATTTCATTCTTTTTTATGGCCAAGTAATATTCCATTACACACACACACGCACACACTCACATATATATACATATATATATGTATATATATGCACATCTTCTTAATCCAATTGACAGTTGATGGGCACTTGGGTTCCTTCCATATCTTGGCTCTTGTAAATAGTGCTGCTATGAACATTGGGGTGCATGTATCTTTTCAAATTGGTGTTTTCATTTTTTCTGGATATATACCCAGGAATGGAATTGCTGGGTCATATAGTAGTTCCATTTTTAGTTTTTTAAGGAATCTCCATACTGTTTTTCATAGTGGCTACAGCACTGTACATTCCCACTAACAGTGTACGAGGTTGCCCTTTTCTCCACATCCTCTCAACACTTGTTATTTGTAGACTTTTTGATAATATAGCCATTCTGACGGGTGTGATGTAACTTGCATTTCTCTAATAATTAGCGATGTTGAGCATCTTTTCATGTGCCTGTTGGCCATCTGTATGCCTTCTTTGGAAAAATGTTTATTCAAGTCTTCTGCCCAGCTTTTGATTGGATTGTTTGTTTTTTTGACATTGACTTGTATGAACTTGTATATGTTGGATATTAACTCCTTGTAGGTCACACCATTTGCAAATATTTTCTCTCATTCCATAGGTTGTCTTTTCATTTTGTTGATGGTTTCCTTTGCTGTACAAAAGCTTTTAAATTCAATTAGGTCGCATTTTTTAAAATGTATTTATTTTTGGCTGCATTGGGTCTTCGTTGCTGCATATAGGCTTTCTCTAGTTGTGGCGAGTGGGGGCTACTCTTCGTTGCGGTGCGTGGGCTTCTCACTGCAGTGGCTTCTCTTGTTGCAGAGCACGGGCTCTAGGTGTGTGGGCTTCAGTAGTTGTAGCACATGGGCTCAATAGCTGTGGCTCATGGGCTCTAGAGCGCAGGCTCAGTAGTTGTGGTGCACGGGCTTAGTTGTTCTGCGGCATGTGGGATCTTCCCAGACCAAGGCTCGCACCCGTGTCCCCTGTATTGGCAGGCGGATTCTTAACCACTGTGCCACCAGGGAAGCCCTAGTTAGGTCCCATTTTTTAATTTTTGCTTTTATTTCTTTTGCCTTGGGAGACTGATCCAAGAAAATATTGTTACAATTTATGTCAAAGAGTGTTTTGCCTAAGTTCTCTTCTATGAGTTTTATGGTTTCTGGTCTTACATTTAGGTCTTTAAACCATTTTAAGTTTGTTCATCATGCTTTTGATTTGCATTTCTCTAATTACTAATGATGTTGAGCATATTTTTATGTACTTATTTGCCATTTGTATTTCTTCTTTGGTGATCTAACTGTTCAAATCCTTTGCCCAATTTTGTTTTTACATTATTGAGTTTTGAGAGGTCTTTGTATATTCTGGACACAGGCATGCCCATTTTAGAGACGTGTTTTGCAAATAATTTTGGCAGATATTTGAAGACTTAATACTTTACTTTCTCTTTGCTCTGTGATGTGATACAAACCTCATTGTCTAGTCCTGAGTTGCAGTACTATTGTGTCACCTGGTGTCTGCATCATGAGATGATCTCCAAGAAGCCAGTTCTCTCCCTGTGATCCTGTAGGGAGGAATTTGCATTCAGGTTGAAGCCAAGAATACAAGCTTCCAGAAATGTTATTCAAAGTGGTTGCAGTTAGACTGGGGAAATAGAAAGGCTGGAACTAAGGGGAAACTCCTAAGCATGTTAAGAAGTTGTTTGACATCATCCATTTGTGGGCCACTTCTTATATGTTATCAATTGGTAGAATTTCTAGAATTTCTCATTTGGGGTTATATATAATGATACAACAATAATTATATTTGTATATATACCAGTGACTATATTAACCTCCCCAAACTGTCATTGCATAGACAGTATTGGTCTATTGTCTTATCTTCAATCACTGTAATTTAGAATGTTAGATTTTAATAATCTTATGGCCTGAATCTCACAATATTTTTTCATATGTAAAGATACTGATGATGATGTGGAATAAGACTGAACAATGAACAATGGCTTCCTTGTGAACAGTAAACTATTCATTTTTTTTATAGGACAATTTATATAACTGCCTCCCTTGGCCATACCTCTACCTGAATAGTGTTCAGTCAGATCTGGCCTTGGATATAATTGGAGTAAGGCTGCAAAGTGTTGCTATCAATAGCTGCAGTAAACAACAAGCCTCAATGCTCGAAAGGTTTTATTGATTCTTCCCCAGCTAATCCCAGTTGTACTGATGCTTTTAACCCAGTCCAATAGCCAACTCTCACTGAGGCTGGCACTAAAAGAACAATGGGTATGGCGCCACCTGCTGGTCATTTCTGCCCTATGCCTGGGTGTGCTCCCTGGGCATCTTCAGGTTCTTTAACTCAGTCTTTAACCCAATCTTTGTCATGTTTATATGACTGGACTTTTTGGTGTGTGTGTTTCTTGGACTAGCGTCTTGCCCTCAAATGAAGCTAGGTGGAGACTGAACATGCTGTGTAGCTCTTATCAGCCCCCTTTCCCATGGCTAGTTCTTGCACTGCATGCCTTCTGTTACTGGCTTGGATTTTGCCATTCCGTCTCCTCGCTGGGGGCTGCAGAAGGGTCTTTATTCAGAGCGTAGAGCCCTCCCTTCATCTAAGGTCTGCCACACTTGGAAGTTAGTATCTATACATTAGTGTTTGACCAATGTCTTCCTCCTCCATGGATCAAAGGTGTTGATATTTTCCTCTCTGAAGCATTGCCAAGAGCAAATGACTTACCACTTAAACAAGAGGATATTTATGACATTTAACCAAAGGATAAAATGTTTCTACCGGGGTATTTTATGCATCAGCAAAAGTGCTGTTCCAACTGTGGCTGAGTCAGCAGCTATCATTACCCCCCAGGCCATCCCTTCTTCTATCATGGCTCTACAGTGATGGGGGGTCCAGAACATGACCACGAAAGGGCAGTCAGATGCCACATGCCTCTGCTGAGTTGACCTCTTGAAAGTCCAGACAATTTCCTCATGTAGGCCAGTTTTATGGTTTCTGCTGCCACTCAAACTGACTCTTGGTCATTTAGTTATTGGTCATTCTTAGCATATGACCCACATATTGCTTAAATCATTAGAAAGCAAAGAGGGAGTAATAAGGTCAGATATTGGTTGTATTTCAGACACCAAGTAAAATCTGGGATTATTGCAGGCATGGAGTTCCAAAACAAGTATGATTATTGGTGTCATCCAAAGATCTGGGCATTTTATTCCTTTTTAAAAAACCTTTTATTGACACTCTCCCACAATATCTGCCTCTTTGAGAGCCAGATTCATTTTTCTGTTTTCAAAATCCTACTTAGTACCCAAAAGGATAAGTGGATATATCCAGTTAGGTATGCATAATGGAAGAACATATGTATGTGCATGTGCATATGTGCGTTACATGTGAGAAAGAACCCTTGAAATGATCTTAAGGCATAGTTTTGTTACTGTCTAGGGAATCATGTTACCCTACAGCCTTCCTCCAGGTCCTCATTGGATACAGCTATTGGCTGAGTTTGAGCCCAGATGGCCAGACTGGTCTGCATACCCTGATATGGACCACTCACTGACCACGCCCATGACAGTAAGCTAGAGCTGGATTGGTGGTCCCAGTCCCGCTCTTCCTGTGTTCTTTTCTTTCTCTATAAGCCTGTGTTGCAAAGGTACTGGCAGGCCTCACAACTGGAGATAGAACCAATCAAATAATTATTTAGCATCACGAAGGCCTCACGCCTATAATCGACTTAACTGTCATCCATTTGATTGTCTATTATGACATTCCTGAGATCATGGGTAACAAAGGTTATTTTGAAGCCTGTTTTGAGTTCCATTTCCTTTCCTTCATACCTTCCTCCTTATCCCTTTCTTCTGGAGATGATAGATAGATAGATAGATAGATAGATAGATAGATAGATAGATAGATAGATGGACGATAGATAGATAGACAAAGTAGCACTAGAGCCAAAAAAACTGAAAATGCTTGCAAAGCACATTTTTTTCTCATTTAAAATGAAATTGGATTTAATGAAGCCCCTGGACAAATTTAGAGATTCACTACTTTATTCAACAGAAGAATAACAATGAGCAAAATGGCTCTGGTCTTTAGGTGCTAAAATATCTGGGCATATTTGTGAAATAGGAAGACAGACAGAGTCTTTCTACTTTTCATTCTGAAATTAGATGAAAGCCAGGTAAGACAGTGGGGACTTAGGGTGGCTTCTTATTCATCATGGTTCTACATCAATGTCACCTGAGTTTCTAGTTAAACATTCAATTTCTCTGGCTTTTCCTCTAAAGATTTGGGGCTGAAAATCAAAAATCTG
Source organism: Mesoplodon mirus (assembly GCF_964341445.2). Lineage (NCBI taxonomy): Eukaryota > Metazoa > Chordata > Mammalia > Artiodactyla > Ziphiidae > Mesoplodon > Mesoplodon mirus. The sequence goes on from NC_138989.1 coordinate 67,676,571, forward strand.
TTTTTTTTTCTTTTAAACCAGTGCCCCAAGATGATTCTTAGAGTCTGTCAAATTAGGGAAACACTGTCCTCAAGGAATCAGGCCTGAATCTTCCAGAGTCGTGGTTTGTCAAGGTGGAAGGATGATGGGTGTCATCCCTTCCTTCATTTTTCAGACACAGATGCTGGGATACAGGGAACACCTGGGCCTAACTCAGATCATCCTGCTTATTGGCTGGATGAATCTGGATTATCAGACTCCTGGTGAGGTGTTGGGTATTGTTTCTGCCTGACCACTTTTCCTACCTGAAGACCACCTGGCTAGGCCCACATGCTCTGTACCTCCATGGAAACTGGAGGAGGACCTACAGTGATGTTTTACTTTGAGATAACTTTCCTTGGCAGTAGTATCCAACAGGCAGATTGGGAATGTTCTGCACCTAACCAGTACAATGCCACCTTGAGGGCTGTGCATGCCTGCACCCAGAGAGAGGTGGTGCCGGTAATGTTCAGTCCTGTCCACATCTTTCTATCAAGGGCCTCTCTCCTTTACGTTTGCATTGAGACTATTAGTTCAATTTAGATTCTGAGTCTATTGGGCAAAAACTATAGCTGATTTTATGCTCTGTACACAGCCAAGGATGGGTTCTCAGGATATGGAGAAAATGATACAAAATTAGCTTTTTCTATTCTTTTGACATCTTAACAGTGGCTTTAACAGAGTTAAAACAAAAAGTTAAGAGTGAACAGAATTAAGTTAAAAAAGTGTTTTTTGACAGAGTTTCTGGTATCTGCAAATTATTGCAGGGATATCCAGTATCTTTAATGAAGTAGCTCATATACCTTAAGTGTGTGTATATAAATAAGGGAAAAGATAATTTACTGTTTGTGGAAAAATCTGTTTATGTTTTTTGAATACACATATGTATTGCACACATGGTATAAGTATCAAGTAATGAGGCTATTCATTCATTTATTTTTAACAAATGAACCTAAGTTTCCATCCCCTTCAAAGATGTATTCTTGGAAGGTAACTTGTAGGTCATACTTAAAAAAACAAACAACAACAACAACAAAAAACCTACCTCATTTTTAATTCCAAACTCTGTAATCCTACATGACCATTTTGCTACTCAAAATTGAGGTGACTTTTGAAAGGGTTCCAAGAATCAGATTTGTCTCAGAACATACAGGTTTAAACTACTAAAATACATATGTCACATATATTGGGGAAATACTATTCTCTCAGTCAGCTCAGGCTTTCATAAAAAGACAGGGTGGCTTACACAACAGAAGTTTATTTCTGACAGTTCTGAAGGCTGTACTTAGTTCAAGATGAAGGCACTTACAAATCTGGCGTCTGGTGAGGGCACTCTTCCTGGTTGCAGATGGCTGTCTTCTCATATCCCCATGTGGTGAAGAGAAAGAGCATCTCTCTCATGGCTTTTCTTGGAAGAGCGCTAAGCCCATTCATAAGGACCCTACCCTCATGACCTAATCACTCCCCAAAGGCCTTACCTCCTAATACCCTCACACTGGGCATTAGAGGGGGGCCATAAACATTCAGTCCTCAGCAAATACAATCCTGCCAACAGAAGACCCCTCTGTAACAATGTAAGAGAGAAACTTCCGGAGTAAGCATTATCCGATGTGCATGCGTGTAAGGCAGCACAGAAGTGACTATGAAGTCTGGACAGAAATGCTCACACATTTATACAGTAATTAGAAGAAAGAATAATGAAAACATCTCAACTCTATGAGAGGTGAACAAAGGCGCCTTGTGATCATCTCCTATGCACCTCATGAGAGACCTTGTTAATTCTGGAGGTATGTGCTTACAGTTTTGAGAGTCAGAAGACCTGTAACCTTGGTTTGTAAAATCAAAAGTTCTGTGCCCTCTTAGGTTTTAAGGAGAGACCCTAAAGAGGTGAGGGCAGGAAGATAGCCACATCCCTCCTCAAAAAAATTTCCACTGTACACTCACACACACCTGTCCTAGCCAATCCCCTAAGTAATGTTCTAGCTGTAATTTGAGCAATGATCAGAAAATTGGGAGAAGTATGTTAACTGCTAGGGTGATTATTTTCAAAACCACTAATTTGATGAAAAAGTATTGGTATGTTTACTTAAAAAAAATCAGCCCAAGTCACAGTTTGCATGGGGGTTGAATTGCCAACTGTGAAAGCTCATTTAAAAAGTCATTTTGCTGGGACTTCCCTGGTGGTGTAGCAGTTAAGACTCCACGCTCCCAAGGCAGGGGGCCTGGGTTCAATCCCTGGCCAGGGAACTAGATCCCACATGCATGCCGCAACTAAGAGTTCGCATGCCACACCTAAGGAGCCCACCTGCCACAACTAAGGAGCCAGTGAGCCTCAACTAAGGTGCCTGCCGCAACCAAGACCTAGCACAACTAACTAAATAAATAACAACATCTTCCCAGCAATCAATTAAAAAAAAAAAGTCATTTTGCTGAGTCACTTATCCTGTGAAAACCTGAAGGAGGAGGTAATTAAGAAGTAGGGGTTGGAGACACTGAGAGCAGACAACTTGATTTGCTCACAGAAAGGAGACCCAAGTGAGGAGGGACCATGGAGGCCCTGAGCTGCAGAGCTGCCTGAGTGCCATCTGGGTTGTCTTAGAGACAGGGAGGAGGGGGACACATCTCCAACACTGAGGAAGTGGTCCTCCAATTTTGCAATGCTGTGACTTTGATTACTGAACAGCTGAATGTAAGCTGCAAGGTAAAGTACCAAAGCCAAAGAAAACAGAGGCGGTAGAGAATTAGCTAACGGATAGTGAAGACTAAGTTTCTGTCCTAGGTAAAAAGTGATTTAGGAGGCAGACTTGTTGCATGAAATATTGTTCTTTAATCTATCCAGCTTTTTAGACCAGCTCTACCCAGTAGAATTTTCTGCAAAGCTGGAGATGTTTTATATCTGTGCTGTCCAATATGGTGACCATTAGCCACATGTGGTTCTTGAGTTCCCAAAATGTGTTACTGAGACTAAGGAATTGAAGTTTTAATTTTAATTAATTTTAATTTAAACAGCCACACGGGCTCAGGGACTACCATACTGAATAGTACTTTAGTAAAGAACTCATTACTTCTATAGTACTTGGAAAGTGCACATGTTTTTTTTCTTAAAAGTGAACTTTGCTACTTTGTTTTCTTCTCGTACACAGCAAAGTTGTGTAATTGACATATAACACTGTGTTAGTTCCAGGTATACAACATAGTGATTCAGTATTTCTATACATTACAAAATGATCCCCATGATAAATCTAGTTACCATCTGTCACCAAAGTTATTACAATATTACTGACTATATTCCCCATGCTGTACACTTTATCCCCGTGACTTATTTTATACCTGGAAGTTTGTACCTCTTAATCTCCCTCACCTACTTCGTTTATCCTCCCTCTTCCCTCCCCTCTGGTAACCCCTTGTTTGTTCCCTGTATCTATGAGTCTGTTTTTGTTTGTGTCGTTTTTTAGATTCCACATATAAGTGAAATCATACAGTATTTGTCTTTCACTGTATGAATTTTCATTTAGGATAATACCCTCTAGGTCCATCCATGTTGTTGCACATGGCAAGTGTTCATTTGTTTTATGGCTGAGTAATATTCCATTGTGTGTATGTGTGTGTGTATATATATTATATATATTACATACATATATATACTATATATATCTCACATCTTCTTTATCCGTTTGTAACAGGGAAGAGCCAAATCTGACTCCATGTTGGATCTGTTTCTTTTACTTTAACCTTTGCTTCCCATTGCTTTGGTTCACTAAAAGGATACTGTCTATACGTAACGGCCTGCCTTGGGGAGCCCTGCCCCTGTGCCTGAATGTTAAACCAAAGTGCCTTTGTTCAGGGAAACATCCGGACCCTGTTCCACCCGTGGATGGCTTCAAGAAAGAAGAAATTAACACATGCCCTCCCGGAGGCTGGTCATTCCAGGTGATATTTGCAAAACTTAGGGCCTTTTTACTTTACTTCCTCATCTCCTCCCCCTCTGTGCTATAAAAGAAACTGGCATCCAAACCCCATGAGATGGTTATTTTGAGACTGTAGTCTGCCATCTTCTCGGTCTGCCGGCTTTGCCTCAACACCTCGTCTCGGATTTATTGGCCTGTCTTGTGGCGAGCAGAGCAAGCTTGGACTCGGTAACACATTCATCTACTGATGGACATTTAGCTTCTTTCTGTATCTTGGCTTTTGTAAGTAATGCTGCAGTGCACATAGGGGTACATATATCTTTTTGACTGTTTTTTCTTCATTAAAACGCCCAGAAGTGGAGTTGCTGGATCGTATGGTAGTTCTATTTTTAATTTTTCAAGGAACCTCCATACTGTTTTCCATAGTGGCTGTACCAGTTTACATTCCCAGAAACAGTAGACACAGCCATATTTCTTACTGAGAACATAGAAAGTTTGAGCGTTTTAACTTTTTCTTTTCTTTTTGTTTGTTCCCTGTGTTTGCAGCATTAATTACAGGCTGTAAAGTAAGTCTCATCCTCCAGGAGGGTATTTAGCCCAACTGCCCAGTGGTCCCAGGTGGTGCCACTTCAGGACTCGATGGTCCCCACCCTGACCAAGAGCCGTGAGAGCAGACACATGATACCTGACAAAGAAATCAACAGGTCTCCTTTGTGCCGGTCACTGCCTCTTGTGTTCTCTCTCCCTTTTCTGGGAAGACACTGGGTGAGGGAGAAATCGCACTGTTCCCTGTGGTGTCTGGCACAGAAGTTTCATTGTTGAAACCAGCGTGTGTGTTGTGGGAGCTGCCTTTCAAGGAACTGCACCTGGGCCAAGGCTGGAGAAAGACTTAACCTTTTCTGATACAATTCTTTACCCCTCCACAAAAATGCTGGCTCTTTTCTCCTAATTTGTTTGTGAGAGTTAACATCTCTATCAAATCAGGGCCATGTGTTCAGCCTACACAGGTGAAATGCAGGAGCAAAATATAATTGCTTTCATTTCAAATCTTGCTGGCTTTTTACTTATATTCCTTAAACCAACTCGAAGGACAATCAAGGATGCTGTAACACAACGCCTTCATTTTCCAAATAACTGTGCCCGAGACCCGGGGGGAAAGACTGCCTTGTTCAGGGTCAGGGCAGGATGGCTGGCCCCTGCAAAGCCTGGACTGACTTGATTAATTCTCGAGATGGATTTGTATTTGATTATATTTGCTTAATCATTAAAAATGTGATCTGTTCGACTGAGGGATAGAATATTAATAATAACCATTCTAACCTCCTCCAGAAATTGGAAAATGTTCTCAGGTTGCCACCTGTAGTGAGCCCCTGCAGTAGAAAGAGTTTGCTGGGGCTGTAATGCCACTTTGTGCCGTTACTTTTCTTTTTTAATTTATTTATTTTATTTTATTTTTATTTTTGGCTGTGTTGGGTCTTCGTTGCTGCACACGGGCTTTCTCTAGTTGAGGCGAGCGGGGGCTACTCTTCGTTGCGGTGCGTGGGCTTCCCATTTCCGTGGCTTCTCTTGTTGCAGAGCATGGGCTCTAGGTGTACAGGCTCAGTAGTTGCGGCTTGCAGGCTCTAGAGCACAGGCTCAGTAGTTGTGGCGCACGGGCTTAGTTGCTCCGCGGCATGTGGGATCTTCCCGGACCAGGGCTCGAACCCGTGTCCCCTGCATTGGCAGGCGGATTCTTAACCACTGCGCCACCAGGGAAGCCCTGTGCTGTTACTTTAATTGGCATCAGAGTCTTGGTCAGAATCCCATGTGCTAGGACTCCGGGCCCAGTGTTAGGAAATAAATTCAGTAAATGTGACTTCAGTCACCCAGAGAGTGCACGCACTTCAAAGGTGACTTTTGCACTCAGTGAAACTCCTGAACCAGAGGGCAAGCCTCTGGCCGGCTGAAAATTGGCCCCCTCGGATGACTGTTGCTTGTTAGGATGGAGAGGAACTTCTCAGGGTTGCACAGCCTTCTGCTAAAAAGAGGCGCGAGCAGGGAGAACTGCTTTGGGGGGAATGAGCCTTCTGAACACTGCTCTGATCTCAGCAGAGCTGCACTCTGCCCACTGCTTCTTTGAGTTTATGATCAACCTGAGCCTGACTTCTGTTAGTGGATTAATCCTCTACATCTATTCCACCTTAGTCCCTATTTCCTTTTACTTTCCTGCCTTGTTCTTGGCCGTGTCTCTTGGTTCATGCCCCAGCCTAGCCCTGTGCTCCTGACAAATCCATCTTACATCCTGACCCCATATAGGGTCACCTTGTTTCCAGGTCTTTCTCTGGCCTCCAGCCTGCCTCTCTACGGCCACCCTAGCCACTCTCTCTCTGCTACAGAAATCAGATTCTGCTAGCCTGTTCTCAATTCCAGTCCCCATAAATAGTTTTCTAATACTTTTCTGGCTGAAGAGGAGAGATGACTGCCCTGTGATTTGGCCCCTCTGTTTTCCCTGGCCCACTGCTGGTCTGGAAGAGAGAAGGCCAGACTTGGGGTGGGGGGCAGTGGGAGAACTTCCTCACAGGCTCCTAGGGTCCTGGGATCATGACATAATACACTTTTTTTGAGTAAAGTGTGATGAAGATTCTTATTTGCATCCGTTCCCATACGTTTTCCCCCGAGCACTTTCATATGCACACTTCTATTTGCCCCCTCAACCTGAAACAAAGAAGTCACTAGATCACAATGCAAGATAGGAGACAAACAGAAACAATCCAGGTGTTTGCACTCACTGAGTTTAGTGTTTTCACACTGGGCTTCTTCATACTGTATTTCTGAAAACTCGTACTTCTACTGCTTCCTTTGTTTCAGGTAACCTCATCACAATCTACCACGTTTCCCTACTTAGAAACCTCTGTAGTCCTCCCTCTCTCTGCCCACTCAACACCATCAGTCCCCGAGTCTTATGGATTTTATCCTCTAAATATTTTTCCAGTCCTCTCTAACTCTACTTCTCTGAAGTGGGTAATTCTGGTCTTTTCTGCATATTTCTCGGACAATTCAAATGGTCTTTGAACTGGGTCTTCCACCACCATCCTTAGCAAACACATTTAATACTTGCCTTTTTTTTTAAATTAATTCATATTGGAGTATAGTTGCTTTACAATGTGGTGTTAGTTTCTACTGTACAGCAAAATGAATCAGCTATACGTATACATAATCCCCTCTTTTTTGGGTTTCCTTCCCAGTTAGGACACCACAGAGCACTGAGTAGAGTTCCCTGTGCTATACAGTAGGTTCTCGTTAGTTATCTATTTTATACATAGTATCAGTAGTGTATATATGTCAATTCCAATCTCCCAATTCATCCCACCCCCCTCCTTCCCCCTTGGTATCCATACATTTGTTCTCTACGTCTTTGTCTCTATTTCTGCTTGCATTTGCTACACTGATTTCAGAGTAGCCAAGATGCTCTTCTAAAACATATATTTCAAAATTTCCCTTCCCTTGATAATGCCAATATAGCCAACAGGATAATGTCCCAACTCCTTGGCAAGCTTCTCTCAGACCTTCTTTACAACTCCTCTGTATCACGCAGCCTAGACTCCATCAAAGGATCTTTTTAGAGATGTTCCAGGCCTTCCTGAGCTTTTGTGTAAGTTTTTTTTTTTTTTTTTTTTAATAAACCAAAAGGTCCACCTTTTTGCCCAAGGGACTCCTCTTAAGTCTTCAAGATGAAACTATTTCCCTTCTGTGTATCTGTCCTTATTCCCTCTACCAGACACTGGTGGCTTACCCCTTTGTTCAACAGTCCTTTGCCTATTCCATGCCTTTTTCTCTTATCACCAGGTGCTACGTATACTTACTGTTCTGTTTGTCTAACTTCCAGCCAATGGATGGGGTGAGGACTATTTCTTCATCTTGTAACTCTTATACTTCATTTGCCATTTTTCTTGCTATCACATCAGTCTTCAGAAGTTGTTGGCACAGTATCTAACAAATATACAATGTGCATTAAATATTAATTTTCTTGTCTATTCCAAAAGAAGTAAAAGTGACTGTCATCTATGTAGGGATTACTGTGTTTTGGTCCCTGTGTTTTATGTACCGTATTGAGTTTTGCTGTTATTACCTCCATATTCTTTACGAGAATACTGAAGCTTCTTCTCTATTTGCCTTTTCTTCCATGATATTACAAAACAATTCAACAGTCAATCTAACAAATTAACCTGCCATAAATTATTTATGGATTCTTTTGGGTGATTGTGTTGCCCTTTTTCAGGCTTGCTATATTCTCTTCATTAGGGACCTTCCAATCTTTTCCCTCAAACAGTGACACTAATGATTAGGGTGGGTTGGTGGTATGCCGAAGTCAGATTGTACTGAGAGTCAATTTTTAGATCTTCATGACTTTTATTAGCTGGTTGTTAAACTCAGTCTTTATTAAAAATTAAATTATATAAACTTATAAAACAAATTTTATCTTATTTTATTTTTTAATTTTTATTTTATATTGGAGTATAGTTGATTTACAATGTTGTGTTAGTTTTAGGTGTATAACAAAGTGAATCAGTTATACATATACATGTAACTATTCTTTTTCAGATTCTTTTCCCATATAGGTTATTACAGAGTATTGAGTCAAGTTCCCTGTGCTATACAGTAGGTCCTTGTTGATTAACTATTTTATATATAGTAGTGTGTATATGTTAATTCCAAACTCCTAATTTATAAAACAAATTGTATTTTCAAAAGTTGGTAAAAACTCATGTCCTAATTATTTTACTACATTTTACTAGTATTCATACTCTTGAGGTTATACACTTAGTGTATCTGTATGATATAAATACTATAAAACCATGTGTTACCTTACATCTCTTCCCAACTCCATATTTAGTGACATCACATTGGTAGCTTAAAATTGTCCATAGTGAGAGTATTTACACCATAGGAATTGGCAAACACTACAACTCAGGGTTTCTACTCCTGCCTCTCCCCTGGTTATTAAACATTGAGATGAGAGCATATTCAAAGATGGAATACCACCTTTGCTAGTGCACACAAATACGGCCATAATGACTGATAAATTATAAGAACACCTCTATACTGGTTGGCAATAAAACCTGCTGCTCCAAGATCCTCAAGGACCCCCAGCTGCCTAGGCAATCCAGTCTCTTCAATGGGACATCTGGGACCTGCCCATGAGCTAGCCATTGAAGGATCATTGCCTGGCCCATTAGGGGCCTCCCAGACTCTGATCCTGCACCAGCCCTGCAGTTCTCTACTATTTCAGGCACAGTGAAAGGACAGAGGAGGGCCCACTTTAGATGGCGGTATCCTTCATTGGTTGTCAAATTATACCAAGTAGGCAATCACTTATGCAACCAACATATAGCACCAGCCTGAAAGCATTGATCTGCATCCTTCTCTGATGGGAAGGGTCCATAGTGTCATGGAACAGCCTATTCTGCACATTACCCATCATAGTGGGTCATCATTTTCATCTAACAGTTTGATTCCCTGTCTTGGCTGCATATTTGAGTCTACTGAGGAACCCTTAGGAAAAATATTAAATCTCAGGCCCTAGTTAAATCAGAATCTACTGGGGGATGGTGATGAGAGATGGGTGCCCTGACATCATTATTTTTTAAAAACTCACTGAGTAATTCCAATAATCAGCCACTGATCCAACATATAGGATGAGGCCAGAGATGAACAGTCCATACATCTTTGTTGGAGCTCTACCGTTCAATAGCTATGAATAATGGGCAAGTCAATTAAACTCTCTGAGCCTTGACTTGCATATCTGTGCAATGGGAATATTAATAACCTTCCTCACAGAATGCTCTGGAAATTACATGATAGTATAAGGGAGAGCAATTTCTGAATGGCAAAATGCTAAACAATGCAAGTGACTTTGGCTGCTACCATATCCTTGCTTTGTCCAACACATAATCTTATAGCCAAGTTGCATACATCAGTGTTAGAGTGCTTTCTCTCTTTAAAAAAAAAATTTTTTTTGAGTGCTTTCTTAACACTAGCCAGAAATCCTCTGCCCATGTCTGGGGAGATGGATAGTGCTAACATTTAATAATACTATAAGCACACCTGGTATAATTGTGGGATCTGGTTTAAATGCACACTACCTTCCAACACTAGTTTTGGAAGCCAGCTAAGATACTGGCCTTGGTAGCATTCCAGGGCAGAGAGCTCCAAAGGTTAATTACAATTGGATGCTCCTATACCATTTCTAATGCTGTGCTGTTACATGTCACCCAGTGTCACCTTGTTCTTTTCATGGGGCAGGAAATCCAACCACCCCATGACCTTTGATTCTCTTCCCTTTATTTTAGAAGCAAATGCACTTTGGCTTCCATGATTAGACAAGTAGAAAATTGTGAAAATAATGTTCCAATTCCTTTGTTTGCAGAAGTATGCAAGATCCTGGCTAGATGCTTATATGCCTGAGAGTAACAGATGAGAAGGCTCATTATTTAACTTCAAGACCAGCCTGGCTAGAAACTGGGCCCTAAGCTGCTTCTCTCAGGTTCTAAAGCTTTAGGCGGGTAGAAGAAACACAGTGGCCTGACTCAAAAACCCAAGAATGCCACAGCTGATATTCAAGAACAAGCTGTTGTGTGTAGGAGCACCAGATGTCCTGACATCAGAAAGTGGATGTCACAGATTTGAGAGGAACTGTGCAGGAAAGAGCCAACTGACAAGATTTTTTTTTTCTTTTTTCTAATTAATTCTGATTAATGAATGCTTATAGTAAAAAAAAAATCAACATGGAAAAGGATAATACATCTAAAGTATCCATAATTATACCTAACAGATCATCATTTTACATTTTGGAGAATATTCTTTGAATTTTATTTATTTTTGCAGAATTTCTGCCTATCACATGATTTTCATTTTTTTTTCAAATAATAAAATCTTATGAATAGCTTTATAATGTAAGACCAAACATGTTAATATCATCCTCTTTCTCTCTCTTTGTACGCGCATGCACACACACATGTACAGTTTGCTAGGCACTGTGCTATGTGCTAATTTTTAATTAGAACCATTTTGAAAATGGGCATTTGTTCTCCATGTTGTCACAGACTTCCTGGGCTGGCAGGGATAGCCAGAGTTCATCTAAAAGCTCTTCTGTGCCAGGCAAGTTTCAAGTTTGCATCCACAATAATCACATAACATATACCTTGCAGTATTTGCATCGCCCTCTGCTTCTTATCTTGGAAAACCAAACAAGGTTAAAAGTATCTTCACTCCAAATGATATTAGCTAGAAAGCAGATCTACCAGTAGCTCTGCCTGCCCTGCTTGGTCCTAGCCAGCTGTGATAGGGGTTAGAGAGCAGGAATGGGGGGGGAGAGGACTGCTGGGATGTGTGGTCGGAGCCACTGATGTCCATCCGTTAGCAGATTTGTATCTACTGGTTGGAGGAAGGTCAACTGCCCTGCAGCTACTTTTAGCAGCCACAGGAAAGGGCCTACATTATCAGCCAGGCTGGCCAGAACTAGAATAAACACACTGGAAGAGTCAAGGCAGCGATCAACTAGGTCAGCTTCTGCCTGTCCATATGGGATAGAGGAGACTCTTCAATTTGAGAAATTGTTAGGGTTACAGAGTCCAATGGTCCTTCCTTCAAGTCTGTATCAGCCTGCCCACATTCTCCAGTGTGGAATCCCACCTCTATCCCAATCCAAGTCCTCACTAATTTCTCCCTATATGGTAACCTTGAGGATACCTGATGCTCCTGCCTTCCCAGATTCCTTTCTTGATTCCCATGCTGTCAAAATGTGTCCCCAGTAACCAATGGACATTTCTTAGGAGGACTGAAGGCTATTGCTTTTCTTTTAGGCTTGATGCCTTATCCACATATAATCACTAGCCCATGGATATTTGTTTATTTATCATGTATTTAATCACCCGTTTAAAGAGAGTTACAGAACATCCATTAAATACTTTGAGGGATACAGAGAACTATAGGACCTTGTCTTTACCCTAAAGAAGCTTCTATTCTAGAGGCACAAAACTGACACCTATGAAACATTTCAGAGTTGCTGAGGCAGAATATGATTCGAGATAGGTTTACACTGTATGTATGAAAACAGGCCAGAACAGAGGAGAACTGATGAAAACCAAAGGGGTATATAGGGCTTCCTCCCAGAAGTGGGGCTCTATCTCAGCCATGATGAATGTAGGAAAAATGTTTGGATGGACTGGGGTAGAGGGACAGGAGAGATGTATATTCTTCACGCAGTAATGAGTAATGAACAAGTTGAATTCACAAGACAATGAAGAAACTGGACAAATCCGTAGCCGAAAGTTATGTTGGTTGCTCTCTATACTTGGAATAGACTGGATTCAAATTCTGAAGGAGGGGAAGACACTCAGAGGAAGTGGGAAGCTGCATTGAAAGGGGTTCAAAAGTGAGTAAGGCTGAATGCCTCCAGTTTCCCTTGGGTGTCATTATACTATCAGACGCTACTCCAAAGTTAAATAGTTCTCTTCTTCATGGCTTGACCTTATTCCTCCTGAAATCTTTTTTCGTTATAGATCAGTGACTCCAAATCAGTAATGGCAATGGTGATGACTGATGAAACCTTGTATAGCTATTTGGTACGGTTTGGGATAATTTGTAGGGTGATGAAGACACTGACTGTTTTACAATAATAGTCCTGGTTTGCATGGAATCAGCCCACTTTCTCTCCCTTTGAACAACTGTATGTATTTTAAACGTGGCTGGCCGTGGGCTTGAATAGGCTCACCTGGATTTTTACCTAGAGCCTTTGCCCCTTCAGCACAGTGTGCCCACCATCAGATCAGTGGACTAGCCCAGAGAGAGGTAAGCTTAAGAGAATGTTAGTGATTTAGTCCTCATGCAGATTGATCATTTAAAACACACCATAGTCCCTTTGCTTCCCCACTCCCCCTCAAATCCCCTCTTCAGGCCATTGAGAGACAGAGAAACTAAACTCTAATGATGTCTCTGTTATGAATCTTAAGACGTTTTTGCTGGTGGTTACAATTCAAGGGTTGAGTCTCTCTTGGTATTCAAATATCATGGTACCATTCTAAGTGTCCTGGGCCTGAAATGGACTAGAATAGGCTTTGAGAATATCTAGTTTATCCCTTTCATGCTTCATATGAGGGAACTGAGGACCTGAGAAAGAAAGTGACATTTTATGTTTCATTAAGGAATGGCAGAGTTGGCCCAAGCCCTAATTGCCTGTTTCTGATTTACTGTATGATTTCTGCCTTCAGTCACTGCCCCCCACCCCCACCCCCCCCGGCTGCCCAACTGAATCATGACCACTTATCATAGAAGTGTATAAAATAAAAATATTTAAATTATAAAATCAAATCACCAATAATCCCCCCATAATAATATACCTATGGTTAAGATTTTGATTTATATCTCTTCAAAATTTGTCTTTGTGTCTTTGTGTATTGTGTGTCTTCATTGGGTACATAACATATATATTTTATTCAAGTGGAACCACAGTTATATTTGTTCTGTAGCCTATTTTTCTTACCTACATTTATCATGAGCATCTTTTCATGTCACCAAATATAGACTAGCATCTGTATTTTTTTTTTTTTGTGGTACGCGGGCCTCTCACTGTTGTGGCCTCTCCCGTTGTGGAGCACAGGCTCTGGACGCGCAGGCTCAGCGACCATAGCTCACGGGCCCAGCCGCTCCGCGGCATGTGGGATCTTCCCGGACCGGGGCACGAACCCGTGTCCCCTGCATCTGCAGGCGGACTCTCAACCACTGCGCCACCAGGGAAGCCCTAGCATCTGTATTTTTAAAGACTGCATTACAGTCTATTTTATGGATGAACTATAATATTTGGATACAATATCCTACTGCTATATGTTTAAATAATTATTGAATAATTTTAGCATATGTCTGTTTATTTCCTTAGGACAAATTCCAACAAGTCACTAGGTCAACCTGTGCATTTTTTAAGACTTTTGTTACATATTACCAAATGCCCTCTGGTTGGGACAATTCACAATTTCACCAGCTGTACAGGAGAACATTCTTTCTCCCACCTTCATAAACAGCAGACACTAACATTTTCACTCTTCTTTTACAATCTGATAGGTAAACCATTTTATGCTCTTTTTTCTAAATGCTGAGCCTTCTTTTAATTTATTTATATTTATTTTTGGCTGTGTTGGGTCTTCGTTTCTGTGCAAGGGCTTTCTCTAGTTGTGGCAAGCGGGGGCCACTCTTCATCGCAGTGCGCAGGCCTCTCACTGTCGTGGCCTCTGCCGTTGCGGAGCACAGGCTCCAGACGTGCAGGCTCAGTAGTTGTGGCTCACGGGCCCAGTTGCTCCACGGCATGTGGGATCCTCCCAGACCAGGGCTCGAACCCGTGTCCCCTGCATTAGCAGGCAGACTCTCAACCACTGCGCCACCAGGGATGCCCCTATGCTCCTTTTTTTAATTTGTATTCTTTGATAACTGGTGAAGTTAAACATTTTTTTTCATAAGTTCATTGACCGTTTGTAGATAGAAATATTTTCTTGAGGCTACTAGGCTCAAAACACACTGACCTTCATGGATCCAATTAAAAGGACACTGAAAGGATGAACTGGTTTACTAGACCCAATACAGACAAGCTGGAGATTATGTACTGCATTGCCCTTCAAGATTTTCCAGGACTAAAAGGAAGCAGAGACAAATGAACCCACATAGACAGCGAAGTGCCTTTATATTCTTAAAGCTGTACAGACATTGATTTACACCCAGAAGTTAGCAGCATAGTAGACTGATACTTTTTTGGTTGTTGTTTTACTATTGATTGATAATTAACAACTTTGTCTTAAAACTTGACCAAATCTTATGGAAGACCCTCTGATACAGTGTTTTTTTATTTTTGGTTTTGTTTAGTTTTTTTCTTTAACACCTGGGTTGGTGATTTTTTCTGGTTACCCTACATCTACAATCACTTGACTGTTACCCACTTTGCCAACTATAGCCAATAGCAGCAGATCAGCAGTTCCCTAAACACTCTAAATCATGTGCATGCGAAATAATAGCAACCCAACTTTGTCCAAGTAGATTTTTCTTACTTAGCCTGGATATCATTCTCTGTCACCTAGTCACTTTGGAGATGTATATGTGTAAATATGCGTATGTATCTATCTATGCCTGCAGGCTTATTCCAATGATACAAATTCTCTCAAAAGCTTTTGTAACTTTTTGTTGGAACATGATTCCTTTTCTCTCCAGAAACCAGGCCCCTCCTCTTTGGGTTTCTAGCACCTTTATCTCTAGCCTGGAAACAATTTCTCTAGTACAGTTCTAAGATTGTCTTATGCTTTATTTCATAGGGACCTGTCTCCCTCATTAAGTTATGGGCATCTTGAGAAAAAGGGATTTTATTTCTTTTCACAACACCTGGCACTTAGTAGCTGATTAATAAATATTACTTGAAATATTCAATTGGATTCTCAATGGCAGTTGCATAAGAGGTAAGGGCAGGTCTTCAGAGGAACTAGAGGCAAGTCCAAAGTAGCCTGAGAGAGTAAGGTTTCTGGAAAGAGAGTGACATGGTCAAACTTTATCTACTCTGCAATTTTGTCTTAAATTAGTCCTATGGGCTATTGGTCCCTAAGCTCTTGGATCTCACATATTAATAAAATTTCAAAAAGTGATACTTGACCAAATAACAAAAAGCAACAAACTTTTATCATCATTTTCTATAAGGAATTTTGATACCCCAAAAGGAAGAGAAAAAAAAAAAGAAAAAAAAAGGAAGAGAAATTGAGAATAAAGGATTTTTTAAAAATTGAAAACATTTAGCTCATAAAGAACTCTCTGCATTGTCTTTATTGTTCCATTTTCCTGTTGAATTTGTGAGGACTTCATTACATGGTAGCACCAGTGTGGAATCTAAAAAAAAAAAAAAAAAAAATGTTACAAAGGAAATTATTTTCAGAAAAGAGAGCCACAGACATAGAAAACAAACTTATGGTTACCAAAGGAGAAAGGGGGGGGGAGGATGGATAAAGTAGGAGTTTGGGATTAAAATATGTACACTACTATATATAAAATAGATAACCAACAAGGACCTACTGTATAGCATGGGGAACTGTACTCAATATCTTGTAATAACCTATAATGGAAAAGAATCTAAAAAAGAATATATATTCTTTTCTCAGATTTGGACTCTCACATTCCAAATCTGAGAGTCAAATGCAGGCAAGTGTCCAATGCTAAGCCCACGGCTTCCTTCACTATGACATGAATCTGATTGCTTTGACCAGGTGAATGTCATGATTTTATTTCCGACTCTTCATTAATTAGATATGTAGCCTGAAATGAGTAATTGCTAACCTCTCAGTCACATTTTGCTAATTTGTGAATGGGAAAAATAGTATTTGTAATTTATATTTCACATATGTGGAAGGGACTTATTTCCTGCCATGCATTTTTTTCTCCTGGAGCTCAACACAAATCAAGCTAAGTTAAACACACACAAACAAACAAATAAATAAATACCCCCTCTCCCCCAAACAGACACTTTTTAATCATGACATGGTATAAGAAATGCCCGTAAGATTGTCCTTCTGGCTTCTGTGCAGGCCCCTTGCTTGTGGATTTCTCACCCTGTGGCAGAGCCCAGGAAATGCCACTCCTCTTGCCTCCCATGACCTAGCCCATGAACCTCCACCCAGCAGGGTCCAGCAGCCACTGACATGCCTACTGGTAGCTTAGGGAATGATACCCTGGCAGCGGGGAGTAAAAGGCAGAAGATCCAGACACTCTTGGGGAGGGGGATAAATACATAATCCTGAGAGAACAGTGTTCTCACTCTGAAAACCAAGCAGGACTCTGGGGGGCTCCTGGGCACAAAAGCCTTTCTCTGTCCCCCATTTCTTGTTTGCAGGAAATAGGTTTCATTCAGCCTCCATGACCTTCCCTGACTTTCCAAGGGCAAGTTCAAACAGTTGCTAATCAGGAAAGGGAGGGGATGCAGAGACAAGGGAGGAGCAGTCAAGAAACAATAGTGCAGCCTTGGGGCAGGGTCCTGGTTCCCCCTCAAGGGATACACATAACAATATCTTTGAGCTGTTTTGCAGAAACTGAAACCCCCCATCAGGTAGGAGAAGTTAACCATTGAGACCCTGGACCGGTTGGAACCAGAAGGTTGATGATGCTGACTCCCAATTGCCTCACCACCAACCAATCAGGAGAATGTCCACGGGCTAATCATGCCCTCTTTGAACCATTGCTATAAAACTCCTCACTGACCCCTCCAGGTCAGGGGATGCAGAGCTTTGAGGGCATTAGCCTGCTGTGGCCCCCTTTGCCTGGCAAAGCAACGTAGCTATTCTTTTCTATTTCACCCAAAACTCTGTCTCCAAGGTTCAATTTTGTACTGGGGTACAGAGGCTGAATTTTGGCTACAACTGTGACATGATAGCTAAAGGAGCCTTCACCAGGAGGGATAACTCAGGACACAGAGACAAGGAGCTCAACGGGGCATCAGCCCCTCCCCTGACCCTGAAGTGATTCCAGACTCCGAGGAGGCCTTGCCCTGTTAACGGTGAGGCTGCTTGGGGGCACGCATGGCTTATGCTGTCTACCCCCTTCCATGGCAGCAGGCCTATGGACCTTGAGTTAGCCTTTTCCTTTCTTTTTGCGAGAGGAGAGAAGTTTGATTCTGAAATGTAATAAAAATTCCTTGAGTCCCAGATTGCAAGGCTCTGGAGGATTTTGCCTCTAATTACCACACCTACCACTTACCTCTTTTTGGTTAGGTTCGTTGATGTATTACTTATATTTAATAAAATTCATCCACATTATCACTGTTTTATGAATTCTGATGAATGCATACAGTCATGTGTACATGTGTACCTAGGGCCACAATCAAGACAGGGAGAGTTCCATCACCCCAAAAGTTTCCTTGTGACCCTTTTGTAGCTAACCCCACTTCCTGCCCTTAGCCCATGGCAAACATGAACTTCTTTCTGTTCCTATAGTTTTACATTTTCCAGAATGTCATAAAATGGAATCATCTGGTATGTAGTCATTTGGATCTGGCTTCTTTCACTCAGCGTGATGGATGTGAGATTTATCTAGTTTGTTGTTTCTATCCATAGTTCATTCCCTTTTATTGCTGAGTGGTTGTTTATTGTTGTATGGATGTACTGCAGTTTGTTCATACATTTAGGGGAGGAAGAAATTTTCCTCTTCTACGTTTCTGTGGCTGGTCTAAGAATTAAATTGACATGAGACAGATTCACAGGAGAATACTGAACAAAATTTTAATAACATGAGTACATGGAGAGACCCAGGATAACCAAGTAACTCACCAAAATGGCTGAAACCCTCTCCTTAAATACCATCTTCAGCTAAAGACAAAAGAGGATGTTGGGGGTCGTGGTTTGGGACTTCAAAGGGGAGGAAGGCAGTTCATATGGAGCTGGAAAAGCAAATGTTTTGTAAACAAATGTTTGCTGGGCACTGCAGAGGCAATGGGATACTGAATGGACTGTGATCTCTAAGAGTTCCCCCCACCCTATCTAGCCCATATTCTTTGCACCTCTCTCTGGTGAAAGCTTTATTTCTGAAACAGGAATATTCCTCTATCTAAATTATTCTTCAGGCAGTTAGGGGGAAGGTCAAAGTTTCCTCCTGAGTCTTCTGTTTCTTGATTGTTTTTCGCTTGAAATAATCTGCATGCCAAAGAGGCATTTTGGGGTGACACATTTTGCTCCCCTTAGGGCTATACTCTTAAAAAAATGAAATGATAGAGGTCAAGGCTTTGGAACTATTAAGTCTATACAAATTAAGGTGGGTGGCTTATCTGCTTGTTTTGAGGGGCTGCTCCAGGGAAAGTACCAACCTTTCATAAGAAACATTGTCTTTCTAGAAGACTCATTCTTGGACAGTTAGGAAAAGAAGAGGCCAGTGGCACCATAGGGGAATGTTTGACTTAAGTTTGACCCGAAATCCTAAAGGCAACATCCCATGAGGAGCACACATTGAGGATGGTTATGTCAGCTCCAAGTGGTTTTGATCTTAGTGTTGTCTACCTGGGTTAGTGTTTTCATAGCCCCAGTCTGCCTAGATGATGGGGGTATGATCAAAGGTTCCTCTTCACTGAGTCACTTGCTTCAGGGCATCACTTATGGCTCTGTCCCCCCAAACCTGGCCTCCCCGTCTTGTCATCACCCACCGACAGCTGTCACATACACTTTACTTTAGATTCAGTTTTGCTTTGCTCCCACCTCCATGGGTTGGTTGATGGTTTAGACTCTCTCTAGGTCCCAAAATGGCCAGGTTGTATTAACCATTTACTTCTGTGTCCCCTGCTACAAGTTAGCTCTGTGCACTCTTCTTACTGGGCTAGAACACAATGCCTCCAGCACTTATTAAACAAATATTTATTAATAGAAATTATGGGCCAGATACAAGAGTAGTTTCTGAAGTCACAATGGTGAAACAGCCCAGTGATAATGCAGTGTGATAAGGGCTACATCAGAGGAGGTTAGTGTGTGATGAGAACGGACCAGAGGAGGCCCTACTTTGGTCTTAAAGGGGTGGGAAGGGAAGGATTTCTACGGGGAAGCAAAAACAGAGCAGAGAGCTGTAGGATAGGGCCCGTAAACAGGCTTTTACCAGGTGAAAGGGATGGGGAAGACAGGAGCAATCTACTTAAGGGGCTAATCAACTAAGGGCCCTTAGTGTGAGCCAGCATGGGGAGCTCTGAGAGCTGAGTGGAGGGAGGTGACGCCACAAAGGTAAGCAGAGAACACATCACCACGTGTCTTATGTCAGGTTCATGACTTGTCCTCTGTCCTGAGATTCCTGGAACCTGTTGAATTATTTTGTGGAGATGGTGGATGAGCAGTGACATGAATAGACTTATGTGTTTGGAAGATTACTCTGGCTACTGTGTAGAGACGGGTGGAGTGAGCAGAGAATGGAGACAGAAGACTGTTTTTTTGCTCGGAGGTTTTCATTTTTGTTTTCCAAGCAGATGATGGTGGCCTACAGTAAAGTAATAGGAGGGAGACTAGAAAGACATGCTCTGAATTCAAGATATATTTAGAAGAGAGAGAAATATGATCAGTAAATTTCCGTATTGGTTACAGGAATGAAACTGACTCACACACAGAGCTTTTGCTTCACTGAAGGAATCAGGAAGCTGAGAAAGAAACAGCTGTGAAGTTTTGGCAATGCTAGAGTGGCCCTAGGACTAGGGAAGGGCCATTTTTCTTGTCCTTCTGAGATATTTGCTCGTGATTTTGGGTGTTTCCTTATCAAAGGCTGTGATTGTTTAACAAGAGACACTTGTGACTTTGTGAAATGCCATATATTAGAAGCAATAAGTCATGGTCTAAAAACCTGGATATTTATCTGTTTTTAAGTCTTCTGTAGACAACTGTGTTTGACATAATTTGTGATTGAAAGCAAGCTGTAAAAAGATTGATCAACCAGGGTCAACAGAGGAATAACTCTCTGCACATTTCATGTATGTTTCCATAATTAGAAAAAAAAATAATGAAGGGAGCAGACGTTTGATGCCTTAGGGGTCAAAGATGATTGATACATGGAAATATTTTTATAATTTTGAAAATTCCTCTTTTTTGAAAGAAAAATCCCACCTTCCTCATATTGGAGTATAATCTGAGTAGAGGCAAAATGCCATGTTGATAGTTCTGGGTTATCTCTTCGTCATGAATTTAGGGATTCTCACACAGCGAGTGTATAACAGATATTTTGCAAATGAATGAAATGATAGCTCATTTGTTCTCTAATTGTTTCTTCACATTTTATGGTATTCTCTAGTTCTAATATTCTACTCTTTCTTGAACCTATTGGATCATATAAGCCCAAGCTATAATTTCTATTTTTTTGTCCTTGCTATTAACCCTTTTTAGTCTTAATTTTTCCCCCAAACTAAAAAATTCTAGCTCTTCTAACATGTTAGTTGCCTATCTCTGCCCTGATTGTATGTTTCTTGATGCAATGTGATATGTACCATCTTATTTGCAAGTTCTATTCTGTTTCTACTTCTCCACCTGAGGTTACAATGTGCTAGATTGAGTTACTGTTCCCAGTTATTCTCTGCCCTCCTTATAACTTGTCATCTAATGTTCATTGCTTTCTAGTGGGGAGAGAATACTTCCTCACCCCATTGCCATCAAAGGTGGCCCTGTGACCTGATTTGGCCAGCAGCATGTGAGCAGACATGACATAGCCATGTCCAATCAGAACCTCTAAAAGCCACCCCAGGGTTTACCCATTGATGTTTTCCCTGAGCACAGGATGGGGGCTACTTCTTCAGTTTAGATCATTCATTCTCAACGGGGGTGATAGCACCCCGAAGTGGGGTAAAATTGACTTTGGGGAGGCAAAAAAATCTTACTCTTTTTACATATAGGGCACAGATATACATACAGTACACAGATTTAGGAAAGGCCAAGAAATACTGGACTTGATCCTCAGGATGGGGAAGATGAATGGAGCAAAATCATGGAGCCATTGTCAACCCACAGCTGAGGTATAACCTGAGTGAGAAATAAACCCTTGTAGTTGTAATGCACTCGGGGTTTCGGATGGTTACTATGGCATAGCCTAGAGAAAGCACTGCCACAACAAGCAATCAGTTGGCTTTTATGGCCCTAACAGCACTCTAAGCAATTTTTATGGGCTCTAACTCTTGGAAGTTTGGCTCAGGTCTTGGTGCAGGGTCTGGTAATACCTATTTTTGGAAAGGTCTCCTGGTCATTCTGGTGAACATTTATGTGTAGGGCCAGTGTTGTTGGAAAGCTCAAAGTTCTATGATTCACTGGTGGAATTCAGCTGTCTAAGTAAATCTGTCTCAGATGTAACACTTGGTGCTCTGAGCTATTTCAAAATTATCATCGGAGAGATACAGCAAACACTAAGTGACAAAAAGTTATCACCAGCCAAGAAGTACTATGGGAAACCCACCTGATGCTGCTGTACCATTTTTCCGGCCAATATACCTCAAGCCTGTAGTTTTCTCGTTGATTTTTTTTTTTTGATGGGGGGAGGTGTGGAGCTGGTTTGGGAACCTAATTGCAGAGTCTTTGGCGCTTGATTTCTACCCCAGCCTCAGCCTTCCACCCTCTAGTTTGCATGCTTCTACGAAGACCACGACCTGGGAACGAATGGCAGCCTTGCCTCAGTTCTTGGTTCCCTACTCAATATCTTGCTTTATTTTTTTTTTTTTTTTACTAATTAGGAGCCTGATTTGGTTCTATTGCCTCTGGACCCATAACACCAGTTGCTCCAGGTGCAACTCAATTGGCCATGACTGGCCTAACCCTTTCACAGCAATCATGACTGCTATTCCCCTTTGCCGGTGACTGGTTCAAGAGCTGAACATAGCAGCAGTTCTGGCCAATGAGATGTGAAGGGACATCTCCTCCTTTCTTAGAAGAAACTTTTTTTCCCACTAACTTTTAGATGCCCAGGGACGAGAATGTGATGGTCAGAGCAGCAGCAGCCACCTGGTGATCCTATATTTTGTAATACTGACATTTTGAAGAAGGAAGAGAGGAAAAGACAGAAAGCATTTCAGGTCCTTGATGACACCCTTAAGCTGCTGTTTCAGTGCTGGAATTTCCTAACTTCAAACTTAATATGTGAAAGATTTAAATGTTTTCACTGTTGAAGCCCCTATTACTTAGGCATTCTAAGATTTCAGGCAAAAAAAAAAAATCTCTAACTGATAGAAACTTCCTTCTTCATAAAAACTTTTCCAGTGTCTCTGGCCCACATTTTCTTTCTTGCAGGTTCCATATTGTCTCTACTAGATGTTTGGTTCTTGTGTCTTGCCAACAATTTCACATATATACATCTTGTCTCTCTAAAGGTTTTGTAAGCTTCTCGTAGACAGGAACCAGATTGTCTATTTGTTACTTTAAATGTTCCACACAATGACTTTGTCAGAATGGAATGATAAAATTCCTGTTGACTGCCTGGATGATGTTTATCCTACAAAGTTAAACATCTCAAGCCCAAAGTATTAAAGTCTATCACTTGCCCATGTTGATGGTGTCCCAAACCAGGTGAAATCAGCCTTCTTTTTTTAAAAAATTTATTTTATATTGGAATATAGTTGATTTACAATGTTGTGTTAGTTTCAAGTGTACAGCAAAGTGATTCAGTTATACATATACATATATCTATTCCTTTTCAGATTCTTTTCCCATATAGATTATTATAGAATATGGAATAGAGTTCCCTGTGCTATACAGGTCCTTGTTGATTATTTCATATATAGTAGTGTATATATGTTAATCCCAAACTCATAATTTATCCCCTCCCCCACCTTTCCCCTTTGGTAACCATAAATTTGTCTAGGTCTGTGAGGCTATTTATGTTTTGTAAATAAGTTCATTTATAACTTTTTTTTTAGATTCCACATATAAGTGATATCATATGATATTTGTCTTTCTCTGACTTAATTCACTTAGTATGATCTCTGCGTCCATCCATGTTGCTGCAAATGGCGTTATTTCATTCTTTTTTTGGCTGAGTAATATTCCATTGTATGAATGTACCATATCTTTATCCATTCATCTGTTGATGGACATTTAGGTCACTTCCATGTCTTGGCTATTGTAAATAGTGCTGCAATGAATATGGGGGTGCATGTATCTTTTCAAATTATGATTTTCTGTGGATATATGCCCAGGAGTGGGACTGCAGGATCATATGGTAGCTCTATTTTTTGTTTTTTAAGGAACCTCCATACTGTTCTCCATAGTGGCTGCACCAATTTACATTCCCACTAACAGGAGGATTACTTCTTCTCCACACCCTCCCCAGCATTTATTGGTTGTAGACAAAATCAGCCTCTTGTCATTATGATGCTCTGTGAATGAAGAGAACTGGGCACTGAGTTACAGAACAGAGTTTCTATGAAGGGGAGACATGCATCTTTGGGTAAAAGTCCATTTCATGTGTGTGTCCCTTTTAACCTCTTAGTTGTATGTTTTTAATGACTTCCTTGGTCTGTGGATATTTGCAACATTAACATAATTATCTGTGTTAACATATTTACCACCTGCTGGGGGTGAAACATTGAAACTATCACTAGTAACTCATTAACAATAACACTAGTCACTCATTAACAGTGTTAAACCAATTACATGTTGTGTATCTCAGAGACAAATAACTGTAATTGCAACTCAAAAGTGATTTCATAAGTACAAAGATTCTTTTTTCTTGAAATGCAAAGTGGCATGCATTTGAATTTCCCACATAAATACAGGTTTCAATGAAAGAGAATCATTCAACCAAATAAAATAAAAATTCAATCTAAAGCGAGGCCATTTGGAATCAATTGGTACAGCGCACATTCTGCTTTGAAGGATCAAAACACTTTCATTGCTGGGTGCAGAAATTAAACAAGTTAGCGACAATGAAAGCCAGACATCTGGTAAGTGACATCTACCCTGGCTATCAGCAGGTAGCGATTTTCTTTTGGAATCATTCAGGGTATTGTCTGTTGCCTGGACAATGGAAGTGTGATGAAGCATTGATATAATCTGCCTGGAGGTTTTAAAGAAGAGATGGAAAGCCAGGGAGATTTGTGTGGAAAAAAAAATCCATTATATATACTTATATATGTAGATGTAAATAACTATGCCTCTACCCCTTATGTGAAAGAGGTCTGTATAAATAGAAGCAAATGTAGTGTGATACATTTGAAGAGCAAAGGAATCATCTTTTAACGTGACAATTACTAGGATACAAAATCAGGCAAAGATAGCCCAAAGAAACCTGCAAGAGACAGCTCTTGGAAAGAAAATCTGTGCTAAAGATGTTAAAAGCTGACACATTTCTTTAATACAAGCAGCCTCCTCTATAGCCTTTTTCCTATTAAGGGAAAAATACTGCCAGAGGAATGGGGCTGAGGGCTGGAGAGGAAGAAAAACGGGCGGAGGGGAGGGTGCATTTGAAACTTACTGCCCAGATAACCAACTTCCAAGATTTCTTAGAAAGTCTCAGTTCAAAAAATGTTTAGTGCAGTGGTGGTGGTGCCTCCTTTTTTTTTTTAAAGCAGAGGTCTTCTTAGAAGCCCATATGATTTAAATTTATTTATTTATTTATTTATGGCTGTGTTGGGTCTTTGTTTCTGCACGAGGGCTTTCTCTAGTTGTGGCAAGTGGGGGCCACTCTTCATCCCAGTGTGCGGGCCTCTCACCATCGCGGCCTCCCTTGTTGCGGAGCACAGCCTCCGGACGCGCAAGCTCAGTAGTTGTGGCTCACGGGCCTAGTTGCTCCGCAGCATGTGGGATCTTCCCGGACCAGGGCTCGAACCCGTGTCCCCTGCATCGGCAGGCAGATTCTCAACCACTGTGCCACCAAGGAAGCCCTCCTTTTGTTCTTTAACAAGGCAGTGTGGTTGATAAAATGCTGTCTTTACCACTTAAAGCATTAAACTAACCAAGCACTCAATACTGAGTGTCAGAAACCTCCCAGGCACTGTTATGAATGCTGGAGGAGATTTCCAGAGGTGAACGTGACTGTCTCTCAGGAAACCATCTTTCTCGTGCATTAATATGAAACACCAATTAGAAGATAGGCTTTCGCAATTTTATTTGCCAGTTATGCCTCAATAAAGCTGAAAATAAAAAAAAAGATAACTTTGGTAAATACTATAACCAAGGAACAAATAAAGTCCTATGACCTCCCTTCTGGGAACATAAGAAACATGAGAAATACACTTAGAGAATCTAAGTTCTGACTGGGACACTTACAAGCTGAATGATGTCTGGTAAAATACTCACTCTGAGTCTCCTTTTCCTTGTTTTAAGTCCTGTTACCCTCTCTACAAGCATCATATGGTGCAAGATTGGTAACCAGTGCCTGTAGGATGGCAGTACACACAAGGGAAGTGTTAACACCATCTTGGGAAGAATGGGCAAAGTGGAAATTGATTCTGGCGGAAGGCACGCCCTGGGAGCCCCATGAAACTCTGCAGCAAGGCTGGGGTGTTTGACTGCCTAGAATGTGTTGAGTTTGGGAGTTAATCGGATCCAGTGAATCAATTGTAATTGACTTATGTCACACAGATTTTGTCAATTCTGTGGGAGTCTTTGACGGAAAGTCATTGGGACATTATGTAGTTTCTTAACACGTACAATCTTAAGGAAAATATTTCTTTGCTGGCTTTCTAAAATGAGCCCCCTTCAGCCTCTTTTCTTCCACACTGCAGATGTATCTTTAATATATTTGTAGAAAAGCACATCAATTGACCTGCCTCATGTCTTAGCCTACTGCAGTCTTGAACATGTGTCATTTATTAGCTTATTTCAGTTTTACAACAAACCTCAGGTACAGTGTTTTGTCCTTTTAACCGAGGAAGCCAAGGAGGCCCAGACATAGTTGCCAAGCGACTCAATGCTTAACCAGGTAAAGGGTAAACAGAGAAGTGGAAGTTTTTCTACTTTGCACTATTTTCACAACAGTGTTCTTTCTTCCATGAACTCAGCGTAAGTCTGGACATTTTCATACCCAGAAAGAAGTGCAGAGTCAAATAGAAAGGTGTCATCTAACTCACCCCCTCTGTCATACACACCATCACTATGCTGCATTATGCCTCCCACTGCCCTGAAATGAGGTTTCTTTTCATTTTGGCTTCTGATAAAAGAAATGTTCACATGTTGAGATATGGAGAAGTCATTCTGGCTTATATAGGAGTTAACTTTAAGTTTGTGCTAACTGAAACAGCCTGTTTGTGGCTATCAAACATACATTGTACTTCTGCTTTAATTATTAAAGAAAAGGGCACACTGTCCAGAAGTAAAGAATGTCCATGCTAAAAATAAAGATTAAATGCCTCCCTTCCTGGGATGTCAGTGCTGGTACTCCTTTGATCATAAGATTCTCTTGCCAGGTGCCAAGGCCATACTGACACGCTGTGTATGTGCTGATCTGTTTTTTTTTTTTGAAACTTTGAAGGAATGCATCCCTGATTTGTTTGATGTTCTTTGTTCTGACAAGATATAAAACTATACTGAGAACCATGCTTCTCTGGAGAAGTTCCTCAGAGTTATCTAAGAGGCTGTCTTCAGGGTTGTAGACCTCACTTTGGCTCAAATAAAACTCCTTTCTATTCCTATTATAGATTGTTTATTGATTATTTTCACTGACACTGCCCAGAGTTGAAAATTTGGTTAGATAGCTATCTATGCTTTCTATAAAATCAAGGTAAAAGGTAAGACAAAGACATTATCTATAAGGTTATTTACATACTCTTCTAATAGATGATGGCAAGCATGTATTTCTTGATGTTCAGACTTTGGTTAACTTCTCTCTCTGTCTCTCTCTGTCTCTCTCTCTCTTGCTCTTACATACACACACCACCCCTAAATGGAGTGTGAAGTGATTCCTGCCTTCTTGATTTGACTATGAAGGTTTTTTTTTTTCCAGGGGTAAGGAGACCACAGCACCAACCTTGGGATTTTCACGGCTCCCTAGGTGTGGGATAAAAGGAGGCTTCTTGAATTCAGGGTCAGGATCTCTTGACTTCAGGCCTTGCAATTTTTTTAAAACAGTACTGTATAGCAGGGGCTCTTCACTACAGGGACAAGCAGCTTCACCTTTTCTGAATATATTGGAAGAGCAGTTAAAAGAAAATTTGGAAAACAGAGTCATGTCAGTGTAGAGTTCTAATCATTGCTTCTCCCTCCTCCCTTCTCCTCCTCACTCCTCCCCCAGCCCCAACTCCACTCAAATCAATCTCAAGTTCAATCCATAGGGTCTTGTTTCAACCATGGAAGATGTCTGACTTAACAGTTTGAAGCACAAGAACGAGTTTTGCAGGATAAACAAACAAAAACTCCCACCAATTTTACTTCACCGAATGAAGTTCTCTTGGCAGAGTTCTGATCATCTGCAGTAGAAAGAGAAGCTGGCCACACTATCCCTCTGTACAGCAAGAAATATTATACCAAAACAAAATGCCAGAATGAAACATCTTTTTACACCTGGCAAGGGTGAGAATCAAGATAATATGCATATGCTGTATATGGGGTGTATGTATATATGAAGTTTGAGGTGTCAACCGTCTTTTGTATCTGTTTACAGCTCTGTGACTACACACTATTTTGCAGGATCTATCATTTGATCTTCCCATTAACAGGGTGAGGAAAACCCAGCCAGTAAAGTGGCGTGCGAATACCAAGTCAGATGATAATGGTCTTGATGATTAAGAAAAGTAGCTGCGAGGTTTGTTTTACCCACCATCCCTAACCTCATCTTTGGAAACAGCATCCTAAGTTTTCACTGTCTCCTTTTTCCAGCTCTGAGTCTATGTGATTAAAGAGTTGCCAACCAGGTAACATGACTCGGGTTTTGCCAATGAGAACGTATCAAGGGATTTTAAAAATACAATCATCTGGAACAGGGTACATTCACCTTTTTGGATTTCAGGCTCCAAGAAGAGAGCAAGCTTAGGGCTGTCCACCATCATTTTGATCAGTGTCACTACACGGATAGACTTTCTGTACGTGAAGCCATCAGAGAGGCAGGCTGCATCCCACACTGTGGCCTTTGCCTGCCTAAATGGAGATGTTTGATAATTAGAGAAAACTGTCTTCTTTAGATGAGCCGAGCTTGGCAAATAAACACCGCTGGAGGAGGTCGTGGGGAGAATGTGACCGCTGGTTGACCTGTGAGCTGGACTCGGGCAATAGGCGGCTCCCTGCCTCCTCCCATCCTTGGAATGTATGTTCTGCCCATGGTTCCCCACAGTGTGAGCCAGTTCCAAGGATGCAGCCTTGAGAGAGCGCTGTTGCTGAGACCATCTGAACTGAATATGTGACTGAACCCTGTTAAGGCCTCTACATAAACTTTTAAGATTCTGGTAGGCCCAGAGATCTACTCGTTTTGCAGCCACCCAAGACAAGCCTCATGTGTAAGTTCCCTTGCTTGTTAAAACTGGCACTTATCAATCGGGTGTGATGTGCCTCTTTCTTCTGCTTTCCTTGCCCTCCGTGTTTGGGGGCCAGTTTCAGATTTCACCCAGGGAATTCCACCTTTGTGCGAAGGAAAATAGGCCTCTCTCTCTGGGTAGATGTAGCTCATGCCAGAGGGCATGATTTGGAGAGTAGGGGCTGGGCTGGTTACACATGTGCACACACTGAATCATTGCATGTAGTGGCCCAACCTTCTACCATTTCTTGCATCCTTGGATCCAGCCATTCCTGCAGCCATCATATCCCTGGACTGGGCCATTACATGAGTCAATAATTTCCCTTTCTGCTCAGCGAAGTGAGAAGTCACTTGTAGTCAAATGAGTCTTGCGTTTGGCAAATGGACATGGAGAGCTGCAAGTGTCAAATCTCAGAATGTGAAATTGGTTGAGTCAGATAAGGTACGGGCTGGAAATTTGTCTCTGTTAAGTTGTAGCTAAGTAAATGGTTAAAATATGGCTTATTGAATGTCAGCACTCAGAGAATGGTTTCTATTGAGGCTTGAGTTTTAGGGTTTAGGTAAAATTAGTCTGTGGTTTTAATTTTGCTTTGCTTTCTAACATTTTTATGCAAAGGTTATGTCTTGTTTGCAAAATGAATTGGGAAGAATTTCATTTGAAATGGAATCATCTCACCTTTAAACACATGATCAAACTTACTGAGGCGACTATCTGAGACTAATCTTTATTGAAATAATTCATTGAAAACAATTTATTTCTTCCATAGTTTTCCTCTACTCAAGAGCTCTACCTGTTATTAAGTAAATTTTGCTTGCTTATATGTTTCTAGAGAATTTTCACCATTCCTGATGTTATGTATTTAGACTTTCACTTCTTGATTAATCTCTGGCAGAAGGTGTATGTGTATATATATATATTTCACATACAAAGGCACAGAAAAAAGAAGTGATTTTATTCATTGCCAGACAGGTACTTGTGAAACATTTAAATAACCTTTTAGACTTTTATGGTTTGGTGTTTTTCTGTGTGTGCTTATGCACTTTAAAAGTGAACACACATAATACCACTTGGTAGAAGATGAATAAAAACTATATATGATGTGGGCTTCCCTGGTGGCGCAGTGGATGAGAGTCCGCCTGCCAATGCAGGGAACACGGGTTCATGCCCAGGTCCGGGAGGATCCCACATGCCGCGGAGCGGCTGGGCCCGTGAGCCATGGCCGCTGAGCCTGCGCGTCCGGAGCCTGTGCTCCGCAACGGGAGAGGCCACAACAGTGAGAGGCCTGCGTACCGCAAAAAAAAAAAACACCCAACTATATATGATGTATGCCTCATTAGGCTGCTTCATACTGCCACTTTTTGATAGCTTGAAATATCACTAGAGGTTTCCTGAAAACAGGAAAACCTGTTACATTTCTGGTCTTTAAAAAAAAAATTGAGGTGAAACTGATATAGAACACTGTAAATTTCAGGTGTACAACATTGTAATTTGAGATCTGTATACACTACAAAGTGATCACCACCAAAGGTCTCGTTACCATCCATCACTGTTACATATTTTAAAGACCCAATAGCTTGTATTTTAAAAAAGAATTTATGCTATTTATCCCATTAATATTCTATTGTTTTGTTCTTTTATCATTATAATTTCCTCATTTCTATTTTTCTTAGATAAATTTTGTTGCAATTTTTCTAGCTTCTCAAGTTGATTTTATTCCTTCGTTATAATAAATGAAAGCGTTTAGGCTGTGGATTTTTTATTTCCTCAGTACAGCTTTTGCCATATCACTGAAGTTTAGGTAAGTTGCATTCTCAATATCATTACTTTTTAAATAGTCTGCGGTTTTAGTTTATATTCTTTCTTTGAGCCAGAAGTAATTTAGGAGTTTGCATTTGCTGTGTGTGTGTGTTTATTTCCATGTCACTGAATTTGTTTTTGTTAATCTTTTCTTATTATATAATTTAACTACATTGTGCTCATGACACATAAGGGTCCCAATATGTAAAAAGAAATTAGAGAAGAGTTTGGTCACATAATATTAGGGGGTTTTACTGGCTTCAAGATGTTCTGAGAAAGTATGGGACTGACTCTACCAGATTTCAAGACCTATTAAAAAAGATGATGTCACCAGGTTTTATAGATGAATCCCAATATTTCCACCTTTTTTCTATTCTCCTCCTAATCTCCATTCCTGATACTCATCTTATCATCATAAATCCCTAAAATGCCCCCCCCACACACAAACTGGAATCACTAATAAATAAAGACCTAGGGGAGACTTCTGAGGTTTGCTTTTGGAGGGTTTGCTCTCTTATTTTGATTGCCCATGCTCTATACCACCACTAATTAGATGATTTCAATCATTTCAAACATTTTTGAGCCCCCAGATAATTCAGTTCCATGTGGATCTTCCCTAAATCCATCACCTAAACATAAAACTATCCAAAGTTATGGGTATTTATATCTCAAGTAAAGAATGAGTTGCTTAAGATGATTTTGTCTGGAAGTTTAAAAAAAAGTGATTGAATGATAACAAAAATGTGTTATCTTTTAAATCCAAAAATATGGCTGTTTTAGGCATTGTTAAGTTTATGGTTCAAAATCATCAAGGACCCAGATTTTCCTTATCTTTCTGCTCTACCTAATCTTCACATCATCACCTACACACCTCTCCCCCATGATGTTTGCAAGAGTGCTCTGGATGCAACATATCTTACACAATATTATTCAAGGGGAAGAAAACCTTCTTTTACAAAGAAAAACTTTCCCAGAATGTCCCTAGCAGATTTCCCCTCGTGTCTCTTGGTTCAGAATTGTGTCCCTTGTCCTTTCCTAAAGCAGTCACTGGTAAAAGGACAAGGTTACATTTATTGGCTTAGAATAATCAGGGTTCCTTTCCTTAGGTGAGGGGGGGAGGCGAAGCTGGCCTCCCCTGAGGTTGATATTTTAACAAAATCAGGGTGGATTATCAAGGAAAAAGGAAGAATGGTTGTTGCTTAAGGAGCCAAGTGTGTCTGCCATGAGGAACATTCATTTCCCATCAGGAGGACTAAAGTGAACAGTGGATAAAGAATAGACTGTTCTTAAACTGGGATGACTCTGGAATGAAGGTTTCTATGTAAGAAAATAAAAAAGAGGAAAATGAAAGAGATTTTAAAATACCTTACTCTTCAGTAAAGTTTGTTTCATTTCTACTTGAATTGGGCCTCTATAATGATAAACAACAGATAGCTAGGTTTTCACATGGCCCAGTTTGAGAATTTTTGTCTTTAGTGGGAGAATTGAACCAATTTTGATATAGTGGGATCACTGGTATATATTTGTCTTACTCTTTATTTTTTTTTAATTTAATTTTTGCTCTGCTTTTGGTACAACTTTTCTATACTGTCCTTTTTTTTTCTTTTATCTTCATATTGTCTTGATGTTTTCCCAAAGCTTTCTTTATTCCTCCAAATGTTAAAATCGTAAGGGAAATACGAATATGTGAGAAGTTTAACACAATTTTACTTCATCTCTCCCCACCAAATATGTTAACACTGGGGGGAATTTTTTTTGATTAAAATGTTCTTTTTATAACTCTGTCATCTTTTTTTCCAATAACAGCTTTATTGAAACATAATTCACATAGTTCACTCTTTTAAAGCATGTATTTCCATGGTTTTTAACATATTCACAACACTGTGTATTGATCACTGCTAATTCCCCAAAGAAACCCCACGTCCATTAGAGTCACACCCTCTGTCCCTTTTCCTCCTGCCTGTGACAACCACTAATCTACTTTCCCTATAGATTAGCCTACTCTATTACACTTCATGTAAATGCAATCATACAACATGTGGTCTTTCGTGGCTTCTTTTACTAGCATAATGTTACCAAGAGTTATCTGTGTTATAACATATATCAGAGCATCATTCCTTTTTGTAGTTGAGTAATATTCCATTGTATGGCTATACATCCTGTTTATCCATTCATTAGTTGACAGAGATTTGTTTTTTTCCCACTTTTTGTTTATTGTGAATAATGCTGTCATGAACATTGGAATCCAAGTTTTTGTGTGGACATATGTGTTCATTTCTCTTGGCTATATACCTAGGAGTGAAATAGCTGGATCTCATGGTAACTTGATGCTTAACATTTTGAATAAATGCCAAACCATTTTCCAAAGCAGCTGCCCCCTTTAAAATTTCCACCAGCAATGGTGAGGGCTCCAATTTCTCCACATTCTCACTAAAACTTGTCTCTTTTTGATTATAGCCATGCTAGTGGACATTTCACTGCGGTTTTGATTAGCATTTCTAATGACTAATGATGTTGAGCATCTTTTCATGTGTTTATTGCCATTTGAAGAAATGTCTGTTCAAACCCTTTGCCCATTTAAAAACTGGGCTACTATCATTTTATTGTTTAATTGTAATAGTTCTCTATATTTTCTTCATACTAGGTTTTTACCAGATAGATGATAAGCCAATGTTTTTTCCACTCTGTGGGTTGTCTTTTCACTTTCTTGATAGTGTCCTTTGAAGCTCAATGTTTTTAATGTTGAATAAGTCCAATTTATTTTTTCTTGGATTGCTTGTATATTTGGTGTCATATCTAAGAAATCATTGCCAAATTCAAAGGTATAAAGATTAACACATATTTTCATCTAAAAGTTTTATAGTTTGGGACTTCCCTGGTAGTCCAGTGGTTAAGACTCTGTGTTTCCAATGCAGGGGTCATGGGTTTGATCCCTGGCTGGGGAACTAAGTTCCCACATGCCGAGTGGTGTGGCCAAAAAATAAGAAAATAACATGCTGGAAAAAGAGTTTTACAGTTTTAGTTATCACATTTAGACAGGGATACATATGCACTTGAGGTGGACTCAGCATTCTGGATGTAAATATTCACTGAATTCATCTGTTCTCATTAGCGTACTCCTACCCTTAACTGTGCCTGACTCTCCCTGGCCTGAAAAATGGCTGTTTTACAGTTTTAGAGAACAAATCTTCCCTCTTCTGCCAGCATTGGAGAGGGAAAGGCATCTAGCTGCTAGATTAGGGGCTGGAATTGAGGTACTAACAGCTTCTGGAACAAACTTTTAATGAATGCTCCTCTATGTAGCCCCGCCTTTACCAATACATCAGAAGCATCAGGTGCCACCAATTAAATGAGATTATCAGGTGTTAACAACTGATATAAATTGGGCTGTTTCTGAGCTTTCCCCATAGCTGCTTGGGGATCCAGCACGCTAAGGTTTGGTGAGTAAGTTGGCTCTTTTTAATTTACATTTCAGTTAAAAAAAATGTGCTGCTGTTTTATACTTTTATGTTCTTATCTTACTTTTGGTCTTACATCTGAAATAAAACGCATCCTGTAGTCCCAGGAAAAATTCAGAAGGGAGCAAGAGTAAATGCCTGTTTTCTCTCTGCCATCCTAATCCAGAAGTCACAAGTGTCTTTTATCAAATTCTCTCTTTCCTGAAGCAGAGTTGAGCTGTGCTGGGTGAGTTTTTCCTGCTCTAGTTCTATCTGCTTAATAATTAGTGTCAATTCCTCTCACATTCTGTTTTTATGTTTCCTGACAGTCTTGGTTTCCAAGTTGTGAATCTTTTTTAAAAATTTTCTTTATGTATATCCTGATGATAAGTTTATAGAGGGTGTACTAGAGTCTTCTATCAGAGACCACTTTGAACCATGAACCACTGATTTTGTTTAGAATACTGAGTGACTTGATTGAATGAAAAACTAAAATGGAGGATGCTGGGTTTGGATATTATATTCCCTAAAAAAAAGCCTTTTACCACATTAGAAAAAGACTTGTCCCACAACCTGAGGCCTATTTCAGTATATCCGGGTCATCACACATCACAGGTGTTGAAAGAGTGCTCAGGCAGCTACTTTTTTTTGTTTCCTTTCTTAATTAATTAATTTATTTTTTAACATCTTTATTGGAGTATAATTGCTTTCCAATGGTGTGTTAGTTTCTGCTTTATTACAAAGTGGATCAGCTATACATATACATATATCCCCATATCTCCTCCCTCTTGTGTCTCCCTCCCACCCTCCCTATCCCACCCCTCTAGGAGGTCACAAAGCACCGAGCTGATCTCCCTGTGCTATGTGGCTGCTTCCCACTAGCTATCTATTTTACATTTGGTACTGCATATACGTCCATGCCATTCTCTCACTTTGTCCCAGTTTACCCTTCCCCGTCCCCGTGTCCTCAAGTTCATTCTCTATGTCTGCGTCTTTAATCCTGTCCTGCCCCTAGGTTCTTCAGGACCATTTTTTTTTTTAGATTCCATATATATGTGTTAGCATACGGTATTTGTTTTTCTCTTTCTGACTTACTTCACTCTGTATGACAGACTCTAGGTCCATCCACCTCACTACAAGTAACTCAATTTCGTTTCTTTTTATGGCTGAGTAATATTCCATTGTATATATGTGCCACATCTTTTTTATCCATTCATCTGTCGATGGACATTTAGGTTGCTTCCATGTCCTGGATACTGTAAATAGAGCTGCAATGAACATTGTGGTACATGACTCTTTTTGAATGATGGTTTTCTCAGAGTATATGCCCAGTGATGGGATTGCTGGGTCGTATGGTAGTTCTATTTTTAGTTTTTTAAGGAACCTCCATACTGTTCTCCATAGTGGCTGTATCAATTTATATTCCCACCAACAGTGCAATAGGGTTCTCTTTTCTTCACATCCTCCCCAGCATTTATTGTTTGTAGATTTTTTGATGATGGCTATTCTGACTGATGTGAGGTGATACCTCATTGTGGTTTTGATTTCCATTTCTCTAATGATTAGTGATGTTGAGCATCCTCTCATGTGTTTGTTGGCAATCTGTATATCTTCTTTGGAGAAATGTCTGTTTAGGTCTTCTGCCCATTTTTGGATTGGCTTATTTGTTGTTTTGATATTGAGCTGCCTAAGCTGCTTGTAAATTTTGGGGATTAATTCTTTGTCAGTTGCTTCATTTGCAAATATTTTCTCATTCTGAGGGTTGTCTTTTCATCTTGTTTATGGTTTTCTTTGCTGAGCAAAAGCTTTTAAGTTTCATTAGGACCCATTTGTTTATTTTTGCTTGTACTTCCATTTCTCTAGGAGGTGGGTGGAAAAGGATTTGCTGGCATAGAGTGTTCTGCCTGTGTTTTCCTCTAAGAGTTTGGTAGCATCTGGCCTTACATTTAGGTCTTTAATCCATTTTGAGTTTATTTTTGCATATGGTGTTAAGGAGTGTTCGAATTTCATTCTTTTACATGTAGCTGTCCAGTTTTCCCAGCACCACTTATTGAAGAGGCTGTCTTTTCTCCACTGTATATTCTTGCCTCCTTTATCAAAGATAAGGTGACCATATGTGTGTGGGTTTTATCCCTTGTCCTGTTCCATTGATCTATATTTCTGTTTTTGTGCCAGTACCATACTGTCTTGATTACTGAAGATTTGTAGTAGAGTCTGAAGTCAGGGAGCCTGATTCCTCTAGGTCCGTTTTTCTTTCTCAAGATTGTTTGGCTATTCAAGGCCTTTTGTGTTTCCATACAGATTGTGACATTTTTTGTTCTATTTCTGTGAAAAATGTCAGTGGTAGTTTGATAGGGATTGCATGGAATCTGTAGATTGCTTTGGGTAGTATAGTCATTTTCACAATGTTGATTCTTCCAATCCAAGAACATGGTATATCTCTCCATCTGTTTGTATCGTCTTTAATTTCTTTCATCAGTGTCTTATACTTTTCTGCATACAGGTCTTTTGTCTCCTGAGGTAGGTTTATTCCTAGGTATATTATTCTTTTTGTTGCAGTGTAAATGGGAGTATTTCCTTAATTTCTCTTTCAGATATATCATCATTGGTGTATAGGAATGCAAGAGATTTCAGTGCATTAATTTTGTATCCTGTTACTCT
This sequence comes from Mesoplodon mirus, assembly GCF_964341445.2. Taxonomy (NCBI): domain Eukaryota; kingdom Metazoa; phylum Chordata; class Mammalia; order Artiodactyla; family Ziphiidae; genus Mesoplodon; species Mesoplodon mirus. The sequence continues at coordinate 67,713,323 of NC_138989.1, forward strand.
ACCAAATTCATTGATTAGCTCTAGTAGTTTCCTGGTAGCATATTTAGGATTCTTTATGTATAATATCATGTCATATGCAAACAGAGACAGCTTTACTTCTTCTTTTCCAATTTTGATTCCTTTTATTTCTATTTCTTCTCTGATTGCTGTGGCTAAAACTTCCAAAAGTATGTTCAATAATAGTGGTGAGAGTGGACAAACTTGTCTTGTTCCTGATCTTAGAGGAAATGGTTTGAGTTTTTCACCATTGAGAGCAATGTTGGCTGTGGGGTTGTCATATATGACCTTTATTACGTTGAGGTTAGTTCCCAATCTGCCTAGTTTCTGGAGGGATTTTAATCATAAATGGGTGTTGAATTTTGTTGAAAGCTTTTTCTGCAACTATTGAGATGATCATATAGTTTTTCTCCTTCACTTTCTTAATATGGTTTATCACATTGATTGATTTGCATATATTGAAGAATCCTTGCTTCCCTGGGATAAACCCCACCTGGTCATGGTGTATGATCCTTTTAATGTGCTGTTGGATTCTGTTTGTTAGTATTTTGTTGAGGATTTTTGCATCTAAGTTCATCAGTGATATTGGCCTGTGGTTTTCTTTCTCTGTGACATGTTTTTCTGGTTTTGGTATCAGGGTGATGGTGGCCTCGTAGAATGAGTTTGGGAGATTTCCTCCCTCTGCTATATTTAGGAAGAGTTTGAGAAGGATAGGTGTTAGCTCTTCTCTAAATATTTGATAGAATTCGCCTGTGAAGCCATCTGGTCCTGGGCTTTTGTTTGTTGGAAAATTGTTAATCACAGTCTCAATTTCAGTGCTTGTGATTGGTCTGTTTATATTTTCCATTTCTTCCTGGTTCAGTCTCAGAAGGTTGTGCTTTTCTAAGAATTTGTCCATTTCTTCCAGGTTGTCCATTTTATTGGCATATAGTTGCTTGTAGTAATCTCTCATGATCCTTTGTATTTCTGCAGTGTCAGTTGTTACTTCTCCTTTTGCATTTCTAATTTTATTGATTTGAGTCTTCTCCATCTTTTTCCTTATGAGTCTGGCTAATGGTTTATCAATTTTGTTTATCTTCTCAAAGAACCAACTTTTAGTTTTATTGATCTTTGCTATCGTTTCCTTCCTTTCTTTTTCATTTATTTCTGACCTGATCTTTATGATTTCTTTCCTTCTGCTAACTTTGGGGTATTTTTGGTTCTTCTTTCTCTAATTGCTTTAGGTGTAAGATTAGGTTGTTTATTTCAAATGTTTCTTGTTTCTTGAGGTAAGATTGTATTGCTATAAATTTCCTCTTAGAACTGCTTTTGCTGCCTCCCATTGGTTTTGGGTCTTCGTGTTTTGACTGTCATTTGTTTCTAGGTATTTTCTGATTTCCTCTTTGATTTCTTCAGTGATCTCTTGGTTGTTTATTAGTGCATTGCTTAACATCCATGTATTTGTATTTTTTACATATTTTTTCCTGTAATTGATATCTAATCTCATAGCATTGTGGTTGGAAAAGATACTTGATATGATTTCAGTTTTCTTAAATCTACCAAGGCTTGATTTGTGACCCAGGATATGGTCTATCCTGGAGAATGTTACATGAGCACTTGAGAAGAAACTCTATTCTGTTGTTTTGGGATGTAATGTCCTATATATATCAATTAAGTCCATCTTGTTTAATGTGGCATTTAAAGTTTGTGTTTCCTTCTTTATTTCATTTTGGATGATCTTTCCATTGGTGAAAGTGGAGTGTTAAAGTCCCCTACTATGATTGTGTTACTGTAGATTTCCCCTTTTATGGCTGTTAGCATTTGCCTTATGTATTGAGGTGCTCATGTGTTGGGTGCATAAATATTTACAATTGTTATATCTTCTTCTTGGATTGATCCCTTGGTCATTATGTAGTGTCCTTCTCTTTCTCTTGTAATAGTCTTTATTTTAAAGTCTATTTTGTGTGGTATGAGTATTGCTACTCCAGCTTTCTTTTGATTTCCATTTGCATGGAATATCTTTTTCTATCCCCTCACTTTCCTTCTGTATGTGTCACTAGGTCTGAAATGGCTCTCTTGTAGACAGCATATATACGGGTCTTGTTTTTGTATCCATTCAACCAGTCTGTGTCTATTGGTTGGAGCATTTAATCCACTTACATTTAAGATAATTATTGATATGTACGTTCGTATTACCATTTTCTTAATTGTTTTGGGTTTGTTATTGTAGGTCTTTTCCTTCTCTTGTGTTTTCTGCCAGAGACGTTCCTTTAGCATTTGTTGTAAAGCTGGTTTGGTGGTGCTGAACTCTCTCAGCTTTTGTTTGTCTGTAAAGGTTTTAATTTCTCCATCAAATCTGAGTGAGATCCTTGCTGGGTAGAGTAATCTTGGTTGTATGTTTTTCCCTTTCATCACTTTAAATACGTCCTGCCACTCCCTTCTGGCTTGTAGAATTTCTTCTGAAAGATTAGCTGTTAACCTTATGGGAGTTCCCTTTTATGTTATTGGTTGTTTTTCCCTTGCTGCTTTTAATATTTTTTCTTTGTATTTAATTTATGGTAGTTTGATTAATATGTGTCTTGGCATGTTTCTCCTTGGATTTATCCTGTATGGGACTCTCTGCACTTCCTGGACTTGATTGACTATTTCCTTTCCCACATTAGGAAAGTTTTCAACTATAATCTCTTCAAATATTTTCTCAGTGCCTTTCTTTTCCTCTTCTTCTTCTGGGACCCCTATAATTTGAATGTTCTTGCATTTAATGTTGTCCCAGAGGTCTCTGAGACTGTCCTCAATTCTTTTCATTCTTTTTTCTTTATTCTGCTCTGCAGTAGTTATTTCCACTGTTTTATCTTCCAGGTCACTTATCCGTTCTTCTGCCTCAGTTATTCTGCTATTGATCCCTTCTAGAGAATTTTTAATTTCATTTATTGTATTGTTCATCATTGTTTGTTTTCTGTTTAGTTCTTCTACATCCTTGTTAAACGTTTCCTATATTTCCTATTTTCAAGATTTTGGATCATCTTTACTATCATTACTCTGAATCCTTTTTCAGGTAGACTGCCTATTTCCTCTTCATGTAGGTCTGTTGTGTTTTTGCCTTGCTCCTTCATCTGCTGTGTGTTTCTCTGTCTTCTCATTTTGCTTAACTTACTGTGTTTGGGGTCTCCTTTTCACAGGCTGCAGGTTCGTAGTTCTCATTGTTTTTGGTGTCTTCCCCCAGTGGGTTAAGTGGGTTCAGTGGGTTGTGTAGGCTTCCTGGTGGAGGAGTCTTGTGCCTGTATTCTGGTGGATGAGGCTGGATCTTGTCTTTCTGGTGAGCAGGTCCACATCTGGTGGTGTGTTTTGGGGTTGCTGTGGCCTTATTATTGTTTTAGTCAGCCTCTCTGCTAATGGGCGAGGTTGTTTTCCTATCTTGCTAGTTGTTTGGCATAGGGTGTCCAGTACTGTAGCTTGCCGGTCATTGAGTGGAGCTGGGTCTTAGCATTGAGATGGAGATCTCTGGGAGAGTTTTTGCCATTTCATATTACATGGGGCCAGGAGGTCTCTGGTGGACAAATGTCCTGAACTTGGTTCTCCCACCTCAGAGGCACAGGGCCTGGCACCCATGTGGAGCACCAACACCTTGTCTGCCACGTGGCTCAGAAGAAAAGGGAGAAAGAAAAAGAAAGAAAGAAAGAGAAAGAGAGAAAGTGAAAGAAAGGAGGGAAGGAAGAAAGAATGGAAGGAAGGAAGGAGGGAAGAAAGAAAGAAAAGAAAAGAAAGTTATAATAAAATGTAAAAAAATTAAAAAGTAATAAAAAAGAAAGAGTGCAACCAAACCAAAAACCAAATCCACTAATGATAACAAGTGCTAAAAACTGTACTAAAAAGAAAACAACAGCAAAAAAACAAACAAAAACAAAAATGGACAGACAGTACCCTAGGACAAATAATAAAAGCAAAGCTCTATAGACAGAAATCACACAGAGAAGCATACACATTCACACTCACAAAAAGAGAAAAAGGAAATATATATATATATATTAAAATAAAAATGGAAGACAGCAACCAAATCAATAAACAAATCTACCAATGATAATAACCTTTAAATACTAAACTAAGATAAACATAAAACCAGAAACAAATTACATGCAGAAGCTAACCCCAAGTCTACAGTTGCTTCCAAAAATCTAATGCCTCAATTTGGGGATGATTTGTTGTTTATTCAGGTATTCCACAGATGCAGCATACATCAGGTTGATTGTGGAGATTTAACCTGCTGCTCTCAAATTTCTCTTGGGAGAGATTTCCCTTCCTCTTCTTTGTTCACACAGCTCCTGGGGTTCAGCTTTGGATTTGGCTCCGCCTCTGCGTGTAGGTTGCCTGAGGGCACCTGTTCTTCACTCAGACAGGAAGGGGTTAAAGCAGCAGCTGATTAAGGGGCTGTGGCTCACTCAGGTGGGGGGGGCGGGTGAGGGAAGGGTACGTAATGTGGGTGGAGCCTGCGGCGGCAGAGGCCAACCTGACCTTACAACAGCCTGAGGCGTGCTGTGCAGCTACTTTTTTGAAGAGCTTCTTTTATGGTGAAAATCCTCAAGAAATGTCTGTAGATACTTTATCATTTTCACTCCTTGGGTAATAGCAGTCAATTCCAAGACTATAAAATGTTATCAATAAGATGATGGGTCCAAAACTTATAACTCAATCTCTGGCCTCTTCTTTAAGTATGGACTCATTTAAGCAACTACCGCTTGGATGCCTGCTACATATCTCAAAAAAAGAAGTCTTAATTGTTCCTTCCCAGGTTGTTTCTATTGTGGTAAATGACTCTACCATTTACCCTGTTGCTCAAGCCCAAATCCTAAGAGTAATTTTTACTGGATGACCAACCATCTTGCTTTGACTGGGAGTTTTCCCAAGAAATGGGTCTTTTGGTTCTAAAACCAGGACAGTCTCAGGCAAACTTGGATGAATTGAATCCAAGGAATTACATAGGTGTTGAACAAATGAATGTTAGTTTCTTGGCAATCTGGTATTCTAGAGAATCACAGTATGATAGAGGTGGCCAATTTAAAGTAGTGGTGAACCACAAGCTATCTCCCTGTCCCTTCTTTAATTATACAGCCCAAATTGGAAATGTTGAAAAAACGGGAACCTCATGTTGAGAAACAGCAATCACTTATATTGTTCAATTCCTTCAAAATTACTTGACATTTTGTTCTCTTTATGCATAAGTTTCCAATTTAATAGAATACTGTCTCTTTGGAAGAGATTCCCCAGCATGTCCCTGTGTGTTGTTGGAGTTATAATTGGGTTAGGATTATTCCTTTTTCATGTGGTTAAGTAACAGCAATAACAGCCATAAGCAAACATTTCTTTTAAGTCAAATCTTTTGTTTTTTGGTGACAGAAATTCAATTCCCACTGGCTTAAACCAAAAAGGGAACTTATTGACTAAAAACTAATTTATTAAAAAATTCTGGGTGCCAGGTTCTTTTTTTAGACACTGAGAATAAAAGAATGAATAAGAATAGCTTACAATCCATTGGGAGAATCAATATGAATCATAACAAATGTATAGGTAGTACAGTATTAGGAAACAAAAATCAAGATAACATAATAGTGGGCTTCCCTGGTGGCACAGTGGTTGAGAATCTGCCTGCCGATGCAGGGGACACGGGTTCATGCCCTGGTCCAGGAAGATCCCACATGCCGCGGAGCGGCTGGGCCCATGAGCCATGGCTGCTGAGCCTGCACATCCGGAGCCTGTGCTCTGCAGAGGGAGAGGCCACAGCAGTGAGAGGCCAGCATACCACAAAAAAAAAAAAAGATAATAGTGATGGAATAAAGTAAGTACAATTCTCCCTCAGTATCTGTAGGGGCGGGTATTGGTTCCAGAAGCGCCCCATGATACCAAAATCCATGATACTCAAGTCCCATATATACAATGGCTTAGTACAATGAATACGGTCCACCCTCTGTATCTGTGAAATTTCCATCCTCAGTTGATTGAATCCATAGATGTGAAACCTGCGGATACAGAGGACCACTGTAGTATGAAGAGGTGGAAGAGGTTAAAGGAAGCTGCTATCTTAGGTAACATCAAAAAGCCTCTCTAAGGAAGTAACAGTTGAGCAGTGGCCTTAAGAAATGAAGGAGTGAACCACGCAAAGGTTTCAGGAAGGAACATTCCACTCAGAGGAAAGAATGTGAGCAAAGACCTGCTAGGGGAAGAGCAGGGTGGTCAAAGGGATTTGGGGGAATGAAGTAGTGGATGAGGCCAGGGAGATGATGGAGGTAAAATCACTGCAGGCCTTAAGCTGTAGAAAGAGCTTTGGATGTATTTTATGTATGATGAGAAGCCAGTGGAGGGCTTTGACATCTCTGGCTGCTATGTGGAGAATAGACATTAGGGAGGTGAGAGTGGAAGGAAAGCCTGTTGGAAAGCTCTTTCATGAACCCAGAAGACAGGTGATACTGCCATAGACTAGGATGGCAGAGGTGAAGACAAGTGGTCAGAGTCCACTTCTGACCACAGGTAGATCCAAAAAGATCTGATGATGAATTAGTTGGGGGTTAAATAGAGAGAAGGGAATCAAATACGACTGCATAGTTTTGGCCTGAGCATCTTGGAATGAATGGATTTGCCATTGGCCTTGCAGGACACGAGGCAGTGGTGGAAGTGGCATATCTGAGCAGGGGAAGAGTTTAATTTTAAACGAGTTGGAGATTCTTATTAGATGTGCCAATGGAAATATTCAGCAGGCAGTTGGGGAAGCAGATCTGGAATCCCAGGGAAACACTGGGACCAGAGACATACATTGGGAGATGTTAGGGAGGAGATGGTATTTAAGGCCATGAGGTCAGGTGAGATAACCTAGAAAGTTGAAAATAGGGATGATGTCTGAAAATGGAAACATGGGGCACCAATGAGGTGATATGTGCAAGGCATTTATGACAAATATTATCTGGCAAGTATTAATGATACATCTTATTTAAGTGTTTATTAAAGTAAACAAATAGGAATCCCAATACTTAGAGACTGGGCAGTGGAGGCCAAGAGTAGCCAGCAAGGTAGAGGGAACACTCGGAGAGTGTGGCATCATGAAAGCTGAAGCGGGAAAGAGACTCAAGCAAGAGGTTGTGGCTGGCTTTTGTGAAAAGCTGCTGAGAAGCCAAGTCACACGAGGCCAAAAGGTGAAAAGGCTTCTGATGCAATGAAGCTGGATAGTCTAAGGGAGTGGGGAATGGAGGCTTCAGGCTGAAGAAAAGAGCAGAACCACGTATTGAGGGCTATGAGATGATAGCTGGGGACAAGGGGAGGACACCTTCCTGAGCCCTTGGAAGGCTACACCTCAGAGGTGGGGCTGGCCACCAGTGTGGGTGTCTGGATGAGCCATAACCTGAGGACAGATGCCTTGAGAGCCTAAGCAAGGGACCGCCCCCATGAAGAAAGTCAAGCCACAAGCAAGGCTGATCACTATCCAATGGAAAGCAGTGGCTTTGACAGCAAGCTAGGCTAATGAGATTCTGCTTTAGACAGAACAGTACTGTTGGACAGATGGTCAAACCTGGTGCCAACGGTACATCGTGGGGCTGCAGCAACAATAGCCGTCACTGCAACTGTGGGCTGAAAGACCGCTTTTGGAGAATTGTGGGAATAATGCTGGGGATTCTTGTTTGATATCAGGCAGGCTGAAGGTTGAGCAGATTTAATTTGATTTTATCAAATGGAGGCATGGGCACTGCTGATGCCTTAAATATATGGTGGAGCAATTTGCCCCTGGTTCACTGACATCCCTGCCCTGTGATTGTGTCCTGTTGTGAGAGCGCCAACTTTGCTTCCATCTCTCTGGGAATGAGCAATACAGTTAATGCTGTTCATGTTGTGGAGACCTTGGTTTCAGGGGCTGCTTTTCCTTTAAGATGACTGAGAAGGATCGGGGGTGAGCATGTAATTGGCAGAGCTCTTGGTTACAGGGGTGCATGATGCAGATCTACCTTTATCAATTCTCTTTTTCTGACAAAGAACCTTTCTATAACATCGTGGAAGTAATGTTTGCAAGCTGTATCCTATGGTCTGTTTGCCCTGGTACTGGGGAAGGCCTCATGCACAACTGAATGTTTCAGTTCCCCAGGAAACTACCCATCACTAGGGGTAACCGTGTATCAAAGGATTGTATAGTTACGTTACCAGGATTTAATCATAAAATTCCCCTAAAATCTGGCAGCATAGAATTTTTGGCCTTCAAATTGCTGGGAATGGCAGAGAAACTTTTGACATCACCATAGTAATTTGGCTGAGGAACACCAATGCAGTTATAAAATATGGTGTGGAAATAATCATATTTTAAGCTTTTGGTTAATTTATACTATGTTTATATATGTGTGTGTGATTTAGACGCACATATATACTATCAGCGTAATTACTTTATATTAGTTCTAGGTGTTCTGGTGCTTGCTTTTTATTTTGGTACCCCCCCACCCACATGGGGAAGTTCTTAACAGCAGCCTTGATCACATCTGTTGGCAACCAGCCTGCCAGGTGGAAGTACTGATGGTGGCTGTGTTAGAATGGACACAGAGCTGGATCTGAGATGTGGCCTCAAACCAGTGGCTGAGCTGCAGCTGCACTGGATGGACATCTGGTACCTGAAGCAGGGGACTGTCTAGATCAGAGTAAGTCAGCAGGTGCACATCTGTCTGGCAAGGACACATCAGGGGCAAATGGAGGTCTAGAGAAATCCATAGGAGCCGAGCCCAGAGCTGCAAACAAGCTCAGCATGGTCTGCTGAGGTTAAAGGCCAGAGATCAACACAGGTAACTAAGGTAGCAGAGTTAAGAATTCAGGCAAAGAGATCAAGCATTTGTTCAGAGTACCAGAGGCAGGCAAGGTCTTCTTCTTGAACCATTTAACCTCAACCAGGGGGTCTTCCTATCTTCCTTATTAGTGCAGGGGACAGTCTACCCATGTGTCCAACAAGGTGGAGAGTCATTCATTTATTCAACTGATGTCTGAGATTCAACACTTGACACAGTAGACATTGGCCTAGTTCTCACAAAGCTTACAGCCTGCTCAGTAAGGGTGACTCTATTTTAACATTGAGTAGTAATTTTCTCTGTAAGAGAAAATTCCAGGTGGGAAAGGGAAGTGAGAGTGAGAAGAAAGAAGGCTGCTGTAGTTTGGGCCATAGATGTCCCTCAAACATGGCTTTAAGTTGAGTTGCTGGGTGGTTCAATAGTTGTCCTGTCCCTGGAGTCCCTGAATACTCCTAGCTGAGGTCACTTTAGCCAGTAAGTCAGTCCCACCCCAGTCCCGTCTGCGAATGACTGAGGTTGAAGGGGCCAGGAAGTGTCTTGGCCCTGCCTTGCCACTCATGCTGTGCTAGTGACATTGTTGTTCCATGGGAACGGGGCTCCGGCCTCTCTCCTCTGTGACAGCCTCCCATCTTTCCCTAGTTCTTTAGGACCAGGGTCATAACTTATTCCCAGCAAAGGCTTCCCTGCCTTAGGTGTCTGTTCCCCCAGGATAGCACCTCCTGCCTCTGAATCAGACTCTAGGAACAGGTCACCAGTATCTGCTGTTGACTCTTCCTCATGCTACCCTCAGACCTGCCTGCAGCTTGGCCCTCTGGGTGCATGTCCTCTCCTTCCTTTCCTGCTTGGGTGGACACTTCCATCATGGGCTTTGTAGAGTCATTCTGCAAATCCGTTATTCCGGCTGCTTTTTTCTGATGGATTTCCAGGCCTTGGAGTAAATCTGTCCTTTTTGTTCATGTATCTCAAATTTTCATCTTTAGCACAAAATCTACTTTTTGTCAGTCTTTAACCAGATCTAAACATTTCTTTGAAGGTACCCTCTTCTGGTAGGGACTGTCTACTTCCCTGGGCCCTAGTTCTGGAAGTGACACTTTGACCTCAAATCATTTATGAAAGAATTGCACATGGATGAGGAGATTTCCAGCTTGTTATGTTCAATTGTACAGTTCCTCAGGCGAGGACTTAGCTCTTCTACTTTGAACAGGATGACTAGCATTTGTTTATTTTGTTTCATTTTAAGCATCTCTAGAGGCAATAAGCTTTAGAAAATGCACCACAACAGCAAGGTCTTCTGAAATAAAAGAATTAGTGTTTTCCCCAACCAAATATGATTCTTAATAATGTAATTTTTACATTTTAGCTTTTCTAGTTTGAAAATGTGTACATACTGGAAAAACAAGGCAAAAACCCTAGAAGCTGTATGAGAAGGATGGAGGCTCTTTGTTTCCATGTGATTTTTTTTTTTTTTTTTTTTTTGCCTTGGACTTAAATGCTAAATTTCTCAAACTTTACTTGATGAGGACATTGATTGCTTTCCACATCCATATTGATGATCATCATCACTACCATAAATAAATACTCAGTACTTGTTTATTAGAATAGATCTTCTTAGCACATCTGTACATTAAGGATAATAAATGGGTTCTTGTCTAGAAAATAATCTATTTTTTTAGCTGCCAGATTTTGAAATAATATTTAGTATTAAGGAGAAATTACTGCAGTGTCCCTCAATGATATATATTTGAAATCAAATCAGGACTTTCAAATATTAAAAGTAAACATAACAGCATGAACTATCCCTTTGGGGACATGCTTTGTACACACACACACACACACATATATATATATTTAATGTTATAAAAACAACTTTACAAATAATATGTGTGCTTGAATAGGCTTGTCAGACTGCTGATGGGTAGAAAGCCATGATCTAGAGGGCCAAGCCGGGGGGAAACCGAGGAGCTATATCAGGGCAATAGTCCACAGGAAATAAGGACTCATTGACCAAAGATAGATGCGAAGGTCTGAACTGAAGGTTGTTTTCTAGAAGTAATCTGAGAAATATTTATCTAGTTCAGGACCCTGACTGGAGGAAACTGGGACCCAGTTGGGGGGATGAGATTTATATATGTAGTGGTACGTATCATCTATCATTGTAAATAACAATGTAAGATAATAGACCATTAAATGAGTGGTGGTCAGTTCAGCTAAACAAGTATGTGTTGAGACCTACTTGGTGTCACGTAGTATGCTAAGAGTTAAGGATACAAAGGTAAATGGCACAAGTATCTGCACTGCTATACAGAAGAGACTATTTGAAGAAACAAGGTATTATGGCAGCTGAAAGTGTTGGCTCCAGAGCAGAGCTGCCTCTGTTCAGCTTCTGTTTCTAGTACTTACTAGGTCATGAATCAGAGTAAGTTACTTCATATCTCTGTACCTCAGTTTTCCCACTGGAGTCATACTGTTACCTCCCTCATAGAAGTGTCATTTAAGGAATTATATATAAATCATTTGGAACGGTGCCCAACACTTTGTGAGCAATTTGAGTTCTATATAATTATTACTGTATGATTTTAGAGTAGTGGGAACTAAAGTGGATTTTGTGTTGAGCTTGTATGAAACAATATTGGGGTATAGGAAGAAAATGTCAACTTCTACTTAGATTTTAACTCAGAATAAGAAATTGAGTTTCATGGATGTTAGCACAGAGGTTGAGACTGGGGTCCTCATTCAACAGGGTGGCAGATGTGTGTCACAAGAGTGTAAGGGAGAAACTCAGAGGGATGGAGGGATGTCCTTACTCATTTTCTTGCTTTTAGTATATTGAAATGTATTACATTTGACATACACTTGGAAAAATGTATTAAGATATTATTTAGTTTTTGAGTCTTTTTTTCGGTAAATTTATATTTTGATATTCAAACTGAAAGAAAATTTACAGGAACGGCACAAGGACTTCCTGTATACCCTTTACCCAGATTCACGAATTGTTTACATTTTTCTCAATTTGCTTTAATGTTCTGTGTGTGTGTGTGTGTGTGTGTGTTTGTGTTCTGTGTGTGCATTTTTTTCTGACCCATTTGAAAAAAGTTGGAGACGTGTCCTATTATCCCTAAACATGTTACTATGTATCATGGAAGAGCAAGGAAATTCTCTTAGATAACCACATTACAATGATCAAAATTGTGAACACTGAACATTGATGTAATTGCTAATCATTGCTCCAGGATCCAATCCAGGATCATACATTACATTTAATTGCCATGTCTCTTTGTTTTCCTGTAATCTGAAACAGTTTCTCAGGTTTACTTGGTTTTTCTTGACCTTAACATTTTTCATGAGTACAGGCCAGTTACTTAGTAGAATGTACCTCAATTTGGATTTGTCTGCTTCCTCCTGATTAGGTTCAGGTATGCATTTTGGGCAGGAGTACCATGGAAATGATAATATGACCATTTCTGTACACCCTATCCAGAGGCATTTGATGTTGGTTTGTCCTATTACTGGTGATGTTAAATTTGACCCTTGGTTAAGATGGTGTCTGTCTCGTTTATCCACTATAGAGTTACTATTTGCCCTTTGTATCTAAGTAGTAATTTTTGGAGAGATACTTTGAGACTAAGTAAACACCCTGGTCCTGAAAATTTTACCAACTTGTTTTAGCATTGATTGATGATTTTCTAACTGAATAATTCCTCTTATGCTTATTAATTGACATTCTATAAGAAAAAATTACTTCTCTTATTACAACAATATGAACTCATGGGTTTCTATTTTTTGGATTATAGCCAATTAGTATCATTTTGAAGCTCAAATCGTCCCCTATTTGGCCAGTATGAGGCCCTTAAAACTGGCTCTTATATCTTTTTTTATATATCCCCATTATTTTTTGAGCACTTTCTTTCTTGTACAGTAAGGTATTCCAGGCTCATCTTACACCTGCCTTGCCCCGGCCCTGGAACTGGCCTTTTCTCCAAGGAGTACTGGTTGCTTTTATTACAAAATGATAACAGACTAGGAAAAATTCTCTGCCCAAGGGAGATGTCAGGTAATTATGCCTATATTTCTAGGATCTTGGTAAAAGTATATGTTCCTTAAGAGTTTTTGGATATAGAAATGCTATCATTCAGGTTTGAGGTTCAAATTTATATATCCTATGTGATCTAGGAAATCTCAAATGTATGTTTTAACAAAGATATTAATATTAAAAAGTCTTTTGCTGGAAAGCCGCCTGAGTAACTGGCAGAGAAAGTATAAATCCTCTTTGAAGGGAGGAAACCTCAATCTAGGCTTCATAATAGTCCCACAGACAAATCCTCACTGAATATGACCTCACAATTCAGAATTAGAAGGCACATAAGGAAATGGCCTTTCATGAGTTACAGTCAGTAAAAGCAACAGTTAGATGTGACTCTGCTTCATCCCCTCCCCCAATAAAATACTTCATTTATCAGAGACTATTAAACTTGCTGAAAGTTCATAGACATAAAATAGGGCATCAAAAACATGAAGGACAGGATGCTACATTGTTGAAAAAAAATGATTTAGAAAAGAACCAGATTAGATTTTAGAAATGAAAAAAATTATCATTGAAATTTATCTGTTTTTAAATTCATCCATTGACTTAAAATACAGATAAGAGGGATTGGTGAACTGAAAGATATACCTGAAGAGTTTACATATTATATCTCATAGGAAGGTAAGAAGATAACAGTATGAAAGATTAAGAGGCATGGATAAAAGAAGGTCTAACATTTATTAATAAGAGCTCCAAAAGGAGAGAATGAGGGGGAGGCAGTATGCCAGTGATGTTCCAGAATTAATGAAAGACATTAATCTGAACATACCACAGGGAAAGTGCAGAATGTCAAAAACAATGAAGATCTTAGAACCAACCAGAGAAGGGAGATGTTGGTTAATTAGAGTATGTAGCTGTAACAGCTAACATGTCCTTTGAAAATTAAATACCCAGAAAACAAAAGGCACACTTCTATAATTTTGTTCAGCAAACTTTAAAGTCATATATGCTACTTGGTATGTTACAAAATTTTACCAACCTGAAGCACACACATGGGGAACTCCATTTGAAACTACTTACTGAATTAAAAAGGCAAAAAGCCACATGCCAGTGGGGAAATACTCATTCTTTTTGTTATGGCAAGAATGTCTGATTGAATTTTTTAAAAATCACAAACTAAACTCACTTATCACTGAATACTTGGATGGTACATTAGAAAACATTGCTGATGATTTGAAGAGACAAAATTTTAAATATAGACTATGGGAGGTTTGCTGTATAGTTGAAGAGAAGTGCATATGCTTTCAGCAAGTTTGTGTTCATGGTATTTGCTAAATTAGGTTTAAATATTGAAATAAATGAAGGACTAATCTGTGATTCAAAAAAGAAAGGTTATGCTAGAGGAGACATATTCTCCACATTAAGAATATGTTTAATGTTAAGTAGTATTTTATCAGAAAACCAAGTGTGTCCACTGATAGAATACCTGCTTTGAGTGGAATAAAAATGGGTTAAGTTCTATGTCCAGAGGATCCCCACATGTGAAATCTATTAACTTCACAACTTATAGGCAGAACATTTCAGTAAAACGATTGAGGCCTGAGGTGCACAAAGTTGTAGGATGTCATCAATATAGTTAGTTTTAAATAGCAAGTCCTTTAAAACTTTTGTAATACTATGTTAATATGTGTGCTTACCATGAAAATCTTTTGTATCACACAGTGATTCATAAACTACCTTATGGCAAAGTACTTAGGCTTACTCCACTGATAAACACTATGTATGTGTTTGGACATGTTCTAGATCAGTTGGCACTTTCTGTGGTGACAAATGCTGTTTTCATAGTATTGAATGGTGTGTTACTAAGCAGATAAAATTAAAGTGAAAAACTTTACTGTGGGTAAGGTGATTTTTTTTTTAACAATGAATAAGAAAGTAACCCCCAAAAGATATACAAAGACCAAAAAGATCATCACCACTAACATCACCAATTCGTGGATGAAGGAGTTTTTTTTAAAAAAAGCTGTTTCAAAGTGTTTATTGTTATGACTTTTTCCTATAAATTATGTCATAATTAAACATATCTAGATTCCTAAGCATAGAAACAATTTTCTAATACACGACCCAGTTGAGTGTTTCAGGGTATCTTGAATACATTTATCTAAATACAGAAAAAAAGTAGAACTTAACAATTGGGTTGTAAGAGCAACTGATTGACATTGGAAGAAATAGAAATCTATTAACTAAATAGTTGGTTGGTAGCATGGGGGCGGGAGGAAAAGAAGAATATTTACTAAATGTAGCCAATGATATATTTCTTCCAACTAAACTTATATAATCTTGAGGTTAGGTCACTTTCAGCTATGGAGCCATTGAATTGGGCATTGAAATAAACTGAACTTAGACCCAGACTTTTTAGTCACTGTATTACAAAGTATTTAACTGAGATCTTAAAAATATAACAAAGCCTATTCAATCATGTTGCTTTCTCTTTGGAGTAAAATGGCTTGATTCTTTATAATATTCATTTTAAATATTGTAATTCTTTCAATTTATTTTTGAATGTTTTCTAAGTAAATGTATTAAAACAACTATATGTATACGTGATTTAGAATTGTTAAAACATTTTTTGACTGACATGGGTTCAGCTTCAAGTCAGAGACCAGGTGACTAGAGCAGGGAGAAATTGGCTGAGATGCGGTTGCCAGTGAAGACTTCAGAGGGTTGTGACAGTACAAAAGGGAGCAAGGGTTAGAAGGCAGAGTCTTCCCATCAGGGTTAAAATAACTGCAAACAGATCAGTTTTCCCAGAGCAAAGGGGGTAAATCAACCAATCGATCAGCAGAACTTTTTGTATCTATCATGTGCTCGACTCTGTCTTCTGACATTGGACCATAGAAAGCCTCGCCCCTAAGGAACTAGAATCTGCAACTCAATTATTTGTTGAGTACATTTTGGAGCTTTTATTGCTGGTGAGTACTAGGATGCAGGCTCTCACGGAACTTCTATGTAAGGAAGAAGATAAGATTAAAAACAAACGGGGCTTCTTTGGTGGCGCAGTGGTTGAGAGTCCGCCTGCCGATGCAGGGGACACGGCTTCGTGCCCCGGTCTGGGAAGATCCCACATGCCGCGGAGCGGCTGAGCCCGTGAGCCATGGCCGCTGAGCCTGCGCGTCCGGAGCCTGTGCTCCGCAATGGGAGAGGCCACAACAGTGAGAGGCCCGCGTACCGCAAAAAAAAAAAAAAAAAAAAAAAAAAAAAAAAGATTAAAAACAAATGATAATTGTAGACAGTTTATGCTAAAGAATTTGATGGTACAGATGGTAAGAGAAATTCAGATGAAAGGTAGACTTTTGCCGACTGGAAAGCTTGTGAGATTTCCTACCTCACTTCCTGCCACTCTTATCCTGGTTCCAGGTCCTTCACAATCCAAAGTTTTGCACACCCTGTTATCCTGACCAGGATGCTCTTGGGACACCTGGTTCTTTCTCATATCTTAAGTCTCATCTCAAATGGCTACTCTTCAGAGAGGTCTCTGACCACCACTGTAGGGAACAGCCCTCCACTGAAAGCAATTGTTTTGTATTGTAAGTTATTCCCTTCATAGCAATTTTCATATCTGGATATTGCATATTAACTTTTCTTGTTTCTTCCTTCTCCTTCCCCAACCCTCAACTAGGATGTGGGCTTAAAGCACCACTGTATACCTAGCTACACTTAGTGCATAATATAGGGCTTGACACAAAAGTAGCAACTATTTATCAAATAAATGAAAGAAATAAGAATTAGAATTGGATCTTGGAGGGTAGATTCTGATAAATGATGAGATAGAGATAAATGATGAGAAAGAGAGACATCTGAGGATGTGGAAAAGTGGTCTCAGCAAAAATGTGGATGTGGAGTAGGGTAAGATATGCTTGGAAGACAGATTAAGGCCAATTTAGCTTGAGTAGAAGGCTTGGAAAATGTAATGGCTGGGCAGACCATGGAACAGGAAATTCAAGCCAGGATGTGGGAGATTTTGAATGTCAGCCTAAGCATATCGCAAGGCAATTTGGAATTTATCCTGTCTATGGTCAGCAGGGAGACACTAAACTTTGATTGAAATTATAAATTAGAAAGTTCAATCTGACATGTCCCTTGCCACCTATTAACTGAACATATTACAACTCCTGGTTGTTTAAGAGCTACTGCAGAGATTTCTGCCCAGACAGTGCTGAGGAGAGTGCTGGCCAAATGCATGTAGCAGCAGGGAAGAAATATGACCACTTGCAGACAGAACTCCTTGTTCAGTGAACCCCTGGATAGAGAGGAGGTGGGTGGTATATTTTGAAATTCAGGACGTAGGTCTCCATTTCCTTTTCTCCCAAGTGTATCCTGCTTTAAAAGCCTTCATAAGAGGCTGGACTCTAGCCCACTAAGTTAGAGACTAACTACTGATCTCTGCGAACATGCAGGCTCTGCCACTTTTTTGGGATTTAGGGCAAGTTGGAGTAACTTTCTCAGCCTCAACTTCTAAAACTGGAGAATGGGCAGAATAATAGCCTTGTGAGGATGCGAGATAATGTATCTTTACCATGGACATGTTCTTACATTTTATCCCTGATACTTGGCCCTACCCCACCACAAAGGCTAGGAATGTTCGCTATTTGGCACTTATACAGCCTGACTGGGAAACCTAGTCACAGTTTTGTCTACAATTAAGATAGTGCTGTTAATACTCTCCAGGGCTTCAGTTAGACTCTTCCTATCATTTGCATGTGTCTGAACCTGTCAAAAGCCAGAAATGTTTTCCTAGGAGCCAGACATTTGTTTACCAAAGTGTTTGAATGCATTTTAAAGATGGAATTCCATATTTTTTTCTTACAACCTCCTACGCCCAAACAGCATTTTCCTAACAATAAAAGAATCATCTGTAAAGAAATTTTTTGGTTTGTTTTTTACCTTATTTTTTAAGATCTTAAATTGAGACAGTATAGTTGGAATCCAAATGGTCTGCTTTCTGGGTCTACCTCTGGAGATAAGTGGTCGATGGCCCTGAATGTGTCACCTGGGCACTTTGGGCTTTACATTTCTTACCTGTAAATAGCGGGGTTGGACTAGATGATTTCTAGGATGGTTTCCCCTTGTGAGACTGTAAGGTTTTTGGAAAAACTGTATCCTCCTAAACTCTCTGACAATTACTGCAAAAAGAAGCTTCTATGTGGTATGGGGGGGGGGTAAAACCACATGACCGCCAAGGTCCTTTTAATTGCCAAATTCTGTGACTAAATGCATTCTGTAGATTCTCACAGATAACAGCTACTTAAAGACATTGACGTCATCCACTTATCCATGTTAGTAAAACTCTTCATTTCGAAGCTTATAAATATTTCAGAAAACATGGCAGAATCCCATCTCTCCATCCCTGCTTAGATCATCCTTAGGTAATTGTCCTTTTAAGGTTCCCATGACCTCTGTGGAAAGAAAGGTGCACTGAACACAGTCCTGCAACCTCAAGCTTTACAATCTTTATTCAAATCTTGAGTGGCTTTGTGTCCTTGGACAAATTGACTTAACCTTTGGCACTTTAGTATCTCCATCTGTATTACCAAGTAGAACATAAAACATGAAATGATACTGACCTGTTAAATGGTAGGAAGACATACCTGGCCTGGGGCAATGACTAGACTCTGAACACGAGCACTCTCTCCACAAGGATGACCGTACCCAAAGGACCAGACTTGCTCCCCAAATTGCATGCAAGTTGGAAAAAGTGGGGTCATGTCGGAGGCTTTATAGAAATACTGTCCGTGGTTAAGCTGGGAGGTAGGTACTAGTTAGTACCTGGTGGGGTATTTGTTGTTGTCATTTTATTGGTCCATTAAGAAGCTTGTCCTTCAATGTTTGTCCTGTTTCCCCCCTTAGTTTCCACCAAACAGTGACCACCTTCAATAGAAGATGAGTGAGCTCCTTGAAGTATTTCTGTAAATTTTTCTTTCATCACCATTCCATTGCCTGACTCAGTACCAGCACAGAGCATCTTGATATATGTGTACTTGTTGACTTAAACTTTAATTTTAATGACCTGTGGATAAGTAGAAAAATAATAACATGAGCTATCATTTAAAGAGCATTTACTATATGGCAGTTATAGTACCAAGCATTAACATACCACACCTCATTCCATACCATGGGGTAGGAGCTCTTGTCATCCACCTCTTAAAAATGAGTAAACTGGAACAGAAAGGTGAAGTAGGTTTTTCAAAGACCAAAGCTGCTAAGTCTGAATGGGACTGGGTAACTTACTAGAGCCCTGTCCTTTTTACCACCACAATACAGCCATATCCACTCCTTCAATCCCAAGTAATCTACATTATTTCTTCTCCTAATAGACTACTATTCTCCTCTGAAGACCCAAGTCAAAAGGCTGTTTCTGTACATCTGTCTTTGACCACTTTTATTTGTGAATCTCATCTTGCAATCCCATCTTAATTTCTTATTGACTTACTAATCCATCCAACAATTATCTTCATGCTTACTATACATCAAGGACTATGCTAGTCTGGTCAGAGAGAAAGCTGTTCAACAGTCACATAAATGAATGTAAAATTTTACCCATTGTGAGGCAGAGGTTTAAAAAAAAAAAAGGAATGTAACATTTGATTAGCCTCTGAAGGATGAGTAAGAGTTAGCAAGATGAAGAGAAATGTGTGAGGGCAGAAAGACCCGCATCTTTATTTTAAAGTCCTATGGCAGGGAGCATGGCCCGTCAAGGGCTTGCGTGATGAAGGGGAGGGGAGATTATCCACCTATGGTGAGACTTGAGGAAGGGTGACATCATCAGATTGGTATTTTAGACAGACTGCTCTGGCTCCAGTCTGTAGGGCAGATTAGAGGAGTGCCAGAGTGCATGTGGGCAGAGCAGTTTGAAGCTATTCTAGTCACCCAGACAATGATCTAGATTAGAGAGCTGGGGTGGTGGTGATGGTGGCTACTCCAGACAGACAGACAGGCTTAAAAATACTGTGAGGAGGTCCCATCCACAGACACGGTGAGAGATTAGATCTAGGGGGTGAGAGGTTGATGACCATTAGGGCTCTGGTTTGTGTGACTAGGTGGATGGTGAGAGGAAGAATACTAGAAGAGGGCCCTCTTATGTTTAATTCTCTTTTAGAGGTGGTGGTAATATGCAAAGTGAAAGAATTCATTAGTTTCCCTACTGCATTCATTAGGGCAGGTGATATAACTAATCCTGCAATTAGCTTGTAAGCATTTAGGGTCCAGAAAACACTTTTTATTTTTACTTAGAACCCCAGAGCTTAGCTCATAGGTTGATTTGTTTGTCTAAAAGCATGGCTTTCCTTTAAAAAAAAAACCACAACTTTTAAATAAAGTTAAGCACAGAAATATTTTAAAAAATAAAACTTTCAATATCAGTTAAGAGCACCAGTTTCAAATAGACGTACACAGACGTTTTATCTTTTCTTGCTAATTTGAACCATGAAAGTTTAATCCAACCTTGATCTTACTTTGCAACTTGATAATAAACTGTTTTTTAAAACATTCAGAATCCTTATTTTGGAATCAGAACTAATTCCTGGGGTTAGAGGCTGTCCTCGGCTAATCTTCCTGCACCTCATTTCAGCTTTTAGCTTCTGGGCTTTTGGGTGAGGTCCTCTGGGCATGAAGACAATGAAAGACTGCATTTTTTTTTTCTTTTTTTTTGGCGGTACGCGGGCCTCTCACTGTTGTGGCTTCTCCCGTTGCGGAGCACAGGCTCCGGACGCGCATGCTCAGCAGCCATGGCTCACGGGCCCAGCCGCTCCGCGGCATGTGGGATCTTCCCGGACCGGGGCACGAAGCCGTGTCCCCTGCATCGGCAGGCGGACTCTCAACCACTGCGCCAACAGGGAAGCCCTGCATTTTCCAGTTCTGTAACTCCCAGGAGTAAAGCTCATTTCTTGATTCTTTTAGACTCTGTGGCAGGGAAAGTGTTCTATCTGCTGTTGCATTCTTTCTCCACTGGCTCTGAGTGCACTGCAGACTGCATTCCTTTCTAACTCCCTTCTGTGAGCTGTCCTTTCCATGCTTCCCTGGGGAAGAAAGGAGCAAGAAAGCTACAGTGACAGGTCAGAGCACAAACCTCTGACTTTTTTCCAGTCAGAATGTCTTTCAGTTACTTTACTTCCTTTTCTGAAGATAATTACTTCTGCCGCCTCCCATCAGAAATTACACTGGTCTCTCCGTCCTCGATCTTCTCTTCCTAGTGTGTGCATCTTCTCATTAAGTGCTGAATAAATATGATCAGTATACCATTCTAATCTTTATAGTCTATTTATTAATTCATCCCGGCCAGGGGAGGACAGTCACATACAGTCCTTCCTCCTGGGTATGGGTTCATTCAAAGCGCCCTTTAATATTGACGGGGAGGGAGTTCTTTGAGAAGAATGGAACCGATTTTGAAAATCATTGAGGGTAATCAGTGGGACAGCATGGTGGTTAGAAATGGCTTTTTATGCCTGAAGGAGATGAGAGAATCTTCCCGAGAGCTGTCAGATGATGGATAATTTGAAACCCCTTGAAATTATTTATTGGAAACAGAGACAAAAAACTCAGCCACAGTTTTCAGCTTGACAAGACAGGATTGTTTCATATTTTAAACATTCAAAGGAAACAGCAGGAAAGCTGTCATTAAGAGATCAGTGAATCAAGCCAATGAGTGAGATAATTGTTCACTAAGAAGAGGCAGCTGAATTTTTAATGCCTCCTCAGTGATGGAGGGATGAGAAAGGGATGTATTGTTGGCTCATTCCGAAGTAAGCTACCTGATGAAAGCCAGGCTTGGGCGACAGAAAGCAGAAGACAAATATCTTTGGGAATCTGGAAACATGAAAGCAATCCTGGATCTCTCTTCTGATGGTTGTGCCAGATACAGCTATGATAATCTGTTGGTGTTTATTTTCCTGTTCCAATCAAAATGAAGAGCTATTTGGGAAAGATTTCCTTTAAGTGACAGCCTTGGAGAGGCAGCCCATTTTTGAGCACTGCTAATTGAAGGAGCTGTGGCCTTTTGAGTGGAACCAGAGGGAACTCGGAGTGGCAAAATAATGCAACAAAGCATCAGCAGCAAAAACCAGGAGGAGAAATAATAGCAGGAGGAGATTCAGGGACAGTTGATCCAATGCTAGTAAAATTACTAGAGAAAAATCTCCTGTCCTTGTACCTGGTGAAGCTTTTATGGTAGTGGAGTAGCACCGGGCCTTGAAAGGGTTCTCAGAGTAACAATCTTACTTTCTCCCATTGGGATTCAGAACTAACTAAGAAAAGAGTCAGGAGATACATTTTATGTTTTTTCTTTTTTTTTTTTTTTTGCATTACTCGGGCCTCTCACTGCTGTGGCCTCTCCCGTTGCGGAGCACAGGCTCCGGACGCGCAGGCTCAGCGGCCATGGCTCACGGGCCCAGCCGCTCCGCGGCATGTGGGATCCTCCCAGACCGGTGCACGAACCCGTGTCCCCTACATCGGCAGGTGGACTCTCAACCACTGCACCACCAGGGAAGCCCCATTTTATCTTTTTTATTTGAAGAATAGTTGATGTACACCTGTAACATATAATACTGTACGATATGGTGATTCACAGTTTTTAAAGATTATACTCCACTTATAGTTATGATGAAATATTGGCTGTATCCCATGTGTTTGTACAACATATCCTTGTAGCTTATTTTATACATACTGGTTTGTACCGATTAATCCCCTGCTGCTACCTTGTTCCTCCCTTCTTCCCCCTCCTTGCTGGGAACCACTAGTTTGTTCTCTATATCTGTGAGTCTGTTTTTTTTTTGTTGTTGTTGTTATAGTCACTAGTTGTATTTTTTAGATTCCACATATATGTGGTAACATACAGTATTTGTCTTTCTGTCTGATTTATTTCACTTAAACCTTTCAAGTCCATCCATGTTGTTGCAAATGGCAAAACTTCACTCTTTTTCATGGCTGGGTAGTATTTCATTGTGTGTGTGTGTGTGTGTGTGTGTGTGTGTACACACACCACATCTTCTTTATTCCTCTGTTGATGGACACAAATTGCTTCCATATCTTGGCAATTTTAAGGAATGCTGTTATGAACATTGGGGTGCATGTACCTTTTCAAATTAGTACTTTGGCTTTTGTTTTTTGGATTTATACCCAGGAGTCATATTTTATCTTTAATTGAGGTAAATCTCTTTGGGACATGTGCCTCACCCAGATGACAGAGGGCTGGCTTATACTGTATCCCAGAAGGAAACATACGTATCTGGTCTCAGGAAGAGTTGGAAAATTGCTGACCTGGCTCCAGGAGCTGAATCTTTAATGCTAAGCTTACTGCAGGCCAATGTAGACCAAGATCCCCAAAGAGAAGGCAGATTTCGGTAAAAGATAGCAGAGGTTTAGCTGAGTCCTGACAGTTCTGCAATAAAATGAGCTTAGTCACACCATAAAGAATCACGAGAGGCCAGAAGTGTTCCTCCAAAGGAGGTCACTGTATCCAGAAATACAAGGAGAGGGGGAGATAGTGTTCCCCCAACAAAGTAATTCCAGCCATTAGATCATAACATACAGTATGCCATTTAGTAAAATTACACGTTCTCTGTTTTTATTCCGTAACTTTTCTAAAGAGCATCCATCACACGATGCTCAGGAAATCATTGTGGACTGACTTCATATGTACTCACTAGTTGGTGGTTTTGCCTTCAGGGATTTATCTATCTCACAGCTTTGGTGCTCAGCAAAGTACATCACAGCTTGGGGGCATGGTGGCCCCTCTGGAAACACTAATTTGGGCATGGGTCAAGGGTTTGGATGGTGCAGGTGGGCAGCTTCCTATCACCAGTTGCATTGGCATCTAAAAATGTAGACATTGCTGCCTATGTAAGTGCCCTTTTCTCCATTTCTATTTGGAGTCACAAATTTTAACCAGGCATCCCAGGAGAGGCTTCTGAGAGAAAAGGGACTGGGTCTAAAGTCTCCTTTTGATGTTCAAAATTATTATGTTTGATGGGGACAGCAGTGCCATGCTGGGAACAGTGGTCCTGGAGAGAAACTTAATGTAGGGAAAGGGAAATTCTAGATGGTTTCAACAGCAGAATTTTGGTTATGGATAGAGTGTGTAGGGGAGCAAAATTTGCCACCCCCAAATGTTTCTTTGGCATGTCGGTTATTTTGAGCTGAAAGCAATCAAGGCCCAAAAGACTCAGGTAGAAACTTTGACCTTCCCCCTAACTGCCTAAAGAATGTAGACAGAGAACCTGTTCCAGGAAGGGAACTATCACCATAGTAAGAACTAGGCGTGTAGACCTAGGAACCTAGCAAAGTCTGTTGGTTAGAATTCCTCTCTGCGTTCCATTATCTCTGTCTTGTCCAGCAAACATTTATTTACCAGTCCTCTGCTTTTCCATCTCCATGTGAATTTCCTTCCACCCCTTTGGAGTCCCAAACCTCTACTGGCAACATCCTCTTTTATCTTTAGCTGAAGATGCTATTTAAGGGGACAGTTTCAGCCCTTTTGGCAAGTTACTCAGTTTTCCTGGGTCTTTCCCATGTATACATGTTATTAAACTTTGATGTGATTTTTTTCCCTGTTAATCTTTTGGATGTCAATTTAGTTCTCAGACCAGCCAGATGAACCTAGAAAGGTAGAGAATTTCTTCCTCCCCAACAAGGGTAAGAGGTGCACCTAGAGTTAAGCCCCAATGTCCAGCTTTGGCTGTGTTTTGAGGAAAATGTCTGTATAAAGTGTCCTGGAAATTAGTATTAATCTTGAGATGCAAGCACATTTGGTCCCTAGCTGAGCATAGAGATGGAGAGCATCCCTCCTGCTTTGGAAAGCTATGGGCCCCAAGTCAGGAGGGTCCTTCAGGGCTGGACTGGGGGTGAGTGGGTAAGTGGGGGCACATCTCTGAGGGTTGCCTGGGCACCAGCAAGTGCCAAAGTGAGAAGAATCAAAGGTGTACACTGCTCCTCTCCCCTTTTGGAGACTGCGTGATGCAGCAGTTAAAAATACAGAATCTGAAGTCAGACTGCCCTGTGGTGTTAATTCCTTTCACTTGCTCTCTGTGGCCAGGTCTGTGACCGCTCCTTGCAGTTTCTGCATATGCAAAAGATGATGATGGTAATAATAATAATACCTATCTCATGGGATTCATCAGGAGTATTAAGCAAGCCTGTCTGCTTGCCTGCCTGTCTCAACATTTCCTGGCATATAGGCAGCACTATATTAGCGTTGGATATTGTCGTATTTATCCATATTGGCACTTGTCAGGGCATAACTTAAACTCTTTCCATGAAGTGATGTTTCCTATCACTGGAGGTACCTGCAAAGGCTGAGATACATTTATACGTTTATTTGGGAGAGGCTGGTGCATTGGGTAGGTGGGCATCGTTTCAGTGTCTGGAGCATGTGCCGCAGAGGGTGGATGTGTCCATCAAGGATGACCCTTGATCCCATTCAACCAACTGTTTACCCTCATCACTCAAGATAGGAAGTTATGACCTGACCCTCACTTTTTTCTAGACTAGAGGGATCAAAAAAGGGGAGTGCATACAGGAGAACAAGTTTCTGTCCCCAGGTTGCTGGCAGGTTAAAGTTGGGTTAGGAGTAGTATGTTAGGGGCATTCCAAAGAGATCTGAGTGTCCGGAGGGCTCAGGAGGGCTGAGCTCAGGAGGCCCACCTGTTTCCTAGAGCAGTGGGGGGTCAAGTATCAGACATGTGAATGGGGAAGACTGAGGATCTAGGGTTTGCTGGGAACTTGGGGAAAATCCCAAATGGGAAGTTTTCCATCAGCTACTGCCTGTGGTCTATTGGGTTCTGCACAGTTCCCAGGTATTATTGGGTAGCGACTCATGAATGACCCCACTTGAATAGGTACAGAAGTTTTTACTAGTGCTTCTCTTCCTCTTTTTAAGAAATACTGAAGGGCTTCCCTGGTGGCGCAGTGGTTGAGAGTCCGCCTGCCGATGCAGGGGACACGGGTTCGTGCCCCGATCCCGGAAGATCCCACATGCCGCGGAGCGGCTGGGCCCGCGAGCCATGGCCGCGGAGCCTGTGTGTCCGGAGCCTGTGCTCCGCAACGGGAGAGGCCACAGCAGTGAGAGGCCCGCGTACAGCAAAAAAAAAAAAAAAAAAAAAAAAAAAGAAATACTGAATAAAATGATAAACATAAAATACAACCAGAAAAAGGTACAAACCACACCTGTGCAGTGTGAACTTTTACACAGTGAATCACTCATGAAACCACAGTAAGAATGAAGAAATAGAGCATGACCAGCACTTCCGGAAACCCCCCATGGCCTCCCTACCCCAACAAAGTAACCACTATTCTCATTCTATCATCATAGATTAGTCTTGTCTGCTTTTGGACTTGTTATAAACGGAATCATATAGTTTGTTTACTCTGGTGTCTGGCCTCTTTGGTTCATAATCACATTCATCTGTGTTGTCACATGTAGCAGTATTTGGCTTACTTCATTGCTGTCTTGTCACATATCGTATGACTGCCTCACAATTTATCAATTCTGCTGATTCCAACTTGGAGCTGCTATGAAGCATGCTGCTCTGATCATCCTTATGCATACCTTTTGATGAACGTATATTTACGTTCCTGTTGCTATATGTTAACAGTGTGAATCATGGGGCAGGCATGTAGAACCTGCCAGTTTTCTAAAGTGGCTGTAACAATATATACTCCTCCAAATGGTATATGAGAGTCTCAGATGCTCCACTTGCAGGCCACCTTTTGATCCTGGTAGTGTCTCTTCTGTTTTGTTTAAAACTTTAGCCATTCTAACCCCAGTGGTTCCTACCCCAGTCCTAGGTCTCTAGATGACTGGCTATTCGAATGTATGTGTAAAATCAGTGAGATAGCATAGCTGCAGTTACTCTTGTCAGAAGAGAGCTCTAGACATCTTGGTCAAGTATTTCAAGTGAAGTTGCCTAAGCAGAACTGAGGAAATATTCTCATCTCGCAGAGCTCTTAACCCTGACTCATTTTTTAGCGTGCAGTATAAATTAGGGCTGTAAACCAGAAGCCTCAGTCAGAGGGCTTGGAGGGCTTTTGTCAAAAGAACTGTGCTCTGGTACTGCACTGAAGTCGCTGCGCCAGAATCTCTAGTTGTGCTTTTAAAATTCTAATGTTTGAATTCAATGTATTGTCATTATTGAATTTGAAAATAATATCATACCTATTTCTTTGAGAAACTGGGTCTTTATAAGAATTTGCGGGGTAACACACCTGTTAAAAAGAGGAGTGGTACTCAAGCATTGGGAGAGCCTCTGGTGAGGAAGGGGAGCACTGATGTAGGCGGGGAAATTGCGTCCCCTAAGGGTGGTGGTTGAATAAGCTGTAGCTGTGTGATTTGGGGGGCCTGATAGGGCTTACTACTTCTCCTCATAGGATAGTACCCTATGTCTCCTTCCTCTATCCCAGTAGTGCAGTGAGTAGCCAAAGGGAGGAGAGGGAGCCTCTTGGACTTGTAACCCAGGGGAGGAAATTTGTTTCCTGCAAAACCACCTGATGTCTTTACTGTTTTGGTGTTTGAGTATGACACTTCTGCCAAGGCAGCATGTCTTAAATACTTCTTTAGCTGTGAAAGGAAGAATTATGCTGTGAGTGTCATTGTATGGTTAGGCCATTCAAGATGGCTGTTCTCTTGCTCTCTGTACGTGCCCTGCTTGACCAGGCTTGCTTCACTCACATGACTATCCAATTCTCTTAATTATAAGGCTTAATTAGCCCCTGGTAACCAATGAGCCCACCTGACATAATTCCCCCTATAAATGGTAGCCTCCTTCTCCCCTGAGTAGCGAAGACTGCTGGTATGTCCTGCCTGCTGTCTGCCTCACATGGTGGGGTGTTGCTCCAGGACCCTGTGTGTTAGATCCCCTGTCTAATAAGCCATTGGTATCCCCATCACTGTCTCTGGGGTCTTTCTGTGGTCTCAATGCTGGGCAACTACAAGGCTTATAGGCCTGTAGGGTGCAGCCCAACAGTCATATTTGGGTTGGAATCAGCTATTCCAAGTTCTCTCTAATCTTTTGTCATCCCAACATCCTTGAGATTGAAACCAGAAAGAGGGACTTCCCTGGTGGCGCAGTTGTTAAGAATACGCCTGCCAATGCAGGGGACACGGGTTTGATCCCTGGTCTGGGAAGATCCCACATGCTGCAGAGCAACTAAGCCCTTGTGCCACAACTACTGAGCCTGCACTCTAGAGCCCATGAGCCACAACTACTGAAGCCTGCTCACCTAGAGCCCCAGCTCCACAACACGAGAAGCCACCACAATGAGAAGCCCCCACACCGCAATGAAGAGTAACTTCCACTCGCTGCAACTAGAGAAAGCCCACACACACAAATGAAGACCCAACACAGGCATAAATAAATAAATAAATAAATAAATAAATAAGTAAGTTTATTTTAAAAAAAGAAGAAACCAGAGAGAGCGCTTTAGATTCACTAAGGAAGAAGCCAAGTGGCCACTTTGGAGATGGTGCATTATTTCACATTTGCATCTTCTAACCAGAAGGTGCAGCACAGGAGGCTCACACTCACACTCACATGGTTCCCCTTCCATTCTAAATAGTTGAATCTGCATTGTGAAAGTGCTTGCTTCTGTGAAGAATTTTTCCCTTTATATTTTCCAGTTATGCAGTTACCATTTGTGTAGTAAAGAATTTAACCTCATCCAGACCTTTGCCTTGGGCTTCTGGAAGATAATGTCTAAACCTTTGGAAAGTCTTTGTTTGTCTGAAGGCCTTGGGTCACACTAGATAATCTAAAAGTGTGATACAAGTTGGGGACTAGCCTCATCTTACAGTCTAACAATGTGATTTAGAGTGTGTACTTTGGGTCATACAATATTAGCTTGACTTCCAGAGGGGCTAGAAACTGAGATCAGGCACTTGGGCAGTCAACTATGCCTATGTGATGGAGTCCCAGTAATAACTCTGGATACTGAGGCTCAGGTGACCTTCTCTGACTGGTAATTCCCCAGGAATATTGTCACTCATAATTGCTGGAAAAAGTAGTGCTGTCCATGACTCCACTGGAAGATGACATTTGGTAGCTTTGTGCTTGGAACTTTCCTGGACTTTGCTCCATGTGTCTTTTCCTCTGGCTGATGTAATCTGTACCCTTACACTGTAATAAACCATAACCACAAGTATAAATCTTTCAGTGAATTTATGAATCTTTGTGGCAAATTGTTGAATCCCAATGTGGTCTTGGGGACCCCTGAGCTTGTAATTGGTGTCAGAAGTGAAGGTGGTTTTGTGGACTCTTAACTTTGCATCATTATGATTTTGGTCAAAGGAAGTCTCATTTTTATTTAGGGGCCCATCTGCTTCTGCTGGAGCCACCTTATAGTCATTTGATTTAAATGTTTTCCAAATTGTGGAGAAAAGTGAGCCCTCCTTGATCTCTGATGCATTATGGGATATGCCCAAAGGTTATATTCTGTCCAGTTCAGTTAAATAGATCACTTACTAGTTTGAAGGTCCTTTTCTACCAGATAAATTAGTAGAGTTCCTGGCTTCAAAAAACTTTTCAGTTTGTCCTGAGATAGAAGGTGAAAACTGTCATGAGATTAATAAATTCTAACTAGTCTGCAGAGTTCAATGAGGAGAGATTACATCACCTTAAAAGGTTCAGCACTACAGACATTGTATTTAAGTATATTATATGCATTGTAAGTATAGTAATTACAAAGATTCTTGTATATTAGAGATTATATGCGTTAATCATAGAATGTGAAACCAGAAGAAAATCATAAAATTTTTTTAAAAGTGTTTTACAAAATATGGTTCTTAGACATGACTCAGGTTTTCCCTAAAGCATTTGTGGAGGGGTGGAGGCCCCCAGTGGAAGTCGAATTGGGAAGTGCTTGTTATGTTATTCCTCTTGGATTCATTAGGAGCCCTCTGATACTTTTATAATCTATTTTATGTGTAACTTTACTTTTATAAAAAAATTTACTGTTAAAACACACATATATATCCAGATACATAGATATAGCAATCCCTTTCTTACAGACTTTGTAAGGAACATGGAACTAGCGAAAAGCTTTGAAAGAAGAATGACATTTTCAAGGCTGTACAAGAAGGTCTATCAGTGATGAACACAATCAGTTATAAAGGGAAAGAGGTGGCAGCATATTTGACATCACCAAAGACTGAGTTAGGACAGTGAATGGAGAGGCAGGGGTAGATGTCTTTCACATCTTGGAAGCAAGGTGGATTTGTTGGACATGGGAAGCTAGAAAACAGAAAGCAGAGCCAGAGATGACTTTGAATAGAGCTATCTAAGAACCTCAGACATTGAGAGGGCAAGAGGCTGCTCTCCATGAGAAATGACAAGGTTAGTTTTATACGTGACAAGGGTAAGATGCCAAGAGCACCAAAAGGCAACTGAAAATGTAGGATCAGAAGTTATCTACTCAGGTATACTCCAGAATCCATTAGGAAGACCAATGTCATTAAAGAAATGAGAGGACTTCCGGGTAAGATGGCGGAAGAGTAAGACGCGGAGATCACCTTCCTCCCCACAGATACACCAGAAATACAGCTACACGTGGAACAACTCCTACAGAACACCTACTGAACGCTGGCAGAAGACCCCAGACCTCCCAAAAGGCAAGAAACTCCCCACATACCTGGGTAGGGCAAAGCGGAGAGATCCGCACACAGAGGATCGGTGCCGAGCGGCACTCACCAGCCCGAGAGGCTTGTCTGCTCGCCCGCCGGGGCACGCAGCGCTGGAAGCTGAGGCTCGGGCTTCGGTCAGAGCGCAGGGAGAGGACTGGGGCTGGTGGCGAGAACTCAGCCTGAAGGGGGCTAATGTGCCACAGCTAGCCGGGAGGGAGTCCGGGAAAACTCTGGAGCTGCCGAAGAGGCAAGAGACTTTTTCTTCTCTCTTGGTTTCCTGGTGCGCGAGGAGAGGGGATTAAGAGCGCTGCTTAAAGGGGCTCCACGGACGGGCGCGAGTCGCGACTGAAAGCGCGGAGCCCAGTGACAGGCGTGGGACGCTGGGGCTGCTGCTGCCGCCGCCAAGAAGCCTCTGTGCGAGCGCAGGTCACTGCCCACACCGCCCTTCCGGGAGCCTGTGCAGCCCGCCACTGCCGGGGTCCCGGGATCCAGGGGCGGCTTCCCTGGGAGAACGCACAGCGCGCCTCGGGCTGGTGCAACGTCACGCCGACCTCTGCCGCTGCAGGCTCGCCCCGCACTCCGTGCCCCTCCCCCCCTCCCGGCCTGAGTGAGCCAGAGTCCCCGAAGAGGCTGCTCCTTTAACCCTGTCCTATCTGAGCGAAGAACAGACGCCCTCCGGCGACCTACACGCAGAGGCGGGGCCAAATCCAAAGCTGAGACCTAGGAGCTGTGAGAACAAAGAAGAGAAAGGGAAACCTCTCCCAGCAGCCTCAGAAGCAGCGGATTAAAGCTCCACAATCAACTTGATGTACCCTGCATCTGTGGAATACATGAATAGACAACACATCATCCCAAATTGAGGAGCCCGGAGTCAGTGCTGTGCCTCTGAGGTGGGAGAGCCAACTTCAGGACACTGGTCCACAAGAGACCTCCCAGCTCCACATAATATCAAACGGCGAAAATCTTCCAGAGATCTCCATCTCAACACCAGCACCCAGCTTCACTCAACGACCAGCAGGCTACAGTGCTGGACACCCTAAGCCAAACAACTAGCAAGACAGGAACACAACGCCACCCATTAGCAGAGAGGTGGCCTAAAATCATAAAAAGTCCACAGACACCCCAAAACACACCACCAGACGTGGACCTGCCCACCAGAAAGACAAGATCCAGCCTCATCCACCAGAACACAGGCACTAGTCCCCTCCACCAGGAAGCCTACACAACCCACTAAACCAACCTTAGCCACTGGGGACAGACACCAAAAACAACAGGAACTACGAACCTGCAGCCTGCAAAAAGGAGACCCCAAACACAGTAACATAAGCAAAATGAGAAGACAGAAAAACACACAGCAGGAGAAGGAGCAAGATAAAAACCCACCAGACCTAACAAATGAAGAGGTAATAGGCACTCTACCTGAAAAAGAATTCAGAATAATGATGGTAAAGATGATCCAAGATTCTATTTCCCAGATACAAAATCTTGGAAATAGAATAGACAAAATGCAAGAAACAGTTAACAAGGACCTAGAAGAACTAAAGATGAATCAAGCATCGATTAAAAACACAATACATGAAATAAAAAATACTCTAGATGGGATCAATAGCAGAATAACTGAGGCAGAAGAACGGATAAGTGAGGTGGAAGATAAAATAGTGGAAATAACTGCTGCAGAGCAAAATAAAGAAAAAAGAATGAAAAGAACAGAGGACAGTCTCAGAGACCTCTGGGACAACATTAAACGCACCAACATTCGAATTATAGGGGTTCCAGAAGAAGAAGAGAAAAAGAAAGGGACTGAGAAAATATTTGAAGAGATTTTAGTTGAAAACTTCCCTAATATGGGAAAGGAAATAGTTAATCAAGTCCAGGAGGCACAGAGAGTCCCATACAGAATAAATCCAAGGAGAAATACGCCAAGACACATATTAATCAAACTGTCAAAAATTAAACACAAAGAAATCATATTAAAAGCAGCAAGGCAAAAACAACAAATAACACACAAGGGAATCCCCATCAGGATAACAGCTGATCTCTCAGCAGAAACTCTACAAGCCAGAAGGGAGTGGCAGGACATACTTAAAGTGATGAAGGAGAAAAACCTGCAACCAAGATTACTCTACCCAGCAAGGATCTCATTCAGATTTGATGGAGAAATTAAAACGTTTACAGACAAGCAAAAGCTGAGAGAGTTCAGCACCACCAAACCAGCTTTACAACAAATGCTAAAGGAACTTCTCTAGGCAAGAAACACAACAGAAGTAAAAGACCTACAATAATGAACCCAAAACAATTAAGAAAATGGGAATAGGAACATACATATCGATAATTACCTTAAACGTAAATGGACTAAATGCTCCCACCAAAAGACACAGAGTGGCTGAATGGATACAAAAACAAGACCCATCTATATGCTGTCTACAAGAGACCCACTTCAGACATAGAGACACATACAGACTGAAAGTAAGGGGATGGAAAAAGATATTCCATGCAAATGGAAACCAAAAGAAAGCTGGAGTAGCAATTCTCATATCAGACAAAATAGACTTTAAAATAAGGACTACTAGAAGAGACAAAGAAGGACACTACATAATGATCAAGGGATCGATCCAAGAAGAAGATATAACAATTGTAAATATTTATGCACCCAACATAGGAGCACCTCAATACATAAGGCAAATACTAACAGCCATAAAAGGAGAAATCGACAGTAACACACTCATAGTAGGGGACTTTAACACCCCACTTTCACCAATGGACAGATCATCCAAAATGAAAATAAATAAGGAAACACAAGCTTTAAATGATACATTAAACAAGATGGACTTAATTGATATTTATAGGACATTCCATCCAAAAACAACAGAATACACATTTTTCTCAAGTGCTCATGGAACATTCTCCAGGATAGATCATATCTTGGGTCACAAATCAAGCCTTGGTAAATTTAAGAAAATTGAAATTGTATCAAGTATCTTTTCCGACCACAATGCTATGAGACTAGATATCAATTACAGGAAAAGAGCTGTAAAAAATACAAACACATGGAGGCTAAACAATACACTACTTAATAACGAAGTGATCACTGAAGAAATCAAAGAGGAAATTAAAAAATACCTAGAAACAAATGACAATGGAGACACGACGACCCAAAACCTATGGGATGCAGCAAAAGCAGTTCTAAGAGGGAAGTTTATAGCAATACAATCCCACCTTAAGAAACAGGAAACATCTCGAATAAACAACCTAACCTTGCACCTAAAGCAATTAGAGAAAGAAGAACAAAAACATCCCAAAGTTAGCAGAAGGAAAGAAATCATAAAAATCAGATCAGAAATAAATGAAAAAGAAATGAAGGAAACGATTGCAAAGATCAATAAAACTAAAAGCTGGTTCTTTGAGAAGATAAACAAAATTGATAAACCATTAGCCAGACTCATCAAGAAAAAAAGGGAGAAGACTCAAATCAATAGAATTAGAAATGAAAAAGGAGAAGTAACAACTGACACTACAGAAATACAAAAGATCATGAGAGATTACTATAAGCAACTCTATGCCAATAAAATGGACAACCTGGAAGAAATGGACAAATTCTTAGAAATGCACAACCTGCCAAGACTGAATCAGGAAGAAATAGAAAATATGAACAGACCAATCACAAGCACTGAAATTGAAACTGTGATAAAAAATCTTCCAACAAACAAAAGCCCAGGACCAGATGGCTTCACAGGCGAATTCTATCAAGCATTTAGAGAAGAGCTAACACCTATCCTTCTGAAACTCTTCCAAAATATAGCAGAGGGAGGAACACTCCCAAACTCATTCTACGAGGCCACCATCACCTTGATACCAAAACCAGGCAAGGATGTCACAAAGAAAGAAAACTACAGGCCAATATCACTGATGAACATAGATGCAAAAATCCTCAACAAAATACTAGCAAACAGAATCCAACAGCACATTAAAAGGATCATACACCATGATCAAGTGGGGTTTATTCCAGGAATGCAAGGATTCTTCAATATACGCAAATCAATCAACGTGATACACCATATTAACAAACTGAAGGAGAAAAACCATATGATCATCTCAATAGATGCAGAGAAAGCTTTCGACAAAATTCAACACCCATTTATGATAAAAACCCTGCAGAAAGTAGGCATAGAGGGAACTTTCCTCAACATAATAAAGGCCATATATGACAAACCCACAGCCAGCATCGTCCTCAATGGTGAAAAACTGAAACCATTTCCACTAAGATCAGGAACTAGACAAGGTTGCCCACTTTCACCACTCTTATTCAACCTAGTTTTGGAAGTTTTGGCCACAGCAATCAGAGAAGAAAAGGAAATAAAAGGAATCCAAATTGGAAAAGAAGAAGTAAAGCTGTCACTGTTTGCAGATGACATGATACTATACATAGAGAATCCTAAAGATGCTACCAGAAAACTACTAGAGTTAATCAATGACTTTGGTAAAGTTGCAGGATACAAAATTAATGCACAGAAATCTCTGGCATTCCTATATACTGATGATGAAAAATCTGAAAGTGAAATCAAGGAAACACTCCCATTTACCATTGCAACAAAAAGAATAAAATATCTTGGAATAAACCTACCTAAGGAGACAAAAGACCTGTATGCAGAAAATTATAAGACACTGATGAAAGAAATTAAAGATGATACAAATAGATGGAGAGATGTACCATGTTCTTGGATTGGAAGAATCAACATTGTGAAAATGACTCTACTACCCAAAGCAATCTACAGATTCAATGCAATCCCTATCAAACTACCACTGGCATTTTTCACAGAACTAGAACAAAAAATTTCACAATTTGTATGGAAACACAAAAGACCCCGAATAGCCAAAACAATCTTGAGAACGAAAAATGGAGCTGGAGGAATCAGGCTCCCTGACTTCAGACTATACTACAAAGCTACAGTAATCAAGACAGTATGGTACTGGCACAAAAACAGAAAGATAGATCAATGGAACAGGATAGAAAGCCCAGAGTTAAACCCACGGACATATGGTCACCTTATCTTTGATAAAGGAGGCAGGAATGTACAGTGGAGAAAGGACAGTCTCTTCAATAAGTGGTGCTGGGAAAACTGGATAGGGACATGTAAAAGTATGAGATTAGATCATTCCCTAACACCATACACAAAAATAAGCTCAAAATGGATTAAAGACCTAAATGTAAGGCCAGAAACTATCAAACTCTTAGAGGAAAACATAGGCAGAACACTCTATGACATAAATCACAGCAAGATCCTTTTTGACCCACCTCCTAGAGAAATGGAAATAAAGACAAAAATAAACACATGGGACCTAATGAAACTTAAAAGCTTTTGCACAGCAAAGGAAACCATAAACAAGACCAAAAGACAACCCTCAGAATGGGAGAAAATATTTGCAAATGAAGCAACTGACAAAGGATTAATCTCCAAAATTTATAAGCAGCTCATGCAGCTCAATAACAAAAAAACAAACAACCCAATCCAAAAATGGGCAGAAGACCTAAATAGACATTTCTCCACAGAAGATATACAGACTGCCAACAAACACATGAAAGGATGCTCAACATCTTTACTCATTAGAGAAATGCAAATCAAAACTACAATGAGATATCATCTCACACCAGTCAGAATGGCCATCATCAAAAAATCTAGAAACAATAAATGCTGGAGAGGGTGTGGAAAAAAGGGAACACTCTTGCACTGCTGGTGGGAATGTGAATTGGTACAGCCGCTATGGAGAACGGTATGGAGGTTCCTTAAAAAACTACAAATAGAACTACCATATGACCCAGCAATCCCACTACTGGGCATATACCCTGAGAAAACCATAATTCAAAAAGAGACATGTACCAAAATGTTCATAGCAGCCCTATTTACAATAGCCCGGAGATGGAAACAACCTAAGTGTCCATCATCGGATGAATGGATAAAGAAGATGTGGCACATATATACAATGGAATATTACTCAGCCATAAAAAGAAATGAAATTGAGCTATTTGTAATGAGGTGGATAGACCTAGAGTCTGTCATACAGAGTGAAGTAAGTCAGAAAGAGAAAGACAAATACTGTATGCTAACACATATATATGGAATTTAAGAAAAAAAAAAATGTCATGAAGAACATAGGGGTAAGACAGGAATAAAGACACAGACCTACTAGAGAATGGACTTGAGGATATGGGGAGGGGGAAGGGTAAGCTGTGACAAAGTGAAAGAGCGGCATGGACATATATACACTACCAAACGTGAGGTAGATAGCTAGTGGGAAGCAGCCGTATAGCACAGGGAGATCAGCTCGGTACTTTGTGACCGCCTGGAGGGGTGGGATAGGGAGGGTGGGAGGGAGACGCAAAAGGGAGGGGATATGGAAACATATGTATATGTATAACTGATTAAATTTGTTATAAAGCAAAAAAATTAAATAAAATAAAATTAAAAAAAAAAAAAAAATGAGAGGGCAAAAAAAAAAAAAAAAAAATATATATATATATACCTTCCAACATGGTTTACCTTGATTATGGTAATTATGGTTATTGATTTTATCCTTCGCGGGGAAGTATTGCAACAATTGTGTCTGCCAAAGTAACAAGATTCTCTTCTGTCTGTGTGGTGAAAATGATCAGGATTTTCACTGTAAGCCTGCCTCACCCTGGAAAGAGGATGTATAGGCTGTGAGAAAGATGAGGGTGTTTACTTTGTAACATGCAATCTTGAATAAAAAAGTAAACATAACCTTGCATCTAAAAAAAAAAAAAAAAAAAAAAAAAAAAAAAAAAAAAAAAAAAAAAAAAAAAAAGAAATGAGAAATTCCACCCATGAGATGGATCCTTTAAATTACCTCAATAAATGCTTGAAAGATGTGTTTTAAATGCATTTGAGTTATAGTACCCATGAAAGATGACTTACACAGATACAGTGTAAAATCTCATGTTTTAATAGGAATGTTAGCACTTTTGGCTTTTTCTTACCTAGGAGAAATAAATCTTCATAAAATACTGCTCTGATCATGCCAATTCCCTGATCTAAATGTTTAGTAGCTATCTGTTTTCAGATCTGCCAAAATTAGGGAAGCTTCCTTTCCTGGGTGAGGTTTTATTTCAATTCTTTGAACTGCAGTGAGTGTAAATCACAGGAAACTAAGGTAAAAACTTGTCCAAATGGTTCCAGATTCCCCTACTTTGTATCAGAAGGAATATGAAACAATGTCAAGATGTTACCTACTCTGCTTCCAGCTTTCCAGTGGAGGTATACATCTTTAATTGGAATGGTCCTAAGCCCGCCCCATCTTTCTTTCCCACTGTTCCCCCTTCCAGCCAAAAGTACTTATTTCCTTATTGGGGACAAGGGGCTAATAGAGGTGTACTAATAGAGGTGGTTCCCCACAGCTTGTGTGAGAATATTGGAAAACTACACCAGAAAGTGTCGTTAGTTCCTCTGAGGCAAATGAAAAAAAAAAAATTTACTGCAGCCTGTACCCAAGGTAAAAACCTATTACCCACCGCCTTTTTTTTTGGAGGGGTGGGATCCAAAATCTACAAAACACAGACCAAAAGAAGGTGTTATTCATCCTCTATTGGCATAATCATGCTAGTATTGCATGGGAAAGGAATGGTGAGCTAGGATTTAAACACAGTGTGTTCTAATCTGTTCTCACAAAGTTCTCTGTTAACTTTAAGAAACTCTAGACTCCCTATTTTGTTGTGAGAGACAAATAGTATGTTAAAATCTTAACCAGTGTGTTCCATCATCACAACCCCTTTTAGTGCACTTGCAGTTCTGGAGCCCTCTCATGGCTTTAGAGCAAGGGTGTCTGAGAAAGGAACAAAGGTATCGGTGCTCAGCTTCAGTGCATCAAAACGGGTTCCTTAAAAGTGCTATAAATACAACAGATATGGAGACAGGATTTTTGATAAAAAGAGCCAGATTTCTGAGTATGAAAAGCTACACTGTGATCTCAGACCATAAAGTATTATTAACACACATCTGGGAAGTGTTGGTGAATTGACAATCGGCCTTAATCAGTTCTAGATACAAATGGAAGGACACAGATTTAAGATAAAGAGGCATTGCAAGGAAATCCAAAAAGAGGAGTCATAGGAGGGCTAGAACACCTGGATTCATTTCTGGGAGTTAGTTCTGTATGAAGGAGAGCTCTACAGCTCACAGTGGCAGAAGTTCATGGACTTCCTTCTCATGTCTTCTTGTTGTTAGTATAGAGGCTGCATGAATAGTTAAAAAAAGAAGGAAGTCACATTATTGATCAACAACGCTCATCAAGAACTATCACATAATATCATATCTTGTTAGAAGGAAAAATCTCATGTCATAGTAGGCATACGGCAACTTGGAATAAAGCCTAGATTACCAAGCTCCCTTGGGAGCTGGGTGTCAGCCAGGTAACTAAGTTGTGGTCAGTGAAATTAAGTGACAGGTGTGAATGCACTTCTGAGAGGAGTCCTTTAAGGAAGAAGATAATTCTACTTCTTCCTTCTTACTATATTTTATGTGGAGACCACGTTGGTAAGTATGGTGGGGTAATGAGAAGGTATCCTGTCCCCAGTGCTCAGCCCTGGACTGCCAACATTTACATGAGAGGAAAAGAAATTTCTACTTGTTTAAGCTACTGTTATTTTGGATTTTCTGTTGGAGTTAAGCTTAATGAATAAAATTAGGTCTACTACATGATAAACACAGTTTTTTTAAGCTCTAGCTTTTAGCCCTGTAAT
Source organism: Mesoplodon mirus (assembly GCF_964341445.2). Classification (NCBI taxonomy): domain Eukaryota; kingdom Metazoa; phylum Chordata; class Mammalia; order Artiodactyla; family Ziphiidae; genus Mesoplodon; species Mesoplodon mirus. The sequence continues at coordinate 67,752,535 of NC_138989.1, forward strand.
GAAGTACTATTTAAAAGAAAATTCCCATCCAATACTGCTAAGAAATACTGGTAAGAGTTTGGTTAATTCCTGAAACAGTAGACCAAAAAAATGCTTATGTAAAGAATGTATGAATGAAACAATGGAGCCAACTGACCATTTATTTATTTAAGTAAATAAATTTACTTATTTATTTGAAGCCGAGTTTAGAGATGAATTGCCTAAAAAGGACATTTTAAATCCAAATTCACTGATGGTACCATTCATCACCTTTCCAGGTCACTGGGCTAGTCATTTCTCCACTTTGTACCTGAAATTCTAGGAACTTTCATAACAAAAGACGACAATAGATTGATGAGATCACAGCAGACTGGGATTACATCTTAAATCTCCTACCACGAAGTCCTTGTCCAATCAGTTATCCTCTTCAAAACTGCTTCCTCCTCTGGAAAAAAGTCATTGGGTTAAAAGTTTAAAAGTTGTCTAAGGTAGTGCTTCTCAAATTTTAATGTGCATTTGAATCACCTGTGAATCTTATGAAAATATGGAGTCTGATTTAGAAAACTTTCACAATGAGGCCTGATATTCTGCATTTCTAACAAACCCCCAGGAGTTGTTTGATACTGCTGGTCCACAGAACACACCTTGAGTAGCAGGGTTCCAAGAAGGCACCATTCCCTAGCTGTGTGACTGAGATCTCCTAGACTATCTCTGTGTATGTTTTGCCCTGAGCTGCCTAAATTTCTGATTTTTAGCACATTCCTCTCTCTTGGGACACCAAGATTGTCAATAAAGAGACAACTGCAATCAGAGGACCTGGGCCTTGCAGTGGTCAAGAGAGGGCCCTGCCTTTTCATTTTTGTGATTGCTAGTCTATTTTAATATGAAGAAATGCCAAGGAAGGGTTATTAAAAAACAAAACAAAACTGTGGTAAGCTTTAACATTCACCACATTGAAACTTCTATCACTTAAAAAATAGTAGGAAGTCTTGTTCTACTTTCAAGATGATCAAAAGATTAACATTTCATTGTACACTCTAGGTGGTATGACTGAACATTAATGTAAAGAAAAATAAATCTCTTTTCAACTCTAAACATGTCTATGTTGAAATAACTTCAATGGAAAATAAGTCATTTTTGAATCTGAGGCCAACACCACATGCCTCTTCCTTTTCTACCCTGACAGACTCTGCTCACTCAAACTTTGAGACTTCATAAGTAGCCCCACCTCTCATCTTATACCTCTGTCACTTAGGGATGTTTTTGATGACAAATAATAGAGCCAGTAGCCTCCTTGCCTTCATTAAGGAGGGAATTTCTAGAGGTCCTTACTCTCCCATTCTAGAAGTTCCATCCTCTGACAATGTGATCTTGGAGGGAAGGCCCTTCCCACCACAAGTATTAGTGGACATACAACTAAGTTATGGAAAGTAGCACAAAAAGAAGTTTTCTGGAAGGTCCTGAAAAAGTTTCCCTCCCTAGAAAAAGATATAAGGAAAAAAGAAGTCTCCCCCTGTGTCACATTCTACTTTCTGATTTTTTAATGCAGTTATGTATGGATACAATGCTTAGTTCAAGAGGGTTTGTAACAGTTCTGAGATCAACACAGACCCTACTCAGTTTTCTGATCTCCCTGAGCCACAGATCCAACAGTAGAAATTACCCAACTCTACTGGGAGTTTCTGTGGTATCATTCAGAGGTGTCAATAAGTAGGCCTTATTTGATGAAAAGATGACTTGACAGCTAGGAAATTTCCCTTCTTATAAATGCTGTCAAGGGTCTCTTCAAGAGAGGTGGGGAGAAACTACCAAACATCAGACCTTCCCTTGTGTACTCTGAGATGATCCTTAGAGATCACTATGAGACAGTGTTGTATAGTATGAGAAACAAGAAAGCCAATTCTTGTTCTACAAAGATTGAATTCCATACTTCAAATAAATCAATTTTTCTGATATTTATTTTTTCTTGAAAGTTTAGAAGCTTAGAATAGACACTCTGTATGTTGCTTTTAACTCCAAGGGTCAATTACCTCATACTAATCTGCTTGATTGTCTGTCATCCTTTAAAGCATCAAGTAAAATGTAAGATACAATTTTAAGATACAATTACCCAGAATTATTGAAATATTTGCTTAGTCTTCATTAATCCATTCAACTATTCATTCACTTTTTTAAATTGAGATATAATTGGTGTAACATTCTACTAGTTGTAGGTGTAAAACACAATGATTTGGTAGATGTATATATTGCAAAATAGTTACTGCAATAATTCTGTGAAAAATACTGTAAGAATTTTGATAGGGATTGCATTGAATCTGTAGATTGCTTTGGGTGGTATGGATATTTTAACAATATTCTTCCAATCCATGAGCATGGATTATCTTTCATCAGTGTCTTAAAATTTTCAGTGTACAAGTGCATGTATATGCAAATAGTGACAATTTTACTTCCTTTCTGATTTAGGTGCCTTTTATTTCTTTCCTACATGCTCTGGCTAGGTCTTCCTGTACTATATTGAATAAAAGTGGTGAGAACGGGCATCCTTGTCTTATTCCTGAACTTAAAAATCTTTCGGTTTTTCATCATTGAGTATTGTGTTAGCTATGAGCTTGTCATACATGTCTTTATTATGTTGAGGTACATTTCTTCTATACACACTTTGAGAGTTTTTATAGTGAATGGATGTAAAATTTTGTCTGTTTTTTCTGCAGCTATTGAGATGATCGTGTTATTTTTATGCTCTTTTTTAATGTGATGTATCCCATTGATTTGAAGATACTAAACCATTCTTGCATCCCTGGAATAAACCTCACTTGATCATGGTGTATGACCCTCTTAATGTATTGTTGAAATTCAGTTTGCTAGTATTTTGTTTAGGATCTTTATATCTGTATTCATCAGAGATATTGGCATATAATTTTCTTGTACTGTCTTTGTCTGATTTCAGTATCAAGGAAATGCTGGCCTCATAAATGAGTTAGAGCGTTTTTCCCTCTCTTGTATTTTTTTGGGAGAGTTTGAGAATGATTGATGTGAATTCTATCAGACATTTAAAGAATTGGTCACTGGAATCACCTGGTCCTGGAATTTTGTTTGTTTGGGTGGTTTTTGATTACTGATTCAATCTTCTTATCAGGAATTGGTCAATTCAGATGTTCTATTTCTTTATGATTTACTCTTGGTAGGTCGTATGTTTCTAGGAATTTATCTATTTCTTCTAGCTTGTCCAACTTACTGGCATATAATTGGTCACAGTATTCTCTTGTGACCCTTTGTATTTCTGTGGTATCAGTTATAATGTCTCTTCTTTCTTGTCTAATTTTAAGTCCTCCTTTTTTTTTTCCTTTGTGACTCTAGCTAGAGACTTGTCAATTTTATCTCTTTAAGAAAAACAGCTCTTACTTTTATTGATCTCTTCTATTGTCTTTTTAGTCTCTATTTCAGTTATTTCTGCCTTTGCTCTTTATTTCCTTTCTTCTAATAAATTTGGGCTTAGTTTGCTCTTTTCTCATCCCTTGAAGTGAAAAATTAGATTGCTTATTTGTTATCTTTTTTGTTTCTTAATGTAGACATGTATCACTGTGAACTTCCCTCTTAGAACTGCTTTTGGTGAATCCCACAAGTTTTAGTATCTTATATTTCCATTTTCATTTGTCTCAAGGTACTCATTCATTTTTTAATCTGTGTGAACCCTAAAAAAAGTTGGTTACTTTTTCGATTTTTGTTGTGATTCTTTAATTACTTAGTGCTATTCCATATAGATATTCTTGTGCTTGGCTTTCAGAGTAACTAAACATTGTTTTGCCCCAATATTTTATATGAAATGTCTGATAATGATAGAATTATTTTTAAGTATATGGTATGGAATAGAGTCAGGAAAATTACTTGAGAAATGCAATGGAAATGTAGGGAAATACTGGATGAGGCATGATAGTGAAAGAGAAGATTAACTTTCTTGGCATTGGTCTGAGCAATGCTATTTTGGGGATATGACACCAAAACTATATGCAACAAAAGCTAAAAGTAGACAAGTGGGATTGCATTAAACTAAAAATCTTCTGCACAGCAACGAAAACCATCAATAGAGTGGAAAGAAAACCTATGGAATAGAAAAAAATATTTGCAAATCATATATCTGGTAAGCAGTTAATATCCAAAATACATGAGGAACTCATGCAACTCAACAGCAAAAAAACCAAATAATTAAATTTAAAAAATGGGTAAAGGAGCTAATAGACATTTCTCAAAAGAAGGCATGCAAATGGCTCACAGGTATATTAAAAGGTGCTGAACTTCAATAATCAGGGAAATACAAATCAAAACTAAAATGAGATATCACCTTACACTTGTTAGAATGCTATTATCAGAATAGTATACTATGTCGAATACTATATATACACACACACACAGTGGAATACTATTCAGTCTTAAAAAGAAGGAAATCTGGTCTTTTTGATGATATGGATGAATTTGGAAGACTTTATTCTAAGTGGAATAAGTCAGACACAGAAAGACAAATTTAGTATGATCTCACTTATATGTGGAAACTAAAATAGTCAAACTCACAGAAGTAGAGAGTAGAATGGTGGATGCCAGGAGCTGAGGGGAGGGGGAGATTGGGATATAAAATGTACAAAGTTTTAGTTATGCAAAATGAATAAGTTCTGTAGATCTAAAGGAAAACACTGTGACTATAGTTAATAATATTGTATTTTATACTTGAAATTTGCTGTGCATCTTAAGTGTTCTCACCACACTCAGGAAAAGATGATGACTATTGGAGCTGATAGATATGTAAATCAGCTTGACTGTGGTGATTACACAATGGATACATATATCCAACTATCAAGTTGTACACCTTAAATATATTTAATTTTTAGTTGTCGACTATACCTCAATAAAGCTAAAAGAGAAAACGGTAGCTATAGATATTTTTGAATATCATTGCTCTGTACCCCAGAAATAATCAATCATGTTAAAAAAGTAAGCATTTGTAGTATTCACTATTTTCATAAACATTGCTGCTAAAGTTACAATGTGTGTGTGAGAGAGATGGGAAGTGGGGGGATTTCGAGTAGCCTTGTGAGCAGGTAACACCCATTTCTGAGCTCTTTACCTGTTAAGCAATTCTTCCATTGAGAGATAATGTTGACTTTTGGAGGAGTCTGTTTAAGATGTTGCCTCTTACATATGACTTCCTCCGTAAGGAGAAATAGGATAAAAATTTTCATTCTAATAATGATATTTTACCTATCTATTCTAGGACACATTCAGCAGTTCTTCAAATTAGCTGTCATCATAAAAATATTTTACTTTGGGGACAATTAGTACCATCATGTCAAAACAGATTTCTCCTCACAACTTCCTCATGTGGATGTTGAGTGATCACAGAACAAGAGCATGAAGAATATTTCATAGAGCAATGTTCTGGAGCCTGACAGGATGAGGCCCTGCTCTTTCCAGCCTTGACGATGGGTAGCCAGAGGCTGTGGGGGCCCTTTAAGAGCTACTTTGGTTGACAGGTGTTGTTTATTGGAGTTCTGGATGCAGTGCTGGAAGAGGTGACATCGTTTATGTTGTAACATGTTGTGTGGGAACTGAAAGACAGATTGTGTGTGGACATAATTTGGTGAGAGCTATTCTTAGGTCTTTGGATAGCCACAGGATTTAGGGCCTGAATCCTTGGCCAAACGAACAATACTCTTGCAATTTAATAAGATCAGAGGCTCTCTGTATACACCATGTTTTCTCATCTCTTATTAATGTAGAAGGTGTATGCCAAGCTTTTGATAGGGAAAAGCTAGGGGAAAATCAACAACAAACTAATGATTCCCCCGTGTCTGTCCAGGCTGTTTAATGTTGTTTACTTAAATTTCATTTCCTGAAGTCAGTGGTTTTAACTTAATTCTTGGAATTATCCCCGAGGACCCAGAGAGCACCATATTGGATGGGGTGTTTCATAAATTTGGGGTCGCCTATGAGAATGGCTTTTTTTGTACAGCCTTATGTTTCTGATATTTCAGTCTCAGTATGAATAAGAAAGTTCAGCTCCTCCACAAAAATGAAAAGTTCCAGCGCTACCTGTTTGTTGTTAAACGTGAGAAGGTAAAATCGTGAAAGACCCATTTTCAAATAACTAACTGCATTTTTAAATTTTCATTGTCCCTTAATTTAAAGCCCGAAGACTGTTCGAAGCACACTGTCCAACCATTAGGGAGAAATTATTTATATCTTGATGTAATTTTTTATGGCATTTTGAACTTAGTCATTTTAATAATACCTTTAAATATTTATTGGCTCAGAGGCACTATTTTCTTTAACTTCCTCTCAGAGTATCTGGAAAACTCAACAAGCCATTATTTATGACCTTCATTTGAATATGATCTCCTTTAAGATTCTGGTACTTTAAACCTAGAATTTGGCTGTGTTGCATGGACATGTTAAAATAGATAACTGGACAGCATATTGAGGTATTTAAAAGAGAAAGTGACTGCTTAATGAGTGTCCTATAAGCTGTTTAGATTTCATGAATCACTGGAGGCTTGATCTTCCCCTCACCCTTTTAGTGTCCGCAAAACCTCTCTTCCAGTTCTAGTTAAATATGCTAAAACATAAATATGATCAAGCACAAAGATATATCTTTATGCCGTCTTTGAATCTTACTAAAAAAAACAAGAAGGATAAAAAATAAAAACAATTGCAACCCTGAAGGGCAAAGAGATGAACGACAAAAGCATCTAAGTATCAGAAGGAGAGTAATCTATGGACAGGAGGTAAATGACTTAGCAGTCTTGGCAGGATGTAAGACAGCAATGGGGGAAACTGAGCAGAGTTTGATTTGTATTGGAAACCCTAAAAGATACAGCATTTAGCACCATCAGGTACCCCCGAAAGTGAGATTGAAAATAGGATAGGTCTGAAGTCTGAAAGTCTGAGGAAGCATTTTAAATCCCACATCATTACTCTTTCCATCTAGAAGACTTCCCTCCTCAACCCCAGGTACAAGGGTGGTGGATTATCCTCAGGAGAGTGGATACCTAGACTCTGCTGGGAACTCATCACATCAAGGGTAGGGGTAACAAGTTGATAACTACCAGATAATGTAGAAGTATTGTTAGGAACCTTGAAATTCCCAAATCCCTTCCCTCACTAGGCTCCCTCACTGCAACTAGGTTAATTGCCTTCATGCAGAGGTTGAAATGTTCTTGGATCTGATTAATACAAGAGAAAATAATCTAATTATTTAGTTTCTGAGTGATCCACTCTTTCATATGAAAGGCTAGCCAAGAGTCATCAGTCACGTTTCTAGCAAAGCCAACATCACATGGCAGATGGCAGACACACACATAAGCAAGCACATAGAGAAACACAATTTTATTAGCATTCTCAAAGAGTTAGAAGATACAGCATATATGACCCCAAATAAGATTCCATTAAAACAGTTCTTTCAGAGGGTAAAAAGGTTTTGAAAATTAAAAGTAGCAGGAAAATAAAAAAACACAAAAGATAAAATTGAGAATCTCTTAGGAAGCAGGGCATTAACAATGACACTAACAAAGGTCCTTAAAAGGAGAGAAATGGTGAGAAAAGTAGGATCATTCAAATGGGCCCACCATCTGGCTAATGGGACTCAGACAGGGAGAAGAGGGAAACTGATGGGAGCAAATTATCAGAAATAATTAAATTTTCCAGGACTAAGGAACATGAGTTTCCATATTTAAAGAGCTCACCAAGTACCCAGCAAAATTATATGAAAACAGATAACAAGGCACATCATAGTATAATTTCAGAGCATGAAAGATTATGCTAAAATCCTAAAGTTTTCAAGAGATGAAAAACAAGTACAAATACAGAAACTCAACAAAAGCAATTGTCTGCAAGAGGTCAGAAATTAGAATCAAATTGAGCTTACCCATCACAACAATTCAGGTCGGAAGACCTAGATTTCTATATTCCCAGATCCTCAAGTGAGTAGAAATAGACATGTCTCAAACATGCAAGGTCTTAAAGCATTGTCTACCATGCTGTCTTAATTAGGGAGCTACTAGGATGATCAATCTCAGTGATATACAAAGTAAGCACAGTAAACACAAAATAAAATATAATATGAAATAGAATAAATGCACAATAAATGAATGAAACCCAAGGTAGATCTTGAATTCTAGGCCAATGAATTTAGGCTGTTGCCTCAGGTGCAACCAAAGACTTGTGGAAATTGCTGTTGAGTTCATTGCAATAAGATTTTTGACTCTAACCCTCAAATTCACTTCTGGGTCTCCAGTAGACTCTGTGTTGTATGTCGGGGAGCATCACTGCACACCCTTCTTGGACACCAACCCCTGAGGACTGAAGACCATAGGCTATTCAAATCTGGGAAGCTGCATGGCCAGCCAGCCAGCTGAGAACACCCAGGGTTAATCTGCAACATCAGAGCCTTTACTGGGCTCACAGCCTGCTTCCTTTGGGGTATTATCCTCAGCACCCTAGGCAAGCAGTCTTCCCTTGGTGTGTGTGTTCTATGTATCCACTTTTTATGAAAACACTTATAATGCATCTGTGTATCCACTTTTTATGTGTGTTTGTGTGTTCTGTGTACCCACTTTTTATGAAAACACTTATAATGCATCTCTCTGTGCCATTTAAATGAGGTTGTTCAGTAAAAGCAACACATAACCAGAAAAGAAAGCTAACCAGTGACAGTACAGTTGACTCTTGAACAACATGGGTTTGAACTGCTCGGGTCCACTTATATGTGGACTTTTTCAATAAATATGCGCTACAATACTATACCATCTGCAGTTGGTTGAATCTGCAGATACGAAGGAACCCAGGATATGGAGAGCAGACTGTAAGTTATACGTGCATTTTCAACTTCATGGCAGGGTGGTGCCCCTAATCCCTACCCCTTTGTTCAAGGGTCAACTGTATCTTATATTGGAACAATCCTTGGATTTCGTAAAGCACTTGAACAAACTATTTTTTAAATTTAATTAATTAATTAATTTGTGGCTGCATTGGGTCTTCGTTGCGGTGTGCAGGCTTCTCATTGCAGTGGACTCTCTTGTTGCAGAGCACAGGCTCTAGGCATGTGAGCTTAAGTAGTTGTGGCATACGGGCTCAGTAGTCGTGGCTCGCGTGCTCTAGAGTGCAGGCTCAGTAGTTGTGGTGCACGGGCTTAGTTGCTCTGAGGTATGAGGGATCTTCCCAGGCCAGGGATCAAACCTGTGTCCCCTGCATTGGCAGGCAGATTCTTAACTACTGCACCACCAGGGAAGTCCCTTGAACAAACTATTTTTATCTGACACTCAAAACAGGACTGTGAAGTAGAAATGTCGGCTCTTTTTCCAGTTAAGTGACTAAGAAAACTCCAAAGCTAATTGGGAGTTGAGAAAGAGCTGGGCCCTTGGACTCTGGATTCTTATTCCAGTGCTCTTTGCCCTTTATCATATGGATTCTAAAGAAGAAAAGCAGAAGTGGCGGTGCCTGGCAGGCCATCATCTTTATTCCCACTTTACAGTGAGCACTTCCTTTGGGCTCCTGAGGTTGGTTTCTTCTTACGTGGTGACAATTATCATTTCAGAACTAATGCATGGTACTTGTAGGAGATATGCATTTCTTTTCATTTGTCCCTGCTTCCCCATAAATAAGTCTTCTCTGTTTTCCAGAATATTCTTAAAAACTCTTAAACATTCCTCCCAAACACTAACAGGATATTTCGTTGGTGCATGTTCTGGTTCTACCCAGCCTTCAAAGGCTGAGTCCTTCAAGTCACTTCCCCTCCCTGGGAATTGCGTTAACCATCTTATTTATCTATCTTTCAATAGGACAAAAGAGTTGAAACAAACATTCTCTAAGATTCCTCTAGTGCTAGTATGCTCTATTCTGTAATTCTATTCCTTTCCCAGATTTAATGGGGTAACATTGCTTAGACAAGAGAAATGAGGATATTTTATGGTTTTGCTAAATGGTCACCTAAGAAGGATGGTAGTAAAGAAGGCAGAGTCGGGGAAAAGAGCTGGAATGTTTCTTGTTCACAAAATTATATATTAATGAAAGCCATCTTTTTCTTGAACATTTACTATGTGCCCAGAAATGTTCGGGGCACAGTACATACTATCAGTAATGTTCACAACATCTCTTTAGAGTAGGTGCTATTGTCTTCATTAACCACTTTTAAAAATATCAGAAGAGTCACATTTTGTACATAAGAAACACACACAAATAATCAAATGATACAGAGAATTCTAAGTCTGCAAAGGAGATTGAAGAGTAAACTGAAAAGTCCCAACTACTGTCCATCCCCGAACCAACTCATAAGAGCTACAGTGGTTTCCTAAGTGTCCTTTCCAATACTGAGAGAATAAATGGCTAGAAGTAGAATTGCTGGGATGAAGAACATCCATATTTTGATGTTGATAAATAGGGCCTCTTTGTCAGGGCCCAGCAGGAAGGGCAGGTTAAGAATCATGGGATTGGAGAAATATGAAACAGTAGCTCACGGTCAAGTCACAAATCATTTGGTATATTGCACGCAATTGACAACACAACACAGGTTAGTCAAAGTAGGGAAAGGGGGGTAATGAACCAGTCCAAGGAGAAGTTCAGGAAGGAGGCCTCTCAGCAGGAGCTGTGGTCTCTGGTCTGGTCTGGAGTGTTATCTAAAGTAACAGTTGATCCCTCTAAGACACTTGCAGTCCTACAGCTGACGTTTCAAAACAACGAATATGAAAGTTCATGTTGGCCAGTGTGACTCCATTTTGAACTACTTACCATGTCTTAACACAGCTTAAATCTTAAGTTTCACACAAGATGAGTAGGAATCGTAACGAGAAAGAAATCATGTCATAACAAGGCCAGATTATTCGCCTAAAATGTTGTACTAATTTACATTTCTACCAACGTGGGAAAAATATTTTCTGTCAATTCTATCTCCTTCTGTGGTTTATGACTCACAATATAGTCAACACTGAATATCATTAAACCTTTAAAATCTACAGCAAGTGAATAGAAAAATGGACCTCAGTTTTTAAAATTTTTGATGGTGAACAAGTTTCTTATTCATTGACCAATTGCATTTCCTTTTGTGAAATACCTCCGTGTATACTTGTTTTGTTTTTTTCTTCCTACTGAGTTATTCTTCTTTATTTTCTTCATTTATGAAATCTCTTTATACATTAAAACCTTAGGCCCTTTTCTGTCATGTGCCTTAGAAATGTTTCTCAAACTTGTTATATATACTTTTCATTCATTTCTTCCCCAGTAGTTTAAACACATTTCATGGCATCTGTTTAAATGCTAAAAGGTTTTCTCCTTACCAAAATGATAAAAAATTTCAATCAAGCTTTTGTATATTTGTTTTTATGTTTGCATCTCTGATTTATTTGGAAAAGCTTTCAGATGTTTCTATATAAGAAATGAGGTTGAGATCCAACTGAAGTTCTAATTCTCCTATTGATAGCTGGACAAGTGTTCGAACATAATTTCTTGAGTCGTTTTCTCACTGCCTTATTTAAAAATCGTCTTTACAATATTATAAGTTCCTCTCTACATTTTGGATAATTTCTGGACTATTCATTACAATTCTGTTCAATTTGTCTCGTTTCCTGAGTCAGCACTAAAATTTTTAAAATTATTTTAACTTTAAAAACGTTTTATTTTTGGATAAAAAGTACAACTTTTTTTTTTCTTATCATTTTTCTGGCTTGTATCACATTTACTTTACCAAATGAATATGGTCATTGTGGGCTTCCCTGGTGGTGCAGTGGTTGAGAGTCCGCCTGCCGAGGCAGGGAATACGGGTTCGTGCCCCAGTCCGGGAAGATCCCACATGCCGCAGAGCGGCTGGGCCCGTGAGCCATGGCCTCTGAGCCTGAACGTCTGGAGCCTGTGCTCCACAACGGGAGAGGCCACAACAGTGAGAGGCCCACGTACCGCAAAAAAAAAAAAAAAAAAAAAAATGGTCATTGTGTTTTATGCTTCTTATGTACTATAGATTTAATATTTTTAATTTCTTGTTCATTTGAATCAATATTCATATGTAAAAATGGTAAGAGGGTTTTTTGTTTGTTTGTTTTTACTGAAAGTGTGGGCAGCTGTATTTATCCAGTTTTGGTATCAATCTTACTCTACCTTTACAAGAAGAATTTGAACCTTTTTCCCATGGTAGGGATAACTAATTCCCATCGTAAAGATGGCCAAACTGAAGCTGCAAGAGTAACTTGCCCAAGGTTATACATCCGTTAAAGAACAGAGCTATGATTTTTGTCCACTGAATTAGGAAATACTTATTGAGACTGGAGCATTTGTTCCAAAATAAGACACTAGATATTAATAACATCCCTTAAATTTATAAAATTGCCTCATGTATAACTTGTATATATATGAGTACAATCAATTTATAAGATCACACCATGTTTTTCAAATAATGCCTGTGCCCATAACACTGTTTTTTTCCCCAGTACCCCTTCTAATACAAGGAGAAAACTAAAGGTTACATGGCACCTGGGTTGATAATGACCCAGGTGCATCCTTTCTGTGACTTGAATAGTCTTTCCCTAAGAATTAGCTGTAGTCTTTCCTCACTCAGAAGAATATGACAAGTTTTTCCACAAAGAGAGTCAACATATTTTGGTTGAAACTTCACCCTGTCAGGGAGGCTGCTCTGCTACCATTAGAGCTTTTAAGCAAGGATGAGATAATCACAATAATTATCTTCCATTAGCAAAATGATCTGGCACCAGATTCTTCTTCCAGTTCTCACAGCCTCCCTTCTGGAGCAAAGAGCATCTCAAATGGGCTTCAAGAACACTTGCAGTGGAGAATAATCAGAAGTATAAAAATGAGCTGGAGGTGGGTGAATTAATCATAGGATCAGGAGGGATGAAAGACTCCAAATCAGAAAAATCTGCTAATTTAGGCTAATATAATTTAGTTTTTGTCTTTCCAGAAGATTCATTTAGAGCAGCCTTCCAATTAGTATGCTTGCATCACAGCATCAGTAAGGCACAAAACATTTGGATGTATCAATTCAACATTGATCCATCTAATTCATTTCCTCTTCAGGGTAGTAAATAAGGCTTATAAAATTATACTCATTACTTTAATTCAAGGTTTAATGTAAAGAAAGAATCTCCTTCTATGGGGAATTCAAAAGGAATTCGCAACCTTTGGCTAGTTCTTTTCTCTCTTTTACACAGATATAATTAGACCCTGAAATTTAAAGAATTTTTCTATTTAGTGGCTCTTATTTTTTTAAATCACCACTTCTATCAACACCACAACCATAATCAGCATCATCATTATCATCATCATCGTCTTCTTTATGATCACCATTTTCTGCTGTGTGAGTAATGCTGTTCTGTGTTCTTTGAAGGAAGTTGCAAAGAAAATTGAAGCCCATGTTTGCCCAGAGAGTGTTTATAACAAAAGGGGAAAGTATATTATCATTCTGATAAAATTGTCAGTACATGCAAATGACACACATCCTAAAATAGGTCATCTATGACATTGACACACTAAAGGAGTGCTAGTGAAAGAGAGGGCTACAGATTTATTAGACTCACACGATTGTCTGTTCCATGCATGCAGAGGCCATGTCTGCTTTGTCTACCGGTATATACCCACCACCAAATGCAATGTCTAGCACTTGGCTGGGGCTCTGTAACTCTTCATTGAAATGAAAGTTGGGGCACAGTTAAATGGAGGGCTAGCTCCAGTCATTGAGGTTAATATACTTGTTTCTAGACATTACTGTGCATTGAAATCACCTAGGATCTTTAAAAAATACTTATGTCTGGCTCCCACTCTCAGACTTTCAGATTTAATTAGTGTTGGGTGCAACCTTCTCAGCCTAATTTTTTAAAGTTCCTAGGTGATTTTAATGTTCAATAACTTTTGGAAATCACTGTCACTATAATTAAAAGTCTGACATTGCACACAAGGCAGCCCCAGCTTATGATCTTATTAAGCAATAAGTCAACTTTGCAAACATTTACTTAACACCTGTTAGGTATGAGGCATTCTACATGGCTGTAGGGAATATGGAAGACATACAGCATGACTTTTGGAGTTTCCCATTGATCCCATTGAGACAAAAGAAACATGAAAAAAAAAAGATGCATGTTAAATAATATAAGGTGATTACGTAGAAAATATTGCAGAATATGGTAATTGGTATATGATTTACAAGTGAACCAACAAATAATTAAGAAGCTCATAGGAATAAGAGAGCTTTCCTTTTGAAGTTGTCAGGGAAGGCTCCACAGAGGAAGGGACTTTTAAGCTGGATCTTGAAACAAGTGTATGAGAATAAAACACATTCTGGAATAGAGAACAACTCAATGTAAGGGCATCCAAAGTATCCAAGAAGTAGTAGCCTCAGGAGTGATAGTTTCAAAACACTGCTAGGTAGATAATTCAAGGGTCTCATTCTTCATAAGTTGCTGTGGGTCATTGGAAGGCTTCCAGAGCAATGCCAGTGTTGTCAACCAATATGGTGGGTGTCTCATAGAATTAAAGTACTTAATTGGGACCTATCACTCAGATCCAGGCTGGAAAGTTTTAGCTGAGTATTAATAAGGCAGTGAAGAAAGGAAACCTTCAACAGAGTGAAAGAAATAGGCCATTTTTAGCAGCGGTAAAGGTGTGAACAAGGAGAGAATGGCTGGGATGAGGTCAGGGATCATGGAAACAGATTTTCTTGGTGGGAAAGAAATGGGGATAGGGAGGCTCCAAATGACATATCTTAATAACTTAGGCTTTGTCTTGTACCCTGTGCCTTTCCAGATGGCTATTAGCTGTCAGGCAAAATTTAACCCAACGGTCAATAGGGCTTAATTATAGCATTTGTTAATAACAAGCCCCTTATCACCAGGCTGTCTTTCAGCCCCTGACTCCCTCCAGCCTCATCTCTGGACACACCCACAAGTTAGCATTCACTCCAGCCAGATCAAAGCACTTGGAGTTTCCTGAACCAACAGACTATTTCCTGCTGCAGCCCCTCTGTACCCAATGATCTTTGCCTCAAGTGTCCTTTCTTCATGTCTTCAGTTCCTATCAGACCTTCAAGACTCAGCCCAAGAAAGAATACCTCCCTGGTTTAAGGCCCTCTCTATGCTCCTGAAACACCCACTTACAACCTGTACTGTAAAATTTGGTATATTTGTGTTTCCCTCCATTACCTGCTAAGATAGGTTCTATGTTTTCCTTAAGAGCAGAAGAGGCACACTCAGATTTCCTTAGGGTTATAAGAATAACAGAAGACAAAGAAAATACTCCGTGGTTGTGGATGCAGTCCTACTGGAAGACTCGAACGTTGTTTATCATTTAGGTTACAATAACTTTGGATGTTCAGTAGCAGCTCTTGTGAATTAATAATACTTTTCTAGACCATTGTTTTGTGACTCAGCAGCAGCCCCATCTTTGCTTCTCTTTCTCACCTGCCTCTTTTTCTTGTCTCTGCTAGAAACTCAAAGTCATGCCTTCTGCTTAGTCAAGGCTTCTGTTAGATTGTGACTTCTAATGTCTTGTGGCTTCTGGTTACTATCTTCTCTTGACGTGTCTCCCCAATTTCATTTCTATCTTTTGCATACACACCTGTGTCTCTAACATTAAAAGCCCCTTTTATTGAGTTTGCACATTACTCTCCAATACTGAATATCCCTGGCTCTTACCAGACAGTCGCAGAGATCTCTGTTTCCATCAGCTGTAGGCAGGGTGGTGGGTGAGGTCCTATGGTATTAACCACAATCATTTGTACATAAGAGATCCTTCAGCAGGAGGCTGTGGGCATGACAAAGACCCTAAGACACATCAGAAGAGGATGTTTTGAGCTAAGTAAGAGTACCGTGTCCCAGCTGATGAGAAATATGCCTGGTACATGATGTATGTTAAATATCAGATGAATGAATGAATGAATGTGGAAGAATAATAGGACTTGGGTGAAGGGGAGGAAGAGGAGAAGGCATTGCTAACTGGTGGGGAGAGGGAGCAAACATAACGACCCAGTCATTGCTAGTGGGCGGCCTATTGGGGGTTGCTGCAGACTGTCTTTTAAAAGAGATTGCTATAATTGGACAATTGAGACAATTATCTAAAGCTTGAGGTTAAACATAACTTCCCGGCCTCAAGTTTCTAGACATTTCACCTTAAGGCAATATGTTTTGTGTGTGACTGGATACAGCTAATTGATAGGCAAAGGTTGTTGCCTACGTGATGATGGATTAACTGGGTTCTGATTGGAAACCTGAGCCACTGTTGTTTTTCTCAAGTATGTAAACCGCAATTCTTATCTATATCATCTAGGTACCTGGAACCTATGGGTGTGTGGTTAGGGGCTCCTTTCATTTCCCTGAAACCCTGGCCTCTTTGAGGCATCTTGTGGGAGGGTGATGTTGATGGAAGGTCTCCTCAGAAACATCACACCCTGAATTCTCCCTGAGAGGGCTCTGAGGGCTGCAAGGAGAGCAGAGGGGACCCTGGTGTTCTTCCATGAGCAAGTGTTTCCAGCATCTTCTAGAAAGAAACTATGTGTGGTGGGGAAAAAGCAGAGTATTAGGAATTGGGAGAGTCATATTTATCACTGTTTAGCGGTGTGATCTTGAGAAAGTCACCTAATCAATCTGGGCTTTCCCTTGTCCGTAACAGAAGGGGTCAGGTTTAGATAGTCTGGCAGGGAGACTTCATCTTCAAAGGCTGATATCTAGACTTAAGTCAACATAACACTACATTTTGGGGTGATACAGACAATATCCCTCTCTCCAGCACACACCTCCACCAAAATCCATTTTTCTACATTCACTTTTATGGGAATTTCACTTTATAGTAGAGTGAGAGTTATGTTTCAATGGAAAAAGGGAAGAGAAAGGTGTAAGAACTTTGCCCCTCAGACCAGGTCTCTCAAATGGGCTTTGGACTCCTATGGAATGAAGCATTAAAGAAGGAAGCTGATACTATTTGTTGTAGGCTGAATTGCATCCCCAGCCCCTGTCCCCCAATTCATATGTTAATGTTCTAATCGCTAGTATCTCAGAATGTAACTGTATTTGGAGATAAGGCCTTTAAAGGAATAATTAGGTTAAAATGAGGCCATTAGTGTGAGGCCCTAATCCAGTATGACTGGTGTCCTTATTAGAAGAGGAAGAGATAGCAGAGGTATATGTACATGGAGAAAAGACCTATGAGCACCAGCTGCAAGCCAAGTAGAGAAGCCTCAGAAGAAAACAAATCTGTTGACACCTTGATCTTGGACTTGTAGCCTCCAGAACTGCTAGGGAACAACAACAAAAAAAAAGTCTGTTGTTTAAGCCCCCCAGTCTCTGGCATCTTGTTAAGGCAGCTGGAGCAAACTAATAAATGAGCTCTTGTTCAAGAGCTGCTGTGCTCAGCAGATGCTCTTGGCTCAGCAAAGTAGGTGCAGAGTGGGGCACAGAGTAGAGAAAGGAGAAAGCCCTTATTCCTGATGTCCACAGCACTTGGAGCCCCAAAGTCTGGGATTTGGGGGCTTCCAGAGGCAACAGTACTTATCTGGACAATGGAATTCTTTTTATTATCGCCAGTGACCGTTGCTCATCATCTAAAAGGAGCTTTGCAGGAAGCAGCCGAGATGGACAAGTGGGAGCTACAGATGGAGTGGGAAAATGGGACAAAAGACTAGTAAAGAGGTCCACGCCTTGGGGGGACTCTGGACATATCTGGCAGCCCTTTATGTCGAGTGATGTTCTACTCTTAATAAGTTCTTAAAATAATGGACATTTTGGGTCGCACAAATATTACAAAGAATCCATGTTGCGTCATTTCTTTAATATACTTCTTGAACCTGCAGCCCATTTTTGGAAACGCGTGCATAATCCTTTAGAATGTGTCACCTCTTCTTTGGTTACTAAAGTTTCCCCAAGTTCAAATAAAAAAAATAATTTCCAAATCATTGATTTGCAAGCCATCATATTATATAGCATAATTGTTCTGCACTGAAACCAAATCTCATATGCTTTAATGATTAGATCTTTTCACCCCCTTTAATTTATAAGCAAAATTGATTCTTCGGATCAATAGTCCCGGGGGCACAAGAATCTGGGCTGCTGGTGGAGTCTGAGTGGGCCTGTCTGAGTGTTAACTGTGGCTTTGGATGGCTCCTGGAGTAGAGATGTCACTCTCATTTTCAGAGCCAAACTCTGGCTACATGTCAAAATCTATAGCAAACCACAGGAGTCATTTTTCTCCAGATTCCCCAAATTAAGAGATTAATCCTATTTGTCTCCCTCACTACCTTTTCAAAAAAGCTGTTTGTTGACTTAACGTTTGAAGGCCATAGAGCCTGGAAACGGACCAAGGAAAGGTTTGAAGAAGCTTGTGAGAATGCTGTGCTTAGGACTGTCTCTACTCAGGACCAGTTCTCCCTATTCAGACCTTCATCAGCAAAGCAAACTGGGAAACTGAGGCAAATAAGCCAGAGCAGTGGTCCTCAAAATGTGGTTTCCAGACCAGTTGCAGCCGCAGCACCTGAGAACTTGTTAGAAATTTGAGTCCGTGGGATCCATTTCAGATCTACTGACTTGGAATCTTGGAGGAGGGCCAGGTGATCTGAGCTTTAATGAGCCACCTAGGTGATTCTGATTTAGTTTGAGAACCACTGCTCTGGACAACTCAGCTGTGACAATTATTTTCTGAATTCCTGAGGAAAACGTTTCCATGGTTCTTTCTTTTTCTAAACCTGACACACACATAGAAGATTCAGATGACCACAGGACAGCTGCTTCTTATAGGATCTCTCCAAGGAGCTGAGATTCTCACCCATGGATTTGTAACACGTGTATATATCACTCCAGTTCTTCCATCTACCTCCCTGCCCTCTAATGTTCAAAACAAAACAAAAAACCCTCAGAATACACACCACATAACGTAAGTTCAGCAATTGTCTCTGTTTCCAGGTGTGTGTGTAATACTTATCTCTATTTTTATTTGAACAATCCTTACCAATAGGGTTGAACATACAACATAAAGACTTTTCATATAAATGATAATAGTTATATTAAAGTGCTTGAATTGCTAAGACCGATGTCAAAGAGCATACTGCTTATGTTTCCTTCCAGCAGTTTTATGGTTTCACGTCTTACATTCAAGTCTTTAATCCATTTTGGGTTGATTTTTATGTATGGCATAAGATAGAGGTCTCATTCCTCTTTTTTTACATGTGGCTGCCCAGTTTTCCCAACACCATTTATTGAAGAGACTATCCTTTCTCTATTGTATTGAATATGTTCATTGCTCCTTTGTGATAAATTTCTTGTCTACAGATGTGTGGGTTTATTTCTGGGCTCTCACTTCTGGATATGTCTCCTCAAACAAGGGAAACAAAAGCAGAAATAAACAAATGGGACATCAAACTAAAAAGCTTCTGGACATAAAAGAAAATAATCAAAACAAAATGACAACCTACTAAATGGGAGGAGATATTTGCAAATTATATATTCAATAAAGGGCTAATACCCAAAACATATAAAGAACTCATACAACTCAACAACAAAAAAAAAACAAACAACCTGATTGGAAAATGGGCAGAGGATCTGACATTTTTCCAAAGATGACATGCAGATGGCCAACAGGCACATGAAAATATGTTTAACATCACTAATTATTAGGGGAACGCAAACCAAACCCACAATTAGATCACCTCACACTTGTTAGAACTGCTATTATCAAAAAGGCAAGAAATAACAAGTGTTGTCAAGGATGTGGGGAAAAGGAAATTCCTCATGCACTGTTGGTGGGAATGTGAATTGGTGCAGTCACTATGGAAAACAGGATGGAGATTAGAAGTTGAGAATAGAATTATCAGATAATCCAGCTATTCTACTCTGGTATTTAGCCAAAGGAAACAAAAACATTAATTCTAAAAGATACATGCACCTCCATGTTCATTGCGGCATTATTTATAATAGCCAAGGTATGGAAACAACCTAAGTGCCCATCAATGGATGAATGGATAAAGATGTGGTGCATGCACACACACACACACTCACACACACTCACACACACACACACACAAGAATACTACTCAGCCATAAAAAAGATGGACTCTTGTCATTTGCTGCAACATGGTTGGAGCTTGAGGGTGTTATACTAAGTGAAATAAGTCAGACAGAGAAAGACAAATACCATATGATTTCACGCAAATGTAGAATTTTAAAAAACAAACCAAAAATTCTCAAAATAAATGGATAAACCAAACAAAAACAGAGATACAGAAAACAGCTTAGTGGTTAACAGAGGGGAAGGAATTGGGGGAACAAAAATGGGTAAAGGGGGTCAACTGAATGGTGACAAATGGAAACTACATTTTTGTTGGTGCGCACACTGTAGTTTATACAGAAGTAGAAATATAATGTTGTGTACATGAAACATGTAATATTATAAACCAGTGTTACCTCAGTAATAAAGTGCTTGCATATGCCAGATACTAGGCTAACCACTTTATGAACTATGTTCTATTGGAGCCAAAAACAACCTATTTTATGATGAGGAAGATGAGGGAAAAAGTCACAAAGGAGTTAAATAACTTTTAAGATTTGTAGTCTTCACGTAGACCCTGTCCAGTACCACTACTTGGAATAACGAGTTGATAATTGTTGATGGAGTTATCGGGGAACTGTTCAGCTTGGATGACATGTGTGTTAGCCTCACATCTCTACTATGTAACTCATAATGGAAACATGTCATCTTTGGCATGCAATAGTTACACCTTCCACCTACTTTGTTTCTCTGGGAGATATACTGTATTGGCAACAAGAGATCCATAGTCTCTTTCCTGATAGTTTTGGTAAAGAAGGCACATAGATAACCAAGTTTGAAATTTTAGTCTCTTTCAGGAAGACTTACAGGCCTTGAGTCTGTGACCTGTATTCATTATGTAAAACAGCTAACTCATGTCAACTGGGTCTGTTTCTTTATGAAGGGATGAGAGAGTAACTTTACATGTACTTAAAAAAATTTTGTTTTCTATTGGTGTATAGTTGATTTGCAATATTATGTTAGTTTTAGGTGTACAGCAAAGGGATTCAGTGATACATATACATATCTCTATTCTTTTTCAGATTCTTTTCCCATATAGGAATTTTACATATTTTGACTTGAGCATTTCATTACTCATGTAGAAATAGTAGACAATTGTTGGATGTGTGAAAAGTATCGACTCTGAGTTGAAGAAGTAATTGGCTTTGGGATTGGGGCCTGAGCATTTGAGCAAAAGTAAGGGTTAACTGGTAGGTGTGTAAAGGTTTGGTAGGGACATGACTTGCACATGTCAATGGGCAGAGCTTCTGGAGACCCTGTGATCCACTGTTTCTGGTACAAGAATTCTTAATAAGATGACACAGTTCTCTCTTACAAAGAAAATGCCTCCATCTATGAGGGCAAGTCTTTGCATTCCCTTGATTTCCACTTCTTTCCTTCATGCTGGTCCCACCCTGAAAGAACTCTCCCAAACCCTGGGTGGCAGGGACCTCGTAGAATGATAAGGGACAGGGCTGAGTGTTGGAGGAAACCCTGGAGAAGGGAGTAGCTTCTAGGTCCATTTCTGCTCTGTTAAGTTCTGTCACTAGGAAATATTACTTAAAACCTCCTTGGACCTTAATTTCCTCAACTGTCAAATGAGAAGACTGGACCAGATACTGTTTAGGACTAGGTTATGTGTTACAAGGGATAGACCCCATTCTTGAAATTGTCACGATGGATCTTGATAGTGACAGAGTCTTCGATTTGCTTTTTCTTTTTTTTTTTAACTCAAACTCATTTTCTTGTTTAGAAATAAATTTATAAATAAACAAACAAACAAATAAATAAAAGGGTGCAATTGCTTGCTTTCTAACAAACTAGTTTTTGTGTGCTCTGGCAGGTGCTAACAGAGATTTCATACCCCTTAAGAATAAACCAGATCCGAAAGCGAGGAAAATCAGTATACTTAATTTTGAGAGAGGGAGCAAGTGAGAACCTAACAAAAGACTGAAAAATCTTATGAAAGAGTCAAAGATGTGGGATATTCTTTTTTCTGTCTGAATTAATAATATTGAACATACGTTCAGCTAGAAAAAAAGGACCTTCCCTTTGCCTCTACTTGGTTAAAATATAAGAAAAATGTTACATTCTGTGTAAGACTTTCAGATTCAGTGTGACAATCATTTGAAATTCCAATCAGGCTGCTTAGATTCTGTTACTAAAAAAAAAAAAAGATTAAATCAGGAACTAAAATAAAGTGTCTAATAATTGCTTTGGGAAAAATGTATGTGCTTCTATGGAGGAATGTGTCAGATAGAGCTTAGCAAAATTTCGTAGTCAGGGCAGCCCTGGCCAGTTAATGGGATCAAATGCTTGGCTGACTGATTGATTATTTACGTAGAAATCATCATTATGATAAGAAAAAAGAAGTGGATTCAAGGGTTTCAAGTAAAAGGGCATCTGGAGGTGGCTAATGGGGTAGATCGGGACAAGAGTGAGGCGAGGAGGGGGCCATACATCCCAGGTTAGAATAAACTGGGAAGACTAGTCGGTTTCTACGAGGAGTTGCTTTGGGAGCCTGATGTTCCCAAACAGTGTCCACGTTCTATGTTGCCTGTAATCCCAGGCGGATTACAAATCACTCTCTTCATCTGCAAAACAAAATAGCCATTTCACCCAGATACTGCAACTCAGCTTCAGACAGACCCCAAAATTCTTAAAAATGGCAGTGCTCTTATATGAAGATTGAAAAAATCTTAGATAGAAGATTAAGCAGTTGCTGAGATGTGAGAAACAGAAGTCAAGGAACATTCCCTACATGTTCTTACGTTTGGTTTTTTTTAACATCTTTATTGGAGTATAATTGCTTTACAATGGTGTGTTAGTTCCTGCTTAACAAAGTGAATCATGCGAATGATTTGCAACAAAGTGAATAACAAAGTGAATCATGATTTGATTTTTCTAATGCCAAAGTGGATTTTTGTCTGATCTAAGGTAAACTTCCTCATTTACTAAGTAGAGCCATTCTCTGTTTCTGTGATTACTGTGTCACATTACTGGGGAAAGGTAACAGGACTAATAGTAGAAGTTTATTTTTTTTCACTTTGCCGTGTAACCTTAGATTTCATGTTACTTTTATTCACATAAAATTAAACTTATAAATTTATTCATCATATCGTGTTTTTCAAATTGTTACATTTATTTTAAAACTTCGTTCCTTTGATTTTCTCCCTCCAGTCTGCACATCAGTATCAATATCTCCTTCCTTTTCCAGTAACTCACAGCACAATCTGCTGTGTCCTTTCATGTTTTCCCTCTACTCATCTAAGGCGCCTATACTCACATATGTACATACTGGGTTTTTCCTTGAGTCTTTGTTTGGAATTAAATGATATAAGGAATGTTTTCCTACAGCTTTTTGTACTCTACTTCATCAACATCTCTCATCTGGTGGCTTTAATTTTTTTACATGACTACCTAATATTCACTAGTGTGACAGTGCGAAACATTGTTCAGCCTCTTCTCTAGTAGTAGGCAAAAAATTTATTTCCAGTTTCTGTCCATTCCTAACAATTCTGCAGAAGGTTTCCAGGAAGAATTAGAAAGTGTTGGAGTAAAGACTTTATTACAATTTAACAGCTATTATTGGATTGTTTTCCAAAAGAGCCACAGCATTTTAAGTTCTACTAATTTAAGAACCCCTTTTCCCCATAACCCTACCAACATTAGGTACTATAGTCCCTTTTAGTATGTATCAGTCTGATGTCAATAAAATGACAATCTATTATTTATTTTGCACTTACCTCAATTTTCATCAATATGAGAATCTTTTCACATAGTTGTCCAATTTAGTTTTTTGTTCATAAATTTTCATTTATGTCATTTATCCATATTTTTTTTCCTCCTGAATAGTCTTTCTTGGTAATTTATAAGAGTTCTGGATATATTAAGGAAAATTTTCTTCTTACATCTGTTAATTTTACCTCCACATAGGTGATATTGAGTTTATTTGTGGTATCTTTCTACGTGCACCCTTTTTTAACTTTTAATTTTCCGAAAATGTAAATTCTTAGCTTCTGAATTTTTAGTCCAAAGTTTCTCTGAACCCCACATTGTACAATAATAGACTTCCTGATTTATTTCCTTCATGATGTTTATTAAGTACTTAGTTTTAAAATTTAAGCCTTAAATCCATATAAAATTTTTAATGTAAAATGGGGGCTCATTTTTGTTTTCTGGACAACCAGCTGTGCCTGCTTATTTATGAAATAGTTGATCCTTTTCTCACTAACTTTTGAAGAACTTTCATACTGTTTTCCATAGTGGCTGCACCAGTTTACATTCCCACCAACAGGGCACAATGGTCCCTTTTTCTCTACATCTTTGCCAGCATTTGTTATTTCTTGTCATTTTGATAATAACGATGCTAACAGGTACGAGGTGATATCTCATTGTAGTTTTGATTTGCATTTCCCTGATGATTAGTGAGGCGGAGCCTCTTTTCATGTACCTGTTCGCCACCTGGTTGTCATCTTTGGAAAAATGTCAATTCAGATCTTCCACCCATTTCTTAATTGGATAGTTCCGTTTTGTTTGTTTGTTTGCTATTGAGTTGTTGGAATTTTTTATATATTTGGGATATTAACCCCTTATCTGATGTGGTTTTCAAATATTTTCTCCCACCCAGTAGGTTACTTTTTCATTTTGTTGATGGTTTCCTTTGCTGTGCAGAACATTTTAATTTGATGTAGTCCCACTTGTCCGCTTGTTTGTTTTTGTTGCCTTTGCTTTTGGGGGCAAATTCTACCCCCTCCACCACCCGCCAAAAAAAAAATCATCATTAAGACTCGTGTCAAGGAGCTTAACTCTTATGTTTTCTTCCAGGAGTCTTCTGGTTTCAGGTCTCTCACTCAAGTCTTTAATCCGTTTTGAGTTAACTTTTGTGTATGGTGTAAGATAGGGGTCCAATTTGATTATTTTGCCTGTGGCTGTCCAGTTTTCTTAGTAGTTTTTGAAGAAAATTTTTTTCCCTGTTGTATATTCTTGTCTCTTTTGTCATAAATTTATTGACCACGTATGTGTAACTTTATTTCTGGGTGCTCGATTCTGTTCCATTGCTCTATTTTCTGTTTATATATTTGTCCTGCGTCTCTTCATCTTACAAAACTCTCCTTAGTATGATAAGGTTTTAATTATTTTTTTTACTGGCATCTCATGAATTTCTCTCTATAAAATTATACAGATTTTCTTTTAATATTTATATGTTATTTAATTTTCTCACTTTATTGAATTTACTGAAACTGCCAAGTCAATTTTAAATAGCAGTAGTGATCATGGATTTCTGCTCTAGTCTTGATTTTTCTTTTTTTAGTGTTGATTTTTAATTGAAATATTTTTGTTACATATGCTTCTTGTGGTTTTTGATAAACAAACTTAATTAAATATGTGATTTATTTATAATCTTTTGTTTGGCATATCTGATGAATTTTGTGAAATGCTTTTTCAGAACCCGAAGGTATAATTATTTCTCTATTTTTATGTTTTGGATTCTGCTAATATGTTTTCTGGTATTAAAGCACTATTGCTTCCCTGGAGTAAATTCAGCTTCTTCATAGTATACTGTGTTTCATGTATTGTCAGACTCTGTTTCATAAATTTGTACTTAGAATTTTCACTATATTCATGAATGAAATTGGTCCATAGTTTTCTTTTTTATACTATCTTTTTGACTTTTGGTAATAAAGTCATGCTGATTTCAAAACTGAATTAGAGACTCCCATCTTTTGCTTAGAACAGTTTTTTTCTTAATTTTCTAAAGGTTAGACAGATATCGAATGACTTTCCTAATTCTTTCTATAATTATTGATATAATCTCACTTTTGATGGCTCTTAATAAATGTTAGTAGTTTACGTTTGACCAAGAAGCAATCCATTTTCTCCAGGACCCCAAAATATGCTGCTCCACAGTTGCAAATAGAATTCCTCTCCTATCTCCGCTTTTTAAATTTTTAAAAATATTTATTTATTTATTTATTTATTTATTTGGCTGCATCGGGTCTTAGTTGTGGCACTAGGGATCTTTGCTGCTGAGTGTGGGATCTTTTTAATTGTGGCATGTGAACTCTTAGTTGTGGCATGCTGGATCTAGTTCCCTGACCAGGGATCAAATCCAGGCCCCCTGCATTGGGAGTTATAGGGACTTCCCTGGTGGTCCAGTGGCTATCTCTGCTTTTAACTGCAGTCTCAGATCCAGACATTTTTATTTTTGCTCTTTTTACACAATCAGGATTACAAATGGCTTTTTATAATGTATTAATCCTTCAAAGATCTAGGTTTGGATATCTCTATTTTTTCTATTACATTTTTATTTCACATTTCAGAAATTTCAGCTTTTACTCTATTTCCCTCTTTCTGGAATCAATCAGTGTTCCCCTTTCTCCCCAAATTTCTTAAAATAAGTTCTTAGTTCTAGTTTTGTTTTCCTTCTTTAATTATGAAGGTTTTTTACTATCCATTTTCTCCAAAATACTCTTTTCCTTGTGTACTGTAAGTTTTGGTATAATGTATTTTCTTTTTAACTAATTGCTTTATAGATAAATTATAATTTCCATTTTAATTTTAGCCAGAACTATGTGAGTAGTTTAAAAAACAATTTTTGGAAGCAGCTAACATATTTTTGTCACAATTTTTTTTCTCTAATTTTATTGCCTTATCAGAGAATATGGCCTACAAATGTCTGCTGTAAGTTTTAAGGTTTTCTTTGTGTTCAAATATTTATTTTTTTGATATATTATAAGAATATATAAAAAAGTATGTTCTCTGAAAGATTTAAGGTTCTTTTGTAGCACTTAATTCCACTGTATTTTTACTTTCATTTATATTTTTTAGCTTTGATCTAGTGGAATTGACTAATCTGGAGAGAGTTTTGTTTCCCAGTAGACTTTTACAGTTATCCAATTATTCCTGCTTTTTTAATACTTTTTGGTTTACATATTTAGCTAATACATTATTTGGTTTACACAGCTTAAGTTTAGGACCATTTGTATCTTTTTTTAAAGGTGTTTGTTTACTATTTAAATGGACGGTTTTTACCTTGTTCATTGTTTTTAATCTTTAGAAACAAGTTGTTTGCTATTAATTTTGCCTCCTTTGCCTTGATATTGTTTGCACTGGACTGGTATCCCTTGGTTCGTTTCTTCATATCACACTTCTTTTTTTTTTTTTTTTTTTTTCCGGTACGTGGGCCTCTCACTGCTGTGGCCTCTCCCATTGCGGAGCACAGGCTCCAGACGCGCAGGCCCAGCGGCCATGACTCACGGGCCCAGCTGCTCCGCGGCATGTGGGATCTTCCCAGACCGGGGCACGAACCTGTGTCCCCTGCATCGGTAGGCGGACTCTCACCCACTACACCACCAGGGAAGCCCCATATCACACTTCTTTATCAGTTTATTGTATAGCTCTTTCCTCCAAATAGCCTATAGTCAGGATCTGCTTTTAATCCAATCTGACAGTTTGTCTTTCAATAGGGCAATTGAGTATATTTTTGTTTAATGTTAGAACTTTTATGCTTGATTTTGCTTTCCATATCAAAGTTTTTCAACTTGGGCACTACTGATATTTGGGACCAGATAATTCTTTCTTGTGAAGACTGTCCTATGCATTGTAGACTGTTTACCAGTATCACACGGCTTCTACCCACTAGATGGCTTTCACATCCCCCTCCAGTTGTGACAACCAAAAATAACTCCAGGTGTTGCCAGATGTCCTGTGGTGGGGAAAAATCCCCACGCTTCCCCAACTCCAATTAACATCTGCTTTATACATTTTAAAAACCACAGTTGTCTTATTCCAGGCCTAGAAGCTCCACACATAGGTTATTTGTGCGGGCAACTTCATCTGGGTTACATGTACCTAGGGTAACCAACCATCTCCTTTGTCTGGACTGAGCAGATTCCTCAGACATGGTACTTTCAGTGCTAAAATCAGGAAAGTCTTGGGAAAACCAGAGTGAGTTGGTCACCTTGGATGTACCTCTTCAGTCCTGTTCTTATACCGTATAGACTTGACCAAAGAGAACAGCCCAGTAAGGTCCATTCAGCCACTAACCCAGTTCTCATTTTTCACTGTTTCCCCAGTTGACGCATCCTGGTCTAAGTACATTCTGAGCTCAGAGTTGTGAAATTGTATTAAAAATCCTTAGACATTTGTCTCTGAGAGTCATACTAACATGCTTCTACACAGATATGAGGCCTATCCTGTACCCTTTTAGATATAATCATATCTGTATATTATATTATTTATTCTTTACTGTAGTTTTCTCTACTCTTAAGTTTTCCTCATTTTGAAAGCCCTTCTGGATCATTTGTTGTTTCATTAATATTTCTCCCACCATCCCCCAAGTATTTTCCTCAGGATACTTAGGTAAAATACTTTCTGAGTTCTTATTTATCCTTGAATAACTTAATTTTACTCTGATAGGTGAATGGTAACTCTGCTAGGTATAGAATTCTTGAGTTCTTGTTCTTTTCTCTCTTGAGTTCTTTTTTTTCACGTGGTCCTCAAGCTTCTAGGATTGCATATGAACAGAATGATGCCAGTTTGATTCCTTTAGATTTGTGCTTTTTTTCTCTCTTTTTCTGACCGTACCACACAGCTTGTGGGATCTTAGTTCCCTGAACAAGGATTGAACCCGGGGCCTCGGCGTGAAAGCGCTGAGTCCTAACCACTGGACTGCCAGGGAATGCCCTAAACTTGTGCTTATATGATTTTTCTCTTGTCCTTGTTTTATTTTTTAAAGATAATAAGCACACATTACTCTTTTATATCTATCTCCTCACTGCTACTAACAGTTTGGATCTTGTGATGGTGGAAAGAGTGTCAGGGGAGGAAAAGAACGGCCTCTCACCTTCTTTCTTTATTTTTTAATTAATTAATTAATTAATTTTTGGCTGCGTTCGGTCTTCATTGCTGCATGCGGGCTTTCGCTAGTTGTGGTGAGGGGGGCTGCTCTTCATTGCTGTGCCCAGACTTCTCATTGTAGTGGCCTCTCTTGTTGTGAATCATGGGCTCTAGGCACACAGGCTTCAGTAGTTGTGAAGCGCAGGCTCAGTAGTTGTGGCTCGCAGGCTCTAGAGTGCAGGCTCAGTAGTTGTGGCGCACGGGCTTAGTTGCTCCGCGGCATGTGGGATCTTCCCGGACCAGGGCTCAAACCCACGTTCCCTGCATTGGCAGGTGGATTCTTAACCACTGCGCCACCAGGGAAGTCCCTCACCTTCTTTAACTTAAGGGCAAATATCTATTTTTCAATAAATATTTTGTTTGGTTTTAAGGAATTCTCTATTTGTTCGTGAAAAAAAAATCCATTTGGCATTTATCTGGGAGCTCTCATCCTCTGCTCTGCATTTCTACTGCCCTAGAGGCCCTCCCAGAGGAAATAGGCATGAGTGGGGTGTAGGAGAGGAGGAGGGCATCTTCCTGTCGCCCAGATTCTGATGGTTATGAAGAACGTGAGGAGCTCTGCTTGTGGTCTAGAACCTCTTGTGGGTCAGAATGCCATCTGGATCATGTTTTCAAGAGAACATCACAACTCAAAGAATTATTCAGGAAATTCACATTCTGGGTCTGGTGTCTGAGACTTGATGTATACACACGAAATGCAGGAAAGATCCCTCCTCTCTGAGCTGAGCTCTCTTGCTTTCTATCAAAGCAGTTTTTCGAAAAGCACATTTTATAACAATCCCATCTTCTGAAGAAACCAGAGGGAGTGGTAAGTAGATGAAACATCCGTGACCTCACAGCTGGAAATGGAAGGGAAACAAGTCAATTACAATGCTCTCAGAATATTAGGAGCCATCAAGAATGCACAGAGGGATTTTATTCCATGCTCTGGGGGCCCCTATTTTTGGATCAGTGGCTGTGAAGGTGAACTCATCCTGTAAAGTTCCATTCCAATGCGACCTTCACCGTGAAGTTCTTAGCAGGAAATGGATTCTTGCTGCTCCAAATCCTGAGAACACTTTAGGTCACTCATGACACTCACGCTGTCTTAGGTCTTGAGCTATTTTTGTTCACATCTTCTTTTTCCTTCTCGGGGGTGGTTGTTACAGTCAGGGGTTGTCTGATCCATGGCTGTATTCTCCTTAGTCTTTAGCCCAGTGTCTGAAGCATAATAGGTGTTTAATACTGGCAGAGAGGTGGATGGATGGATGACTTAAAGAAAGAAACTTGAATCTTCCTATTTGATATTTTTCCCCCGGGATAAATTTCCTTCATCTATCTGGTTAATGTTAGTTTTAGGTCTATATTCCATTCTATTGCTATATGCCTTCCAGCCATCCATGGTTTTCCTTCTAATTTAGTTTGGTGTATATTTAAACCCAGATCAGAAAGATCTTGCATTAAGTAAGCCTCCAGGGTGTCAGTAAACATCAGGTAGCTATAAGGTATCTTTTAACCATTAATTTGCTTTCCAAAAGTTTTCCAATTTTTCTTTCTCTTCACTTCCTCTTACCCCTCCTATCCTTGCATTGTCTTTACTACCCTTGGCCATCCCCTCTTACCTACCCCAATATACAAATATACCACATACCAAAACACTCTGTTATTTTGTTTATGGACTAATACTGATATTGTGTTCCATTTCTGTGGTGAATTTCTTTAGGTTTTTTGTTGTTGTTAAGATTAAAGATACTCTTCCCCCAGTCAGGAAAACATCTTAATAAGATATGGATTTTTATCCTGGGCACAGAGCCTAGGAGAGAATTGGGATTTTATAAGATTCCACTGTATCACAGGACTTTGAATATGCGTCTCTGAGTTACAACAGACGACATTGACTGGAGTATTAATCTTTAACCCCTTCTTATTTTCAAACTATTTCTAAAAATCCTTTATTTTGATCTACATTTAAAAACAAATAAAAAGTGTTTTGCAAGTTCTAATGATTTCCAAGAATATTCCCTTAGCTACAGGTCTTATTTACTGAGCTAACATTATGACTGAATCTACATATTGACAGGGTTTTCTCCATCAGTCTTTAGAAAAGATGACTAAATGCATAAGACTTGAGGGAATTATGAGTCTGTGTACAACAGGACTTCAGTTACTAGAAATTCTATATTCTCTGTTGGCTAGTAAAACTATTCTTGGTTGAAAGGAAGAACAATCAGCTCAAACTAGGATGCAGAAAGGAACCTGCTAGATTTTCTGTACCTAACCACAGTGTTAGAAGGACAAATGTATAGTCATGCTTCAGTGCAACTGAATATAGGGTGGGTACCAACAGCTCTTCTTTCTTCTCTGCTTCTTCTGTATGTTGGCTTCATTGATGCAAATTACATTCTGCCACAGGGCTGGAATCCTGGCCACCAGCAGCTCTGAAGCCCTGTATCTCTCACCTTGCTTCTACAGAGAGCCTGGAAAGTCAATCTCTATCCAAATTTGAAAAGCATTGAACAATACTGTAAATTGACTCATCTTGGATGAGGAATAAGGCCCAGAGCTATCAGTGGTCATCCCAGGACACTGTCAGTAAGTCTATGGTGATACCCAAATATTCAAACCCCACATTTAACATAGGAGTGGGACTGTTCCCAGAAAATTGGAGCTGCTATTCTGTGTAGACTAAATGTTAGTCTTTTTTTTTTTTTTTATGAAGGCTAAGGGGCAGAATTTTGAGAAAAGAAACTTTATGAGGAAGCATTTGTAAGGGATGAAAATTACTTCCTGCTTCTTTGTGAGGAGGTCTCCTGAGGGTGAAAATTCTAGGAATGAGTAGCAAGTAATCTCATTTTTTTCCTGAAGTTTGATTCAACTATCTTTCTTCCTTTAAACTCTCAAATTATAATCCCGGGTATAAAGTGTGTTCTCAGTAAACCCTTGTAAACTTGACTTAGAGCACTTAGCATCTGAGTTCCACTGTACACACATCATTACCCAAGGTGGGGCTTCAGTATTCACAGGGCATGATTGTGGTTTCTCATGTCTGTCAAGTCATTCTGTATGTAAGATTTGTGACAGGAGGAAATGGGAGGTAAGGATGAAGGGGATGTCCGGCTCAGAGTCTCCAAGACCTTAAATGTCCTGACTGAAAAGACCCCATGACTTGGTTAGGATGGGACTGATCCTCCCTGCGTATTTAACCAGGTGTTTCTCTAAAGGTCGATAAAATTTGGTACTTCCCAGTTTTAAACTTGCATTTGAAGGTCCAAGAAGGCAAATTAGCGTTTGCCAATACTCGATGATACTCGAGTATTTTGTGATACTCGATGTTTTTTTGTTTTGGAACGAGGCCAAGAATGTGTCCGTGTAAGATGTCCCAGTTTGTCACAATCCCTGGAAATCGTGTCAAGGGAACTGGCATTGGAGAAAAGTGGACTGTTCCATGGAAAGAAGCAACTCCTTCATTACATGTTAGACTATCATGCCCCCAAAGCTTGCAGATGTCTATTCACACAAAATATCTTTATTGCCCTGAATTGAATTAATCCTCACGGGGAAACTGAGAATCCTATCCTACTGATCTTTCTCCTAGCCTCTTGGCATCAGAAAGACCTTTATGTTCATCTACTTCAGTGTTTCTCAAACTCTAATGTGCCTCAGAATAATTTGAGGAGTTCGCTGAAAATGTAGATTCCTGGTGCCATCCCAGACATTCTCGTGCAAGAGATTGGTAATGGAGGGCAACAAGGAATCTGTATGTGTTTTGACAATCAGTTCAAATAATCTGAGACAGACAGCCTGCAACCATGCTGTGACAAATCTAAGTCTAACTCCATCTTCCTCCCAAAGGGTTGCCTTTTCTGTCAGTGGACATGTATCCTCATCAGCTGAGTAACCACCTGGCAGGGGATTTATGGAGAGGATTCCAGCATAAGAAGTAAAGCTGAACCACAATGAACATTTTTGAGTCCTAAAACCTATGTTTTGATCTTTTTTATAACATCAATGATTGATCGTTACCCACACTTTCTTGTAATATTTCTGGTGAGATGATGCCCACTACATTACAAAATTGTCTTATTTTATTACTAAATGAATCTAGTTAATCATACTTGATTAAATGAAAGTCATCGTCACACTGACCCCCTTTCTAATCTCTATGCTAACAGAGTACATCTCCTGCTTTGTCTGCAATGCAGCTTTTCAGGTATTTAAAGACATTCATCACACCCCACTAAGCGTTTTCTATTCCAAGATGAACTCTGCTAATTGTTTTCATCATTCTACGACATGGTTTCCAGGTTTTGATCCCCCAGGTTAACCTTCCAGACTTGTTCTAATCATTCAAACATGCGTGTAACTCAACACAGTGGTCTAGATAGAGCTTAACTACTGGGGAAAACTAGGGTCTGGGTTTTGAGGAATGGGATGGTGGAGGAGGGAATGCGGACAGATTTTGGCCATTGCCACCTCAAACTGGGAGACCATATTTCTTTTTTTTTTATTATTTAACATCTTTATTGGAGTATAATTGCTTTACAATGTTGTGTTAGTTTCTGCTGTATAACAAAGTGAATCAGCTATATGCATATGTATATCCCCATATCCCCTCCCTCTTGCATTTCCCTCCCACCCCCCACCATCCCACACCTCCAGGTGGTCACAAAGCACCAAGCAGATATCCCTGTGTGATGCAGCTGCTTCCCACTAGCTATCTGTTTTGCATTTGGTAGTGTATATATGTCAGTGCCACTCTCTCACTTCATCCCAGCTTCCCCTTCCCCCTCCCCGTGTCCTCAAGTCCATTCTCTATGTCTGCATCTTTATTCCTGTTGGGAGGCCATACTTCTGACTCGCTAAAAAATGGCATTTGCCTTAAGGAAAAAAGTCAAAAAAAAATTTTTGGGGCCCACATAGAGTCCCTGATAAACAAAACTCAGATTGTTTTTCATTCTAGGAACTTCTGTTAAGCAGGTTTTCCTCCATCTGACTTGAGTACTTGTTTTTTCTGAACTTACATGAAGCCATGTAAATGAAAGAATGGATTTATTTTGGTCAGTAAGGCATTCTTTAGACCATTCATTCCACCCCCAATCCCCATTCCATCCCCAACAGTTTTCTCGGTGTGACCTAGACTAACTGTGTTAGTGTGACTCACACTAACTGTGAGTCCATATAATATTTTGAAAATGTCTAACATGTAATATAGGGCTCCTTTAAAGTTTATCTTTTGCCCCCCACCTCCACTAATGGTAACTATGTGAGATGATGGATGTATTAACTTGATTTTGATAATTATTTCACAACATTATATGTGTGTGTGTGTGTGTGTGTGTATATATATATAATCACATTGTACACCACAAATTTATAGAATTTATTTGTCAATTTTACCTCATTAAAGCTGGAAAAATATCCAAAATTCTGAGGGCTGAGAGCTAGCTTGCTTTGAATGTGGTTTCAGATAAGCAGCCACACAGACCAGCTGAATCATGACGGCTACGTAAAGGTCTTTCTCCCCATGACAGAGTATATCTGTTCGGAAGTGGGACCGGGAGTAGCAGTCATTCTACAGAAACAGACATCAGACAAGACGATTAAATCCACACCAGCATGCAGAGAGCCCGACTTTTGACTGCTAAGGTACAACACATCTCATAGGCACCTCATCGAAGATAAAAAACAAAAAGAATTATTTTTATTTTCAGAAAGATAAAATGGAATTGATCTTCTGGTATATGGAAATTCTTTTTCTTTATTTTCTAAACTTTTTGAATCCTGACAAGCTAGGGAACACCTTAGGTCCTTCTTCCTCCAATCCCCAACTTTCCTAAGACTGATCATCACAGAGCTTTTTATATTTTTATTCTATGGCAGCTCAAACAAAACTTGTGTTTTCCTCCTCATCCCAAAATCCCAAGGGCCTTGCTATGTATACAGTGTGGGGTGCAAATGCCATTTGATTAATGTGATTATTCCACACAGTTGCAGGTAAGTTGCAGTTAAATATGAGAATACAATTAATGTAAAACTTTATATGCATTTTCCTGTTTACCCTACTCAATATACTTGTTTCAACATAAAGCTTATATGTGTATATCTCTTTTTGTCTCTCTATCCTTTTCTCCCTCTCTCTCTCTCATGTATAGGTATGTATGCATAAAAATTTGGCTTATGTCAGTTCTACCGGCTTTAGTTTAGTGAGATCATCGTTGTTAATTTCAGCTGTGCTTAGAGCAAGGTAATTCAGGTGTAAATTAAATATCTAAAAGTTGTGTAACAGATGGAGTCTCCTCTAAAATATGAGACAGAGTGACCAAATGTCTCTTCCTCAAACTTGCCATCCAGGTCCCTGAATATCTTTATCTAAGAGACTCACTCTCAAACCCCTATTTAGAATGCCATGTACCTCAAATATATATTTTTCCATTCTAAGAATACAACCATTAGGGTGTCAAGAATTCATTTTCAGTTTTGGGTTAATATTCATCTAAGTCTTTTGGCAGGGACAGGGCATTTTGATAATACGAATGCCTTAATTCCTCACAGCACCATTCTGAACTTTTTCTAATCAAAAAAGGAGAAAATAATTTCTCTTTTCCATTAAATATTCAGTGGGCAAACACTAATATGAAAGAAAATTGAAATTCTCTCCGTGGCACACTCAACAAATGACAGTTTAGATTATATTAGAAATACTGTAATTCTTTTCAGGTCAGTTAACTGAGTAAGAAATGGAAATCTAAAATGAAGCTAAAACATCGTATTAAGTATTACAATGTGTGCCTCCATCTCTCGGCAGCATGGGATGGTGGAAGGGCTGAAGGCTTTGGAGGCAGAACAGACTCAAGGGAAAATCTGGCTTCTGACACACACAGCTGAGTGGCCTTAGATGACATTCTTTGTGAGTCAGTGTTTTTCACCTGAATCCATCAGGTCTCTGGACCCTCCACCAAGTGAAGGCTCTGATGAGACATTTGCAAGTCCAGAACTAAATCTAATGGGCCCTGGACCAGCATGATTTCCTCAGGGTTGGTAAACCTCCCCCACTGATGGAGAACCTCTGGATAGGATGCTCGCTGGTGATGCTGGAGGCTTAGCCCCTCTGTGGTCCTTAATGGGCTCCATTGCTCTGGACCGCGTTGGGGGCTGGAATACTTTCTCCAAAAAAGGCTGAAATGATTCTCTGAGCAGCTGTCTGTTCTCAAATAATTCTTTTGTTTGTTTATCTATCCCAGTAAGACATCCTTTAGGGCTCTTTAGTATTTGAAAGAGGTATTTATTCTGCTTTTTTCTTATCTGTTGTTTGCTTGTAAGTGTCTGTGTTAGAGTGAAGTGCTACCAGAGCACTGCTAATTGTTTTGCTTCAGGTTCATCTTTCTCCTGCTGCCCTGGTGGCCACATGATTGAGTCCTCTTACCCACAGTGACCCCTCCTTCCCATCACCTGGTGCTGCATACTGTGCTTGGGTTAATGGTGGCTTCTCCCTTTTGACTTGTACCTGCATGGACCTGAAGCAGAACTGCAGCTTCACAGCTTCCTAGCTTCCTATTGTAGGTCACTGGAATTAAAGTCAGTGAGGGAAGGATTCTTTCTTTTAGACCCTCCCATCCTTCTCTACAACCTCCCTGAGGGACTCTGTTCTCATCCTTAGAAGCTTATTGGTGGTCCAAGGATCACTTCCCTTTTTAGGCTCCCATTTAAGTCTCTCCTATCTAAACAAGGATTCAGGCCCTTCTGTATCTTCCTTAAGGCCCCTAAGTGTGAAGTTAATCTAGGGTTTGGCAAACTGTGGCCTGGCAGCCTAAAGCCTTATTGGAATACAGCTGAATCCATTCCTTTGCCCAATGTCTATGGCTGTTTTTGTTCTGCAAAGGCAGATTGCAGTAGTTGCAACAGAGACTGTATATGTCCCATGGAGCCAAAAATATTTGCTCTCTGGCCCTTTAAGAAAATGTTTCCTGATCCCTGAGCTAATGTAAAGGAAAAACATCTGAGATAAAATGGCAGTGGTGATGATGACTAGTGGAACTGTTCACCACAGATAGCCCATTGTCATTTTTGTGGGACTCTTGCTGTTTAAACCCAAAGGAGTGATTCAGCCAAAGAACACAAATAATAAGTGGGGAATGGTGCTATTCACGGCCTCTTGTAATTGCTGGTAGGGCATTGGCCACTTCTCTGTGATATACATCAGGGTTCTCAAAGTGTGGTCTCCAGATCATCAGCGTCTCCTGGAATCCTGTTGGAAATGCAGAATCTCAGGCCCCACCCCAGACCAATAAATCAAACTCTGGGGGTGAGGCCAATAATGTGTGCTTTAAGAAGTCCTCTAGGTGATTCTGGAGGATGCTAACATTTGAGAACCACAGATGTAGGTAAAAGGGTTTTGCAAACTTTAAGGAGTTAGATAAGTAAAACATTGCACATTCTGTTACATGTTGAACCAGACTTCATGATATAGAAAGAATTCTTTCTATTCTTTCTATTGAGGTAGAATTCTTGTTCTTTTCTGGTATTGAAGTAGCTAAATAGTGATGTCCAACATGCCGTAGCGATGAACACATAGAACAAGGCTCCTGGGATCTAGATTGCACCTGGAGAGAGAAATAAAAAGGTGGAGTTTATCACTGGGGAAATGGTTCAGGCAAAGAAGATTCCTCTGCATAAACTGTCCTTCATGATCTTTCAGGCTTTCTACTTGAGATTAATAGTAATCTGCAAATGTTCTTTGAGCAGTGGGTTCAGCTGTAGATATGATGATGATTCCCATTTTATAAAGAAATCATAAGATAGAAATGAAGCTTAGATATTAATTTATGCAAGCAAACCCAGCCAATCAAATGACAGAACCGAGATATGCCCCCAGACTCTCTGTTGACAGAGGTAGTACTCTTCTATAACACATGTTTTTCCAGGATGGGACAAATGGAAGGTTCTTCAAGACCTTAGCAATGACACCTGTTAAAACTGCTTCTGCTGAACTGTCCTGCATTTGTCTAGCTGAGTCTGGACTTCGTGGATCTCTGACTGAATATGAAGTGATCAGAAAGCCAAGTGTCTAGTAATAAGGATGTGGGTCCTCCGGAGTACAATGTGTTCTAATAACCTCAGGCAGGGTGGGAAATGGGGGGGTGCCCTACTAGATTCTCTGTGCTGCGGTGACCCCCCCAAGCATGTGGTAACCTGGGGAAAATTACTTTATTGCATCATAGCTTGAATGAACTCATGTGGACCACAGATGCTCCCGGAACAAACCCATTTCACCCAGGGAGACTTCTGGGGAGGGTGAAGCTTGGCAAAACACTTTTTAAAAAGTCAGTATTCCCCTTGTTTTTCCTAAAATAAACTGCTGAAATTATCCCTTGATATAATGTTCTTGAGGATATACAAATAGCCTACAATGATAGCACATAGCAAGTATGAATTTCAGAATAAAAATCGAAGAAGCATCTCAGTGAATTGTGAACTCCTAGAGGATTCTTCATATCCCAGTGCATGCCGCAGTGCCTTGAACGCAGAAGGTGCTCAGAATATGTTCAGAGAATGATAAATCTGGCAAGAGACATTAATTATTATAGTGATGCTAGAAAGAGATTCCTAAGCACAGGAGTCTATTTTCAAGACTATTTTTAACACACCAAAGGTCCTATACTATTATGATGGATGTGAATAAATGGGTATGCTACAGATGTTGACAGCATCTTAGTCTCTTGCCTATAAACCATCGCCTCGTAAACAAGTCTTTTTTTCCCTTCTACTGCTTCACTGTGGCTAGGTCACAGTAACCTTAGAAATGCAGGTTGCTTTTGCCATTTGATGGGTATCTTCCCTTTGACAGTACTGTCTTCTGACCATGCGATCCAGCCCAGATGCCCTCGTAGTGCAGCAGGGGGAAGACAGTGGCAGGGGTAGGGGGAGAGTTACATTGCACCAGCCTCTAGCCTAGACCTGGCCGCCCCTAGTCTAGGACCAAAGCCAAGACATAAGAACACACTATATTAGGCTTTTCTTGATGCTGTGCTGCTGCTGTGGGTGAGAATGTGAAGGAGAATGATGAAGAGGCTTAAAGGGGAAAGAGAGATGCAGTCTTAAGCTCTGCCGGACACAGAGAACTTTGGAAAGAGTCCAAGTCAGCTTGGTGTAGATCGGGTCACCACTGCTGCTAAAATAATTTCGGTGAAAATCCAGATCTATAGAAAAGATATAAGTAAAAGTGAATCCAAATAAGGTATTGATCTTACTTCCCACTCACCTCTCTTCTGGTGATAAATCACCCTCATCTCAAACTGCAGCTCCCCTATGATGAGGAGACCTGTATTTCCTGACCACGAAGACTAACACAGTGGTCTCATCCCTTGTATGAAAGGGGCGGGCATTTCAGTGATTGAAATGGAGGAGCTGGGGACAGGGTAGTGACGTCTTGCAGAGCCCCATGTGGTGGCAGTGGTGGGGGCCTCTGTGAGAACAGCTGCACTTCCATGAGCAGTCATGGGCCCACAATAGACGTGACCACATGTGGCAGGGCTAAGGGGCTGGGGCAGGTGCTTGGGCCCCAAGGGGAAGACACTGTTGGTTGCCTACCAACCACTGTCTGACCTGTCTCCCTTGTCTCAAAGTCTTGTCTGGACCAGATAACAATGCACTCAGCAAACAGTGGCCCCCTGGGCTATAACTGATGCACTTCGATTGATTTAAGCTAGTTGTGGTTACCTTGTTTTCCTCTTCCTGTGATTGATTTAGCTGCAGGCACATGACATTATTCTGGCCCTAGAGACCTAAGGAGAAATTCACTGGAGGCTCCTGGGAAAGATTTTCCTACCTAGTTTTATCTTTTTAAGGAAGGGGATTATCAATGCAGGAGAAGAGGTTTTCTCTCTCAGAATCTGTTGTATGAGAAGGTGATACCTGGGTCTGAGACTGTCATTTTGTGACTGTATTAGTTTCCTAAAGCTTCTGTAATAAATTACCACAAACTTGGAGGCTTAAAGCAAAAGAAATTGATTCTCTCACAATTAAGACCAGAAGTCCAAAATCAGTATCACTGGACTAAAGTCAAGCCCCTGGAGGTACCAGGGGAGAATTCTTGCCTCTTCCAGGTTCTGGTGGCCATCAGCATTCCCGAGCTAATGGATATATCACTCCAAGTTCCATGGTCATTATCTGAAAATCTTTCTCTTCTCGTCTTCACATCTTCTTCTCTTCTATGTGTTGTCAAATCTCCCTTTGCCTCCCTCTTATAAGGATACATGTGAGTCCATTTAGAGTCCACCTGGAGGATAATCTCCCCATGTCAAGATAGTTAACTGAGTCATATCTATAAAGACCATCTTGTACTATACAGAGTAATAGTCCCAGGTTTCAAGGATTAGGATGTGAATTTGGGGGGGAGGGGACATTTTTCAGTTTGCTGCAGTGACTATGAGGATAGAGCCCCCCCCCCCAAAAAAAAACCACTTAGAAGCCTCTCTGGAAACCTAATGCCACTGTTTTTGAGTTAAGCAGCCTTGGATATAGCTACCACTGGACTTCAGGGGTCACATGGTTGAGGAACCGTCCAACATCAAAGATGACCCCAAGGGTCTTGGGGACATCCAGGTTATCTGTACAGGCCTGGGCGTCATCCAGGGGCAGGTTCACACCTCAGTGAGCTCAGCCTCCTCTGCCAGGCACCACACCCTATCCCCCCATGCTGCCATCCTGAGCGTGTGTCACCTCTGCAGAGAACGTATTCTGGCTGGAGCAGTCAGTCCCACGCCAGACTTGGATGTGGCTACTCAGTTGCTGATCAGATCAAAGGGGGCCAGGTGGTAGCCGTGCTCCTCCCAAGCCTCCTTGATGGCCCTTTTCTCCAGCGAGAGCCCGGGCTGGTCCATGAGCCTCACAGCTTGGATGCCACCTGGGCCGGGCAATGCCGTCCGCAGCTC
Organism: Mesoplodon mirus; assembly: GCF_964341445.2. NCBI lineage: Eukaryota > Metazoa > Chordata > Mammalia > Artiodactyla > Ziphiidae > Mesoplodon > Mesoplodon mirus. The sequence continues at coordinate 67,793,370 of NC_138989.1, forward strand.
CGGAGCCTGTCAGGGTCCTTGCCTGCTTAACAGCTGGCCAGACCTGCTTTACCAATACCACACTCCTCTGAGGAGAGTTGGACACGAGAGTGGTCATACTGTCATGTTTTGATGAGGTCCCATGGCCTCAGGATGTCACTTGGGCCGCAATGTAATGTGAGCAGCCACAGGTAGGGGCTGCATGGTATGGGGTGCAGCACAGCCTGGGGCCGACATGGGCAGGGTCTGCCCTGGACTCTAGCCCCTCGCAGCCTTCTTTTTATATACAATAATTTACTCTTGTTTTTAAAACCATGGTTTATGAGATATCTTGCTACTTGAACTTGAAAATACTTGGCTTGGGGAAAAAAAAATTTGAGATAACTTCTTGGCAATTTCTTAAAATATCCAGGGGAGAGCAAGGGGAGGAAGTTACATTTTTGAGGCTGGTTGATTTTTTTAGTATATAAGCTGTTAGGAGTTGAGCAGAGTTTCTCAAAGCTGGCACTGTTGATATTTTTAACCAGATGATTCTTTGTTGTGAGGGGCCGTCCTGTGTGTTGTAAAATGTTTAACAGCATCCCTGGCCAGTAGCATCTCTTTCCCCAGTTGGGACAGCCAAAAATGTCTCCAGACCTTCCCAAATGTCTTGTGGAAGGAGCAGAGAGGGGCAGGATTCTTCCTGGTTGAGAACCATGAGGCTAATGTGATAATATTGGAGATTCTTAAGTGAAATATGTATATATTTTGTAATAAGAGATGCCTGACATCAAAACATTGAGATAACATTTGGAGAATACAACTTCTTGTTGAGGGAATAAAGTAGACTTACGTGGAAAACGTGCCTGAGGTAGGAATTCCACAAGATTACTTCTGGTAATATGGGTATAAGTTAGTTGATTGTGTTTAGATATACACAACTAAAAGTAATTACATTTGGTTGTATAGAACATATTCATTCAGTGTGTTTTCACTCGAGCTGTTGTTATGCCTCACGCATCCCTGGAAGATGGGAAAACTATCCGAGGACTATTGTACGTTTTTTGTTTTTGTTTCTTTTCTTTTTCTTAACATCTTTACTGGAGTATAATTGCTTTACAATGGTGTGTTAGTTTCTGCTTTATAACAAAGTGAATCAGTTATACATATACATATATCCCCATATCTCTTCCCTCTTGCATCTCCCTCCCTCCCACCCTCCATATCCCACCTCTCTACGTGGTCACAAAGCACCAAGCTGATCTCCCATTGATATGCAGCTGCTTCCCACTAGCTAGCTATTTTACATTTGGTAGTGTATATATATCCATGCCACTCTCTCACTTTGTCCCAGCTTACCCTTACCCCTCCACATATCCTCAAGTCCATTCTCTAGTAGGTCTGTATATTTTTTTACGTCTTGCCCCTAGGTTCTTCATATCCATTTTTATTTATTTATTTATTTATTTATTTATTTATTTATTTATTTATTTAGATTCCATATATATGTGTTAGCATACGGTATTTGTTTTTCTCTTTCTGACTTACTTCACTCTGTATGACAGACTCTAGGTCCATCCACCTCACTACAAGTAACTCAATTTCGTTTCTTTTTATGGCTGAGTAATATTCCATTGTATATATGTGCCACATCTTCTTGTCCATTCACCTGTCGATGGACACTTAGGTTGTTTCCATGTCCTGGCTATTGTAAATAGAGCTGCAAAGAACATTGTGGTACATGACTCTTTTTGAATTATGGTTTGCTCAGGGTATATGCCCAGTAGTGGGAGTGCTGGGTCGTATGGTAGTTCTACTTTTAGTTTTTTAAGGAACCTTCATACTGTTCTCCATAGTGGCTGTATCAATTTAAATTCCCACCAACAGTGCAAGAGGGTTCCATTTTCTCCACAACCGCTCCAGCATTTATTGTTTGTAGATTTTTTGATGATGGCCATTCTGACCACTGTGAGATGATATCTCATTGTAGCTTTGATTTGCATTTCTCTAATGATTAGTGATGATGACCATTCTTTCATATGTTTGTTGACAATCTGTATATCTTGTTTTCAGAAATGTCTATTTAGGTCTTCTGCCCATTATTGGAATGGGTTTTTTCGTTTTTTGATATTGAGCTGCATGAGCTGCTTGTAAATTTTGGAGATTAATCCTTTGTCAGTTGCTTCATTTGCAAATATTTTCTCCCATTCTGAGGGTTGTCTTTTCATCTTGTTTATGGTTTCGTCTGCTCTGCAAAAGCTTTTAAGTTTCATTAGGTCCCATTTGTTTATTTTTGTTTTTATTTCCATTTCTTTGGAGGTGGGTCAAAAAGGATCTTGTTGTGATTTATGTCATAGAGTGTTCTGCCTGTGTTTCCCTCTAAGAGTTTGATACATTCTGCCCTTACATTTAGGTCTTTAATCCATTTTGAGTTTACTTTTGTGTATCGTGTTAATGAGTGCTCTAATTTCATTCGTTTACATGTAGCTGTCCAGTTTTCCCAGCACCACTTATTGAAGAGGCTGTCTTTCCTCCATTATATATTCTTGCCTCCTTTATAAAAGATAAGGTGACCATATGTGCGTGGGTTTATCTCTGGGCTTTCTATCCTGTTCCATTGATCTATGTTTCTGTTTCTGTGCCAGTACCATACTGTCTTAATTACTGTAGCTTTGTAGTATTGTCTGAAGTCAGAGTGCCTGATTCCTCCAGGTCTGTTTTTCTTTCTCAAGATTGCTTTGGCTATACAGGGTCTTATGTGTTTCCATACAAATTGTGTATTTTTTTGTTCTAGGTCTGTGAAAAATGCCATTGATAGTTTGATAGGGATTGCAATGAATCCGTAGATTGCTTTGGGTAGTTTAGTCATTTTCACAATGTTGATTCTTCCAATCCAAGAACATGGTATATCTCTCCATCTATTTGTATCATCTTTAATTTCTTTCATCAGTGTCCTATAATTTTCTGCAAACAGGCCTTTTGTCTCCTTAGGTAGGTTTTTTCCTAGATATTTTATTCTTTTTGATGCAATGGTAAATGGGAGTGTTTTCTTAATTTCACTTTCATATTTTTCATCATTAGTGTATAGGAATGCAAGAGATTTCTGTGCATTAATTTTGTATCCTGCTACTCTACCAAATTCATTGATTAGCTCTAGTAGTTTTCTGGTAGCATCTTTAGGATTCTCTATGTAGAGTATCATGTCATCTGCAAATAGAGACAGCTTTACTTCTTATTTTCCAATTTGGATTCCTTTTATTTCTTTTTCTTCTCTGATTGCTGTGGCTAAAACTTCCAAAACTACGTTGGATAATAGTTGTGAGAGTGAGCAACCTTGTCTTGTTCCTGATCTTAGTGGAAATGGTTTTAGTTTTTCATCATTGAGGACAATGTTGGCTGTGGGTTTGTCATATATTGCCTTTATTATGTTGAGGAAAGTTCTCTATATGCCTAGTTTCTGGAGGGTCTTTATCATAAATGGGTGTTGAATTTTGTCAAAAGCTTTCTCTGCATCTATTGAGATGATCATATGGTTTTTCTCCTTCGATTTGTTGATATGGTGTATCACATTGATTGATTTGCATATATTGAAGAATCCTTGCATTCCTGGGATAAACCCCACTTGATCATGGTGTAAGATCCTTTTAATGTGCTGTTGGATTCTGTTTGCTAGTATTTTGTTGAGGATTTTTGCATCTATGTTCATCACTGATATTGGCCTGTAGTTTTCTTTCCTTGTGACATCTTTGTCTGGTTTTGGTATCAGGGTGATGGTGGCCTTGTAGAATGAGTTTGGGAGTGTTCTTCCCTCTGCTATATTTTGGAAGAGTTTGAGAAGGATAGGTGTTGGCTCTTCTCTAAATGTTTGATAGAATTCACCTGTGAAGCCATCTGGTCCTGGGCTTTTTTTTGTTGGAAGATTTTTAATCACAGCTTCAATTTCAGTGCTTGTGATTGGTCTATTCATATTTTCTGTTTCTTCCTGCTTCAGTCTGGGAAAGTTGTACATTTCTAAGAATTTGTCCATTTCTTCTAGATTGTCCATTTTATTGGCATATAGTTGCTTGTACTAATCTCTCATGATCCTTTGTATTCCTGTAGTGCCAGTTGTTACTTCTCCTTTTTCTTTTCTAATTCTGGTGATTTGAGTCTTCTCCCTTTTTCTCTTGATGAGTCGGGCTAATGGTTTATCAATTTTGTTTATCTTCTCAAAGAACCAGCTTTTAGTTTGATTGATCTTTGCTATCGTTTCCTTCATTTCTTTTTCATTTATTTCTGATCTGATTTTTATGATTTCTTTCCTTCTGCTAACTTTGGGTTTTTTTTGTTCTTCTTTCTCTAATTGCTTTAGGTGTAAGGTTAGGTTGTTTATTTGAGATGTTTCTTGTTTCTAGAGGTAGGATTGTATTGCTATAAACTTCCCTCTCACAACTGCTTTTGTTGCATCCCATATGTTTTGGGTCGTGGTGATTTCATCTTCATTTGTTTCTAGGTATTTTTTGATTTCCTCAGTGATCTCTTGGTTATTTAGTAGTGTATTGTTTAGCCTCCATGTGTTTGTATTTTTTACAGATTTTTTCCATAATTGATATCTAGTCTCATAGCATGGTGGTTGGAAAAGATACTTGATAGGATTTCAATTTTCTTAAATTTACCAAAACTTGATTTGTGACCAAAGATGTGATCTATCCTGGAGAATGTTCCATGAGCACTTGAGAAGAAAGTGTATTCTGTTGTTTTTGGATGCAATGTCCTATAAATATCAATTAAGTCCATCTTATTTAATGTATCATTTAAAGCTTGTGTTTCCTTATTTATTTTCATTTTGGATGATCTGTCTGTTGGTGAAAGTGGGGTGTTAAAGTCCCCTACTATGATTGTGTTACTGTCAATTTCCCCTTTTATGGCTATTAGTATTTGCCTTATGTATCAAGGTGCTCCTATGTTGGGTGCACAAATATTTACAATTGTTATATCTTCTTCTTGGATTAATCCCTGGATCATTATGTAGTGTCCTTCTTTGTCTCTTATAATAGTCTTTGTTTTAAAGTCTATTTTGTCTGATATGGGAATTGCTACTTCAGTTTTTTTTGATTTCCATTTGCATGGAATATCTTTTTCCATCCCCTCACTTTCAGTCTGTATGTGTCCCCAGGTCTGAAGTGGGTCTCTTGTAGACAGCATATATATGGGTCTTGTTTTTGTATCCATTGTATCCATTCAGCCAGTCTATTTCTTTTAGTTGGAGCATTTAATCCATTTACATTTAAGGTAATTATTGACATGTATGTTCTTATTACCATTTTCTTAATTGTTTTGGGTTTGTTATTGTAGGTCTTTTCCTTCTCTTCTGTTTCCTGAATAGGGAAGTTCCTTTAGCATTTGTTGTTTGGTTTGGTGGTGCTAAATTCTCTTAGCTTTTGCTTGTCTGTAAAGGTTTTAATTTCTCTGTCGAATCTGAATGAGTTCCTTGCAGGGTAGAATAATCTTGGTTGTAGGTTTTTCCCCTTCATCACTTTAAATATGTCCTGCCACTCCCTTCTGGCTAGCAGAAGTTCTGCTGAAAGATCAGCTGTTAACCTTATGGGGATTCCCTTGTATGTTATTTGTTGTTTTTCCCTTGCTGCTTTTAATATTTTTTCTTGTTAGTTTTTGATAGTTTGATTAATATGTGTCTTATCATGTTTCTACTTGGATTTATCCTGTATGGGACTTTCTGTGCTTCCTGGACTTGATTAACTATTTCCTTTCCCATATTAGGGAAGTTTTCAACTATCATCTCTTCAACTATTTTCTCAGTCCCTTTCTTTTTCTCTTCTTCTTCTGGTACCCCTATAATTTGAATATTGGTGCATTTAATGTTGTCCCAGAGGTCTCTGAGACTATCCTCAATTCTTTTCATTCTTTTTTCTTTATTCTGCTCTGCAGTAGTTATTCCCACTATTTTATCTTCCAGGTCACTTATCCATTCTTCTGCCTCGTTTATTCTGCTATTGATACCTTCCAGAGAATTTTTTATTTCATTTATTGTGTTTTTCATCACTGTTTGTTTGCTCTTTATTTCTTCTAGGTCTTGTTAAACGTTTCTTGTATTTTCTCTATTCTATGTCCAAGATTTTGGATCATCTTTACTATCATTATTCTGAATTCTTTTTCAGGTAGACTGCCTATTTCCTCTTCATTTGTAGATCTGGTGGGTTTTTGCCTTGCTCCTTCATCTGCTGTGTGTTTCTCTGTCTTCTCATTTTGCTTAACTTACTGTTTTTGGCATCTCCTTTTCAGAGGCTGCAGGTTAGTATTTGCCTTTGTTTTTGGTGTCTGCCCCCAGTGGCTAAGGTTGGTTCAGTGCATTGTGTAGGCTTCCTGGTGGAGGGGACTAACGCCTGTGTTCTGGTGGATGAGGCTGGATCTTTTCTTTCTCGTGGGCAGATGCCTGTCTGGTGGTGTGTTTTGGGGTATCTATGACCTTATTATGAATTTAGACAACCACTGTGCTTATGGGTGGGGTTGTGTTCCTGTCTTGCTAATTGTTTGTCGTAGGTTGTCCAGCACTGTAGCTTGCTGCTTGTTGAGTGGAGCTGGGTCTTGGCATTGAGATGGAGATCTCCAGGAGATTTTTGCCATTTGATATTACGTGGAGCTGGGAGGCCTCTTGTGGACCAGTGTCCTGAACCTGACTCTCCCACCTCGGAGGCACAGCCCTGACACCTGCCTGGAGCACCAAGAGCCTGTCATCCACACAGCTCAGAATAAAAAGGAGAGAAAGAAAGAAGATAAAATAAAAAGTTATTAAAATAAAAAATAATTATTAAAAAAATTTTAAATAATAAAAAAAGAAAGAAAGAAGAGAGCAACCAAACCAAAAAACAAATCCACGAATGATAACAAGCACTAAAACTATGCTAAAAAATAAACAAAAATGGACCGACAGAATCCTACGAGAAATGGTAAAAGCAAAGCTATACAGACAAAATCACACTCAGAGCATACACATACACACTCCCAAAAAGAGAAAAAGGGAAAAAAATATGTATATAGTTGCTCCCAAAGTGCACCTCCTAAATTTGGGATCATTTCTTGTCTATTCAGGTATTCCCCAGATGCAGGGTACATCAAGTTGATTTTGGAGATTTAATCCACTGCTCCTGAGGTGCTGGGAGAAATTTCCCTTTCTCTACTTTGTTCCCACAGCTCCTGGGGTTCAGCTTTGGATCTGGACCCGGCTCTGCGTGTAGGTCGCCTGGGGGCATCTGTTCTTCACTCAGACAGGATGGGGTTAAAGTAGCAGCTGATTTGGGGGCTCTGGCTCACTCAGGCCGGGGGGAGGGAGGGCTATGGGTGTGGGGCGAGCCTGCGGCGGCAGAGGCCAGCGTGACGTTGCACCAGGCTGAGTCGTGCCATGCGTTCTCCCCGGGAAGTTGTCCCTGGATCCCGGGACCCTGCCCGTGGCAGGCTGCACAGGCTCCCAGGAGGGGAGGTGTGGAAAGTGACCTGTGCTTGCACACAGGCTTCTTGGTGGCTGCAGCAGCAGCCTTAGCATCTCATGCCCATCTCTGGGGTCTGCTCTGTTAGCCGCGGCTCGCGCCCATCTCTGGAGCTCCTTTAAGCGGTGCTCTTACTCCCCTCTCCTCGCGCACCAGGAAACAAAGAGGCAAAAAAATGTCTCTTGCCTCTTTGGCAGGTCCAGACTTTTCCCTGGACTCCCTCCCGGCTAGCCGTGGTGCACTAACCCCTTCAGGCTGTGTTCACGCCGCCAACCCCAGTCCTCTCCCTGGGATCCGACCGAAGCCCAAGCCTCAGCTCCCAGCCCCCGCCCACCCCGGCGGGTGAGCAGACAAACCTCTTGGGCTGGTGAGTGCAGGTCGGTACCGATCCTCTGTGCGGGAACCTCTCCGCTTTGCCCTCGCGCTCTCCTCCATGGCTCCGAAGCTTCCCCTGTGCCACCTGCAGTCTCTGCCTGCAAAGGGGCTTCCAAGTGTGTGGAAACCTTTCCTCCTTCACGGCTCCCTCCCACTGGTGCAGGTCCCATCCGTATTCTTTCGTCTCTGTTTTTTCTTTTTTCTTTTGCCCTACCCAGGTACTTTGGGAGTTTCTTGCCTTTTGGGAGGTCTGAGGTCTTCTGCCAGCGTTCAGTAGGTGTTCTGTAGGAGTTGTTCCACATGTAGTTGTATTTCTGATGTATTTGTGGGGAGGAAGGTGATCTCCATGTCTTACTCTTCCGCCATCTTGTAGCTCCCCTATCGTGTTTTTATGACACTTGTCTTTTAGACTTTATTCCATAGCCTTGCCAACTCTTCTGGACAGGATGATAAAGATTCTTCTGTCTGTGGAATAATCTCCATGTGAATTTTTTACACTTCCATACTTGTTTTGCTTAGGATAACACATGTGCAAACTGGATTTTCTGCATATATCTACCAAACTCCATTTGTAAATATCTGTCCAGTGTCCCCATCTCTGAAATTTGTTTGTTTCCTTTGAGCTATCCTTCTGTGTAACTGAATTCTGTGCATCCTTCAGGAGCTGGCTATGCCCATGCTCACCGCAGAATGTTTCCTGATAACTCCGGTCAGTACTGCACTCACACTATTTACTGCTTGGCATTTGTACAACTTCTTCACGTTTGATTGGAGATTTGAGATGGATATAAATCTTAGATTTTTCTTTATTTCTTGTGTCCAAGCCTTGTTTTCTCTGCCAAAGCATCAGCTCCTTGATGCAAGGACTCCCTGTCTTTACTATAATAATCTTTAACCCTCACCCCTAAGCATCTCTGATTTAAAAAGGGTGCTGAGCACATGGAAGTTACTCCCCAGGCAAGGTACTTGTTGAATGAAGACTATCTTAGTAGGGTAGCAGCCTGGATTTTTATTTCACTCAGAAAAGACTGCTTCCCATGGTGACTGTCTAGCATGGCTCTCAGTCAGGAGTCCTGTTGGAAGTAAGCTGAGATGGAAGTTTCCGCATGCGCAGGCTCAGCGGCCATGGCCCATGGGCCCAGCCGCTCCACGGCATGTGGGATCCTCCCGGACCGGGGCACGATCCCATGTCCCCCGCATCGGCAGGCGGACTCTCAACCACTGCGCCACCAGGGAAGCCCAATGGAAGGGTTTTATTCCAACCTGGGAGAGGCTCAGCTGAAAAAGTTTGACACATAAATATTATACTGCATATCAAAAAATAAGTCTCCTACCTTCAAAAGGCTGAGTTTGCTGAGCCTTATGTGCTACCAAAGCAGTTGAGTAGAATCATCTATGGCAGGATTATTCCTGAGGCAGCATCAATATGAGCAGCTCAGGATTTCGAGGTGTGGTTTCCTTCCCTCTCGAAAGGAGAGTTTTCTTCAAAAGTATACTCCAAATAATTTTTAAAAAACAGGTTTTTAATCTCATAAAAGGGCTTTGTTACATTGAGAAAGGGTACCCTTCTGTAAACAAAAGTGTGGTTGTCCTTAAACTCAGGGGCATTGCTTTCCTGTGAACTCTCAGCAATAGTAAATGAAATTTCCATATTTCATCAACTCCGAGACACATTTAAGAAATATTTTTACATGTATGAATTAGGGTACATCTTGCAGTCATAATAGGCCAGTGATACTGGGCTACAGTGGTCATTTTGTGGCATGCATGGACATCAAAACTTGCAGAATGAATGAATGTTAGGGACCTGGCAGAATATCCCAGAGATAACAATTCATCAATTTAAAAATGAATTTTGATGAACTGAGTCATGGTGCAGAGTAGAAATGAGCACATATAATGGAGGAGGCATGAAGTGACTGTGAAGAGTCAGAGGCAGAATGTGAAGTAGTGATAGAATTGGCTTATTTTTTCTCTTGCTGGATGCCCAGAGTGATGTATGGAAACTGGCTAAGTTTAAGTGAGCTTAAAAGAGCTCCTTCTATAAAATTCTGCTTTTAGATGATACAAAAGCATTGGACCATGTTTTTTTATTGGCAGAATTACTTCTTAGTGATACATCCTGTAATGGTATATCTAACATGCAGTGCTTTCTTAGATTCAGTGAAATCAGCATCAAGGGGGTTTTAATGACATGAAAAAATGAGTCAAAATTCTCATACAGTAAAAACGACACAATACCTTAAGATTTGGGCATAGAATTTAAGAACTGGGAAGGAATCCCAATTTCTAATATCCTTAGTTACTATTTAGAAGAGATGTTCATCCTCTGAATGACCTTTCTTTTCTCCTTGCTTAAGATTCTTGTATTTTAATTACTTCTGATAATTGGGATTCCATTGCTATCATTAATAAGAAGGGAACTAGTAATGTTGGTGGGTCTTCTATGTATAATATGTGTACTCTTAGTACTGAAGCCTCAGCTGTCCTGCTTGCTGTGATTATATAACAGAGCTTCCCAACTATGTGCCATGAATCGGTTCAGGTAGAAAAAAATATTCATCCCTTTAGCCATAGAGTCTGGGGTGTCCAGAACACATTGGCAGGCTGCTTCTGGCCACGTAGAGCCTGTATTTTCACTGCGGTGCTGTACAAACATTAAACTTTTTTAGGTACATCCTAACATGGAAAAGGTTGAGAAGCACTGCTCAGATGGACAGGTTGCTAGTGGCTGCTCTGAAAGAATATGGCATAGACAAAATGAAGAATCCCTTAGTCACCGAGGCCCTGCTGCTGATGGCACAGGTTATGTCCAAAAGTTTCCCAGTAAGAGTCCATACCATTACTACACTGGTCTAGGAGTATTTGTTTCCACATTTGCAACCCCAAGGAAGTCAGATAAGAATTTATACTCCTTTTGCCACCAGAGTAGAAGGAGGAACTTTGGTACTAAGTGTGAAAGTATTGAAACCAGCATCAGTTCTACAAAGGGGGTCCTCAGAATGGGGTCTTTGGACCAGCAGAATCGGCATCACTGGAAATTTGTTAGAAAGGCAGAATCTTGGGCCCCAATTCAGACCTCTGAATCAGCCACTCTGGGATGTGATCCCTTCTTCTATCCTTTAAGAAGCTATCCAGATGGTTTTGATGTTTGCTTAGGTTTGAGAACCACTGACCTATAGTTTCCAAAACATAAAAGATAATGGAAAAAATAGAATTCTTGGTCTCTTGCCTGAAATACCCCGGAATATGGGCCCTAGAATAGGAGTCATATTTCTCCTGTCTTTTTGTGTGACTTTGGGCTAATTACTTAGCTTTATTGGGTCTCAATTTTTTTCCAGTGTAAAATGAAAGCATGCAATTAGATCTTTTTGTTCCTTGTCATTTTTTTCATCGCCCTGTATTTTTAAATTTCATCAAGTTCTCTGTAGCACCTTCTACAGAACCATGGAGGTGGGGGCATGAGTGGGAGATGGCAGGTTTTCAGGACCCTTTCATGATGCTGATGAAGAGAGGAACCATCTTCTTTCCACATGGTCTGGCAGGAGTTTGCCCAAACAGGACTTTTCCTGCTTGATAAGTAAGAAATGACTGTGAAAAGGATGTGGGCCCAAGACTTCATTACCAGCTTCTGGTTTCTAATCCTGGCCCTGATATTAACTCTCACTGTGATATCAGGCAAGTCTTAATAACTATTTGGATCTCAGTTCTTTTACCTGTAATACAAGAAATCAACTAAGGAAAGAGAGCTTTATGTATCTAGAACAATGATCGGAGAGCAGATATCCAATAAGTCCTCCATTTTCTTTCCTTCTCAATTCAGAAATTCCATTCTTTGGAATTCTTTAGGGTTAAAGATTGCTCTGCAGACATTGAGTCTTGATTGCCACACTATTATTCAGGTTCCTAAGCTTTTCCCCCGAAGGAAACACTTATTGACAGTAGTCAGTGTTCTTGCTGGCTTGTGTAGTTGGTAGGCATATCCAGTGAAGTCTGCCTACCCACCTTCAATCCGCTATTTATTGCGAGCTGTAGGCACTTTTGACATGGATGTGTGGATATCAGTAATATGTCTTACTTTAATTAAAATTGTTTTACCCATGAGGGATTAGAAGCAATTTCTTTTTGGTATTTACATATTATTTATTTATAATATTTTTCATAGACTCTCACAATTTTTAATTTATTTTTTATTTATTTATTTTTTTTGCGGTACGTGGGCCTCCCACTGTTGTGGCCTCTCCCATTGCGGAGCACAGGCTCCGGACGCGAAGGCTCAACGGCCATGGCCCACAGGGCCAGCCGCTCCACAGTATGTGGGATCTTCCCGGACCGGGGCACGAACCCGCGTCCCCTGCATCGGCAGGCGGACCCTCAACCACTGCGCCACCAGGGAAGCCCCCAGACTCTCACAATTTTTAACATCAGTGATGTACCAGACACTTTCCAATAGGTTATTCTATTTAATCCATAGAACAATTGGTGAAATAGGTATTATTGCCTCCATTTAAGAGGAAGAAACTAAGACTCAGTTTGAGTAACTTTGCAAAGGTCACTCAGTATGTGACAAAACCAGAATGTCAACCCAAGTGTTTTCCTTTCCAGAGTCAACGCTCTTTGTACAGAAGCAAAGTTTTCCTAAAAACTCATGTTTGCTGGGTAAATGGCTTTAGTGTTTACATAAGGGTTTCTCTAGTTGAGGAAGGTGCTGAGAAGGTGTTAAAATTCAAGTTTAATCAATCAGCCAATTACTATTTATTGAATGCCTGCTGGGTGCAAGGATTACACTTGGCGCTATGGGAAGTAAACAACAACAAAGAAGATCAAACTGATCATGATGTAGTGGAAGAAGAGAAACACACACACATAAAGTGATGCTCGACCTGTGAGGCCCCAGAGAGAATTCCAAAGGAGAGGGAGAGGGGAAGAGTGGCAGGAGACCAGGGCTACGCAGCTCCCTTGCAACTGGGCTGGTCAGGAAATGTTTTTTCTGACTTGGCATATGTATCAGGTTTTACTATGCTTCTGGCATTATCTTAATTTCTACAGCAGCCCTGTCCCCATTTTAGAGCTGGGTAAACCAAGTACCAGAGAGATGAATTGAGCCTCACCCATACGTACAGCTGGCAAGAAGTAGGAATGGAAATCACACCTGGGTCTTTCAGAGTCCAAGTCTGAGCCTCCTTCTATGACACCATTTATTAGAACTAACTCTAGAAAAGACTTGTTAACATTTATGCTTTCCCCAAAGTAGACTTGTAATCATCGAAATGCCAAGAAATGGGGGTTTAAAGACCAGAAGATTTTATTTACTCGTTCAGAGTTTTCAAATAGTTGGATAAGGAATGAGCAATGTTCTGTTGAAGGAGAGGTCTTTGGGTTTTGTGGGTTTTTTAAAGCAGTTATGCCAGTGTTTGTTCAGGTGTGTGCTAAGGATTCAAACATTAAAAAGAGCAGTGGGCTTCCCTGGTGGCGCAGTGGTTGAGAGTCCGCCTGCCGATGCAGGGGACACGAGTTCGTGCCCCGGTCCGGGAAGTTCCCACATGCCGTGGAGCGGCTGGGCCTGTGAGCCATGGCCACTGAGCCTGTGCGTCTGGAGCCTGTGCTCCGCAACAGGGGAGGCCACAACAGTGAGAGGCCTGAGTACCACCAAAAAAAAAAAAAAAAAAAGAGCAGTTTAGAATCTTGTACAGCTCTTTAGAGAAAGTCCTACTCCCCAAATATTTATCCATGCACGAAATTGCCTTCTTGTTTGGGAGGGGAGGTTGCAGCCTTGGTTGGTGGAGGCCGCTGAGAGCCCTGGGCAGCCTTGGACAGTGGGGCTGGGCTGACAAGGTGTTAAACCTGATTGGGGGTGGGGAGTAGGCCTCCTAGGGATAAGGGTCACCGCAAAGCTCAGAGCAATACCTTCTACTTGGGGAGTCACCAGTGAGGCCAGGCCGAGGAGCAATTTTCAAACATTTCAGAAAGTTCAGGAAGTTGCTAAGAAGCCTTTCCCTGGGGTGATGCCAGGAGCCTGGGCAGTGAGTGGCATCCGTCTAATTACTTAACTGCGGTTATAACTTTCATGGGCGTCAGCCTGCAGGGCTTTGATGGGAGGCAGCAAAACCAGACAGTTAGCAAGTGAGATTTGCCCACTGCACGGAAAGCAAATGTCAGCACAGCCCTGAAGAGTGAAGCCACCCCAAAAGGAAGCACAGGCACAAACTGTTGGCTCAAGGAGAAAGTATTCAGGGGGAAATTCGAAGTGCTTGTTTTTATTTTGTTTTTCTGATAAAGAACATTTTGAAACATGAAGGCCTTTTGGAAAGAATGCAGGTTTTTTCTATATTTTTATTACAGTCATCTAAAACTTATATATGCTTATAGAAAAAAAAGGAAACAGGAATAAATAGAAATTGAATGTTTGAGTTAAAAAAAAACTTAGTATTTTGGATAAGAATATCTAACATATTATCAAAGAATCATCTAAGTATAAGGGGATCCTTACTGCTCATGGTACTTCTTGATAATGGAACAGAATTTACCTTCCATGGTAGGCATGGGAATGGTCCCAATTTGAAAAGTCAAAATGTATTAAAATGTCCTTTCGAGATCAAACAAACTAAAAACTTGAAACCCTGTAATACCTACCACAAAGATATATGTGTATTTAACACTCAGTAAATATTTATTGCTAAATCAATCTTTTTTTCAGAAGGCTTGTGTCAGAACCCTAATCTTCTGGATTCTCATAGTATCTCTGTGTTTAGTCTGGTGTTAATTTTATTCTAATCCACAGGGAACTGTTATACACAACTATTCAGTTACTAGAAATACTCCATCACAGTGTCCCATGCCTGCAACATTATTGTTAATTGGACATGATATAATATGCATAATTAACAAATATGAATACCACAAAATGGGCCAGCTAAGAACCAGTTTTTCCTAATGAATCACTGATAATGCAAAGTTCTCTTGGCTGTTCTCATTGTAAAATATGCATGGGTCACTACTTCCTACTTTTTGATTCCACCCTGGCTTATTAGCTTAGACTTCTAGTGTTGCCCCCTGAAGGCCAGCATCCATCCTGTTTGAAGTGTCATCTTTCCTAAAACACAAATCTTTTTCTGCCATCCCCATGTTTATACACCTTTGACGGCCATCATTGCTTTTTCGGAGTAAGTCAAAATTCCTCTCTCTGATGTGTCTCAGTTTGTTTTGTAGCTGATAGAATAGGTAAATTCTCAACATTGCTTCCAAATTCAGGGCGTTATTAACAGACATTGGATCAGAGGGATGATCTGAGTCCAGGAACATAACACCTCCACCCCAATTTTTTCCTGTCCCTCCTGGTAGAGAAATGTGCCAGGCAGAGTTAGGGTTTTTAACCCTGTATACAGGGATAGGATGCCATGCAGATGACTTGAGTTGAGGCTCTTTTGTGTCTGCCTCTGTTGTAACTTGTGTGATGAAGTTAATTCTGAATAAATAGTTTTGTTTCTTGGTAGTCTAATTGACTTTCATTTTAATAGTTGGGCTCATCAGAGCATCAACCCTTTCATTTTAAGCAGAGTCATACTGTCCATATATAATGTGCTTTTAATAATGAAAGCATTTGAGTCTTACCTAAAATAAGCAATTCTCCTATTAGTAAACTTTTTAGAATAGTACTAATACATAATTTATATTATTGGCCTTCCGGAAATTTCTCCCAGGGCAGTATGCCCTGGGAACCAGATCAAAGGGACGTTTTCTATCTGTTGCCAGCTTCTCTGCCACTCTGTCCCTTTATTTTTTTAAAGTCAGGTTTATTGTGGTATAATTTATATGCAGTAAAATTCACCCTTTAGTTGCATAGTTCCATGTGTTTTGAAGGATGTGTACATTTGTTTAACTACCCACCATAATCAAGGTAGGGAACATTTCCATTACTCAGAAAAGTTCCCCCATGCCTCTTTGTAGTCAATCCCCTCCACACACCTCGAGCCCCTGACAACCTCTGATCCTTTTGTCTGCTCTTATACTGCCTTTTCTATAACATCACATAAATGGGATAATTCAGCGGGTAGTCTTTTGACTTCGGCTACGGTCATTTGGTGTGATGCATTTTAGAGCTGCCCACGTCATGCATGCATTACTTTATTCCTTTTTCTTGCTGAGAAGTATATTTCACTTTGCATTTCACACTTCATGAGTACATGTGTGCATATGCCACAGTGTGCTGATCCATTCTCTAGCTGATGGACGCATGGTGGGGTGGATAGACTCTGAGGTGGTCCCCATGGTCCCCGCCTCCTGTGTTCATGCCTTTGATTAATCTCCTCCCCATAAGTGCAGGTGGGACCCGTGACTTTTTTTTTTTTTTTTTTTTTTTGCGGTACGCGGGCCTCTCACTGTTGTGGCCTCTCCCGTTGCGGAGCACAGGCTCCGGACGCGCAGGCTCAGCGGCCATGGCTCACGGGCCCAGCCGCTCCGCGGCATATGGGATCCTCCCAGACCGGGGCACGAACCCGTGTCCCCTGCATCGGCAGGCGGACTCTCAACCACTGCGCCACCAGGGAGGCCCCCGTGACTTTTTTTTAACCAATAGAATATGGCACAAGGTAGTGCAATGTCATTGTACCGATTATGTTACCTTATATAAGATTATCTTAGAAAACTCACTTTAGAAAGTCCCTTTGCTGGCTTGAGAAAGTAAGCGGTCATACCAAGGAAGTCCACATGACAAAGAGCTGAGGGTGGCCTCAGACAACCTCCAGCTAACAGGCAGCAAAAAGCTGGGGTGCAACAGTGTAAGTGAGCTTGGAAGCAAATTTTTCCCCAGTCAAGCCTTGAAGTGAGATTGCAGCCTTGCAAGAACCTAAGCAGCTAAGCCATACGTGGACTCCAGACCCGCAGAAACTGAGATAACAGATGTGCATTTTTAAAAGCCACTAAATTTGTGCCAACTTGTCATATTTGTTGTAACAGCAATAGAAAACTAATATGGGCTGGTTGTTTCCAGTTTTTGGTGATTACAAGTAAAGTGTGGGTATTGACCTATATTTTTATTTCTTCTGGATAAATATCTAAGAGTGGGATTGCTGAGTCATATGGTTAGTGTAACTTTTTAAGTAACTGACAAACTGTGTTCCAAAGTGGCTGTGCTATTTTACATTCCCACCAGCAATGTATGAAGTTCTAGTTGCTCCATATCCACATCAGCAGTTGGAATTATCTGATATTTAAACTTTTAGCCATTCTAATAGGTAAATAATGGTATCTCATTGTGGTTTTAATTTGCATTTCTCTAAAAGTAGTGATATTGAGCATTTTTATGTGGTTATTTTTCTATCCATCATCTCTTCTTTGAAGTATCTATTCAAATTGTTTACCCATTTTAAAAATAATAAGTTTTGGGGCTTCCCTGGTGGCGCAGTGGTTGGGAGTCTGCCTACCGATGCAGGGGACGCGGGTTCGTGCCCCGGTCTGGGAAGATCCCACATGCCGTAGAGCGGCTGGGCTTGTGAGCCATGGCTGCTGGGCCTGCGCGTCTGGAGCCTGTGCTCCGCAATGGGAGAGGCCACAACAGTGAGAGGCCCACATAACGCAAAAAAAAAAAAAAAAAAAAAAAAAAATAATAATAATAATAATAATTTTTGTTGTTGAGTTGTGAGAATTCTTTATGGATATTGGATATAATCTGTTAATGGATATGTGTTTTACAAATATTGTCTCCCAGTCTGTAGGTTGACTTTTCATTTTCCTAACAGCATCTCTCAAATATCAGTAATTTTTAGCTTTGATGAAATCAAAGTTAATATTTTTGTTTTATGGATAATGCTTTTGATGTTATATCCAGGAAGTCTTTGCCCAACCCAAGGGTACAAATACTTTCTCCTATATTTTAGTCTAGCAGTTTTATAGTTTTAGGTTTTACTTTTAGATCTCTGATCCATTTTGAGTTAACATTTGTACAAGGTACAATGCATGTGTTAAATTTTCCTTTTTGTCTACAAATTTCAATTATTTCAGCAAAATTCATTGAAGAGACTATGCCTTTGCAAAAATCAGTTTCACACACACACACAGTTCTATTTCTAGACTCTCTATCCTGTTCCATGCATTCGGGTATTTGTCCTTTCACCAGTATTACACTCTCTTGATTATGGTAGTTTGAAAAAAGTCTTCATAATCAGGCAGTTGATGTTTTTCAACTTTCCTTTGGTTTTTTTGGAAATAGTTTTTCTCCTTCATATAAATTTGGAATCTGTCAATTTCTACAACTCTGCCTACTAGAATTTTGATTGGTATTGCTTTTAATGTAGAGACCAATTTGAGAAGAATTCTCATGTTAACAATAGTAGGTATTGTAATCTATAAACATGGTATTTAGATCTTCTTTGATTTCTCTCAACAATGTTTTGGAGTTTTCAGAATACAGACATTACACATATTTCTGATACATTTATCCCTAAGAACTGTGTATTTTTTATGCTTTAGTAAATGGTATTGTATTCTTAAATTTTCAATTTCTAATTAGTTATTGCCAACAGATAGAAATACAATTGAATTTTATGTACTGAAATCCTGCAACTTTGCAAATTCAGTTTTATAGTTTTTAGCAGATTTCTTGCAATTTTTCCATATTGATAATTGTGTTGTCTATTAAAAGAGATGGTTTTATTTCTTTTCTAATATGTATGTTTTTAATTTCTTTTTCTTACCTCTTACTGCACTGACTGCAACCTCCAATGTGATGCTGAATAGGAGTGGAAGGAAGACATTCTTGCTTTGTTTCCCATTTCAGGAGAAAAGCATTCAGACTTTCACTATTAAATATGATGTTAGCTGTAGATTTTTTTATATATTACTTGTATAAAGTTGATTGTTTCCTTTAATCCCTAGTTAGATATTATTTATTTTTAAATTGTGAATGTTTATTGAATTTTGTCAGAACATTTGTCTCCATCTACTGAAATGATCACAAGGTTTTCTTCTTTAGTGTGATAATATGATGAATTACACTTACTGATTCTTTTTAAAAAGAATTTTGAACCAGTCTTACATTACCAGGATAAAATGCACTTGGTCATGATGTGTTATCCTTGATGTTCCCAGCTTTAATTTAGTAATACTTGGTTGAGGTCAACTCCTCTTTAATTTTCTCTTCCACTGTGCAATCCATCCTCTGGTCTTTCTGCAGTGCTTTTAGTTTCTGGACTTACTGCCTCACATCTTGTCAGACAAATTTTGGGGTGTTTTCTTAGCCCACCAAATGCCCAACTCATTAAGAATTGTATCCTCATTTCTCCCAAGAGGGTTAAGGCCTTGACAGCCATGTTTGTACTATATGACCCTGGCTATAGCTGATTGGACCAACAGCAGGCACCTGACCTAAGTTGGACCAGTCAAGCTCTAAAAGTTGGAGCTTTTAGAAAATCTTGATACTTAGGCTGCTCCCTACACCGATTAAAGCAAAATCTCTAGGGAAAAGACCCAGAACTAGATTTTTAAAACCGTAATCACTTGGCAGATGAGGCTTATATAATATAAGCAATGCAATACTGATGCCTGGATCACACTCCCATAAATGCTGAAGTAATTGACCTTGGGTGTGACTGGAAGGCAGGGGTTTTAAAAGCTCCCAGATAATTCTAATATAGAGCCAACTTTGAAACCCACTGCCCTAGCAGTGTCCTTATTCTCTGGTTCATAGAACAGTTCTTTAGGAACTGAAAACGCATGGCAGTAATGAAAGTTACACCTTTAGTGTTGCATTGGAAGCAGGTGGGGAAATCTGCAATTTAGATCATATGGCCTCATTTTGCAGGCTGGGGAACTTGGTACTAATTTAATGTGTCTGATGCAAGAATATCACTTACACACCTGCCCCAAGTTTTTCCCTCTCACAAACTGAATCATAACCCTGGTTATAGTTCACAAGGATCCATAGCTTGGTAAATACAAAGTCGGCCACAGATGCTGAAGGGTGGTAACTTGGAAGCTGCTGACAGAAGCAGCCCATATCCTTCTTCATTGCACTGTCCTTGGTGCTGACTTGGTAAGGAAAGCAGTGCCTCTACATCTTGTTGCTTTCTCTGTTTTGACTTTAGGAATTAATGGTGTTTCTTTGCTTAACTTATAGAAATTAATGATGTTTACACAGGTGAGGGAAAATTAATGCTATTGCACTGTTAGGAAACACAAAGTAAGGATAAGAAATATTTAGGTTAGTAATCAAGAACATATCTTCTGATGAGTTTGACTTGCCCCCTTTTAGCTAGTTTTATGCATGACTGCTTCCTAAGACTGCCCAGTGGGTTACAGATGACAGAAAGGAACCAAAAATTATGATCACTTTACTGAGGCATGGCAAAGCTGCACACGGGTGGAATGGAACAGTGAAACAAACCCACGGTGGGAGTTCTTTGTTCTCAGCATTCGTTCTGGGCCTCCCTTTGTAATTTGCCTTTTGAGCATCTTAGAATCAGTTCTTCTTGTGCCTAAATTTCTTCTTGTTACTCAGCTACTATGGTTTTACTGTTTGATATCTCCCTAATTGTCATCCTTTCTGGACTCAAGCCTGATCTCTCTCAGGTACTTGATTTTGCAAAACCCAAAGCCTTTATCCTTGCTGTTGGGCAAACACTTACAAAGCAATATCATAACATAATCCCTTAATAACACAGGACTCTGTTTCAGATAATTAGAATATACATTTCTTGCCTAGTCCTTTACTCCTTCTAACCAGCCCACCAAAATGATAGTCTTTATCATAGTGGAGTTCTGTTAGTCACATCTCAGTGGTTTAACCAGCCAAATGTTTACTTCATACTCATGGACCATCTTGATTGTTGGTTGACCAGGTTCTGTTCTGATTTGTCTACTCCCAAACTCAAGGCATTAGAGCAGCCACTGTCAACAATATTGTCAGCATCTGTGGCAGAGGGGAAAATAATGTAGAAAGTTATAGACTAGCTCTGTTGTCACTGGTCACATTTCACTGGCTAAAGCATGTTGTAAGATCATGCCTATTTCAAGGAGACAGAGAGGGACCTTCAAGGTGGCAGAGGAGTAAGATGTGGAGATCACCTTCCTCTCCACAAATACATCAGAAATACATCTACATGACATGTGGAACAACACCTACAGAACACCTACTGAATATTGGCAGAAGACCTCAGACTTCCCCAAAGGCAAGAAATTCCCCATGTACCTGGGTAGGGCAAAAGGAAAAACAGAGACAAAAGAATAGAGATGGGACCTGCACCAGTGGGAGGGAGCTGTGAAGGAGGAAAAGTTTCCATACACTTGGAAGCCCTTTGCGGATGGAGACTGTGGGTGGCAGAGGGGGGGAGCTTCAGAGCCACGGAGGAGAGCTCAGCAACAGGGGTGCGGAGGGCAAAGCAGAGAGATTCCTGCACGGAGGATCGGTGCCAACCAGCACTCACCAGCTCGAGAGGCTTGTCTGCTCACCCGCAGGGGTGGGCAGGGGCTGGGAGCTGAGGCTCAGGCTTCAGAGGTCGGATCCCAGGGAGAGGACTGGGGTTGGCTGCATGAACACAGCCTGAAGGGGGCTAGTGCACCACAGCCAGCTGGGAAGGAGTCCAGGAAAAAGTCTGGAACTGCCTAAGAGGCAAGGGACCATTGTTTCGGGATGCGTGAGGAGAAGGGATTCAGAGCACCACCTAAACAAGCTCCAGAGATGGGCACGAGCCACAGCTGTCAGCGCAGACACTCGAGATGAGCACAAAATGCTAAGGCTGCTACTGCAGCCACCAAGAAGCCTGTATATGCACAGGTCATTATCCACACCTCCCCTCCAGGGAGCCTGTGCAGCCTGCCACTGCCAGGGTCCCACGATCCAGGAACAACTTCCCCGGGAGAACACATGGCATGCCTCAGGCTGGTGCAAGGTCACGCTGGCCTCTGCCACCACAGGCTCGTCCCGCATTCTCTACCCCTCCCTCCCCCTGGCTTGAGTGAGCCAGAGTCCCCTAATCAGCTGCTACTTTAACCCCATCCTGTCTGGGCAAAGAACTGACGCCCTCAGGCGATCTACATGCAGAGCCGGGGCCAAATACAAAACTGGACACCAGGAGCTGTGTAAACAAAGAAGAGAAAGGGAAATTTCTCCCAGCAGCCTCAGGAGCAGTGGATTAAATCTCCACAATCAACTTGATGTAGTCTGCATCTGTGGAATACCTGAATAGACAACAAATAATCCCAATATTGAGGCAGTGCACTTTGGGAGCAACTGTAGACTTGGGGTTTGCTTTCTGCATCTAATTGGTTTCTTGTTTTATGTTTATTTTAGTTTAATACTTAGACCTTATTATCATGGGTAGATTTGTTTATTGATTTGGTTGCTCTCTTCCTTTTTTTAATATATATATATATTTTCCATTTTCTCTTTTGTGAGTGTGTATGTATATGCTTCTTTGTGTGATTTTGTCTGTATAGCTTTGCTTTTACCATTTGACCTAGGGTTCTGTCTGTCCCTTTTTTTTTTTTTTTTAGTATAGTTGTTAGTGCTTGTTACCATTGGTGGATTTGTTTTTTGGTTTGGTTGCTCTCCTCTTTCTTTTCTTTTTATTACTTTATAATTTTTTTTATTTTTAATACTTTTTATCTTTTATTTTATTAACTTTATTTTATTTTAGTTTCTTTCTTTCTTTCTTTCTTTCTTTCTTTCTTTCTTTCTTTCTTTCCTTTCTTCCTTCCTTCCCTATTCTTCTGAGCCAAGTGGTTGACAGGGTCTTGGTGCTCCGACAAGGTGTCAGGCCTAAGCCTCTGAGGTGCGAGAGCTGAGTTCAGGATGCTGGTCCACTGGAGACCTCTTGGCCCCATGTAATACCAAACAGCAAAAGCTCTCTCAGAGATCTCCATTTCCATGCTAAGACCCAGCTCTACCCAGTGACCAGCAAGCTACAGCGCTGAACACCCTATGACAAACAACTAGCAACACAGGACACAACCCCACCCATTAGCAGAGAGGCTGCCTAAAATCATAATAAGTTCACAGGCACCCCAAAACACACCACTGGACGCAGTCCTGCCCACCAGAAACACAAGATCCAGATTCATCCACCAGAACACAGGCACCAGTCATCTGTGCCAGGAAGCCTGCACAACCCACTGAACCCACCTTACCCACTGGAAGCAGACACCAAAAACAATGGGAACTACAAACCTGCAGCCTGCGAAAAGATCCCAAACACAGTGAGTTAAGCAAAATGAGAAGACAGAGAAATACACAGCAGATGAAGGAGCAAAGTTAAAAACCCACCACACTAAACAAATGAAGGAGAAATAGGCTGCCTATGTGAAAAAGAATTCAGAGTAATGATAGGAAAGATGATCCAAAATCTTGGAAATAGAATGGCAAAAAGGCAAGAAATGTTGCACAAGGACCTAGAAGAACTAAAGAGCAAATAAATAATGATGAACAACATAATAAATGAAATTAAAAATTCTCTAGAAGGAATCAATAGCAAAATATCTGAGGCAGAAGAACGGATAAGTGACCTGGAAGATAAAATAGTGGAAATAACTACCACTGAGCAGAATACAGAAAAAAGAATGAAAAGAATTGAGGACAGTCTCAGAGACCTCTGGGACAGCATTAAATGCACCAATTCGAATTACGGGAGTCCCAGAAGAAGAAGAGAATTAAAAAAGCGAGTGAGAAGATATTTGAAGAGATTATAGTTGAAAACTTCCCTAATATGGGAAAGGAAATAGTCAATCAAGTCCAGTAAGCACAGAGAGTCCCATACAGGATAAATCCAAGGAGAAACACACCAAGACACATATTAATCAAACTATCAAAAATAAATACAAAGAAAAAATAATAAAAGCAGCAAGGGAAAAGAAACAAATAACATACAAGGGAATCCCCATAATGTTAACAGCTGATCTTTCAGCAGAAACTCTGTAAACCAGAAGGGAGTGGCAGGACATATTTAAAGTGATGAAAGGGAAAAACCTACAACCAAGATTACTCTACACAGCAAGAAGCACATTCAGGTTCAACACAGCTATTAAAACCGTTACAGTCAAGCGAAAGCTAAGAGAATTCAGCACCACCAAACCAGCTTTACAACAAATGCTAAAGGAACTTCTCTAGGCAGGAAACACAAGAGAAGGAAAAGACCTACAATAACAAACCCAAAACAATTAAGAACATGGTAACAGGAACATACACATCAATAACTACCTTAAATGTAAATGGATTAAATGCTCCAACCAAAAGACATAGACTGGCTGAATGGATACAAAAACAAGACCCATATATATGCTGTCTACAAGGCACCCATTTCAGATCTAGGGACACATACAGACTGAAAGTGAGGGGATGGATAAAGATATTCCATGCAAATGGAAATCAAAAGAAAGCTGGAGTAGCAATTCTCATATCAGACAAAATAGACTTTAAAATAAAGACTATTTCAAGAGACATAGAAGGACACTGCATAATGATCAAGGGATTAATCCAAGAAGAAGGTATAACAATTATAAATATTTATGCACCCAACATAGGAGCACCTCAATAAATAATACAAATACTAATAACCATAAAAGGGGAAATCAACAGTAACACAATCATAGCAGGGGACTTTAACACCCCATTTCACCAATGGACAGATCATCCAAAATGAAAATAAATAAGGAAACACAAGCTTTAAATGATACATTAAACAAGATGGACTTAATTGATATTTATATGGCATTCCATCCAACAGCAACAGAATACACTTTCTTCACAAGTGCTCATGTAACATTCTCCCAGATAGACTATATCTTGGGTCAAACATCAAGCCTTGGTAAATGTAAGAAAATTGAAATTGTATCAAGTATCTTTTCTGACCACAATGCTATGAGACTAGATATCAATTATAGGAAAAAATCTGTAAAATTTACAAACACATGGAGGTTAAACAATACACTACTAAATAACCAAGAGATCACTGAAGAAATCAAAGAGGAAATAAAAAAGTTCCTAAAAACAAATGACAATGAAAACACGATGACCCAAAACCTATGGGCTGCAGCAAAAGCAGTTGTAAGAGGGAAGTTTATAGCAATACAATCCTACCTTAAGAAATAAGAAACGTCTCAAATAAACAACCTAATCTTACACCTAAAGCAATTAGAGAAAGATGAACAAGAAAACACAATGTTAGCAGAGGAAAGAAATCATAAAGATCAGATCAGGAATAAATGAAAAAGAAATGAAGGAAATGATAGCAAAGATAAATAAAACTAAAAGCTGGTTCTTTGAGAAGATAAACAAAATGGATAAACCGTTAACCAGACTCATCAAGAAAAAAAGGAAGAAGACTCAAATCAATAGAATTCGAAATGAAAAAGGGGGAGTAACAACTGACACTGCAGAAATACAAAGGATCATGAGAGATTACTACAAGCAACTATATGCCAATAAAATGGACAACCTGGAAGAAATGGACAGATTCTTAGAAAAGCACAACCTTCCGAGACTAAACCAGGAAGAAATAGAAAATATAAACAGAGCAATCAGAAGCCCTGAAATTTGAAAGCACTGAAATTGAAACTGTTATTAAAAATCTTCCAACAAATAAAAGTCCAGGACCAGATGGCCTCACAGGTGAATTCTATCAAACATTTAGAGAAGAGCTAACACCTATCCTCCTCAAAGTTCCAAAATACAGCAGAGTGAGGAACACTCCCAGACTCATTCTATGAGGCCACTGTCACCCTGATACCAAAACAAGACAAAGATGTCACAAAAAAGGAGAATTACAGGCCAATATCAGTGATGAACATAGATGCAAAAATCCTCAACAAAATACTAGCAAACAGAATCCAACAGAAAATTAAAAGGATCAGACACCATGATCAAGTGGAGTTTATCCCTGGAATGCAAGGATTCTTCAATATATGCAAATCAATCAATGTGATACATCATATTAACAAACTGATGGATAAAAAACTATATGATCATCTCAGTAGATGCAGAAAAATCTTTTCATAAAATTCAACACCCATTTATGATAAAAAACCATCCAGAAAGTAGGCATAGAGGGAACTTACCTCAACGTAATAAAGGCGATATATGACAAACCCATAGCAAGCATCATTCTCAATGGTGAAAAACTGAAATTATTTCCACTAAGATCTGGAACAAGACAAGGTCGCTCACTCTCACCACTCTTATTCAACATAGTTTTGGAAGTTTTAGCCACAGCAATCAGAGAAGAAAAAGAAATAAAGGAATCCAAATCAGAAAAGAAGAATTAAAACTGTCACTGGTTGCAGATGACATGATACTTTACAGAGAAAATCCTAAAGATGCTACCAGAAAACTACTAGAGCTAATCAATGAATTTGGTAGAGTAGCAGGATACAAAATCTCTTGTATCCTGAAATCTCTTGCATACAGAAATCTCTTGCATTCCTGTACACTAATGATGAAAAATCTGAAAGTGAAATTAAGAAAACACTCCTATTTACAACTGCAACAAAAAGAATATCTAGGAAAAAACCTACCTAAGAAGACAAAAGACCTGTATGCAGAAAACTGTAAGACACTGATGAAAGAAATTAAAGTTGATACAAATAGATGGAGAGATATACCATGTTCTTGGATTGGAAGTATCAGCATTATGAAAATGACTAAACTACCGAAAGCAATCTACAGATTCCATGCAATCCCTATCAAACTACCATTGGCATTTTTCACAGAACTAGAACAAAAAATTTCACAATTTGTATGGAAACACAAAAGACCCCGAATAGCCAAGCAATCTTGAGAAAGAAAAACAGACCTGGAGGAATCAGACTCCTGGACTTCAGACTATATTACAAACCTAGAGTAATCAAAACAGTATGGTACTGGCACAAAAACAGACATATAGATCAATGGAACAGGATAGAAATCCCAGAGATAAACCTGCACACATATGGTCACCTTATCTTTGATAAAGGAGGCAAGAATATACAGTGGAGAAAAGACAGTCTCTTCAATAAGTGGTGCTGGGGGGCTTCCCTGGTGGCGCAGTGGTTGAGAATCTGCCTGCTAATGTAGGGGACATGGGTTCGAGCCTTGGTCTGGGAGGATCCCACATGCCATGGAGCAACTAGGCCTGTGAGCCACAACTACTGAGCCTGCGTGTCTGGAGCCTGTGCTCCACAACAAGAGAGGCCGTGATAGTGAGAGGCCTGCGCACTTCGATGAAGAGTGGCCCCCACTTGCCACAACTAGAGAAAGCCCTCGCACAGAAACGAAGACCCAACACAGCAAAAATAAATAAATTAATTAATAAACTCCTACCCCCAACATCTTCTAAAAAAAAAAATAAGTGGTGCTGGGAAAACTGGACAGGTCCATGTAAAAGAATGAAATTAGAACACTCCCTAATACTGTACACAAAAATAAACTCAAAATGATTAAAGACCTAAATGTAAGGCCAGACACTATCAAACTTTTAGAGGAAGACATAGGCAGAACACTCTATGACATAAATCACAGCAAGATCCTTTATGACCCACCTCCTAGAGAAATGGAAATAAGAACAAAAATAAACAACTGGGACCTAATGAAACTTTAAAGTTTTGCACAGCAAAGGAAATCATAAACAAGAGGAAAGAGAACCCTCAGAATGGGAGAAAACATTTGCAAATGAAGCAACTGACAAAGGATTAATCTCCAAAACATACAAGCAGCTCATGCAGCTCAATAAAAAAAAAACAAGCAACCTAATCCAGAAATGGGCAGAAGACCTAAATAGACATTTCTCCAAACAAGATAAACAGATTGCCAACAAACACATGAAACGATGCTTAACATCACTAATCATTAGAGAAATGCAAATCAAAACTACAATGAGATATCACCTCATGACAGTCAGAATGGCCATCATCAAAATACGTACAAACAATAAATGCTGGAAAGGGTGTGGAGAAAAGGGAACCCTCTTGCACTGTTGGTGGGAATGTAAATTGATACAGCCACTATGGAGAACAGTATGAGGTCCTTAAAATTCTAAAAATAGAACTACCATATGACCCAGCAATCCCACTACTGGGCATATACCCTGAGAAAACCGTAATTCAAAAAGAGTCATGTACCACAATGTCCATTGCAGCACTATTTACAATAGCCAGGACATGGAAGCAACCTAAGTGCCCATCGACAGATGAATGGATAAAGAAGATGTGGCACATATATACAATGGAATATTACTCAGCCATAAAAAGAAATGAAATTGAGTTGTTTATAGTGAGGTGGATGGACCTAGAGTCTGTCATGTAGAGTGAAGTAAGTCAGAAAGAGAAAAACAAATACCGTATGCTAACACATTTATATGGAATCTAAAAGAAAAAAAATTGGTTATGGTGAACCTAGGGGCAGGTCAGGAACAAAGATGCAGATATAGAGAATGGACTTCAGGACACAGGGAGGGGGGAATGTAAGCTGGGACAAAGTGAGAGAGTGGCATGGACATATATACACTACCAAATGTAAAATAGAGAGCTAGTGGGAAGCAGCCACATGGCACAGGGAGATCAGCTTGTTGCTTTGTGTCCACGTAGAGGGTTGGGATAGGGAGTGTGGGAAGGAGATGCAAGAGGGAGGAGAAATGGGGATATATGTATATATATAGCTGATTCACTCTGTTATATAGCAGAAACTAACATGCCATTGTAAAACAATTATACTCCAATAAAGATTTTAAAAAAAAAAAAAAGAAGAAGAAGAAGTTGGCAGAGACATGTAATCTTAGCTCTGCCCAGAAAGAAAAATGGGGACATTTGGAGAACACATGAGAAATCGTGTTTTGGGTGTTAGGATAACATTTTACCCAGAAAAAACACTAAGAATTACACATAAAAATAGCTAAAAAGACATATTAGCTAAAGACATATTTCTGAAAGCAGCACTCTAAAATGAGAGACCATATCAGGCATTCCTAAAGATGAAGTGAGGGTTAACAAGGTGAGTGTGGATTTGACCTTGGAAAAGAGGCCTAAATATTTAGGGCCCACATTAAAAGTTTGTCTATGTAATTAACACTTAAATTGAGAGCCAAAGAATAAAACTGCTGGATGCAATAAAAAGACAAGTTTGAAACCTATACTAACAGATGAAGTAATTGGGGTCCAGAAAGGGGAAGTGTTTTTCCCCCTAGTATTCCAAAATGAGTAAGAGGCAGAACTAAACATAGAACCCAGTTCTGATTGTGGGTCCAGTGGCCTTTATGTCATATAGTAGTATTTGTCTTAATTTACTGATTCTAAGGAAAGTTTGAAAATGTAGGTTCTCATGTTTTCCAACTATAACAGCTATGGACTCAGACTGTGTAAACTTGAAAAAGATTTTCTTCCAAGTGTTCTTTCTGACTCTGCTCTTTGGCTGAGGACACCATCCAATTTCTAATAGGACTTAGAATTCCTTGCTTATGGCTTCTAAGTATTAATTTGCAGTGTAGATTTTTCCCCCTGCATTTTGTTTAATGGATGAATTAGGTTTGATGACATTCTAGTAATGTCTTATAAAAGTATAAGTTTAGAGTACATAATCTGGCAGCTTGTGAGAAAATCATTTTCAGGCGAAATAAATTCACCCCAGTCAGAAGATAGGATTAGTCAGGCTTGACCTGCCAAGTTGAATCAGACTGTTCTATAGCATCAGATGTTCCCGGCATTGACTTTTTAATGAGAAACGGGTCTGTAAGATCTGTTTTACTCCTCTGTAAAATATTTTATGAATTTGAACAAAGCTTTCCATCATTTAGATACTGTCAGGAGCTAAAGATGGGTTAGGCTGAGACCAAGTAAAAATTAGCTTTCGATGGCCTGGCCAGGGGGAACATGTCTCATTTGTTAACGTGCTGACCCTCTTTTTTCCCTAAGCCAAAAGGCTCAAAAGACCATACACTAGTAAATACCTTTTATAAAGAGAAGAAAAAGACCAAAGCAACCCAGCAGAAGCTCTTTGGAAAAAATCTCATAAAGTATGCAGTCCCTCCTGCTGGCAGGGGAGGGTTGGGAACAAAGCATCTGGGCCTCTTGGCTTTCCTGTCACATCCACAGCTCCAGTCCTTAAATGCAGCTTCGGGGCTTGACAACTAGAGTTGACTAGTTAAGTGGGTCGTAAGTTCCATCTTTAAATCACCCAGCTGTTCTCTTTTCTCAAGAATAAAACCAACCCAGCTGGTAGGTGGGAGTTTCCCACTGTGACCCAGGAAGCCAAGGTCTGGAGACAGGTGTGTAGGGGGAAAGGGGTGGGGGGAGAGGGAACAGCGAGGGGGAGGCAGGGACCTAAACCTTCTGTCGGTCTACCGGAGCACTGTGCTGGGGCTGCCCGTGGACAGGGGTGGAGGTGTCCCAAGTCGTTATTTGGAAGGAAGCTTATTTTTTGCTGTGCTCTGCAGTCGGGGAGGAATGGAGGGACAGGGCATAATAGGATCATTGAATGTTAGATCTGGAAGAGGTCCCATGAACTGAGTCTAATTTTGGAGATGATGAAGCGAAGGTCCACAGGGGGACCTGCTTGGCCCATGGACACAATTGGAGCCTAGTTATTCTAACTCCACTGAGATCTCTTCTTTGTCTGATAACCCACAAGGCAGTATGGGACAGATGCATACGATCCAGACCCTGGCATTAAAGACCCTGCAAGATCACTGGGGAGACAGTATAATAATATAAACAACTTATAATAAATAACGTTGCTAGGCACAGAAGTCCTTATTGCTACACCACCGAATATGCTGAATGCACCTGAACAAGGTACTTAACCTCTCTGTTTCTTGGGTGCTACCTCTGTAAGAAGATATTAAATATTTACATACACACAAATATAGGTAGTAACTAATAGAATTAAATATAAAAATTTAATATTTAGAGAACTTATGCTCATGGCCCTGGGGATGGGGAGAGAAGGTCTACAATTTACTTTGGAACTTTCCCCAACAGGGCTGTTCACAGATCAGAGAGAACACTGAGGTTCTACCATGCCATTTACCCTCTCCTGGCCCTCGCTCAAAACAGGGTCCTTCTCTGACCATCTATCTTTGGGGTCTTACCTCTGATGTAGCCCCAATGTATTCCCTTGTGATAGACCCCCATACCGCCTTTACCCAAGACCTTAGTGAAGGAGTGTGTTTCTCTCACTCCTTTTTTTTTTTTTTTTTTTTTTTTGCGGTACGTGGGCCTCCCACTGCTGTGGCCTCTCCCGTTGTGGAGCACAGGCTCCGGGCACGCAGCCCCAGTGGTCATGGCTCACGGGCCCAGCCGCTCAGCGGCATGTGGGATCTTCCCGGACCGGGGCACGGACCCGTGTCCCCTGCATCGGCAGGCGGACTCCCAACCACTGCGCCACAAGGGAAGCCCTCTCTCACTCTTTGAAGCACACAAGGTGACAAGATAACTAGTCTAACAGAGTGATCAGTGTTAGAAGGTGAGGGTCAGAGATGAAGTGGCTACTTTTCCTTGTCTTCCCCTTTACAAGGTGACAAGTGATTTAGTGGGTACCTTTGTAGTCTAAGCCAAAAATATGAGATAAATTATAGTAACTGAGGACTATGTCTTGAGAACTCTGACAGTCCTTTAAGGATTCCTGCATTGATTCAGTGAGTCCCCTTGTCTATATATAAACATTTTGCAAACAGGTGTAGAATGGAGCCGGGAAACCTGGATTTTATTCTTCCCTCTGCCACAGCTGTGTGATCTTGGTGAGAACTTATATCTCTGATTTCCAGTTTCTTCATCTTTAAAAGGAGACAACTTTTCTTCTCTGTGTGACCTATAAGGTTGTTAAGGGAGTGTAATGAAATAATGTATGTGAAGGCACTGACTATAAAGAATATCACACCTGGGAGAAAAGGAACCCTCCTGCCCTCACGGTGGAAATGTAAATTAGTGCAGCCACTATGGAAAACAGTATGGAGGTTTCTAAGAAACTCAAAGAACTACCATATGACCACCAATTCCACTCCTGGGTGTATATCTGAAAAAAGAGAAAAACACATGAACAGAAGGCTTTGGAAAAGCAGTAATTTACAGGACAAATACAACCTCACAGGAACTTTAACCATAAGTCCTTCAACAGGGAGAAAAATCTTGAAAGTCTTCGCCAGGCTGCCTGCCTTCGGGCTGGGGCTCGACAGCGTTGCCCGTGGTGTTCGCCGGCCGCTGGGCGGTCCGAGGAGGCCGGTGGGAGCGTGGCCTCACGTCAGTCCGTCCATCCGTCCGTCAGTCCGTCCACCAGGCGAAGCTCAGTCAGAGCCGCCTGCACCAGAGCTGATGCCTGAAGCGACTGCGGAGACTGGGGGCAACTGCCTCTCTCTCTCTTTTTTTTAATTGAACTATAGTTGATTTACAATGTTGTGTTAGTTTCAGGTGTACAACGTAGTGATTTAGTTACACACACACACAAAAATATAGGTACACACACACATATATATATATTCTTTTTCAGATTCTTTTCCATTGTAGGTTATTAAAATATATTGAATATAGTTCTCTGTGCTATATATTTATTTCATTTATTTTATACCTACATTTAGTTCATTTATTTTATTTGTGGTGGTGTGTATCCGTTAATCCCAAACTCCTAATTTATCCCTCCCCCATTTCCCTGTTGGTAACCACAAATTTGTTTTCTATGTCTGTGAGTCTGTTTCCATTTTGTAAATAAGTTCACTAGTATCATTTTGTTTAGATTCCACATATAAGCAATATCATATGAAATTTGTTTTTCTGTCTGACTTACTTCACTTAATATGATAGTCTCTAGATCCATCCATGTTGCTGCAAATGGCATTATTTCATTCTTTTTTATGGCTGAGTAATATTCCATTGTATATATGTACCACATCTTTTTATCCATTTATCTGTCAATGGACATTTAGGTTGTTTCCACATCTTGGCTATTGTAAATAGTGCTGCTATATACATTAGGGTGCATGTATCTTTTTGATTTCGAGTTTTCTCTGGATATATGCCCAGGGGTAGGATTGCTGGATCATATGGTAACTCTGTTTTTAGTTCTTTTAAGGAACCTCCATACTGTTCTCCATAGTGGTTAGTGCCTAGCCTCTTTTAATAAAAATTAGCTGATATTTTTGAGCCCTTAGTATGTGTTAGTCACTGTTCTGAGAGTTTAACATGCCATCTCACTTCATCTTCACAAGGGCTTTTTGAGGAAGTTATAGTCTTAAGCTCCATTTTACAGATGGAAGACTAGGGAGTACAGATGTTATTTGCCCAGAGCCCCACATTTAGGGAGTGATGGGCTGGGGTTCAATCCAGGCAGTCAGCCAACAGAAACTATACTATTAACTAGAGATTTCTGTGAGTCCCTGAATGTAGGCATATGGGTAGTTCTGTACACCATGATGTGACTTGATGGGCTGAGTGAAGGCCACCTGCCCATAACTTTTTCTCCCTGTGCAAGTGTCATGATGGTTCAAATCCACCATATTGGTTTCCTAGGGCTCCCATAACAAATTACCACAATCTTGGCAGCTTAAAATACATTTGTTCTTTCATAGTTCTGGAGGATAGAATTTGGAAATCAGATGTCATTCGGGGCATACTTCCTCTGAAGGCTCCAGGGGACTTTCTTGTCTTTTCTACCTTCTGATGGCCCCAGTGTTCTGTGACTTACAACAGCATCACTCAGTCTCTGCCTCCATCTTCACATGACCTTCTTCTCTGTCTTCTCCTCTTCCTCTAAGGCACCAGTCACTGGATTTAGGACCCACCCTAAATCTAGGATGGTTTTGTCTCAAAATCCTTAACTATTTACATCTGCAAAGACCTTATTTCCAAATAAGGTCACAGGACATTACACGTACCACTTAAGATATATTCTTTTAGATTTAGAATCACTCTGTCCAGAGTCCAATTTTAACAATCAAAAAGTAGGAAAGACTTTTTGTGAATGGATGTGTTTTGGAGTCATTTATTCTGGGGCTACAGCAAACCAGGAGTCTTGAAAGAAGACAGGAAGTGAAGATGAGACACAAAAAAGGGCAGATGAGAGGGAAGGAATTGAACACAAATTTCAGTTTATTTGTAGTTTGGATAAAGGTTTTGCTGAGAGTATATTCTCCTGAGTGGTCTTCATAGAAGGGGATAGAAGAGGCAGTCAACCACCCAGTGAAAACCTCCATCTACCAGTTTTCTAAAATGAGCTCTAACTTGCACTGGGGCCTGCATAATTTTTTGAAACTGTGTTCAGAAGTACAGATTGTAAATCTCACTTGCAGCAACAAAAACAATTTCTAATTGCATAGAAAGCAAATTGCCACCAGCAAGGCAAGTCCACTGCCCCCTCATTTTATGGAACGTGTAAATTGTCTCTGTTTCTCTTAAACCTCCAAAATGTCAGTTTGCATCTGGCTCTCTCCATGAATATTTTTTGGAGCATTTTAGGAAAAGCACTGCTCAATGACTAAGAAAGGATAGTACTGAACATGAGACCAAAACCATATCCCACTGAGATCTCAGTGACTGAAGGCCAGCCTTTTACGTCTCATTGCCTCGGTCTCTCCATGAGCCAATTTACTTCCCAGGGATCCTGTGAGTATTACAGATACACATTTAGACAAAAGCAGGCAACCTCAATGCCAAGAACGTGTAGGGAGCTCTGTGTGTAGTTGTGTGACTAACTGCATCTATGTGCCATGGTGGGAGGTGTTACCATCTTTCTAAACAGGCAGGGGTTTGTACATGTCTAAGAAGCAGGTCTTGTGTAGTAAAATATCGCCAGGGCCCTCATCCTTGTACTGTACAAGAAGAGACTCCAGAGCTAGCACTTAAAAGTGTTAAACTGGAAAGAGTATTGTACTGAGTCTGCAAGTGTTAAGAGCGTCTGGATTTTAAACTGATGAAGATGATGCCGAGTTAAATGACTTGCCCAAGGTCAATGATTGCATTATGCCATTTAGATTAAAATGGAAGACTTGTATTATAATGTTCATTCATCCAGCATTCATTCCAGTATTCTACCTTCAAAATAAATCCTAAATCCGGTCACTTCCTACCATCTGTACCACTACTGGCCTTTTCCAAAACATCATTCTCCTTGCCTGAGTTTTTGCAATAGCCTTTTAGCAGTTCACACTCTTCCTATCCTTGTTCATCCCCTAGCCTCTAATCTGCATAGAAATCTGAGTTATCCCTTTAAACTGTTAGGTTATGTGCTTCTATGCTCAGAACATTCAATGGCTTTTTGTCTTACGGAGAGCAAAAGCCAAAGTTTATTAAATGATCTGCAGTGCCTTGCACAATCTGATCTAGTCTCCTACCTTTCCCTGCTTTGTTCACTTCAGTCCAGCCATACTCACTTCTTTTCTATTCTTTGAAAATGCCCTAAATGCCCTTATTTCAGGACCTATAATGCTCTGTTTTTTAAAGGCAGCCTCAAGTCCTGCTCCATCATCTCCTAAAAGTCTCGGGTCTTCCCTCACCGTTCTTTATAAAGTAGCACCTCTCATACCCTTAATCTTCACCTACACTTACCCTAAATCATTGCTATCTATAGCACTTATCACTTCAGGATATAATATATATTGATTTACTTTTCATTGCCTGTATCTCTCTTAAAAATGTGAGCTTCATGAGATAGAGTCTAGGACTGTTTTTCCACCTCTGTATCCCCAGTGCCTAGAAAGGTGCCTACCATGTAGTAGAAATTTAATAACCCATTAGGTAATTGAATGACCCCCATTTCCTTGGACTTAATGGGACATGACAGTACTGCCTTTGCTTTACTTTCCTTAGGTTCTCTCTGCGTGTATGTGTGGGGTCATATAAAGTCCTAGAAATGAACGAGCTTCATCGACTGTTAAAGTGTTATACACAAATGTGAGATAAGTTATTATTTCTAGTCTATGGTCTCAGGTGATTCTAGAGCAGAACTTTGCCTTGAATTCAAGAGAGTGGGGGTGGCATTCCCCTGGATAACTTTAGGATACACTGTGAATTATAAGCCAATTTAAAATATTAGAATCTATGGATTTGTAAAGAATATAAAAGTTAAAATAAGCCTAAATTTAAATTTGATATTTAAATTTGTTTCAGCCCATCCCTGACATCTAGCCTCTGCTTGAATGCTACAAGTGGCTGGGGGTGACTCCGCTCTTCTTTAAGGCAATCCTTTCTGGTGATGGATATTGTAGTTGCTAGAACATTCTCATCTGTGGTAAGTTGGTATCTGCTTATCTGTGACATCCACACAGTAGTTCCCTTCCCCCCAGTCCCTGCTGCTGAATCCATGTGGAAATCTTCTATTCTGACCCACCAAGTTTTCTCTCTCAGCCATCTGTATCAGTTCAACTTAGGACATACCTCTTCCCCCACTAGAAATCTGAGGACTGCTGCTTTCTGAATACACTAGACCATTCTGACAAGAATGGCAATGATCATTGAAACTACAGTTCAGGAAAAACGTGTGCCTACGGCCTCCCACCAGGGCTCCCATTAGCTTGTCATTTCCTTGTGCTACTTTATGGCTTCCATGATAGGGACATACCAACTATCAGACATTCCCTCCGGGTCTCCATTTCGTTTCTTCTCAATTGCTCCCAGTTGTAACCACTTATTTTCTTGCTTCTTTGCCCTGATGCTCTCCCAACCCTCCTCTCACTATCTGCAGGAGGAGAAATTGTTGTTCACCTCCTACCAAAGTGGCCTGATTCCCCCACTGATTTTCCTAGCTCTGACAGTAACTGGCTCTGTGACCTTGAGCAAGTCATGTCTTCTTTCTGCAACTGGCTATTCTCTCAGGTCTTCCCCAGATCTGAAATGTTAAATTTAAAATTCTGAGTGAATCCTTGTTCTAAAAATTAGAATGAAAAAATGCTTAGACTCAAACCTGGTTAAGAATTTAATTGAATCAATATTTGAGCACGCATCAGTGGCCATATGTGTATGGTTCTAGACACTAATGTGGGTACAGAACAATCCTGACCTGCTTTCAAACCAATTAGTTTTCCTAGAGAAATAGATAAGATGTGTGAAACAAGAAACATTAATTTTAGAATTAAATTCTACTTGGATAAATCAAAAAGGAAAAAGTGATAGAAAACTGTTGGCTGTCTATCTTGGAAATTTGAATTTTGTATTGATTCATTATGGCAAGGCTTACTGGTGAAAGGCACAGAATTTAGAATCACAGTGCCTGGTTCTAAAACTTAGTCCTAGATAAGTGGAAAAGGGCCACATTATTTGATTTCTCTATTGCTCAGTTTCTTTATTTGAAGATAGGTATGATAAGATTACTTTGTAGATTTGTTGTGAGGATACATGCAGTAATGTACACAGAGTCCTGGGCAAAAGCCTGCACATAGTGTGTGTTCATTGAGTGGTTGCTTTTTCTATTCTTGTTGGTGTCCTTAATCCCTTTATTTCTTAGAGTCTGTGTTGTTTTTCCTTTGATATCTGTTCTCCTCCTTTCCTAGGGTTTCTAGTGTTTCATACAGTCCTTATGATCTCAGTGCTTGAAGTTCTAAGATACTTTCAGAGTATGAAAAAGCTCAGTACATAATTTGCAATTTTGGAAGACTTGTGGTAAAGTTGGTGGAGTCATAAGCTTGGGGATGGAGGTGTACATCCTAGGATATGATGGTAGCTTAGGGTGATTTAAATTATATAAGTAGAAAAAATCAAGTCCCCATAAAAGATATGTTATTATTTCTTTTTTCTTTGAATTATTTTGTATTAAACAAGAACAGCAGGAACTTTTTTATATTTCAGGCAGAAGAATTGTGTTGGCTAAATATGGTCACAACTCTTTTGTGAGGGATCAGAGATTTTTCTCCTTTTATGATTGAAGACATATTACCAAAGAATATAAGGAAAATACCTTAATGCTAGATGCATGTTATTCAAGGTCCTGAGTATGGCATCATAGTACTTTTGTTGAAGAAAGGAAAGGGTAACCATAACATTCAAATTTAGGCACACATAATGGTCTTCTAGTCAATGGTGTGTACACTAGAAATGAAATATTCTGCTTCTGGATGTTGGTCTTTCTTGCTTGAAGATTATACTGCTTTTACCCAGTTTCTAGCCTCTCTTTGTCTCTGGGTGAGGAGAAAAGTCTCATTGTTTAGTCAGTCTCCCTCCCTTGCATTAGGTGGTTGGATTGACAATGGTGCAAAACCTCCCTACAATAAGAATTCTACACTTCCACTCGTGTTTGGAGGCAGGGATCTCTTCCATGTACCCCTAAGCCCTTACTGATAATGATAATTATCAGTACTGCTGGCAAGATGTAGTTTTCAGCACCAAGGAGAGCTCCTACAAAGTGAGTTATAATGAAACAAAGCATTATTCTTATCTTGGGCAGTGTAGGTCTATACTATTGGAATCTACTTCCTGGGTCTATGTTCTTACTTGTTTATTCACAAAAAATATTTCCTAAGTGCTTACTAAGTGCCAGGAATAATGCTAAACCCTAGGGATATGATGGTTAACATGGCATGTGCCATCTTGTCCCATGATGCTCTAGACCTCAAAGGACAAGCACTCTCAAACTAGTCTATAATCTTTTAGGGTCAGGTGGCAAACAGTCCCTTAAAAGTGGAGTCATTTCAATACTTAACAGCTACTTACTTGAAGTCTCATAAAAAGGATTTTTATATCTTTTGGCTACTTATCAGTATAACCATTAAGTCTCTTTTATGGTCAAACAGCTATGATGATGAATATGAAGAAAAGTGAAGTAATAAAAACCCAAACAGAGGCTACTGTTCAGTGTCACTTCCATCATATTCTATTGGCTTGAGCAGCTCTCAACTCTGCTCAGAAACAAGAGGAGGGGACACAGGCTTTACATATTGATGATGTGATCTTGAGTGGAATGATCACACTATAGACCAGCATGTGGCATGGGGTATACTGTGGCCATATTTTGAAGATATGTACTCTTCTAGTTCATTTTATCTTTCTGTAATTAGTCCTAATATATTTAATTTTACATATGGTAAAACTGAGTCTGAGGCTACTTAAGTATTTAGCTTTCACATATGGAACTTCTCAGGGAAAAGGAAAAAAAATCCTCTATCTATCACAGATTTCCTTATGATACACAGAGATTCTGTTTTGGTTACTAATGCTAATTGTATCGGGATCCAAAGACTCAGTAAATATTTGTTAAGTGACAGAATGAACAAAGGATTGTATGAATATAGACTGAGGTGTCTGAGTCTTCCTGGGTGTTGTAGACATATATAAAATATGGTTTTGATATTTAATGACAACATTCTAAATTTTATGGTTTGATTGTGTATTGATGAAAATCATATGAGCAGTAAGGTCAGGACTAGTTGGTTACTAGACCTGTCTTGTATCACCTTGGGAAAGGCAATTGTTAAATATTCAGGAATTTTGCCTTCTGGTGATTAAACAGTTGGTAACGGAAAGCATGTGCACCACAAAATTGACAAATTCTATCTATAAATATAAGCTTATTTTTTGTTTTGTTTTGTTTTGTTTTTTGCGGTACGCGGGCCTCTCACTGTTGTGGCCTCTCCCGTTGCGGAGCACAGGCTCCGGATGCACAAGCTCAGCGGCCATGGGCCACGGGCCCAGCCGCTCCACGGCATGTGGGATCCTCCCGGACCAGGGCACGAACCAGTGTCCCCAGCATCGGCAGGCGGACTCTCAACCACTGCACCACCAGGGAAGCCCTTTTGTTTTGTTTTGATTGGTACTAGTTTACCAGAATACCACTGGACCATGGTGGTTAAAATTCTTTGCCTCATTGGGGTGACATGATTCCCACTCTATAGAAGTATAGACAGTGTAGTATAAATATACACGGTAAAGTATAACTGTATATATAGAAAATTACAAGTGGGGCTGTTATAAACTGGCATTTAAGGTGTTTGATGACCTATTCTTTAGATCAATGATGTATTTTCTTTTAAACTAGTTACAATTGTGGTGAAGTTGGAAAAATATACAGTAAAGCAATAGTTATGTCCTGAAAAATCTCAGGAAGGATTGAATGTCCCTAAGAGGGGAAGAGAGGGATGTCAACTGAAGATGGTGTTGACATTTTGTGAATTCATCTAGAAATCTTGAAAGAAGATGAAGTGTCTCAGTATTCTATCTGCATTAGATCAAATACACATCTCTCAAGCTAGCTGTAGAGTCATCATTCTTGGGGACAGACCAATACCAAGCAAAGATGAGCAATATTTTGTTCAGGGTCTCAGGATACATCAAACTATCTTCTAGATATGCAATTATGTAGTAGTCTAAAAGGTCAAAGAATGCATTATTCATGAAATGCTGAAATACCTATATTGTATTATTGAAACTGAACATATTGTGATATATCTAAGGGGGGTATACTGTAAAAAATCCCTGTCATCCTCTAAGTTCCCTCCCTTTTCTGAAACAGATTATACATTTTAAAGGAATCTATCTAGGTATAAATTATAGCTATTAAAATTTTTTAATAAGTTGTGTATCAGGCTATGTTGAATAGACTGAACATCCAGAATTTGTTAGAAAAGATGAAGTTCTACACTATTTTAACAAATAAATTTAGATCTCTATAAGGAGATCAAGTCCACATATAACATTTTTGCCTATGAGGTCTCAGCATGCCCTGGTCTGGACTCGTAGCAGTAAGTACATATCTTTCTATAGGTTACACATTTGAAGTACAATGTCAGTAGTGTGTGGTGTGCAGAATGTGGGTGGTACGTTTCCTATCCTATGGCGTAGAACATAATCTTGATGACGTGATACGTCTTGGGAAGGATTAGTGCAGTTTTCATAATTGTTACCTTGTGTACCCCACTAGAGTAGTTTTAACAATTGTTAACATCAATAATTAACATTTTGTTTTTCTCTCTCTCTTCTCCTCCATTTCCTCCATCTCTCCCTCTTCCCCACCCACCGACCATTTATTCTTTTGCTGAATCATTTAAAAATATATTACAGACATTATGAGACTTTATCCCTAAATATGTCTGATACATGTCCTAAATATAGGAACATTACCCCAACTAGTTATATTACCATTATCGTACCTTAAGGAAATTAACAATAATGTCTCAGCACCATCTAACATCCAGTCCATATTCAAATTCTCCAATTGTCCCCTCCCAAAAAAGTTTCAGATTTTTTTAAGAAAAAATCTAATCAAGGCTTATAGTGGTGCCCCTGTTGAATATTACAGTTGAGAAAATAGGCTAAAAAATTAAGGTCATGCAATCAATCATATGCTTTGAGTTGGATTTAAACTGACTGGCTCCAAGGCCCTTATTCACTTCATGCTGTTAGAGGAGACTCCCAGTGACTATGAGGGAGACAGAGACACAGAGAGAGACAGGCTGACTATACCTCGAGGTCACATCTTATTGGGTTATACTTTTAGGTAAGCTTTCGGTGAGAGAAAATTAGGTGGCCGTGATCCTCTATTGGTTCAGACAGAATATAGGCTAGAGGTTTAGCCATGTTGAAAGAAGACAAGAAGAGAGTTTTGGTTTTGTTTCTGTTTTTTAAAAACAGCACAAGTGAGAATACCCAGTTAGCTGAAGTCTTTTGGAGACCTGAAGAAAATGCAAACGTTTGCTTTGGGCACTTCAGGACTTTTTCAGTTCTCTCTGCTCCTTCTTAGACCTTAAAGGGCCAGTGTAAGTCATTGCTGTGTAATCCTGAAGAGGGAATGTCAGTGTTTTCTGTCTGGGGGGGAGGGGCCCTGTTTGTGTCTGACTCACCAGTGAGGTCCCACTGGATAATTTGGAGCTTTCACCAGCTTTGTGATGATGAATTTTTCTAATATTACAGAGTCCTAGTTGTTGATGTTTCTTTCTCCATAATTTGAGAGCCCTTAGTAGTACTTTCCAAATTTCCAATAATTAAGCTATTTTTCAGAGTTCTCTCATCTCTTAGGATACTTCTATTGTGTTTTTTCTATTATGTTTCTTTCTATTGTGTTTCTTCTATTGTGTTTAAATAAGTGATATGTGATCTTCTCAGTGATGTAGACTTGGCCCATCACTTGTGCCAAGGCAGTTACTTGGTTATATACAACAAGTTAAGGTGCCTTAGGGGCTGAGATCCATTTTAGAGCAGCTTAAACTCCCTTGTTGAAGCCATACTTCTACCTACAGCTTTTCAAAGCATGTGAGTTAGTTTCCTGTGGAATTAAGCCTGCTACTAAGTCCCAAAGTCATGTTGTCTCAATATTCATCTTGCAGTATATAATCTCAAACTTTCTCTAAAAGATAATCTTCATTCCTGAAACTGTCCATGAGGAATTATGGTATTTCACAAACTTTTTTTTTTTTTAATGTTGAGCCTTCTTTCAACTTCTTTATTTTTATTTTTGGCTGTGTTGGGTCTTCGTTTCTGTGCAAGGGCTTTCTCTAGTTGTGGCAAGCGGGGGCCACTCTTCATCACTGTGCGCGGGCCTCTCACTGTCGTGGCCTCTCTTGTTGCGGAGCACAGGCTCCAGATGCGCAGGCTCAGTAGTTGTGGCTCACGGGCCTAGCCGCTCTGCGGCATGTGGGATCCTCCCAGACCAGGGCTCGAACTCGTGTCCCCTGCACTAGCAGGCAGACTCCCAACCACTGCGGAAGCCCCACAAATATTTTTACTTAAAGAATGTGAAGTTGTTAATAAGGACTACTTAAGAGACAATGCCTCCAGCACAGGTCTGTGCTATTTAACATTCTGATTTTTAAGCCCTAGCACCTCCCCTATGATTGGATGAAGACTCAGAAATCCCTTGTCCTGGAGAGATATTTGGGGCAAACAGAACTTTGGGTACTGTTTCTCCTTTGTGAAGTGAGAATTTACTCTCTTCATCGTGATGGTGACACTGGTAGTCTGCTATACTTAATATCAGAGACAGAAGCGAGAGAAATTTTTATTAGTAGTTCTCTTGCAGAGATGAATAGTATTTCACTTAGGCCTGCGTCAACTAATATGTCAACCTCCCGAGGTAATGCAGAAGTACAATCATGTCACAATTACTAAATAACAGGTATCTAATTTAGCATCTTCTTATACTGGATGCAGAAATATTAGGCTTTCTATTAGTTGGTATTATGGAGTTCCATGATAATGTTGACCCCTCTAAGGGCATATATGTCCCTATTTGACAGTTGCATTGGTTTGTGTTGAAAAGAGGTGTCAGTACTCAGATAACTGCAGTGATGAAGGAGTTAACAGAA
Organism: Mesoplodon mirus; assembly: GCF_964341445.2. Lineage (NCBI taxonomy): Eukaryota > Metazoa > Chordata > Mammalia > Artiodactyla > Ziphiidae > Mesoplodon > Mesoplodon mirus. The sequence goes on from NC_138989.1 coordinate 67,836,349, forward strand.
CCGGAAGCCAACAAAGTGAGATGCTGGCAGCAGATGGTGTTGTCAAATAGAGGTATAATTGCATTTTTAAAAATCCCTTCAAAATAGTCTCTCAAGCTTACTTAGATGACATTTAGCAGGCTCTGGAAATCACTTAAATGGGTACAGAAATAAAAGAATTACAGAGGAAAATGTCACCATCTGAATTTGTCTTGAGTCTTATTGAGTCAAGACATCTGAGGCTCTTGTTAATACTTCGGAACTATTTACAGCCCATTCAATAGCATGTGTCATTGTTGCATTAAGTTTAGCTCATTTTGTGGGGAAGGTCTTTTGTGGCAGTCTAGTGAATGTAATGGATTTAGTGCACTGAAATATGAAGTCTATAGGAAAAGAAGTATAAATTATCTTAAATTCAAATACAGAAAAAACTCACTGGAGCTTTTAGAGAAAGCTACTTAATGCAATTGAAAACTGCAGGAAAAATAGCCTCCTTTTGTTTTTTAATTTTACAGTTTGCCACTCTTATTGAATATGACCCAGCAAGAATGAAATGTAAAGTGCTTTTATAACATTTAGAAATATTGCCAATATTGATAGGGAATATAAGATTTTTTTGATTGGGTGAGGGTATAGTATATATGAAAGACCTGAGAAGTATACTCACAAAAATTTAGAGCTAGGACATGTGCAATTATTAAATTTGACTTTTTATTTTACAGGTAAGGAAAGTAAAGCCCAAACATGAGCCTGAGCTAAAACTCTTATCTGGCTTCAAGGATATAAACCCTTGCAATTATTCAAAGTTTAAAAGATTTTACGGTCAAATATATCTATATGAACCAGTTATCTTACTACAACCATGAGTGTAAGCCAACCCCAGCATTTTGCCCCAGCAAAATCCTAGCGGGGGCAGGGGATGGTACTGATGAGGGCAGAGGCTTGGTATCAAGCCCTGACTCTATTTCTTATTAACTTAAATGAAGTTACTTAACTCGTCTGGTCTTGTTTATTTTGGTCAAGTACACAGTTATTACCATGGTCCAAGAGCTGTCTTTCAATGGCCGAACTATGGTAAATGCTGAAGAAGACATGGTTTTACCTCCAAACTCTAGGAACCACCTTTTTGATTCTCCAGTTGTGGCTTGCAACAGGTTATATACAGCATTCTAACTTGTCACAATTTTTTTTAAATATCACTGGATCTGTTAGATCAGCAGTCCCCAACCTTTTTGGCACCAGGGACCAGTTTCATGGAAGACAGTTTCTTCACGGACAGGTAGGGGATGATTTCAGGATGACTCAAGTGTATTACATTTATTGTGCACTTTATTTCTATTATTATTACATTGTAATACATAATGAAATAATTATACCACTCACCATAATGTAGAATCAGTGGGACCCCTGAGCTTGTTTTCACTAGCCACTCACTGATAGGGTTTTGATATGAGTCTGCAAGCAACTGATTTATGATGGTCTCTGTGCAGCCAGATCTCTCTGCTAATGATAATCTGTATTTGCAGCTGCTCCCCAGAGCTAGCCTCACTGCTTCAGCTCCATCTCAGATCATCAGGCATTAGATTCTCATAGGGAGTGAGCAACCTAGATCTCTCGCATATGCAGTTCACAGTAGGGTTCGTGCTCTTATGAGAATCTACTGCTGCCGCTGATCTAACAGGAGGTGGAGCTCAGGTGGTAATGTGAGCCATGAGGAGTGGCTGTAAATACAGGTGAAGCTTGGCTCGCTCACCTGCCACTCACCTCCTGCTGTGTGGCCTGGTTTCTAACAGGCCATGGACCAGTACATATCTGTGACCCAGGGGTTGGGAACCCCTGTATTAGATCAGAAGTAGCAAAGATACTTACATTAGAGACTGAACAAACTGAAGAACTTTTTGTTCTTTTATGACGTTGGTTCCCAAATTCTGATCCCTGGACCAGCAGTGTCAATATCACATGAAAACTTTCAGAAATGCAAATTTTTGAGCCACACTCCAGACCTACTGAAACAGAAACCCTATGAGTAGGGAAAATCAGAAAATTTTAAACCAGAAATCTGTTTAAGCAAACTCTCCAGGTGATTCTGATGTGTGCTAAAGTTTGAAAATCACTGTTCCAGAGCACAAAGTTGTGAACTTTTTAATCATCTGGTACATGGGTCAGAAAAACATGTCCAGATGTGTTAAATTTTGCCATCATAATACAAATAGACGTATTACAATTGTAGAGTGGGCAGGGAGTTACTTGTCTTTCTCTTTAGGGTGTATTTCTTGACATCAACCAGATCATTCCCCCAGAGAGTCTGCTGAAATGTCAGGCCACTGTATTTTTACTGAATCATCTCCTACCTGCTGGCATGTAGGTATTGTACCAAGTCACTTAGGAACTGTTAACTCCAGTTTACTTAGCATGCCTCAGCATGAGCTTATCATTTTATTGGACAAAACTGATGTCCTGTAGGGATGTAAAGATGACCAGGATCCCCCTAAACTAAAGTGTGGCCAGAACCAGATAGCTGACATAACCCTGAAAAATAGTGAAACGTGGTACACCTTCTGTCTTTTCCATGGGAAATCACCTATGGAACCTGTGGTTACTTCTCAGGTCTGCCACCCATTACATTATCCAACCTATCTTGCCTTTAGAAGAAAAGTGATGGTACTTGACCATCACCACACAGGGATCCTAGCATTTCCTCTGTTTTCTTAGGGTTTTTTTCCCCCCTGTAATTGATTTCTAATCTCATAATGTTGTAGTTGGAAAAGGTGCTTGATATGATTTCAATTTTCTTAAACCTACTGAGGCTTAATTTGTAACCCAAGATGTCATCTATCCCAGAGAATGTTCCATGTGCACTTGAGAAGAAAGTGTATTCTGCTGCTTTCGGATGGAATGTCCTAAAAATGTCAATTAAGTCTATTTGGTCTACTGCCTCATTTAAGGCTTTTGTTTCCTTATTAATTTTCTGTCTGGATGATCTGCCTATTGGTGTAAGTAGGGTGTTAAAGTCCCCCATTATTATTGTGTTACTGTCAATTTCCCCTTTTATAGCTGTTAGCATTTGCCTTATATATTGAGGTGTTCTTATGTTGGGTGCTAGCATTTCCTCTGAAATGAAGACACCAACATTAATTGTGATGACTTTACCCAGCATCTCTGGCATATAGGAAATAATTTCCAAGATTCTTGTGATCTCCACAATAAAGTATTTTTCAATGCATTGTTGAAAAAAAAATGTCTTCTGAGTCCTCTTAGAGAATGTAAGAGATGAGTGGTTTACACAGAATAAATTCACTCCAACATTTCTATCTCTCTGATTCTGCTTTCTTTTTGTATATTGTATGTTAAGGAATTTATGGCATCTCAACTTCATTTACCCTGGGCTACCACTGAATCCAGGTTTTGGTCAACCAACTGAGCAAATAATTAGAGGCACTCCCGGTTGTTTATGCCAACACATTGAATCCAGTGTCTGATAACTGCACCAATATCGATGCATTCACCCTATTTCAAATCAACTTTCTACTCCTTTGTCTAGTGTCCTCAGAACCTATTCCTATACATGTTCTCCAGATTTTAAATTATCAATATTCTAGAAGTTTCTTTGACTAAACCTTTCCTCCAGGGTCTGATTTTTGTCATATCTCTGAGTCATCCTAGTTGTTAGGAGCTCTTATGGGGCATTTGAGTAGAGCCTGATGAGAATTGCATCACTTCTGTATGACACATGATACACCCTGTGTCATTACAGGGTCTTCAAGCAAGGAAGAAACCACTGAAATGGCAGAGGAAAAGGTCTCCTGCCAGGGGAGTCATGGTAGGTGTGGAGTGTCAGGGTATTTTTCCATCTATATCTTCCCATATTCCCCCATCCCAAATTCTCTATATTTGCTTCTTTCTTACTATTTTGTTTGTTTTTTGTTTTTTTGCGGTACACGGGCCTCTCACTGCTGTGGCCTCTCCCGTTGCGGAGTACAGGCTCCGGACACGCAGGCTCAGCGGCCATGGCTCACTGGTCCAGCCGCTCCGCGGCATGTGGGATCTTCCCGGACTGGGGCACGAACCTGTGTCCCCTGCATTGGCAGGCAGACTCTCAACCACTGCGCCACCAGGGAAGCCCTCTTTCTTACTATTTTAACTTCCCTAAAGAGACCTGAGGAATTCATCTGACATTTTTCACTGACCTGCAGGATCAAACACAGTGATTTTTCAGCTATCTTAACCCTACAGCTATAAGAGATAAGAAATTATTTTAGTACATCCATAGAGAGTTCCTGATTTGTTTGGCCTGTGCCTTAAGCCAAGAATTTAGTATTTTGCACTTGTCATGCTATTTCTTTAAGTTGTCCAATACTGTTAGGACAATTCTACAATCCCGGAATTTCTGAAGTTCTTTATTTAAAAAAAAATGGAGCCCAGAGGGTTCTCCCTAAGCCTTGCCTTCAATGGACACATCATTCCAAGTGACCACAGGAGATAACTTCAATTTCTGCACTGCGTATCATGAGCTGCCTGATTCACAAATCATCATTTCCCTGAGGCTGTATTTTCCCTTTTCCCTGAGGCCTTATTTCCTGTGTCGATCAGGCTTCTTAACTGCAAACACCATAAATCAATATATGCTAACTTAAGCCCCCCCCCCAAAAAATTAACTAAAACATACTAGGCAATCCATAGCATCTCTAGAAGATTCAGGGAACCAGGCCACAGTTATGAACAGTGTAAAAATTATTTTACTGCTCTTGACGTGCCACTTGCCCCATAGTATATAATATGAGTGACAGCTGTACTATGACAATCAGGTAATGGACAAGGATGCTAATGTCTTTATAAAAGCTTTCAACATGGCTGCTTTGTGTCTTGGGAGTTTAATTAAGGTTGTCCTTTTGGGTTCACAGAGGCTAAGTTTGCTGCATTTCATGGCACTGTGCTATTTATTCCTTCAACAAATATGCATTTGCTATTACTTATCTGTTTCTTCTTTAGACTATCGTAAGGAATTGAGGGAAAACACACCAGAGAGTACTCACTATTTGCTCCTGACTCTGTATAATCC